>NC_026656.2:13433537-14053590 GCF_000004075.3 Cucumis sativus
GAAACATAAAAAGCTCAGCTTACTATTAATAAAATTTAAATGGGTAAGAGGTCGTGAGTTTAATTTACGGTGGTCGTCTATCTAAGATTTAATAGTATATGAGTTTCCTTAACATAAATGTTGTAAGGTTAGTAGATTGTTTTATGAGATTAGTTGAGATATAGATAAATTAGCTGAGTCATTCATAGATACAAAATTTTTTGACTTGTCAATTAAGAAAATTCATTTATTTTGAATAACACATTCACGTGTTTAAATATGTTTTTAGAAAATAGAATAATTTTAAACCGAACAACTTTTAAATTTTAATGAACAATTTTCAAAATATTTTTCTATTAAATGACGTGATAAACTATAATACCTTGTGGGCAAATTTGTAAATAAGAAAAAAAAACCCAAGACATTTAGTCACTTTTTAAACCCTAACAAAATTGTATTTTACTCGTTTTTTTAGGCTTTAGACAAATTATTGGAAGCTATGTGATAGGAGCTTAGGGATTAAGTAAATAGACTTGAGGGAACAAAGAACTAAAAGTAGAGATCCTTATCAAGTTTTTGTCTAATTAATTGTTTATGAACTTTTCTTTATAATATTGATTAATGGCAGAGACTATGAGAATTAAAAGTATTAAATAAACTATATATCTAGATTTTTTTAGTAAAAAAAAGTCAAAACAAACTAAATTAAAAATTAATAAGTAGGTTAAACAACAACTATCGGCACTTGTGATAAGTGATCTTCAATTCAAACTTTTGAGTGTTTCAAACGGTGAGTGCAAATCACAAGATATGCCTTATTTGGTCCACTAACATTGTGAAGGTTATGTTGCGCCTCATGAGCATTAGACTAAGGGGTGGTTGAGTTACTCAAGCGAACTACTCAACCTTACTACAACATAAAAGGAAGAATGTTGTGAAGACAACCTTATTATATACACATTTGATTAGATGGGAGGATCAACCGATTAGGTTTTCATGAGCGTTGGTAAAGCATGGAGTGCCTATCAAAAAGGAACTTTTGCATATCCAGAGTGATCCCCACCATTTACAATTCATATCTTCGCGCAATGAAACATGTAACCTACTTGTTGTCTCATTTAATTACATTTGTTTCTAATCCACGATCTAGTTGAACTCATCATTAAGACAACCGGTTGATATAGCCAACAAGAAAATGACACTATTGACAAAGACCATATAGCGAAACACCACAAGCATGAAGCGTGGTAGGCATGTGTCGAGGGAGCATAGCATAGGTGGGAAATGGAGCATGGACAGTGGAAGAGGGGAAGCCAAGTGATTTTGATGGAAACATAAGACTTTTTCCTATTAAAAAAGGCCCTATGGAATAATGGATAGTGAGTCAATTCTTGGAAAACTATAGAGGAAGCCTATAGACAAAATCTAAGAAAGTCTACCCATGAATAAATCTCGAGTCGATAGTAGAACAAACAACGTTGCCTACACGCAAAGTTAACTTCTAATATCAAGTGGTCTCAATTCACCACATGAGTTACTCATGTGATACACACCGTTCAATTAAACCTTTGATCTATTAAAAGTTAATCAATTTAAATTCAAATGGACTATTAGAATTGCATACTAACTATCTTTAAAAGAAATCTTAATTGAAAGTTCAAATTGGTTCGTTCACTTATAAAAGTTTAAGGGTTTAATTGATAAAATTACAAGTCGCACACATTATTTGTCCAAATAAAAGCTAACAGAGAACAGAGAGTATAAATTGATCTATTTTTGAAATATTAGAGTTTAAATCGTTAAAATTATTAGTTTAATTTTTATAGTCATCTACCAATAAAATTTTGCAGTTTAAATTAATTAAACAGATATTTTTCCTCAATATTATTAACATTGTTGCTTTTTCATACTTGTTTTCTTTTGTGCCAAATGACATACCTTGTTTAGTACCCAACCATAAGAGATTAGTACCTAATTTAGGTGAAATGGAGAGAGATATTCACAATTTCCAAAAAGACAATAGACATACACAATTAAGACAAAATTGAGAGGAATTTTAAAACAATCACTCAAAACTAGTTTAGTATTTGAATACATGTTTGCATCACAAAATTCTATTGTGAACAATTAGAAACATAGAATGGTAAAATAAAAAGAGAAAAATAGAAAGAAAAGTAGAGCATTCTCCAGGAAGGAGGCAAGTGATTGTGTGTTAAGCTAGAAAGAAAGTGACAGTTGTGATTTTGTGGATTCTCCAAACACAAAACCAAAACCCTAAGCCTAAGCTTGTTATGTTATGTAGTGTTTTAGTTGATAAAAAAAGACAACAACTATACCTTTTTTTATTTAATCTCAACATTCCAAACACTACAAAAAAACAACATTACCACCACATACAAAACAACAAAAATCTCCTACTCCATCTCTCTGTGTTTTTGGTCACTTTTTACTAAGTTTGACTCATCTTTTTATAGAGAAAGAGAGAGAATGAAACAGTTTCAACCCATTAATCAATGCTAAGATATTGGCAAATAAAGTAAAAACAAAAAAGAAATTCTAATATGTAAAGTAAAAACCAGTTAAACCAAGTTCTGAATTTTTTTCCTATTTCAAACTGTTTAACATTAACACGCCAATTAATGGAGTACAAATTTTTGCAGAACAGACCTCACTCTCTCTCTCTCTCTCTCTCTCTTTCTCGAGCCCCTACCTTCTTCCTTGCCTATGCTTCTCTCTCTCTCTCTCTCTCTTTCTCTCCATCAGCTTTGTTCTTCATTTCTTAGCCCAATATCACAAGGGTTTTCTTGTAACTCCCTCGAGTTTCTAAAAAACTTCTAAAGAAGAGTTTTTGTTTTTCTTTGATAAACAGGGGTTTTTGGCTGGAGAGGATTGTTATTACCTCCTTCAATCAGGGACCTTCTTGAAAGTTATTTGTTTTAAGCAATCCCACCATTTTACTTGCAAGAAGATGAAATGGGTCGGTGGTATTTTTCTCAAAAGGCTGCATTTTTACACTTTATTTTTCTGAACCCAAGTGAAAAACAAACGAAAATCCTTCTCTTTTAACAGCAAAAACTCACCTTCCTTTTTATCAGTAAAGAATAATACAAGAAGGGGGAAAAAAATAAACTATCTTTTTCAATTTCAGGCATTTGATTAAAGGAAGAAGAAAAAGAAAAGAAGAAGAAGAGGAAGAAGAAGAAGAAGAAGAAAAAAGAAGAAAAAGAAGAAGAAGCTGCTTTAGCTTTGGCCAACAAAGAAAAAAATGGGTTGTGTTGCCTCAAAGTTAGAGGAGGAAGAAGAAGTAGTTTCCATTTGTAGAGAAAGAAAACGCCATTTAAAGTTAGCTGTTGAGAGAAGGTATGCTCTTGCAGAAGCACATTGTAAATATTGTCAAGCTTTATATGCTGTTTCAGCTGCCATTAAACTCTTTGTAGCTCGCCATTCATCTCCTTCTCCTTTCCTCATTACATTCCCTCCTCCCTCTCCTCCTTCTGAAAAAGTTATAACCAATCCAATGTTTCTTCAGCAAATGCCTTCTGATTCCACTCATGAAACCATAGCCACCTGCCCTTCTTGTATTTCTTCTTCTTCAACCTCTTCACAATCCTCCATTGAAGAAAGAGAAGAAGAATCAGTAGAAGAGGAGAGGATCGAACAAGTTCCTCCTTATTTCTACATGCAAATGCCACCCCCAATGCCATCCCCTCAAAGGGAGTTTGGATGGGATTTCTTCAATCCATTTGAGTCAATGAGGACTGATGTCGTCGGCGAATATCGCGAGGATGAGCTCAGGATGGTGAGGGAGGAAGAAGGAATTCCAGAGTTGGAAGAAGCCGAGGTAGAGAAAGAAGATGGAAACCAGAGAGTTGTGGCTGTTGCTGAGGAGGAAAATGTTGGAGCTTTTAGAGAGCAGAGGAATGGAGTTGAAGTGATTAAAGTTGGAGACAAGGAAGATGAGGGTCAATTTAAGCAGAAAGGGCTAACAGTCATTGATACACCAGTTGAAGGAAGGGAGCTTTTGGAAGCATTACAAGACGTTGAGGATTATTTTATCAGGGCTTATGATTCTGGAGTTGATATTTCTAGGATGTTAGAGGCTAACAAAATTCAACTTCAATCTGGTTTAGAAGAAATTAAAGGTGGGCCATTCATATATCTTCATTTGCTTCATTCATTAAGCTCTCAAGTTTGTTCTACTAGACATGCATGGGTTGTTTAAATTTATGAGAACTTTGTTTCCTTGTAGACTACAGAATTTGGTTTTTGTATCTAATAATGTGAATTGTTCAAGCTTTATGATGAATGTTCATTACATTTTTAGTTATCTGAAATTTGGTTTAAGTTCATTGGATATGAGGGCTATGCTCTATAGCTATGTGATTAGTAGCAAATACAGACTTTCATGGCTTAAAGTTAATGATACTCCTCTTGTTATTGAAGTAAATTAGTTCATTTTACTGCAGAAAACTCGACGAAACTCATCCAAGCGATTACCTGGCACCGTTCTGTTTCGGGCAAGCCTTCATCATGTAAAAGTCTAGTAGCATCGAGTTCAAAAGGTTCTCCAGCATGGACAGAGTTTAAGAATGAGCTGTTTGATGATTACGATGTAATGGACTCAGGAAGTCATTCTTCGACTCTTGGACGATTATATGCTTGGGAGAAGAAGCTCTACGAAGAGGTCAAGGTGAAGATCCTCAAGCTGTTTCTTTTCTTGAAAGATTACCATAATGCAGGGAAGAACATCATAGTATGAGAGGGCAACATTATTAAACATGTTACAGTTAGGATAGAAAATAAGAACACATCATTTTCTACTTTATATCTTATTGAGACTCTTGTTAGTCCATCCAGATTTGAAAATCATGTAGATTGTCATATAGGATAGAAAATAAAAACACACTCACATGGCTATTACCTTGCAATAACATTTTCTTACGGCTGATATTTAATTTTGATCTTAGCTTTCTTTATCCTAAACCTTATTGTTTTGAGTTATTTATAACATTTCAAAATCTTAAGCCACTTCAACTACTCGAGAACGGTTAACAGGATCTGATTAGTTGTTCTCGTGCTGTTGCTGCAACTCGTTACATTTTTTAGCTAATTGAAAAGAATAAAACTTTGATCTTTCTTGACTTGATAGCTTGGTACTTCATTATAGATTTCTCTAATTGAATTTAAAATGTTGCCCGGGAGATTATTAGACCGAATTTTACATTGTTTTGCATTTAGGAAGGTAAATTGTCGACATACAACTTTGTGATTCTTCCTAATGTGCTGTGATTGTTATTCTTATTGTTATACCTAGGCTGGGGACAGCATGCGCAAACTGTATGAGAAAAGGTGCTCGCGACTAAGGAACCAAGACGTTAAAGGGGATAATGGAGTTAGTACCGATAAAACTCGAGTTGCAGTAAAGGATTTATATGCCAGGATCTTGGTTGCCATACGGAGTGCAGAATCGATCTCGACAAGAATTGAGAAACTAAGAGACGACGAGCTACAACCTCAGATTATTGAGCTATTAAAAGGGTAAAAGTGGAAGATGCCTGTATTTCTGATGAAAATAATCTAGGTAATGTTGTGAGTTTGTCACTTAGATTTTCTTCCCGAACCGTTTTGCAGCTTAACAAGATCATGGAAAATCATGTTGGAAGTTCATGAAACCCAGAAAAAGATAATTCTTGAAGTGAAGACTTATTCCTGTCATTCCTATCTGAAGTTCTGTAACGAATCTCATCGTCTTGCAACTCTTCAGCTTGGGGCTGAGCTCCAAAACTGGCGTTCGTGTTTTTCAAAATATGTTGAATCACAAAAGGCTTACGTTGAAGCTCTCCATGGATGGCTGACCAAGTTCGTAGTGCCTGAGGTTGAGTTCTACTCTCGGGGTCGAGCATCAGCTGTGCCGTATGGGCTGCACGGACCTCCATTGCTTTCAATCTGCCACAATTGGCTATCTTCCATGGAAAAGTTACCTGATAAACCAGTTGCCTTTGCATTGAAAAGTTTTGCAAAAGATATGAAAGCTCTATCAGATATACAGATGGAGGAGCAACACCAAAAGAGAAGAGTCGAAAGTCTCGGAAAGGAACTTGACCGAAGGATCTTGTCATTACAGAAAACAGAGAACAAGTTCTTTGAGTTCAACTTTACCGAGACGAAATCAGAGTTGGAAGTGGAAAATCAGAACGAGTACTTAACCGAAAAGAAAGATCAGCTGGACTTGTTCAAAAAGAAGCTTGATTTGGAGAAGGAAAAACACAACAACTGCATTCAAGAAGCTCAAAGGATTACATTAAATGGAATCCAAACAGGGTTTTCTACAGTTTTTGAATCGTTATCCGAGTTCTCCAAGGCGTCCCAAAAAATGTACGACCACCTTGTGAATTACAGTGAGAATGCCAATAAATCTGAAAACATAAACTATATTGAGGGCTCCTCACAAACTGAAGAAAATGTTGGCAGATAATGAAGGACAATACCAAAAAAGTGGTCGGTTTACTCAGAGTTCTGTAAATTATAATTTGTCGAAGCAGCTCGCTGAGACATTGCAATTTGTATTTTTATTCTAGCATCTCCTCTTAGAAATTTGTTAAGATTTTTGTTACATGCTTTCATTGCCCACAATTTTGTTGCAGATGTCAATTTATTGGCTTTTTTTCTACATATTATTGGGAAGAAACCAAAGAAATGTAGATTTGGAGATTTTAAGTGGGCAATTATTGTAAGTAGCTTCAATGTACCTGAAAAACAAAGAAGCTTGAGACCTAAATTTAATGGTTGAACAGCTCCATTTTAACCTTTTCAGTTTCCCACAAACCAATTGGCCTTCTCACTCCCTCTGGAGAAATTTAGAATGCAAATCTCACAGCAGTGAGTTGTTTGATCTGTGATGTTTGCTTGCAGTTCTGAAACTCGAGGCACCATCAATGGCAGTTGCAAAGCTTTGTCTTCATGTATGCGGTTTGATTCCATTATTGTGGTGGGGCACGTGAAAACAGAGTCTGAAACTAGCAAAAAAACAAAAGATATTCACGTGGTTGTTAAAAGCTCTTAAAATTTCTCTTTTCCTGTATACTTTTTGTAGACTTCTTTCATCATAATATCCCCTCTATGTAATGCAAGCTGAAAAATGGCTCAAGTATCTCGAGAATGCCCTGCAAGCCAATGGTCGCCACCTGATACTTGTCTTCCAACAAAGGATTATATGAAGGCATTTGGAAGGTGGACCATTCTTACCACAAAATATCTGGTCTAAAACTGTTCGAACCAATATCCCATGAGATTGCAATTGAAGAACAGCCTGGAGGAAATGAACGAATTTCATGATCTTCTGTCATGCTTCTTCATTTTTTTTTTCTTTCCTGTTTGAAATCACTGAACTCCATATTGGAAAAAAAATCAGGCTGACACCATGGGCTTCTTATGGTAATGACATGTCGAGCCTATAAAGTCTAAAATATGTGAATATGGCAGATGAAAGATATAAAAAGAAATAGTGACAAACGGCATGGATGGATAAAGGGCACTTTGAACATTCACATCAAGTATGGAGAATATAGGATGATTATTACGTTCTTCACTATAAACACACGTCATTCCCAACAATCTATTGAGCTTTTGTGCATCCAAAAGCACATAACCTTACAGAACTAACGTGGGATAGAGCAATTGAATAATTACAACTTTTGCAATCAAGGAACAACTACAAGATTCTATTAACTCTATCTAAGGTATAAAGAGACCAAGAATTGGGAGAAAAGTACAAATTCGCTTACTACAGTAGCAGGGGAATGTATACCAAGGAAAGGAACAATGTCAACCTGCAACCAACTTTCAACTGCAGACCCCACTACTGCACCAGCCACAAGGCCACCTAGTGTTAGTACCGTTGCCTTTCCTGCAATTAAGAAAAAGATCAATAATCAGATACGTTCTTTTAAGAATAAGAGTTGTATCAACTTGTGAAATTCCAGAAAATTAGGGCTGCAATTAATATTGTTCAAAAGAAATTTTAATAGAGCTTTCATTGTTCTTAAAATTTAACTAAGAAATTAAAAATGTTCTGAAAGTAGACTACAGAACTAGTAATGCAATCACTATTACATGATCTCGTTTGGTTGGTTGTTCAGAAGGTTACACTGGTAAACGAACACGGAACCAACAAGTCAATCAATAGAAATATGCTAACTCAACAAAGAGAAACAAACCTTATAGAAACTAATTAAGATTCATTCATTTTTTTCTATCCACACTTTTTGTTGTAATATGCTCTTCAGACGATCTCTGGACTTCTCTAAAACATTAAACATGATGCTTCTATGCAGAACTCTCTAGTTCATGAGAATCAAACTCTTCCAATACCTATAAACAAAACATTGTAAACCTTCTTCATCAAACTCCTTACCTAACTTTACGTTCTTTTTAGTCATGAAGTACAGGGTAGCACCAAAGCTTCCAGCCAAGATCAGTCCAGGAACATCAGCACCTGCATACGGCAGTGAAGAAGACGAAGAAGCTCCATTTACATAAGTCAAGACTGCTAATGCCCCATATACACCAGCTTGTATGCCCAAGTCACCAGTAGATGGAGTTTCAACAGAAATAGGCAAATTCTGCAGCCACTGAGACGATGAACCTGCACTAGGAGAATTTATTGGTTTAACATCAGCATATCGGATGCGATTGTTCTCAACTTTCCCGGCTCGACGCCGAGTCAAGCTCTGCATAAGTAGTATGTCATATGCAGCTTCAACCTGAATCACGTAAAGCAACAAGGAAAATTTTAAGGTTTTCCTACCATATAGGCTATAGAGGAGCAATAATGCTTATAACAGAAAATATCTTTTCTCAATGCATAGCCCTGTGCTTCAGTTAGCAAACCTTCCAACTATAGTATAAAACAGAACACATAAAATCATTTGTTAAAAACACAAATTCTGGCAGTATTAGAAGCTTTGAGACAATCAAACATTCACCCAGGGAACTGGAAAGACTAAATCGTAACAATGATGTAACTATTTCCTCTGGCCATTCATGAAAAGTGTAAGATACTCGACATCCTACTTATAGCATCCAGGCAGAGGATTTTTCTCAAATAACAAGAAACTTTTTTTGCCAGTAGATTATCAACAAAACAGCAAAATGGAATGAACGAGTAACTCTTTGTGCCATAGAAGTGATAAGTGACAAACATGGTAGAACAGCAGGTAAGAGAAACCAAACATATTTAGAAAGAAGGTTAATGCACAGACAAAAAGGCTATATAAGTAGCAAACAGTACAAAACAATGTTCAATAAATGGATAAGATGGACATTTGGCAGTGGGAGTTGCAGATATGAATTCTGCTTCGCTTCTACATGTCAGAATATGTAAAATGGGAAAGTGGGTAGAACTTGCGGACAATGCTCTATAGCCATTTTATCATCATAACAAGCTGTAATAATGTCCGTAACAATTACGAATTTGATTGTAACTGAAATAACAATATACAAAACACATTGAGGGGGAAAGCTCAAATTATTTCAATTTCAATACTTCACATGGGGTTCGTTATAATACACAGTAGTTAAATTAAGCCAAACTATAAGAGAATCTATTATGCAATGCAACATACTGATACTCGTCTACTAGGTTCCACTCATCGAAGTAAGAAACAGTACAGAAAAAAAAAATCAAAATTGAGACCCAAAACAATCAAATTCACATCAAACGCACAACAGCAGACACTAAAATTTCCAAAATTAATGAAACAACGACACTCAAAAGCTACGATCAACAAAATCACCTGTGCAATCGTCTTGTCGTCACTGCAAGTAGCAAGAATGGAATTCTTGGCGCGGAGTATTTCATCAAACGAAGCTCCTTCAGAGACTCCAAGAAGCTTAAGCGCGTTCTCAAGAGACATTTCAGATGGCGCCGAGTCATCAGCGCGGGAGCTTGCCTGAACAGGCAACAGCAGCGTCCTAGTAAATGCGCGGCGTGGAGGGAGAGCACCAGCGGCACCACCGCTCCAAGAAGCTATTCTACCGGGAAATGTTGAGCCGGATCGTCGGACGGTGGGCGGCCTAGGAAACGGTGAGCCGGCGGTGGGGCGGTTGGGCCGGACGGAGAGGGTGGCTGCCATTGATGGAATTGATTTTGTGTGGAAGCGTGAGGCTGCCCTTCGTTGATGCTGTAGCGTGCTTCCCTTTATTTTTCAATTAAAAATTGAGGAATACTATGATTACTCGTTCTTAGACTGAGCTCTTTTTATCATCTCATCTCGGCCGTTGAACGTTCAAGAGATCCTTCGAGTTTCACGATGTACGGTCCGGATCTGTTGTATCTCTCCTCGTGAGGGTAAAATTGTTGACTATAATGTTATAGTATTGTGTAGAGAAGAGTTCATGTTTGACGGGGCATTTTGGGAGTGGACAACTAGTGAATGATTAAAGGTTGTCCCACCTTTCCAAGTAAAATTACATTACCAAAAATGGGTATACTTTCACACGTGTAAATTCTGCATATTCATCTTTCAAATCTTTTATTTTCTAACTTTTTCAAAAACAACAAAATAAATTAAAATATTTATGACCTATATCAAATTTATCAAAATTTTAGATTATCTCTACCAGAATTTGATAGAGATGTTCTTTTATTTTCTAATGTTATAAAAGAATCACCTAAGCTAATTTTTGTCTTTGTATTTATAAAATTAAATCCATTTGGTATTGGAGTTTTCAAATATATCCTCATAAAATAGATTCAAATGTGAGATAATAAAGTGGTTGAAAAATAAATTTGATGACATTTTTTTTTTACAATAAACAGTTTATTTTTAAGTCATTTTTAAAATTAAAAAAATAAATTAAAATATTTATAAGATATAACAAAATTTTAGATTATATCAATGTAGTCGCTTGTAAACTTCTATCGATGTCTATCAATCACACTAATAAAAGCTTATTAGTGACCATCAATGTCTATTATATATTAAATCTAAAAGATTTGTTATATGTTATAAATATTTGGTCAAAATTTATATTTTTGATCATTTCTCTTTATTTTTTTTACTTACAAGTTATTTTTCTTTTTTTCGAGGTTTTATTAAATCCAACTTGGAATAGGAAAATTTGAATATGAGATTTATTGTCCTCTACAAGATAGATGTCAGCTTACACTTGAGTTCTGCTCATGTTCACTACAAATTATTTTTCAAAGATAGAATTTTAAATACATTTATTTAATTTTTTCCCTAATTTCAATAGCAATTAAGAGAAAATTTCAAAAACACCAAATACAAAGTAATTACGAAAATTTTAAAAAATAACATATTTTACATAATATTTACAATCTATAGCAAATTCTATCCACGATAGTCATTGATGTACTATAGTGATAGAAGACTATCATAGAATCTAAAATTTTGCTACAGCCGATAAATATTTTAATTTATTTTACTATTTTTAAAAATGCTCAAAATACTTACAACCTATAACAAACTTTACCGTGATTTTGATCAAAATTTTGGTATAGTTTGTAGATATTTTAATTTATTTTATTATTTTAAAAAATGTCACGACACCGTGAAAAATATGGTTAAGATCTATTAAAACTGCATGGATTAAATCGATGATTTTGTTAAAAATAAAGGATTTTTTTAAATAGAAAAAAACCACAAACTATTTAACCAAATTAATTACAATCTACAAAGTGAAATATTTTGTCAAAAACTTTCATTTTTTTTACCATTTTCCGAAAAAATGAAACCAATAGGATATTGAAAAGAAAAAAAGAAACAAAAATATACATTCACACGAGCGAGGTAGATTCGTTCGTTAATGTGAAGCCCGAGAATTATTGTTCAGAAATAATTCATAAATTAATACCTTTTCTCTCTTCCAGTCGATTTCCGGTATCTGTTGTACAAGCGACAATCAGAGCGATGTGTCCACCCAGTAGCCATACCCACTCGCAAGATTTTTTCCTCTCACCGAAGAAGAACAACACGACGTTCAATTCCAATAAATTGGGGTATAAGAGCGCTAGAAGTTGCTGGACTTCTTGAGTGTACCAGCTCGATAGCACAAACATGATTCTGATTGGGTCTACTTTGGGAATTGGAAGTTCCATCTCCTACAAACCTCATTTCTCGAACAGTTTGCGAACTGGGTTTTACATTAAAGCTTATTCTAAACACCTATGTTTTAATGGAGGAGAGGATGGAAAGAAGAAAAGGGTCGTCGTCGTCGGCTCCGGTTGGGCTGGCCTTGCCGCTGCTAATCACCTCTGCAATCAGGTTCTCTTTGTTAAATTAGCCATATGATTTGAAGAAAAGTTGCAAATGAACAATAGGACAGGGAGAGTAAGAATAATAAATTAGTATAGCAGTCCATATTAACTTCCTAGCTCTCTGACTCTCTCTACCTTGGTGCCAGTGTCAGTTTAACTGGTGAAATTTAGCTTCATCCATCAGAATAAGATTTTGGGTCGGTGATTTAGCATGTTATTAAAGGAAGACTTCTCTTAACCATGCAATGTTAGTTTCTCTCCTATTAATATTGATGGTTTAACATGGTATATGAGAGGGAGTGTTAAAGTGTTGACATAAAATTAAAGTCCACTCGTCAGCATTAAGTTTTGTAGTCGATCGTTGATTTAACATGGTATCAAAGCTATTTAACATTTTATGAAAGCAAGAAGTACAACTCCTATTATTTTCTCTTCGACCGATGTTGATTCAATTGGTGGTTTAATAATTTTGGGTCAATAACTGATTTAACAATATTTTGATACTATATTATCTTGGATGCAGTCGAGTGATGAGTACTGAATATGATTTGGTTGATGTTGAACGATGTTTTTGTTGCAGGGATTTGATACCACTGTTCTTGAACCAAGCAATAATTTTGGTGGTGCTGATATTCATGGAATTCGTGGTAATAACCAAAAGTGTTTGTTTAGGATCGATTGAGTAGTGTTTTTGTTTCTCATTTGTTTTTCGGAAAAATAAGAATGTGAGTGTTACCAAGCAAGCACTGAATTTGTTGTTTCTGTAGATATATATGCTTGGTTTACTTATGTTTTGGATTGTTATGTATTCTGGCAGTCCTGGTAATGTTTCATCCTGCTGTAGGTTACTGGCGTCCCTATAAGAATATATTTGGCCTTGTTGATGAGCTTGGTATCGCTCCTTTCACAAACTGGACAGCACCTGCTCATTATTCAGTTGACGGGTTGGAGGTAGATAATACATGATAATTTTTTCAATCATTGATGAAATACCGAGACTCTCTGATTGATAAATTAATTTCCAATAGTTCCAAGTTTCATATTAGTCCATGTACATTTATGTGTTCTTTGATCTTACAGTTAATTAGCTTTGAGGCTTGTTACTTTGAATTGTGTTGTGAATCGTGATGTGATGTAGTTCTTGTGTAGGTAAAATTTCCACTATTCCAAGATCTGCCTCAACTGCCAACGCCTCTCGGAACCTTAATTTATCCAGAAGTATGGATAGCTTCAAGTTTTCATGACTTCACAATTAATTGCATATTTTAAAATGGTCTTATGAAAATCACCCTTTTGGTTCTTTTGGTCACAGTTCCCCCAGCTCCCGTTGGTGGATAGGTTAACATCACTTCCTTTGATGGCTGCAGGTGCATTTCTTTCACATATCTTTCAATATAGATAGTTCACGATGTGTAGAAAAATTTGACATTAAAAATGAAATTTCCAACTAAAGCATTCTCAACTGGTTGAGGTAGATTTTCTTGACCAAAAGGTCAACATGTTCGATTCCCCCCTTTGGTTAGTTCCTAGTATGCTTTCTTGTGTGAAAAAGAACATAAAATGTTGGATTTTTTCTAATACAATAAGTTAAAGCACGATTATAATTCATGGTAATTGTGATTTTTAATTGTAGCAAACGCATACCATGTACAACACACTAACTTCTAAATTTCCAATGCATTCTTTATTCTATTTTGATCATCCATCATTGAAGGTCAACGCAGGAATATATTTGTTACAAGTGATTTATGCATTTCTCCCACTTCTTTATTTGGCTGAATTTGTTTCTTTCAGTTATTGACTTTGACAATACGGATACGGCATGGAGAAAATATGACTCAAGTAATACCTTTGTCACCTGTGTAGACTCTTGGTAGTGGACTAATGCAAATTGAAGTGTCTGATCAATAGTTGTTTCTCGCCAATAGTTACCGCCAGGGAGCTATTCAGGCAGTTTGGCTGTTCAGAAAAGCTCTATAGTAGCATACTCAATCCATTGCTTCAAGTAGGATTATATGCTCCAGCCGAGCAGTGCAGTGCTGCAGCAACCTTGGGAATTTTATACTACACTATCCTTGCTCACCAGGTTTGGAGAATCAAGTTACTCCAACCAACACTCCTGCTTCTTCTGTTGTTAATAATTTCAATGTTCTGTACTCTAAACTCGTGGATGCATGCAGAATGATTTCAATCTAGTTTGGTGCCGTGGAACTGCTAAAGAAATGATTTTCCAGCCATGGATAGACTTGCTGGAGAGCAAGGGATGTAGATTTGTTGGGAGTAGAAAAATAACAGATGTAACTGTAGATGATGAAACAAACTGTCTATCGGACATTCTTTGTGGCAGAGAAAGATATGAGGCCGATGCAATTGTATTTGCTGTTGGAATTTCTGTACTCCAAGAACTCATTCGTAATTCGTATGGTTCCATCTCCCCTTAAACAACAGTGCAGGTTACGTAGTTATTATTGTTGCCTGTTTTTGGTTTGTCTATAACTGTTCTGGTTGTCCTTGTCGCTTGTTCTGTTTAGTGCAGCATTATACACAAAAGAGGAGTTCGTCAAGGTTTTAAACTTGAGAAGTGTTGATTTGCTCACTGTTAAACTTTGGTTTGATAGAAAAGTAAGTAAAATGATAAGAAACTAATTTCATTGAACAAACTGCAAAGTTTAAAAAAAGTATCCTTAAATTCTTTCTGAAGAATTCTACATGATGGAGCCTTGTTAATACAATCTCAAACAGGTAAATATTCCAACTGCAAGTAATTCTTGCTCGACCTTGGATAATTCATTTGGGTGGAGTTTCTTCAACTTAAATGCCATTCAAGACGAATACAAAGACGAATCAGTTACAGTGTTGCAAGCTGACTTTGTGAGTATAAGAACACCCTCTCCCGCCACTAGTTTATAAATTTTCCTTCTGTACTTTAAAAGGTTACAATCATCTTTTCCACAAACAGTATCACGCCATAGAGCTGTTGCCACTAAATGATGAAGCTATCGTTGAAAAGGTCAAATCTTACCTCTCAACATGCATTAAAGACTTTGAGAATGCCATCGTGGTGAAGAAGGAAATCGGAAGGTTTCCAGAATCATTAACTCACTTCTTTCCTGGTATATAAAACCACAACTTACGTTTGGTTCAATTATCACTTTGCAAACTTTTTGTTTCATTTGTGGCTGTCTGATTCTCCAAAAGGTTCATACAAATACATGATGCGCGGCTTTACATCGTTCCCAAACGTGTTCATGGCTGGAGATTGGATCATAAACCGTCACGGATCGTGGTCACAGGTTCGTATCTACAAGTCTTTCCTTTGCTGATATGTGATGATCATTTTGTTATTGGATGTGTTGATGACTTGAACAGGAGAAATCATATGTGACTGGCCTTGAAGCTGCAAATAGAGTGGTGGATTTTCTTGAAGAAGGAAGTTTTGCTAAAATTGTGCCAGTAGAGGAAGATGAGCCTCATGTGGAGGCTCTTCGTGGTCTCAATAGAAGGATTGATGAGATTAGATCCCAACTCCCATTCAACGGGTTCTTCCTCTAATGAATCAACAGAGAAACAATAAAGTTTAGTCTTAATAATTTTGCAATAGTTTCAAGAATAGTTACACAAAAGAAAACATTTGAGGATTTAATTATAAGTAACTTTCATTTATTAAAACTCGACCTATTTGTCAAGGGTATATGTCCAAATCGAGTACTGAGTTATTCTTATTCTGGCTAGTTACAAGGATTTTGATAATTTGGATCGGTTTACTTTAACTTCTATTGAATAATATTTAACGTGCTCTTTGTAATGATAAAAATTAGTTCTATATCACTTGGAACATATTGTTAAAGGTGATTTACCCATATTCCTAGTGTTTGTGGAGAAAGGGTTCAAATGTTTACGTCTTAATTCAACTCATTGCATCTTTATTATTTATTTGTTTTTCTAAAAAACATTGTCCTTCACCATTGGTTTTGGATTATCATGGTGTTTTGTTCCTTCAACTTTTAATGATTTCAAACATGAGTTTTAAGAAAAAGATTAAAAACTTCCTAAATGACGGTAGATAAATGTAAATCGTTAAAACTCATTTAAAAAATATACTTAAACTTTAATTAAAACATTATTTTTAGTCTCAAATATTCTCGGAGTTAGATTAACTCATCAAAACTAATTTTAAATCAAATTATATAGAATTAACTAAATTATGTTTTCTGATTGTGCGAATGAGAAAGTTAATTGGATTAATCTATAATCTATTTATCGCATCAATTTAAGTGTTTTCTCGTTATATATATTAATTTTTAAAATACTACGAAAAACTTTAAATTTCTTAATAGTTTTCTAAAATACTATGAAGAACTTTAAATTTCTTAATGAAAACTGTTGTAACTATAAAATTGTAACAAAATATAAGAAAATTTTAGAATCTAAACTTATAGATAATTTTTTTGGTTATATTTTTGTAAATATTTCGTTGCATTTCCTATTTTTAGTATATTTATGCATTTTGTTTATATAGCGTAGAAGTCGCGCCATGGATATATCCACCGGATCCGCCGGTGGCGACTGCCGTTGCTGCCTCTGCGCGATGCAAGCCACCATAGGAGTTCGCCCTGTTGTATGCTCGTTGGTGCCCCGAAATCCCGATATCCCGAGACGCTGGTTTGCATCTTCTAGGGCCTTTTTTATGTACTAGTTCTTTAGCGTACTGGATAATTAGTGATCGTTTCACTTCTTTGATTTTATCGCCGAATCAATGTGCCCAGATAATTCGTATGTAGATCAACATTATTGAATTTCAATCAAGCTGACGTTAATCGCACCTCTAATTCTACCTCACGGAAGCTTAATTCCTGCTAGATTATGGATAGAGATGTAGTACAGTGTAGGTACTTATAGATTTCCTATCGTTTTGACTTTGGGGAAAGAGAGTAGGTCTTAGCATGTGTGCTGGAAGCCTGTAGAGTATAGGAAGGACCTTGGGAATTGTACCATGCTAATAGAGCGAGATTCTCAGAGTTCCGACAATATAATTTGTACGGCTTGCGGCTTGATTTTGTTGGTTTTTGATCTTGAAAATGGAGAGGAATCCATTATTGGGTCGGAAACTCACGGTAAAGATTAGAAGATGGTTATGAATTGAGAACATTTTAGTTCTTTTTCACAATTTTGAAGTTGATGGGAAACTGTGGTTGTTCTTTATGTACTTGTCTACAATTTATGGAGGTGTTCTTATTAACTAATAACATTTTTTATTTTAGGTATTTTTCATCATTTTCAAGTTGATGGGAAACTGTGGTTGTTCTTTATTGACTTGTATACAACTTTTGGAGGCATTCTTATGGACTTTCATTGTCGTATGTACGTGTGTCATCAAACCTTTTGTTCGTTTTTTTTCAGTACTGGAAACTTATATGAACCCCTGAACCATATCTTTAAAGCCTAAACCATTACAAAATACTATCTTCAGGCAAGTTCTTGTCGCTTTTGGTTGCAGCTGAAAACTTTTGATGTTGTGTGCTCTGCTTTATAAAATTTGAGTTCTTTTTCTGTCTGCTGACTTGTTTCCACTGATAAAACAAATAAATCCCGAAGCAAAAAATTGAGTTATTTCTCATTAATCAACATCAGTACGTAGAATCCACTGGTTATGAAACCGTATATTGCAAGATTGATATGATTAGAGTACTCGTTTGGATCTGATAAAGTTGTTCTGCTTAAGATTTTAGTGCTTATGAGATTTTTTCCCCCAAAGCTGACTAATATAATTTGTGCTAAAAGAGCCTTTCCATGTGGGCCTAATTGTTTTTTCACCATCATTATCCATTTTGTGTTGCTTAAGTTTTTCTGTTCTTTCATTGATTGGGGTAGTGCATTATTAGGCAGTCCTGAGTATACTTCACTGGCTCCCTCTACGATTGATCTTTTCCAATTTTCAGATCATTTTGATTCTCATCTTCTCAGTTACCTTGTTTTGATCTGTAAACATGTTCAAAATTTTGTTGGTTTCATTTCTAGTTTGTTTGAATAAAACCATTTGAACAAGAAACATCACATCATCACACCAAGTTGCCATTCAATAAAGTGTTTGTCTAAAAAGAAAAAGGTAAGAGAGAGAATAGCAAATTTGCAGGTAAGTTTACTCTATGAAGATCAGAGTTCTGAAAGCAGCCCCCCCACCAGGAAAAAATAGAAAAGAGAAAGCAAAACAAAAAGTGGTACAGATTTAATTACAGTCCCCTATTGCTACTTACGTCACATCAGATGTATTACTGACTTTGTGTTTTTCCTCTCTTCTTTATCCTCTCTCTCTATCTCCTTGGATTTTCCCTTGCAGGAATGATAAATGAAGCCTTTTCAAACTGCAGGTCACTCCCAACCCAACTAACAGTCATCATGCAACGCCCAACCTTCTACAGCTTCAATGGCAGCTTTTGCTAGAGAGATCAAAGTTAAGGCTTTGGTGGACAGTCCCACCTACATGTCTAAAACGAGTTGTGCCACTGCCACCATCTATGGATGCTTGGTTGTTAATCACTTATTCACCGAAAGAAGAGTGAATCAATGTAGATTTGGTTGTACGGACGGCGACAATCCTGAGGTGAGTATTTAAACAAGAAAGATACTTAAGGAGGACTTGCTACATCTATCTTTGTGCATCACACCGTGGTTTGTTACATGACAAATATTTTTTAAAATATTTATTTTGTGTATGGATGAGAGTCATAGAAATAGATTTATTGAGAGAATAAATTTTAAATTTGCTTTTATGTGATATGAAAAACAGTTAGAATTTAGTGTCTGATTTGATAAAGTTTTATCAAATGAGAAGGAATAGATTTTAACTTTCTCCAAATCCGTAGACTAAACCATTACCATTTTTGGAGCAACTATTAGTGCAGTTGGGTCCTTTTTTTCTTTCTTATTGGTAATCTAAGTGAAAATTATTTGTAAAAGTTTAATGGCTTTTGTGAAGTTCTTGTATTGTTAATCAAATTCTAAAGGGAAATCTTGTACTTTATGTCAATCATTCCTTCCATATCTGATGAAGAAAAAAAGGCTATTTTGCTTTCTACTTTTTACAAGTTTAAGAAACCAATCTAATGCTAAATACGGAGGCAAACAACATTTGATTGGTGAGTTTGAAAGATTAGAGTTTTGAGTATATAGATGTGTTGTCTTTTCTATTCTACTTAAACTCATGATATATTATTTCAGCATAAATATTAAAACAAACATGTGGACTAAATTATTACAAAGAGACCAAAAGTGATTTTAACCATATAATAGAGTATCTGAGGCCTACTTTCCATTTTATCTGTATTGTTACAACATTTCTAAAGTTTATGTTATTTTTTGTCTATCATCATTGGCACTTCTTTAATGTACATGACACATGTGACGATCATTGAAGATCTACTTATGGGATTATTGTATCTAGCTACTTATGGGATTTTCTTACATCCCACACTATCTTTTACTATTATTATTTAATTGGACCCGTACATCTTGCTTCTCTCTTTCATCTCTACTTTGGTATTTTTTGGATCTTTAAGTTTTAAAATGTTATAGTGTTATCCTTACTTTTTGTTTTCATTTCATTTAAGGTTTACATTTCTACCCTTAATATTTTACAAAAATAAAATAATTCACTTTCATATTTGTATTCGGTAACTAATAGTTAATTTAGATGAATTATAATTAAATAAATTTTCACTAATCTCCTTGTCACCATTGCAATTAATTTAAAATATTTGCATCATAACTATTCTTAATCAATCAAAGGAAAAATAATGCCAAAAATCAAATTTGAGTAATTTTCACATATAATGTTTATTTTTATTTTTTTTTACAATTTAACCCAAGTAAATTTTGGAATTGGAATTAGAACATATTGATTATAGTTACTTTTCTTAAAAGTTAAGTTGAAGTATTGGAAATCTACAAACTATGGTCTTGATTTGATGTGTAGACAAGTTAAACTCAATCTTACCACTTTTTACCAGTGATGGATGTGAAGGTTAGTTTGGTCTTTTCATTTCTTTTAACTTGTTTAAATATAACTTAGAGATTTGTGTTTGAGTCACCTTATTCTTATTGCAGTGAAAAACAAAAATAAACAATGTAATAATTTAGATTTTTTAAGTTCGCTATGTCAAAAACCAATATCAAATAATTTATATGCAACTTGTTTTCAACAAAAAAAAAAAAAAAAACAATATCAAACTTAATAGATAATATTAAAGTGAGCATAATTTAACCCAACTGTAATTCATATACCAATCTTTTTACACCCAACTTGGGTAGTGAAAAAAGAGATTAAAAAATAATTTAGATTCTAACTTAACTAATTTGTTGCATTTAAAATCTTAAAGTTGATCAACCCGATTTTCTTTTTTTGATTGAAAAGACGATAACAAGTACATGGTGGAGGGTTGAACCTCTAGTTGTTAAGAATGGAGGTTATGCTAGTACTGTTGAGTTAAATTCATTTTGACACAGTTTAGTTTTATGTAACTTGTGATATTGACTAACTTGTTGCACAATAGAATAAAATGTAGTATTGTTGTTTGTGCCATATTTTTATGAAGAAATGTGTTTCGTAAAATTGAATTTGTGTTTATGTTTATTTGATGTGATGTGATTCGATATTTAGAACTACTCATCTCATTTACTCTCGATAGATGCGTACGCTTGATGTATTGAAATGGAGCGTTTGGACATTCTTGAGAAATTGGAATTTTTGAAGAATGGTATATCCAATAACTTAGTCTTCAAAAGTGATTAACTTTATGAGTACTGTTCGAAAAATTCTTTTCAACTCCTTGGAATATAAAATTTCTAACCCTTCAAATGAATAATAACTTTTTATTTATAAAGTTTTTAGGTGTACTTTGTCGATTTGAACTTAGTTAGTTCATACATCTAACACTTTGACCCAATTAATTGAATTTTGGTTTTATTTCTAATATATGTATTCAATTTCAATTTAGAACACTTGTCAATTAATTGGTTTCAAATATGATGATTTGTAATTTCATCATTAATGACAACTTGTGATTGATTCAAAATTTCCCATTTAACGAGTACGTATTAAAAAAATGAACCGTACATCATATGAAGAAATTTTTGTATGGTAGTATAGTATATATATTCATTCAATCCAAATAATATATCATGTAACATAATAAATGTTTGACAACAATAATATTAGTCATACAAAGTTATCCTACCAACTAAAAACATTCCTTGTTCCATTACAAAAAATGAGAGATCTTCCAACGCATAAAACTGTCGGGAGATATACAAAAATGTATCGAGAGTTTGTTTATTATTATTATTTTTTAATTCCCAATCAAATTTGTTCTTCTTCCTCCTCTGCAAGAAATAAAAAAATATTGAGAGGATTGAATTATTGCTTGTGTGAAAAAAGAGTCCAAGCAAATAAACCATGCAACAGTAAAATTAGTAGCATTTTGTTCTTCTGATATACTGATAATTACATTGCATAGTTTAGATCATATAAGAATGATGGTCTAAAACTTGGTCAATATTTTATCCATATATCAAGAAAAAACTACCTTGCATGATTTTAGCAATGGTTGTAAGAATGTTGATATGCAAAAACTAAGATCGATCGACCATTCAACGATGGAACAAAGAAAAACATCAAATCTGCAAGAACGCCCAAAGAAAAATTAGGGCAAAATTTAAATATAGCTTAAACTTACCCGAAGAGATAGAGGCGGCAACGGTACCGAAAAAGACGAGGACGACGGTGGGTTATCGCGCCGCTCATTATCTTTAGTCTTCTCTTCGCATACCATTTGTTCTCTCTCAAACCCCTCTTCGCATATATGTGAAACAAATTATAAGAGAGATTTTAAATGGGAACTGTCAACACTAATTTTGCATCGGGAGAGGACCTATCACATAGACTTACTTAAGTTTGTCTGTAAACTACAGATACTTTCGTACGCTCTCCCATTGTTATATATACTAATCATTTTTTTATAGTGTTTATTCATAGATTAGTAAATATATCTGTCAACATCAGCACAAAACATCTATAACTAATGCTTGTACTATCAATGTCAAAGTTAAAGGTTCAATTTGACCATCCCACGTAGTGTAAAGAAAAAAACCTTGTAATTATATTGTGTGTGAAAACAACTATTAAAACTAATACTTAATAAAATGTTAACTCTATCGCATTGTCTTGAAAAAAACTCTTCGATTAAGTTTCAATATAACTCGTCAAATAAAATAAAGGAAAATTGCGCTAGATGACAGGAAAATTTAGAAAAAAAAGTAACTCATAGCACATACTTTTTGCAAATTGCAAACATGATAAATAATTAGATATATTAGAGCACTATAAAAAGGCTATCAAATTGCGTTATTCGCTTTTAAATTTGTTGCAATTTAGAAAATGTACTGACATGAGCCTTATTACCATAGTTTTTTTTTACTATTTTTGCAAATGTTCATAAAATAAACTACAAGTTTTGTAAGCTGAACATCGATCCATTTTGACGTTTCAATCCAATATGAATGTCAAACAATCTAAACGTTGACTTATATTTCATACCTATATTATATGAATCCCAAAGTGCTCTTATTGAATAACATTAGCTTAGATAGGGTTCAACTTAGGCTTTTAGATGAGTCCAATATATATCCTAAAAATGTCTTTAATTCAAGCATCACTTGAGATGGTCCAACCAACGAATGCAATTTGTGGAATGCACAACTTACATACAAGTATAATGTCACTATCAATCTAAAACAAGTAAAAAATGCATCAATCATTATGAGTTAACCTAATGGTAAATAAAGTGCACGACCTTGATAAAAAAAATGACAAGCTACAAGTTTAGGTTAATCCTTGATGATCACATACTTAATATAAGCTCACCAAGTAACTTTTGGGCACATAAAGAGACATTCTACCTCACCACACTCTTCTCAATTCAAGATCTATTAGCTCACCGTAATAATTTTGGATGATCACATATTTTTGGTGTCATCGGTTATGAATCCAAAAGTCACATAATTGATAACATGAAGTAAACATTAAAAAATAGAGAAAAAAGAAAGAAGTTTAAACTATAGAAATAAAGAAATTCATTGGAAAAAGAAAAACTTGTTAAGAACCCACGAGCAAAACACTCGAAGAACAATACAAAATGGTGTGTTCATTCAATTTACTAAAGGAAACGTTAAAGTTAAAAAGACAGTGGAATTGTCGTCGCCTCCAATAATTTTGACGATACTGTCACTCACGCTTGATATCGTATAACCCGACCCACCTATATAATTCCCTCTCTTTCTTCCCTCACTGGCCGCTTCCAACAAATTCTTTCTTTTATCATTGTTCTTCATTTTTCAATTCAATCAAATTGCGGCCCCTTTTGCCTATGCCCCTTAAAACCCTTTTTATCAAATACGATTTCCAGTTTTAGTTTTTTTTATTGGGTTTGTTTTGTTTTTGGATTCTAATCGATTGTTATGGCGGCGAGTGCATCTTGGCATCCTCAGGAAAATGGGTTCAACGAGATCTGTGGCTTGCTGGAGCAGCAAATTTCTCCTACTTCGAATCCGGATAAGTCCCAGATTTGGCAGCAACTTCAGCAATACTCTCAGTTCCCTGACTTCAATAATTATCTTGCGTTTATTCTTGCACGAGCTGAGGTTCTTCCAGTTCTCTCTTATTTTGCGGTTGTTTGAATGGTCTTGCAATTTCGCTTATTGGGTTTTGATGGGGTTGGCTGGAATGGGCTGTGTGATGCTTCAACCTTCTTGGTTTTAATTTGTGGGTTTGGGTTTGATAAAGTTTGTAGAGTTGGGATTAATTGGTTGATCAATTTTTTTAGTACTCTTCTTGATGCGAGGAGAATGCTTGTTTACTTAGATGGAGCCTTCGTGGATATTGTTCATATTTGTTTAGTGGAAGTTTGATTTCATGAGTAAATTCTGGGTTAATCTTTTTTACTATCTTTTCTGTATTACTTCCCTGTAAACGAAGTCGCTTCTCATGTATTTGATACTACTGGATTCGTAATAACGATTCTGAAGCTTGATTCCTGGAGGGTAATCTTCTTTAGTCACTTAGGTTCCTCCGAGTTGCTTTTAGATTTAGCCTATCATTCATTTGCAAAATTCTAGTTTTGGAATTCAGAAATGGAATTGATGTATTGGAGCTTTCTGCAGGGTAAATCAGTTGAGGTTCGACAAGCTGCTGGCTTACTTTTGAAAAACAACCTTAGAACTGCATACAAGTCAATGACTCCTGTCTTTCAGCAATATATTAAATCCGAATTGTTGCCATGTATGGGAGCTGCAGACAGACATATTAGGTCTACAGTCGGGACCATCATCAGTGTCATTGTTCAACTAGGGGGAATATTGGGGTGGCCTGAGTTGTTGCAAGCACTTGTAAGATGCTTAGACAGTAAAGACCAAAATCACATGGAAGGTGCTATGGATGCTTTGTCCAAGGTTTTATTCTCTATCCTAGAATATTATTTCGTCTAGTTTTAAGAGGTTCAAATGTACGGACCAAATTTCTGGTCATATTATTGTTGAGTCTATATTCTATATATGCATGGTGAAGTTCAATATTTAGACGAGACTGCCCCTTGAGGGCGGCTTGTTTTGTTTGTAAATTGACCAATCTGATTGTGGCAGATTTAAACTTTGTGAAAATGAAATTTGATATTTTGGTCCATGCTAAAAACCAGGTTTACAAGGACAATTTAACAGTTTACTTGGCCTTTAACTTTTGAAATTCTTTATGCATTCTCTCAAGGAAGATCTAGAACATAGTTTTATATTAAATTCATATAGAGACAATTTGATATTTTAGTGTGTGTTACCAAGCTTTGACATTTATTTATATATATTTATAATTTTGGCTCAGATTTGTGAAGATATACCTCAAGTGCTTGACTCTGATGTACCTGGATTGTCTGAACGCCCAATCAACGTATTTCTTCCTAGATTATTTCAGGTATGGTCATCTTGTACCCCTCATATCTGTTTTTCTACTTATAGTTATCATTGACTCAATTGGCATTGTAGGCTCTATCTACCTACTGCAGTTAAGGTCTTTCAGTTTGTTTTTCACTTTTACCTGTAACTCTGTTTCCCGATTATTGCGTTTGGGTGTTTTTGAACAGTTCTTCCAGTCTCCACATGCTACATTGAGAAAACTCTCCTTGAGTTCTGTGAATCAGTACATTATGCTGATGCCCACTGTAAGTAATAAGTATGTGATATACTTTGTCAATACTTATTTTGGACCTTGTTCTGGTCTTTGTATTGATAGTGGTTCTTACAATATGTATGATTGCAGGCGCTTTACATATCCATGGACCAGTATCTTCAAGGTTTATTTGTTCTTGCAAATGACTCTACGTCAGAAGTGCGAAAGTTGGTTAGTGCTTTATTCTAAGTGCATCTAGAATATGTGTTATTATAGCTGGTGATCTGTTTTTTCTTTTGCCTCAAGAGAAATTTAATATGTCGAGATTGATACAGTCTTGTCTACGTGTATATATCTCTTGTGCTGAATGGAAGTGGCTACTTGACCTGTAGTGGGAATTTTTGTGTCAGTTGTATTTTTCTTCTGAATAAATAAATATACAAACATATCTTCTCATGAAGGTTACAAAGTTTGATTCATGCTTTAGCAAGTTGGGCGTTATTGACATTTATGTCTCAACTTGAGGGGGACTGTTAGAATTAGTGGGCTTAAGCCCAACGAAAGATTAACCCTAATATTCTTTCCTTTTTTATCTTAAGATCGTTGTCTATTTATTTTTCCCTTGTTGTATCTTTTGTTCATATGAGATAATATTAAGAAATTCAGATCATGGTTTTTCTCCCAGTATTAGGGTTTGCACGTAACTTGATGTCGTATTTTCTTTACTGCTTTTAATATTTTCTCATAGATGTTAAAGATTTTGCTTTATCTCTCACCATTTTCGTTCTCCCAATTTTCCTTTCTTTTTAGTTCTGCCCGCAAGTATCTTATCTTCAAATATTTCTGTGTGCATAAGTTTCATTGATTAATAAATCCTTTGGTTCCTCATAGAAGAAAAATAATGCAGCCCTAGGATGTTGCGATAAACCATCTATTTGACACCTATAATGTGGGCTTGGAGTAATCTAGTGTTGAAATAATGATATAAGTAGATTTAAGTAATCTATTAGTTTAGGCTTTTGGATTGATCGGTGATTTAGCATTCAATTAGAGTAGAAGGTTGTGTGTTCATCTGACCCCCTTGATTAGTATTGATTTTCACTTGGACTTTTTACAAATTTGTAAGTCTACAAGAGAGGGAAAGTGTTCAAGTATTGATATAATTAACTTTATCTAACACATCAAGTTAAACTTTTGGGTTAATTGTTGATTTAACAAGTAGTTTTAATTCTTCTCTGTGCTTTGCATCTTTTCCGAGCAGGTTTGCCAAGCATTTGTGCAGCTAATTGAAGTACGCCCAACTTTCTTGGAGGTTGGTTTCCTATTTGCTCCTAGTTGGATTATGTATCATATCTTAAAAATTTCCTGCCTTACGTGCTTTGGACACAAAAATTAAGTTGGTTTCTGTCTAATTCCTTCACTTCTTGAACCAATAATTTTATCATTCTTTATACTACATTAATATCTTTCTTCATTGCATGTTTTTGAAAAAACTGTTTATCATGTGGTTTTGCAGCCACATCTGCGGAATGTAATCGAATACATGTTGCAAGTTAATAAGGATGCTGATGAGGAAGTTTCGCTTGAAGCCTGTGAATTTTGGTAATCGTCATCTTGTAACTTTACACCTCTCTATCTATCTTAACTGGTATAGCTTGTTACTTGTTTATACAACTTTAATTTTGTAGATGAGTTTGGTTATTGTTGTCATTTTTTCTAGTTTCATTGATTTCTTTTATTTTCTCTTTAATTGTTTGCTTATTCTTCATAATTTTGAGGAAACGGGAATTATACTGATAGGTTTTCTATTCCATGATTTTTTGGACTCTTGGATATAGTTCTATATTTTATTATAAGAACAAACTTCATCGATGAATTAAATATGCAAATACGAAGGGGACATGTATTTAAGAACACTAGGAATTGCGAAAGAGGTGTTGTGGTTGGCCTCTACCAAGGAAATAGATTAGTCATGAAAAGATTTAGAGAGATAACTCGAGAGGACGCCACAAGTAAGGCAAGATCTAAAACTGAAGTCTCCTGACTATTGTAAATTTTCTTGTCTTGTTCCAACCGTGCTTGCCGGAAGGTGCTTACTTGTTTCATTTTGTGTTTTAGTGTTTGTTATTTTGTGTGTCATTAGGTTTAAGTTCACTATCATAATATACCTTCTTGGAAATGGGTTGACCTAGTGGTAAAGAAAGGAGACATAGTCTCAATAACTAACTAAGAGGTCACAGATTCAATCTATAGTGGTCATCTACCTATGAATTAATTTCCTAAGAGCTTCCTTGACACCCAAATGTTGTAGGGTCATACGGTTTGTTTCATGAGATTAGTTGAGGTGCGTGGACACTCACGAATATAAAAAAAATACACCTTCCTTTTTGGAAGGCTTCTGAACTGTTGAGTTTTGATAAAGCTCATTTTTTGAACGAGTTGAAAACTTTTGTTAGCTTGGTTGAATGCTCAATGCTCATATGTGCACCTTTCTTCTCTTTTTTATTTTCTATTTTTTTAATCATGTTTGTTTGTGGCCTTGCCTTGATATCCCAAACAAGTAATTTTTGGCTTTGAGTTCATACAAAACTAATTTTCATGCTACTTGCACATTTTCTTCACTATCAATCTATAGCAAAAATTCTGGTTTTTTTCTTTTAGAAATTAAGATGCTCAAAAAGCATTTATACCCATGGTATGCCATATTTGCTTTTAGATAGACCGTTTGAGAATCCAAAATGATTCAGTACATTGTTTGATAGTTTTGCCTCAGATATGAAAGACACCTTTAAGGTGTTCCCCTCCGTTTGTCTTGATCCTCATAATATGTTGTGTGGAAAAGGTGGAATATAGGTGGGCTTTCTTCACATTTAGTACGTTTTTGCCAAAGATCTGTGGGATATTTGGTCCACATTGTAGCCCCCTTCCATTGAAGGGCCCTTACTATTAGGGAAATCAATTACTTTCACCCAAGGATACAACATTATTTATTTCATAGCATAAGAGTGTTGTTACTATGTTTTTTCTTCCCCTTGATGTGAAACAAACCCATTTCATTTATTTTTGAAATTAGTTACAAAAGAATATTCTATTAGTGAACAATTACAAAAACACCTTCAATGTGAAATGAGGGTGAATAAGCTGTAATTACCAAATGGAGAAGATATTTTGCTCCAAGATAAAGTTTTTTTCCCCTTATTGTCATTGCAAATTCACGGTAAATCATGTTCCTAATGGATACTCATGTTTCTTCCGCCCTTGGCCTTTGAGACTGCTAATGGATGATGGCTTCTTTTTAAAAATTTCCCCCTCTAACCTAATGAATATTTGTGTTGGTTATTTTCTTTGTTATATTTGTTTCATTTTAAGTTATGCTTGGCAGGTCTGCATATTGTGATGCCCAATTACCTCCTGAGAACTTAAGAGAGTTCTTGCCACGTTTAATTCCAGTATGGCACATGCTCAGATAAATATTTCTTCCTTTCGATACCTTGCTGTTGAGATATTTGTAATGCTTTTTATGTGCATGTTTCAACTTCTGTAGGCATTATTGTCAAATATGGTCTATGCTGATGACGATGAATCACTTCTTGAGGCTGAGGTGAACTGGCATACTTAGATTTTTATATTTGTATAATTAGGTTTGCCCATTAGTATATTTCATTATGTGTCTTCTACTCGTCTTTACAGGAAGATGGATCTCTTCCAGACCGAGAGCAGGTACAATTATTTTTTCTTCAATGCTGATTTTGGAGAGCATACGTGGAAAATATCAGTGTTTCACCACCTTGATGTTCATGATGAGCACGTGCTATTTACTTAATGATGTCATCTTTATTAATATTTTGCCTGAATTGTTGCACTCCAGGATCTAAAACCCCGTTTCCATTCATCAAGGTTACATGGGTCGGAGAATGCAGAAGATGATGTATGTCATGTTGATATTTTCTTTACTTTTGGCTTATTGGTTTTGATCAACAGATAAAAACAATTACTATGTTTGGTTTAATTATCTACATCTTTGCATAATTCAGGATGATGACATTGTAAATATATGGAACTTGCGCAAATGCAGTGCTGCAGCTCTTGATATTCTCTCAAATGTGTTTGGGGATGACATTCTTCCTATGTTGATGCCTGTTGTCGAGGTAGGCAAAAATTCCGTACATTAGCGGACTTTGTTTTCTATAAAAAAAATGTCCAGGTAGACAAATAATTGGCAAAAGAAGCAAAACTCTGGTGTGTAACATTTCACTGTTTTTGTTTCTATATTCTTTCTATTGTCAGTCGCTCAGGACATCATTCACTGTGAACTTTATCTTGTATTTTCCTTCAGTTATTTGCCCTTTTATTTATTTTCTTTCCCTCTACAGTTATAGGCATTGTTGCTTTTGTGGCGTGCTTGTCTAAAACTGCTTTCGCATGACAGTTTAATCACTTGAATGAACTTTAGATTTCTGTTTATTTACCAAAGTAAAGACTTGATGTGTATATTCATTAAATGCCATTCTTCATTACTATTGGCATTTATCTTGCTTTGATGCATCATAAAAAATACCTGGTATGAGGGAATTGTTAGTTCTATGGACTTATTTGGATTTTATATATTATTGTGCCCTAGAATTCTCCATAGTTTCAATTTCTTTCTTGGTAGATGTTTTAATTTGATATATGAACTTCGCCGAGATTTTTATTAGGCCAATTTGTCCGCTAATGGTGATGAAGCCTGGAAAGAAAGAGAAGCTGCTGTACTGGCTCTTGGTGCGATAGCTGAAGGTTGCATTACTGGACTTTATCCTCATCTGCCTGAGGTGATGTGCTCTATGATTTTAATCAGCCATGTTCATAACTTTTGGGTTCTGATTGATACAAGTTCCTATAATTAATATTTTCAATGGAAATTTGTTGAGTAAATACTGTTCATTGTTTTTAATAGATCCATTCCTTTAATTGGCAGTTTGTGATATCTTATAACTTAATGTTGCTCGTGTTGCTTTCTCACCTATAAAATCAAAATATTCAATGGTTTGTGCTTTTTGCAGATTGTTAAATTTCTCATTCCTCTTTTAGATGATAGATTTCCTCTAATAAGGAGTATATCTTGTTGGACACTTTCTCGTTTCAGCAAGTTCATTGTGCAGGTATGTGTTTGTGAGTGTTCAGTTTATTTTATTTGGGAATGTTTATGCAAAATTTTGTACAAACTACTGTACTTTTTCTAAATTATGTGGTATTTTGAATCCTGTGGTTTTATTATTCCATGCCAAAGATAGAAGCTAAGGGCCCCTGAGAATATGAACAGTTTGATAATGTTCTCATGGGACTTTCACGAAGCATGCGTTTGATGTGTATCCTATTTCACTTTTCCCCCATCTTAGGGCATTGGAACTCAGAAAGGTTACGAACAATTTGATAAAGTTCTCATGGGACTTCTACGAAGATTATTAGACAATAACAAGAGGGTGCAAGAAGCTGCTTGTTCTGCTTTTGCAACGCTGGAGGAGGTTCTTCTATTGAAACTTCATTTACCTGCTTTTTCATTAAAAAAAAAGACTCTTCATTTACCTGCTAATGAATTATTCTCTATATAGTTCATGATGGGGGTTTAGTAACTTGCAGGAAGCTGCCGAGGAATTAGCACCCCATTTGAAAAATATATTACAGCACCTAATATGTGCTTTCGGAAAATATCAGGTATCCTAACTATCTGCCTAATTTTCTCTTATAGAGAAAGAGACGTCTGCTACAGACATTAATTTCATATATATAATAAATATAGACAACAGTCCGTCTTTCTTTCTGGAATGAAAACTATCTATGCTTAAAGCTTGTATGTATGTTGTGCAGAGACGGAATCTACGGATAGTGTATGATGCTATTGGAACCTTAGCAGATGCTGTAGGAGGGGAGCTAAATCAGGTAACATGTGAATTGTGATGCTTTTCACCTCATCATCTCATTTTCTTTTGATGCATTGTAGATCGGCAACTTATTGAGTGTACAATAATTTTGATCTTCTGCATGTAGTACATAAAAGACTGACTTCGTCTGATTTGTCATGATTGCAGCCTGTTTATCTTGATATTCTCATGCCACCATTAATTGCCAAATGGCAGCAACTTTCTAACTCAGACAAAGATCTTTTCCCCCTGTTGGAGTGCTTCACATCTATAGCACAGGTGTTGATTCGTGTTTTGGCTTATTGGCTCATTTTCTTATGCGTAGTCCCATTTATTTTCAAGTTCCCCAAAGGTCATTTAACAAATTATTGAATTGATTTTGAGAACAGTGGGTAAAGCTGTGAAATACCTATTTATATTATAAATAATCTTGTAAGTTTTACACTCTCCCAAATGTTTGCACTGAAATTTTCACATGGTTTTGGTGGTTGGTTTCTGTTTGAATGTTTTGGAAACCGTTGACAAAATTTCTGGTGTTTTGGACTAATGGTTTTTGGCATAAAAAAAGTGAGCTGGGTGATGTATGGTTCCTTATGTCATGTAGTTCTCTCTCTCTACTAGTTTTATACCCCCACCACTACACACACAAAACCAAATTACAGGTGAGGGAGAGAGTTTAAATGTCACAAACTAGTTACCGGACTTCCAAAATTCCGTGTATTGTGAAATTCGATGTTCTTGGAAATTTATCTTGACTGGAGTTTGGGGAAAATGAGAGGATTCATTGCGTGAGAAAGCTTTGTTTCTTGCAATGTTTGTACTTCATGGATTCAGCCAGGAGTTGGTTTACTTATCTATTAGTCATAATAACTGTAATTTTGAGAAAAACAATTAATATTCTTTCCATTTTCTAGGCTTTGGGGACTGGATTTACCCAATTTGCTCCGCCTGTGTATCAGAGATGCATAAACATCATCCAGACCCAACAAATGGCAAAGGTTTTTCCTGATTTTTGATTTTGAATAAATACTTATTTAACTCCCATTGTTATACACTGTAGTTTTCTCCTTGTTTCTTTGTCTTTCTTCTTGTTATAGTATTAAGGTGATTAAGCTTTATTTCATATTTGTGCATAGGGTCAGTTTTCTTTATTAATCACCAATGTGATAATGCAAGAAAGGTCCTCAGTAGCTGTGATAAAACATGTCTTCTGCCTTTTTTTTAAAAAAAAGAAAACAAACTCATGCATTAATATAAGTATACAATGAGCAAATGTTATGACATTAGAACGAGAAGGATCAGCAGGTGCATCCGGGCATCTCAACTAGGTTGACACCCCAGTAGCACTCTCATCATATTCAAACAAAGGAGTCCAACCTAAGTAACTAAAGATCAAAAGGCTACATGCAGCCAATACAAACCAAGCAACCATATGATTAATCCGGCTTAAACATAGCCACTACAACCCAAAAAAATCTGAAAAAATCTGAGAACAATACGAACAGATACAGAAAACTGGAATATAAAACTGAAAGAAGGAGACAGCCATCATATGAGTCATCTAAAGCCAGAGTCCAGAATTAGAGCTTCAGTCAACGGTGAAAGATGAAAGCCTTCCAATTTATCAAAATATCTTGTAGAGAGAAATCTTTGAATTGTTTATGTGAGCACCGTGAGGAGGCATTCAACCAAGCCAATTCAAATCTATCCTTCCAGGAGGAAGATTTATTATGGAAGACCTGTTGGTTTCTCTCAAACATGTCTTCTGTCATAGGATTTAACTTTTATTTCTTTTCCTTATAAGAAGTATTGTATGTTTCTTTCTTCTGTTCTGTTCTGCTCTGTTCTCTCTCTCTCTCTCCCCGTTTTTTAGGAAAAGAAAACTCTTTCATTGATAATTAGAAATTTTAAATAAGAAATTAGGAAGTTACAAATGGGTGAAAGTCAAGACGTGAGGAGTATATGGGTGAGGCCCTCAATAGAAGAAATCAAAGAATCTCAATAGAAAAAAAAATCCTCTTTGGTGGCTTTTATTTCTTTCCCGATTCTTATTCACATTGGTGGTTGAAAGAAAAACCCACTTTCATTCTGCCTACGAAGGGACTAAACTTCGATCTCATTGAGGGCTTTGTTTTCAGGAATTCTGAGATTAGTATTAACCATTTACAGTTTGTGGGTGATACCATCCTTTTCTCCTTACCTGATGAGGAAAAGCTGGGAATTCTTTTGAGAATATGCATTCATTTGAGAATACATACGGTTTTCGCATAATCACTGAAAGTCGGAACTCATGGGCATACACTTAAACAATAGTACAATTGCTTCTCTGGCTGCTTCATTTGGCTGTATGGTTGGTACTTTGCCCTTGACTTATCTTGGTTTGCTTTTGAATGCTAAACCCTTCACATATGCTTTTTGGGAAGAGAAGGTTGAAAGGTGCCTTAAGAGTCGGAATGAAAATTATATTTCCAAAGGTGGTAGGCTCACATTTGATCAAAGCCACTCTCAATCTGCCTACATATTTCCTCTCTCTTTAAGATATCTCCAAATCTGTGTGTTGACAGAATCAAGAAGCTTTGCGGGAACTTCCTTTGTAACGGGCATAAAGATAAAAGAGGTATCCACTAAATCAAATGATGGAAAATACAAGTCTCAACATCTGAAGGGGGCCTCGGCTTCACTGAATTAAACAAAGGAACAAAAGTCTTTTGGTGAAATGGATTTGGAGTTATCAATTGGAGGAAAATGCCCTCTGGAGGTGCTTTATTGATGCTAAATATGATCACCCCTACAACCACAAAGCAGATTCTTTAAAAAGACTAAAGGCCCGTGGACCTATATTGGAGAACAGAGGAATCTAATTCATGATAATATTGTTCAGATTGTTGGCAATGGTGACAATACATCTTTCTGGAATGATATATGGGCTGGAGACTATTATTTCAATAGTGCTTTTCCTAGATTATTTGCGCTAGTCCGTTAGAAGGAGGCCGCCATTGCACATTGTTGGAACCAGATTTACAAAGCATGGGTCCTTGGGTGGAGACATATCTTAATGAACACAAAATTACAGAATGATCTGGATTTTCCACATTATTATTGCCCCCTAATAGCCCCATGGTCGGTGACTTGTGGAGATGGAATTTGGACAAATCTGGTCAGTTTTCATTGAAATTGATCTCTCATCACCTTTCCTCTTGTGGAAACGATCAAAATGCATTCCTTTATAAGAACATTTGGAAAGGACTCATTCCAAAAAGATACAGTTCCTCATATGGGAGGTCGGCCATGGATGCATTGACACAACTGATATCATTATCCAAAAGGTCCCTTGGATTGTGTCTGCCACTAATTGATCTGTTCTTCGTTGCCAGTGGTGAATCCATCATGCACTTATTGATCTTTTGTATCTATGGCTAATCCTTTTGGAGGAGTAGCTTATCGTGTTTCATCTATAATGTGATGTTCCCAAACGAACCCTATAACTCTTTTGAATATGCTTCTTATGGCCATCCGTACAAGAATGAGAAAGCGATCTTGTGGACTTTCATCATCAAAGCTTACTTCTGGCTTATTTGGAACGAGCGAAATCACCACATCTTTCAAGAGAGAAATGGATTTCACTCAATTTTTTGATCTTTTGTATGCATGGATCATTTGGTGTACATTCACCCTCTTATGTCCCTTATAATGGATTAGTATTTTGTAGTCTCTCTCGGCACTCTATTTCCCGTTTAATAATCATACCATCGATGAAATTATGATCAATATGTTTCTCCTCAGTAAAAAATGCTATAATTCATAGATTTGTTCTTTTTTTTTTCTCATTCCCACTATTTTCATGTTACCTTGTACTAAGTTAAGTGCCTGAAGTCTGGTTACTCTTTGATGATATGTGTGGTTAAGTTTGAATTATAGCGTTGATCACTGCTAGCTGCTATTCTATGCTTGAATTGTTTGATCTAAGATGTTGATTTGATTTCCTATTGCAGGTTGAGCCTGTTTCTGCTGGGGTTCAGTATGATAGAGAGTTCATTGTGTGCTGTCTTGATCTTCTTTCAGGACTCGCAGAAGGTCTTGGCAGTGGAATTGAAAGTTTGGTAATTAAATTCTAAACCAAACATTTGCCTCACCTTTTTCTTTTGTGATCCTTTTGTAAGATTTGAAAAGGGGAGGATATCAGATGTTGATAAATTTTTTTAGGACTATTTTATTACTGTTTTATTGTATATTTCTCTGATCGAATGTGACTGCTTTCTTCTAGTAGTAATTGATACGACAATATATTCTGAACTTGCTTGCATGTGGCATTTTATGGAATTCCCCTCAGGTTTCTCAAAGCAATTTGAGGGACTTGCTCTTGCAATGCTGCATGGATGAAGCTTCTGATGTCCGACAGAGTGCCTTTGCATTGCTTGGGGATCTTGGAAGAGTAAGCATTTGGATTAATCTCTTGGATTGTTTTTCCTTTGTTCCATTATATTTAGTAGGTTATTCAAAATTTTTAATCGCAATGAGCCTCTCAGCATTAATCGTGCTTGCCTATTTGCCCTTGAAAAAGTAATGAAATGTTCTTCAGTGGAGGGAGGAGGCACATGATTTATATGCAAGTCTTTGCTGACTACTAGGAACTTCTGTTTCTTGATATTTTTCTTGTGTTTATGGTTTATTTATATTATGTGGTCAGGTATGCCACGTCCATTTGCAACCGCGTTTATCAGAATTTCTTACCGCTGCAGCAAAGCAACTGGTAATTAAGCTATTTTATGGCTTACGTTTCTAATTTGAGGTTATTTTACTAGTCTTATACGTGTAATTTGCACAGGATACTCCTAAGCTGAAGGAAATTGTTTCTGTGGCAAACAATGCCTGCTGGGCAATTGGAGAATTAGCTGTTAAGGTATGTGTAAACTTTTCATACACTCACAGAGTGCCGTATATGAGCTTGTATGTATACATGTCTTCACACATCCCTCTTATTGTGACTATTTAAGTTTATGTTTGGCTTTGGGATGAAGAACATGTATTAGCAAAAAAAGTTTCTTTTTTCTTTTTTCTCTCCCTCTCTTCTCATGCAAGTAAATTTCAGTACTGATGTAATGCATCCGATGGTAAAATGGCCTCAACCTGGAAATTCATCACTATTCCCTACTATAATGTTAAAGAAAAGGACTAGTTAAGGAATTATTTCAAATCAATAGCTTAAAGAAAAGGCAGAACTTCAACCTAACAAAGAGGGTCTTTTATCATATTATCTTTAAAATGTTGATATCATGTTAACTTTACCTTCACCTATTAGTTTTAGCTTTTGATATTTTGCAATGTTATTTCCTCTCCAATTGATATTGATTCACTTGTTGGAGTTTCTAAAAATTTCCAAACCCACAAGTTAGGGAATCTAAAAGTGTCGATATAGTATTAAACTTACCTTTGTCTATTAGCTTAAGCTTTTGGGTTAATTAGTGATTTAATACTTAAACTTTCCTTTATGATGGTGGTTTGAATTTAAAATTTATAGCATTCCGTTGCACGAACTACATCAATCTTGGTGACAGATGGAATTTGTAAGCAGTTATTTACATGATATGGAATTGTTATTGATTCAGGTACGCCAAGAAATTTCTCCTGTCGTTATGACAGTGATTTCAAGCTTGGTCCCGATTCTTCAACATGCACAGGTGATGATCCCTTTCTTTTGCACTAACATAGAACACGTCTCATCATTTTTGTATTATGGCACCAATAAGCTTCTTGTTCACTAAGAACTAGAAACATATGAGAGGAAAGGTAGGTATATATATATAAAGAGGAAAGGTAGATATATATATGTAGGTTCAGTTCATGAGAGAATGTTGTGTGTAAAGAGTTCCCATTGCATCCTTAGGAGGGATTTTGAAATGTGTTGATTGTACTTAACAGGATCATTATTATGTAATTTCATTTCTTTGTACGATGCAGGAGCTAAATAAATCTCTGGTAGAAAACAGTGCAATTACACTTGGAAGGATCGCATGGGTTTGCCCTCAGCTAGTGTCACCACATATGGAACATTTCATCCAACCATGGTGCACTGCTTTATCCATGTAAGGTTCTCTTCTTTACATTACGTTCTTAGGCTTAAGGATGTTCTATTATTAGATATAATTGCACCTAAGACATGACACCTCAACCTTGTTACTGAATGCCAAAAGTTTATGTATTCTGTTTTCTAAGTAGAAGTGGCTTATAGTTGTCTCACTGTTCTAAAGTTATAAACCATGGTTGTGAACTTAAGGACCTTCAAATTAATTGCTAGGTCAAATTGTAGACTTCTGATTGTTTTTGTTTTAATCACATCTCTGTATCTGCACATAAGTTACTTAACTTAGACACCAGCATTAGCCAAATCACATCTCTGTATCCCTAGGAAAAACCGAAGCAATTTTGTTTATTTATTTTTAATTTTAAATCCGTTGTATTTTTTTTTTTTTTTAACATGGGTCAAGGTTTTATTTTACTGGCAGGATACGTGATGATGTAGAAAAGGAGGATGCTTTTCGAGGTCTTTGCGCTCTGGTAAGTCTTAAATTTGTAGCAAATACTATACGTGTTTCTGATTATTAACAACTGTTGTGTCTTGGTTGGTTTCAGGTTAAATCAAATCCTTCAGGGGCAGTAACTTCACTTCCTTATATGTGCAAAGCTATTGCCAGTTGGCATGTAAGCCTGGAAACTTTATCAATATCTGACATTGCTTGATGTTTTCTTTCTAAGATGAGATTGTTGCCTGCAGGAAATAAGAAGTCAAGATCTTCATAATGAAGTATGCCAGGTTCTACACGGTTATAAGCAGGTTTGTAGCTAAATTACTTCCGACTATTCCCCTACTCCCCTTTTTAAGGGAAATAATTTTTAAATAATTGGTATTCAAAGAAAGTAACTCTGGAGTACATTATAAACTGGTGGTGTTCCTTTATGATGCTATTTAAGAGTTAGATGGAAGTGATGGGCTAGGCTGGCATAGTTAGCTTTGTGGTTAAAATTATAAGGAAAAGAAATAGGTGAAGAAAATAAGGACCAAATTTCCCAAGGACGTCGATTTTTTTTGTGCTCCTCACCGTTTGGCTTGGCCACATTTGTGGGCCCTTTTATATTAATTTATTGGACAGCTGAAAATTTAGCACTTAGGTTTTAAAGTATTAGCAGATATAACACAATGCAAAAGAATTTGCATATATAGCAAAATTTAGATCCAACTCTCGAAGTATCGGTGATAGACTATATTGCCTATAGGAGTCTATTACTAATAGATTTTTCTATATTTTCAGTTTTCTAAAAATATTGCTATACACTTAATTGTTAGCCTAAACGTGATAACTATTGCAATTATCCCATTTTATTTGTCATAATAATTTTTATCTTACCATTAAAAAGATGGGAAAAGGATAAATGTCACATAATTGCGATGGGCGGGGTAATGATAAATGGTAAGAATTGACAGCTCCTTTGGAGTCTCAGATTTATTGACCAGGGGTGGAGGTCTTTGTCAACTGGTTGATAGCCTTAAATGGAGGGCAAAATCAGTATCTCTGTTCACCAAGATCTTCATACTAGTTATAAAAATATAGTAGTCTTAGTAATTATTAATGTTCATATCAAATGTCCATTTGACAGATGCTGAGAAATGGTGGGTGGGACCAGTGTATTTCGTCTCTGGAACCATCCGTGAAGGACAAACTATCAAAATATCAAGTATAGGATGATGATGATGTTTTATCAGTTATCAGCAAGCATTCTTCTCAAACATATGCTTCAAATTCTGTCTCGAAAACCGATGGGATGGGTCGTTTTGTGGCGTTGTCTGTGTGTCCTTATTATTGATGATTGGAGCAAACTTCAAGTTAAAAAAAAAAAATAATCAAGTTTGCTGCTGAGCTTGAAGAAGATTGCACATCCTTCTTAAGATAATTATACAGGTTGACTTGGTTGGTTGAGACAGCACTTGAAAATGAAGCCAGCTGAAGTGAGAAAAAAAAATGTTGTACAGGGAGATATGTTGAGATAGTGTGGTGCCCTTCTTATAGTGTTCCCATTCCTTTTCCTTTTCTTTCATCATGAGTCTGGATTCGTTATATCGATTTTGGGGCGATGGTTTATAGGTAGAGAGTCAGCACATTTTTCTTTTCCTTTTTGATTTTACGACTTTGGTCCTATGATTTTTCCATTAATGAATAGGGCGCATCGGCGCGATAGGTTTTCTATTATGAAAGATAGAGCTGAGTTATTCTTGCTACATTTAGCAGCTGGTGGTGATTTGGGGATTTTTTGTTTGTCTTTGGAAGCAATAAGGAACCTTCATGTACTTTAGTTTTCTCATATAATTAAACCATATCATGTTTGTACTAAAACCTCCTCTTTTTGTTTGGGTTTTATCTTCACAATCAGCCTACAAAAGCAAATTATGAATAGTATTGTAGGGTTTGAGTGAAGTTTTTGAGGAAATGAGGATGAGTGAGTTCTTATAGTCTTACAGAATTGATGTAAATCTCTGGGCTTTAAATTAAAGTTTATTCTTTGGATGAATTGTCACATTCTCATCTTACAGTTTACACTTAGAGCCTTTTTTAAGTATTGCCTTTTCAAATCTACAAAGAAATGCTAATAGAAATATTATGATTTTTGAGATAACTATTGTAAATTACCATTCAATGTTGACTCAATTGATACAAATAGTTTGACATTCTCTAATTAAAACCTCAACTTGTACAAACTACATAAAACTAATGCTGCCATTTAGCATTATTTAATTATGGATGCTTTGACCAAACTCTTCATCTGATCTTCATCCTTGTATAGAATTGATATTTGACAATTGGTTGTGCACTTTAATTTGTTGCAACAAAATTTGGAACATCTTTCAACTATTTAGTTTTCTTTTTGGTGAATATTATGGTTGTAAGCATCCTCAAGTTTTGACTCTCTAAGTTTTTTTTTGTCTTCGTACTTGTTCTTCACAAACAAAATTTTAAAATCTAAGCTTCTTCACCTATTTTGTAAGATTGGTTTGGTAACCTCTTTTGTTTATGAAAATTACAGCTATTTTCTCTCAACTTTTACAATGATTTGCATATTTCTTCATTATAATGATTGAACTCTTAACTAAATTTTAAAAATAACAAAAAGGTTTTAAAAGTTACTTTTTCATTTAGTTTTCAAATTTTGACACTTCTAAAACTGAAATGAAATCAATAACAAAGGAAGAATTTTGGAGGTGGAAGTAGTGTATTTAGACTTAGATTTTAGAAAGAAAAAAAAAAGCAAAATGGTTTCAAAACGTTTTTTGTTTTAGAATTTGATTAAGAATTGAGTGGTTTTTAAAGAAATATGAGAAGCACATAATCAAGTGTAAGAGAAAACAAGCATAAGTTTAAAAAACAAAATCGTTACCAAACGAGATTGATTACAATCTGTGAATTTGGGTTGCTTCGAAATATTTAAAGCGGTTTTGATGGAGAGTTTTGTGATAAAGAATTGGATTCATTTCTTGAAGAATGGCCTTCACATTATGTGCCAATTCTTTAATGTTTTCGTTCCAATGACTCGTAATAATGTTTTCCATTCCTCTTATAATTACTGGAAATACTTCTTCCATGGCGCTATATACCATCGTCACAAATGCTTCGCTATTCCATATGTATAGAGCTCGCTCCGCCACCTGAATTTAAAAGATGCCATTGATGAGGAGCTTTTGTCAGTATCAATAGACATAGAAACAACCTTGATTTGATTCATTAAGTTATATTGAAAAGTTATTTTAATTCAACCTCTACTACAAGAAGTATGCATTCCCACAAGAGAGAAATTTTCTATGATAAAGTACTTAAAAAACACCCAAGATAAATTAAAAAACTAAAGGGAGAAAAACTATGAAGTAAATTAGTTTTTATGACAGATGCATAATAAAACCAAAGATGGTCCTTTCATCTTTTTTTTCTTTTTTATAATTATTAATTTTAGATCCTCTTTAGCTATTTGGTTTTCGATTTTTGAAAATTAGATATCTATTTCCTCTTCACTTCTTACAACGTAAGCAAAATACTTGTGTTCGATCAATTCCAAGAACACAAATAAATTTCTAAAAGCATTTTGTTTTAGTTTTCAAAACCTGACTTGATGTTTAATAATATTGAAAAGAGGTTGATAAAAAAGCAAAAAGTTAAGAGATGAAAGATGTTTTTATAGATTTTCAAACTAAAAGTCAAATAGTTATGGAATTTGAGGAGGGGATTCAATCTTACCATGGAGTTCAAACTCTTGAAACATTTGGTCATGTGTGAACAAAAGGGCAAAGCCAAATCCCTATATAGTTTGGGATCCAATTTCTCCACTAAATCCTCCAATTCCTCAATCAACTTTATCTCTTTTTGACTATTAGCTTGAGGCCAATACTTCATAATCTTTCTCACTATGAACCCACCAAGCTCACTCTCCTTCTCCACAAATTGATAAACACAATAACTCAATTGCTTGTTGAAACTCTGCATTCCTTTAACCTTATGTAAAGGAATCAATATCCTTTTCAAAAAAACTTTGTGTTCTTCCTTCAATGGAACTGCAAAACCATTGATTATGCTTCCCCAAATCTCAAGCATCTCAGCTATCCCATTATGCCTCTCTGTTTCAAAAATATACTCCAAAAACACACCACTCATTGCTTTTCTCATGAATGATCTATACTTTGTGAACTTGTAATACATTTGATGAAAAACATTCTTCAAACTCTCTCGTTCCTTCGATTCATCCGAATCGAATAGCGAAAGAAGTCCGAGAAGAAAAGTTTTATCTATATGTTTCTCAAGTGTTTGAGTATCAATGTTGATTACTAGCCACAAGAGGATATCATAAACAACTTCAAGTTGCAGCCAGTTGAGAGAAGGAATGGTGGAGCAGACAACGACTTCGTTTTCTTCAGCAAGGGTCGAGGATGTGATTGGAAAAGCCGGGGAAGGGGGAGGGAGTGGACGAAAGAGATTAATGGATATCAACGACATCACCGACGATAAAACGTCACGGTGTAACGGTTTCTTTGATGTTTTAATGACGGTGAAAAGATGAGTAAGTTTGAATCTTTTCAATTCATGAGAAGTAGTTGGTAGTGCCATGGAAGAGCAAAAGGAAATGATGGAAAGAATTTCGTCTTGAAGAACAATATTAGTTAAGCCAAAGGGTTTGTTGGTGAATGGATCATGATCAAAGAGATGTTTTAGAGTTGGAAGAGACTTAGAAAGTTTTGAGAAGGATCTTTGAGTGTTGGTTTGAGCACCCATTGATTAGTTTTTTGAGGTTAGGAAGTTCATTAGGTTTAGGGTTTAGGAAGATGATGAACAGAAAGAGAGGGAGAGGGAAATCTTGAGTTTTGATTGATTGTATTTGTAGTTTGATGAAACGGATATTACTAAAGTTATGCAATGGGAAGAAGATAAAAATTCTTATTGATATGATCAAATTTGAAAGATACTTCAAACGGCTTGCATTGTTTTATTCACAAGGAGCCTATGACTCTTACAAAAACTAGGGATTATTTGATTGGTTTTTGCTTCTTTTTAAATATATTTTGTTTTCTTCTCATCTCTCTCTAAATCTTCCACCCACTCTTTTCTCTCTATCTTCTTTTCACCCCGGTCATGAAACAAGATTTTGTCTCGCGAGGGCCTTCTTTTACTCTTTGCTGACGTCAAATTTAAATGAAATTATCAAAACAGGACTTTGAACCTATTGAATTCACTTTTCTCGCTCTTTGGAGTGTAAATCAGTATTTTGGTAACACGAAATGGAGTTGCTCGTGTAGCTACCTAGAGTTGATACATGGTCTTGTAGAAGTTGGTTACATCGGAGAAGAAAAACACTAGAAAGAAAATAAGCAAGGATAATTTTGTAAAATTAGTTGAAACGAGGTAAGCAATCGATCACAATTCTTAAGTTTTAAAAAGTAGGACAAAAAACATTCACGAGGACCTTGAGAACGAGTTCTTTGACCAATTTTTCTCAATTTATCCTTTCTATTATTCTTCAAGATGTTCTTTTTGTTTGAAGCTCGTTTAAGTATGTAGTTCGAATATCTTGATTATATAATCTTTATCATGATCTTGAACTATAATAATAATTTTCCAAACAGTTGGACTACTTGATGTTAAGTGGGTATTTTGATAAGGATAAATATTATATTGGTTTAATCCATGCCTAAAATCATAGGAACAATTTCAATAAAAGATTTACACAAAACATAGACTTTCTTTGGGTTGGGCTCATTTATCTTAAATGAAACCCAAAAACCACTAAGACAAATTGTTGCTTGCTCTTTCTTTCTTTGGCTACATGTGGCTTACTTATATGTACTTGGCTAGTCTACTCTTTTTGCTCCTCCACTCAAAATTTTATTAGTTTTCATTTCGTGTTCGAGTTTCAAAATGTTATACATTTAGAAGTTGTGACCCCCAACTTACTTTAGATGAGATGGACTATTATAACTCACACCAAACTATTAAAAAATGTCTTATCGTAAAATCATTGCAAATAGTGAAAACGGTAGCAAAATGAAGGTTTTAAAAGTATTAACTATAGTTAACAAGGAACTATAAGATAGTATTTATTATAACAAGAGGTGGTTATTATAGTATGATAGGGTTTGATCCTCACCCTAAACACTCGTTAGTTTTTCAAATTAAAATCTATAGACACTATTTCTACTCTTGTGAGTTTCTAGTTATATATGCTATACATTTTTTACTAATATTTTTAAATTAAGTCAAGTTTTGAAAACTAAATAATGTAGTTTCCATTTTAGTAATCATTTTTTTAGTTTTTGAGAAGTTTTTCTATAAACACTTTTTCTACATCTAACTTCTTGTTGTTTACTTTATATTGATATTTTAAAAAATCATGCAAAATTTTCAAAAACTAAAAGAAGTGATTGTAGAAACTTTTTTTTTTAGAATTTGGCTAAAAATTTCAAAACAATATACTTACCAAAATCCAAAAAAAAAAAAAAAACTCAAGAACTTTTATTCTGTCTTAGAATTTAAATTTGAATTCAATTGTTATTTTTGGTTGTCTTCTTTACAAATGAATATTTGAATTGTTAGTGATATTAATTTATTAGATTTTGGGAAATAGTGTTTAAATTTTTTTTAAAAAAAATCTGATAAATTTATCAATGGAGGCTTTAAATTTTTATTCCAATTAACCTCATTCAAAAACGTGTAAAATGATATTCTAAGATTTATTTATTTTAAAATTTTTAAGATAAATAATCTTAACAATTTCTAAAAACTTATTGAGTAGCCCAAATAACAAATATACACGTGTTTAATTAATATATTATTTACCAAGTAAAACATTCTATTATTTAAATATTCAACTTAGCTTAATCAAATAACTCTATTTTATTCAAACAAAAAGAAAAATATCTCTTTCAAATTTCTTCCAAATCTATAGAAAAAGAAAAGAGATCCATCAGTTCACATATATGAATGGAATCAATGAAAACACTTGTCCTCATCTTATTGATGCAAAAACCTATGATCAAAATAATAGTTCCCTAATAATAATTCTATGTCACAAAAATTTATATTTAATTTTAAAGTCAAAATAAAACCAATAGAAATTTCCCTTCTCTAACTTAGAATGTGACAAAATATATATTGTCATCCACAGAGACTAAACATAAGCATGGACTCATTTTTCATTTTCTTCAAATAATAATAACAATAATAATAAAAAGTCTTAAACATATTTGTTCGGACACCTCGTTGTTTTACTTTCAGTAACTTCTTAAAAGCTAATTGTTATCACTTATATATTCATCATCATCGTCTTATCTAACCGGTGTGAGACTTTAATTGTATTTTCAACAATTAATATATATCTATACATGTGTATATACTTTGAAGAGATATCAAAATGAGTACAGCATAGAATTAGGTATGAGTATATAATATAGCATAATGTTTAGTTCTGCAAATAAAACCAAATCCAACTTTATTAACCAATTGTTTAAATAAATCACCTAACAAATATGATTACATCTTATATTGATAATCTAATCTAATTTACATTGAACCTATATTAGATCACTTCTTCTTATCTAAACATGTATTAAATATCCAACTTTTTAAGTTTAAAATATTGGAAAGGTGTGCATATGGATATACAAATTAGAGTAAATAAAGAAGGCTTAAAAGTATAGTCACCCACTCCTTTATAAATTTAACACTATGGGTCTTACCAACCGATTGTAAGTCTCTTGTCTATAAAGACATACCAAACATGGCATGTGTCGATATTTAGATACGCCACTTGTTTAGAGGATGTTTTGATATATAATAATAAGAATGAAAAGTTGGAGAGTATGTCTAAAAATATTGAAAAAGTTAAAGATGAGTTTCCATACTTTGTAAAGTATATTATTAGTAGTTATTCATACGCTTCAAATTCTTAAAACGTTAGTACAAAGGTAAAGTTTAAATACTTATTTTAGTTTATGCATGGAATTTGGATTATTCTCAACAATAGTGATAAATGGGCATTCTTATAAAGAACCAAGTTTTTAATCTAAATAGAATAGGATAGCGATGAGATGAAGTACTTTTACCTTAAGATCATGATGTTAGAGATCGGAGGAAATACTTTTACCTTAGGATGATGTTTAAAGTGAGTCATCGTGAATGAAAGAGAGTTATGATCTCAACCTCAGTCTTTGAGGTCGAGGCGAGTATGTTGGACTGTTTAGCCTCAAAAGGTATTGACCTCAGCCAAGTTGAGGCAAGTATATAACAAGTCATTCGACCAAAAATATCATGTCTTTTCATGTTCTCTTCCTCACTTGGCCCATTCATGTTCTCCTTTTGTCCCTCACATGACTACTAGTACTATTATTCCAATATTTTGAGTGTAACAATTAGATTATAGGATGTCATAATAAAAAAATGTTGGGACTCATATCCTATTTTCTTGTATAGAGTTTAGTAAATACTCTTTATTCGCAATGAAGTGTGACTTATAAATAATATGTTTTCATATTTTAAAGAAAAATACTTAGGTGCAACATATTGAGCAATACCTATCTTTATGCACCTCATCAAATTGTTCGATCATAACTTAACACATTTTCATGTTTCTTACTCATAACATTTTGATTATTTAACATTTTTTTTGTTTTAGTGGTGAGTATAGGATGCATCAACATTACTTTTCTCTAAATAGCATCATAGACAAGTAAGATGAGACCTTAATTATAATGATAGAATTAAAGTTTCACCTACATGTTGATATTTTCATAGATATTAATTTCCATTATATCGTAACTAAAAATTCAAAAACCATGAAAACATAAACAACAATTTATCACTGATATAAATACAATACAAAACATAACAGATGTTTCTTGAAAATTGAGATTTCAATAATATTTCCATTTACATCGACAATTTATTGAGCAACAATTTTATAGATAATAATTAAAAATATTAGTAACATTTTTAAAAATTATAAATATAGCAAAATCGAATGATAGACTTTTGTTATATATGTTTGAATGGTAGATCATATTTGTAATATGGTTTATAGACTTTGATTTTTACAGCTATATTTGTAAACGTTAGTAATTATAATTGATAATCAAGTCCCACCCTCCTACAAAGCGCGTGGTTCCCACGCTCGAAAACTCCCATCAAATTCCTCTCCACTCCTCACAACACACACACACACCTTCTCTCCTACACCATTATTTGTACAAACCAAATCACACACAGACTCTCCCTCTCTCTTTCTCTCCAAATCTTTCTTAGTAATTCCATTAAAATCCCAATTTCAATCTCTCTCTCCTCTCCATCTCCACCATGGAAGATTCTCCTTCTCCTTCTCCTTCTCCTTCTCCAACTTCCTTCCTCTCTCCCAATCACCCTCTCAGCTCTCCCGAACTAGAATTCTCCGACGACATCGAAATGACCCCTCTTCAATCCTACACCAGCCTCAAAGACCTCCTCCCCGACTCCCCTTCTCCGCCCCCATCCGCCACCTCCCCAGCCTTCGACCAACTCCCCATCAAGAACCCTCTTGTCAAACACGCCGCCCTCGCCTACCTTCAGCCCATGCTCACCCCACCCACCACCTCCCACCCTACCTTTCTCCGTATCCTCAAGAAGCACGGTTTTGGTTGCATCGAGTGGCTCGCCGCCGTCGTCCATGAAGTTCGTCGTGTTTGAGATTCCGATGAAGCTTCATTCTCTAGTAGTTGACTGGCGGATAGGAAAAAAAAAAAAAAAACAGAAACTTTCATGTATTTTCCTTTTTTTTTTTTTCTTTTGAAGAAAACACAATATTTTATTTTACAAAATATTTATGTCATTTTCCCTTTATTTTTCTTTGGGAGTGATCGATCAATGTAGTGATGTGTAATTAAAACTGAGATTTATTTGTATAATGTTATAATATATATATATATATATTATATTAATATCATGATTTTGTGGATGTATATGATTTGTAGCAAATTTTATTCCACTTTGTTTGGTGAAATATTTATAATGTTTTTGCTTATTGACGCGTGTCAATATTTTATAATGGGCAAACCAAGACTTTTTGACAATTAAAAAATAAAAGAAAATTAAATTAAATTAAATAAATAAATAAGTAAAAGGAAAGAAATGTTTTAATTAATTATTATGGTGGCATTTTCTTTTTTAGTTTTTTAATTTAATAGGTAAAATATCTTTCTTTTTTTAAAAAAATAAAGTGATGTGATTTATAGCATTAAGGTGAAATTCTTTTTAAAATATTTGTACTTTTTATATTTATAAAAAAAAAAGATTATTTTGGTATATAAATTTTCCATTTAAAAAAAAAAAAGTTTTCTTTTTTTGTCTTTTTAACTAGAAAATGACTTTCCATCCAATGAGTGAATTAGACTAAACATAATACCAAAAGTATTTTAAACTTTAAATTTTGGTATTGAATGGTGAATCATATGTATAACACAAGAACTTTACTATTTGAATTGAAAATTTTAGAACATTATTGAAGAGACTTTTGTGAGAAATAAAAATGGTCTAATGTTTCTATTTTCTATAGGGAAGTAAAACAATATATTTTTCGTACATCTTTATTAAGGAAAAACTAATTTTAAATTTAAATATAAATCCTATGTAATGTACCAATACTAGAAACTAAGAAATGTGTTGTCTCGATATAAAAACTTTTTTATATACTTTTTGTACATTAACAATAGTATCAATATATCATTTAATATGACAGTAGAGTTACTATAATTCATGTTGAATTTGATAGATAAGACTCATCTACCACAAATTTAGTATACTTAACAAAGAGTTACTTAATTCTAACCAGTGATTTCATTTGACACAAAATCAGGAGGCAAGGAATAAAATGTTGATGTTGAGTCAATTAGTCTAGATGTATAGAATGAGGCAGATTGATAAGAAGAGGTCAGACTAAATACTACTTCCATTTCCCTGTCCCAAAGGTAGTCATATTGGAAATTGAACATTGAGGTTTGCACATAATTATGTATCTAAGGTGAGAGGTCTTTGGCGTGGATTCTTTGAGATCAACTAGGTTAGTGTTCATCTTCTTGATATAAAGATCATTCCTAGATGCGTGTGAGGAGGGGACGGGAGAGGATTAATATCCTTGAAGAGATAGAAGTTTGTTAGAGTGTAGCCCAAACCATTATTGGAAATCTCTTGAGCAAAACTTATTACTACTTAGAGGTGATTAATTTAACCAGCTGAATAACATTGTAATCAATAGCATACCTAGAGGTCTAGAAGGTAAAAACATGCGGTAATCTTCTTGGAGTTATTTGTTTCTCTTACATCCGTCGGTACCACAATAATCCTAGCGTACTCTTTTGTATTTAAAGCTTCAGAAGAGCGTGAGTCTTCTCGTCTTACTTCTTTCTAGTTTGAGTCGTTTAGTTGTACGAAGACATTAGAAATTTAGTAGATAGAAGGATGAGATTAAAATTTAATAAAAAGGTAGAAAAGGAGAGGTTTTTCATTTTCTAATAACACAATATATGCATCAATAAATATACACAAAAGTATTGGAAGAGAATGAATACAAGTGTCAAAGTGTATTTCCGGCCAAAATTAGAAAAATCATCAACAGTAGGGCCCACTATAAAGGCCACGTGGACAGTGCACTGTGGCAGCAAATTGATGGTCAAGGTAGGCGCGTGGAGCGTGGAGCGTGGACCCCCATATTTCACGTTTGTATAAACGGCAGTTAGTTTCCCGTTCTAAAGGTTAACGGCAGTTTGTTTTTATTATAAGATTAAGTAAACGGCAGTTAGTTTAGTTGAAAGTTTTTAACGGCCTGCGGATTGTACACGCTGGCCACGTGTGCACGTATGATCCTTGGATTCGTTGTCAGAGTGTGAGATAAAGTTTGGCACGTGCGGCTGATTCTTGTCAATTAGAGAATTTGAAGTTAATACTAATTTCTTAATTCAGCTTTATTGTTTGTTTTTTTTACTAAATATTTATTATTATTAGGCTAAATTACAAAAGTATCTCTCTAACCTTTTTGGTTTGAATAAAAATTACTCGTAAACTTTTCAATGTTTCAAATATACCTTTATAAACTTTTAAAAATATACTTATCGTTAGTTTTAGATGAAAATCGTTAAAGTTTTGTTTTAAAAATGAACTTCAACTATTGAAAAGTTTTAAAAATACTTTTGAGCTTAAAAAGATGTTAACAAATGCTCTCCTTAATCCAAATTTTATATTAATTTTCTTGTTAACTAAAATCAAAATTTGATATTAAAACAAACACAATCAATCTCAATATTTATTATTGTAATAAACATATAGTCAGTTGTCAAATAAAAATTTTATTTTATTATTAACACAGTATAGTCTAATAGATCTATTAATGTAAGATTTTCTTTACTAGTTATTGTTTTATTATGTTTTAGGGGAACTTTTTTTAAACTTCTCCATATTTTGTGTAATTTTATGTTATAAACAATTTTAAAAATATAGATGTTGATTCATATATATATCGAAGTCTTAATTCTACGTAAATTTTGATTTTGATGAATCTGAAAAAATTGTAAAAACAAAAAGTTCAAAAACATACGTTTAAATTAGTAAATAATTATTTTATTATTTTCAAATAAATAAATATATCTAATATTTATTAGTGTTATTGTCATTATTATTTTGTGTGATTCATGGACTTTTCTTTGATATAATGAAAATATCGATTCACTCCTTCTATCAATGTCAAACCTAGAAAAGTCTAAAAACATCCACATATCGATGAAAATTTAAACTAAGGTTTTAACTTAAATTTTTTGTTTTTATTTTAGGGTTAAGAAATTTGGTATGAAAATTAGATTGATTGTAGTATTTTTGAATTTTTATAAGTTTAAGGGTATTTTTGAAACAAAACTTTAATGTTACCATCCAAAATTAATGGTAAAGATATTTTCTAACTATTTTCAAAAGTTTAAAAACATTTTTATAATTTAGCTTTTATTTTATTATTAGTATAAGAGGGTAAGTGTGGATATATGATTTTAAGACGAGTAATATTTGGAATATCAATTAGGTAAGATCCTTTATTTGCTAGCACCTACCATAATTTCTTATATATAAACTCAGTAAAAGAGACAAAAGGACTACTTTTTAGGACAAACCTAGTTGAATTTTCTTTCATGTTTTAGGTTCATACACTCTTTTTATTTATGTGTATGTTGATGTCGAAATTTAAATAGAAAAATAAGTTTGATGTTCATATAATAACAAGCATACGTGACGTGGAAAAAAAATCGATGTAAATACTTTGTGATACTTCTCTTCGAGTCATAATTAATAATCTCTTCGAGTCATATTATAGATTTGTAATATAGTATTTTTTTATAGATTTGTAATATAGTATTTTTTTAACAGAAAGAAAATAATAATAACTCTTTCTAATAGTTAAAAGGGTAAAACTAATTTAAATACACATACACCCATGGTACTAAAAAGTTTTTCTTCCTATAATATAATAATGGAAAATTTTCCTTCAATTAAGTTCTTAATGAGGTTGGCCTTTTAGTCTCAAATTTAAATAGAATATCTCTTTTGCCATTTTAATTGTGATTTATCTTTTAACATTGACTAAATTATTTATTCTAAAATAGTAAAACTATATTTTATTCTTGAAAAAAGAAAAAAAAAAAGACTTTCCAAATATTGGGATTAATTATATTTAATATTATAAAAACTATAATGGCAAAAGAAAAGGAACGCGGAAATGACGTGGTGAGATTTGGCAATCGGAGTGGGTCCAAAAGAAAAGAGCCATTGGGTCCGAAGTTTGAGGTTATGCCGACAAATTGGTCCAATCATCCTTTGATTGCAACACCGCATATTACCATTTTATTTACTATACATCTGACGTAGTAGGTCAGTTCATCGAGAGATTTGTGGTTCGAATTTGAAATTAAATAGATAAATCTTTAAGGTCTGGGGATCTGATTTAAATCAAAAGGTTAAATAAACATTGGAGGTAGTTGTCGAAATTGATAGACCGAGTTACTTGCCAAAGGTGGTTGTTACAACATTGTTTTCGAAGTTGTTGGTCGATGATGTTGAACGAATTGGAAACATGGAAACGAGAGAAATTAGAAGAAAAAAAATTGAAGTTTCTTGATAAATGGCTAAAATTCAATAACAAACGCTATGGAAGTTGATGAATTTTAGTTATTTAATACCGACTTAAACCTAGTGAACCAAACATTAATACTGACTTAAATTGGCTATTTTACGTAAAATTGGAGCCCAACACTAAGGTTTTTAGCACTTTTTATGTAAACGAAGTTATCTTTCTTATCTCATGTTTGTCACGTAGAATATCCTCTTAGCTTTTATAAAAACAATGACTTGTATAGCTAGCATGATTACATAATGTGCTTATGTTATTTTTTTATATGATTTGCTTTTTTAAGAGTTTGATAGTTTATAACGGAAAAACTATCAGTAAAAATATATATTAACAAACTAAGTTATATTTAAAGGAATGAATTTTCCGTAGCAGAAGTGTATGAAAGTAGTGCAAGTGAAATTCAATTTAAAAAGAAAAACAGAAAATACAAAAATAATAATAATAATAATAAATCTCAAACCGATTATCATGCTTTTCGATGGAGGAAGGGGGAAAAAAAAGTAACATTTACAAATTTTTCTTTCTTCACATGAATCACTTCCCAATAGGAAGAACACCACTACCAAATCTTTTTTGTTATTCTCAATGTGAGAATAACGTATAATCGTGGGCTTATGTGATTTTGTTTTTTGGGAGCAAAAAAAATACTTTCTATTTTTTAATTTCTCCTTATATCTTAACAATTTTTGGAGGAATCAAATAACTCCCTTCATCCACCAATGTTTAAATAGTAATCATATTGAGTCGGCGACATAAGTCACTCTCACTCATGCAAAGCAAATGACCACCTTTTTAGCCATGATTTCACAACTCATTCAAGAATCAGATCAAGTCTCTTATGGTTATTTTGGTGAAATGTAGTCTCTTATAGTAACGAAAGAAAAGACAAGGGAATATCTGAAAAACGAAAAAAATCAAGAATCGATAAATCTGAAGGAATGTTAATAAGAGACGAACTATCTATTTCATGGTCCGATTTTATACAAACTTTGTATATAGAATATCATCACTCTAATGTCTCGACACGAATGATCATGATCATGATCATATCTTTTGTAGAACTTTAGAACAATTGTAACAACTACAAAGTGGGCCGTATTCAAAGTGTCACCCGAATAAGGTAAGATATCCAACCTTATCCATCTTCTACATACCGTTTATGTTATCACTTAAACATGATATCTCCACAAACATTGGAGGTTGGTTTATTGATTTTGTGGGTTAATGCAACTAAATATTTTATTGGATAAATAAAATGTTTGTACAATACAGTTACAATCTACACAACCATGAAATTTAAGGACATCAACCCAAACGATATTTCAATTAATACTTCGTCATTTAGTAACTCCTTTTGTAGTAACACTAACATTTATGGTAATCAAGTAAATGAAACATATTGTCAACTATTTAGTACAAATACTATTTATGGTCAAAATCAAAGCCCTCCAAAGAAAGTCACATTATTACGTGACAATTTCAAAGGTAAAATGTTTGTGACTTGAGGGGCAGATCACTAATTATTAGATATATATTGGGTCCAAGCAAAGACTTCCCAACTCTTTGCCTTTTTCAATTAGGACAAATTAAAAATACTCTCTTTATAGTTAGCCTTTTTTTAAAAAAAAAAAAATAGTTATTAACACATCATAAATTCTTTTGTCTAATTTATTTTCTCTTTATCATTGATGTTTCTTAAGAGTAATGTTATACTCTTCATGTCTATTATCCTCATAAGAAAGCTTTAATAAAAGTCAAAAACACTTTGGGTGTGAGTTAATGTGAACTTTAATGGTTTCTTTTCTTACTCTTACTTATGATTTTGAAATCTTAGAGACTTAATATTGAGTGTAATAAATCAGTTTTAATCAAAGTTTTCAAATAGTTTGCTTATCTTTTAGGATGGGGGTAATGATGTGTATGCCATGTCTCTCGAAGTATATTATTCTATGCTAGAAGTGTTAATCCGTGAAGCTTGAAGTTTTTGCAGATAGGCAACAAGGTTTGTACTACATTGGTATAATCCAAGTTCTAACCTGCTTGGGACAGTTTAGGTTTTATAAAAGAAAAAACCAATCCGACCTAGCTCAATTATAGCCTTAGCATGTAAGGTTAACGAACTTATAGGTTGGAATAAGCAAAGCCTAATAAACCTGCTTACTAAATACTGAATACAATAACTTCCTAAAACTAAAGCACATCAACTTGTAAAACATTTCCTAATAAAGCAAGGAACTTTCAAAATGAAAAACCAAAGGGAGGTGGAAACTACAAATAGTTAAAGCTACCAAAAACCTGTCCAAGTGTGTATACTAAGCCACAAAATCTATATTAGCATGTGTTATGGACAAACAAACTGTAGACGTATACGATCTATAAAGCGGAATTTTTACCAGCTAAAACAACCTTGCTTTCTTTTTCTAATCTTGATCTTTGCATTTCTTTCTTTTATTTTTCTTTTCAACTTATTTGCTGCTTTTATAGCTATCTCTCAGCGTTACTGTCCGATTGAATACGAGTTTCTCGGGAGTCGAGTCTTTATCAACGGTGAAATACCCTGACAAAATGCAGAAAATTGATGGTTACAGAAGTCAAAACAGAACCAAAACGTGAAGAATCAATAAGGCGTATTCTCTGAAGTAGTCTATCGTATTCTTTGTGATTTCAAACTATATTCTTTGAAAATTTACTTTTGTTGAGAACGTGCACAAGCATAGTTGTAGGGGTATGACAATGGAGAATAGAGTAGTTGCAATACATACTCAAACTGTCACATGAAAATTGAATTCCTGAACTTCTAAAAATGTTAAAATTGGATCTTCAAACTTAAAATAGTGGTAGAAATTGGACTCATAAATGTCCAAATCGACCTCTCTAACTTATATAAGTGGTGCAATTGATACAATCACTTAGGTTTGAAGGTTCAATTTGAAACGATTATGTATAGATTTGAGAGCTCATTTTTTAAAATTGAAATTCTAAGAGCATAATTGCAATGGTGGTTTTTGCAATTTCCCTATAAATAATTAAATAATTAAAACTAAGAAATGCCAAAAAACTTACCAAGCCTTTCAAATTGGAACGTATCCCCAACAACAGCATTTCTAAGTTCCGGTACAGCAAATGCACTTGGGAGAACTACTTTAGAGTGTGGGTTCAAATCAGCAAGCCAGTCATCAAGTTCAGCAGGGTTCTGATATGGCAAAAACCAAAAATTAGAAAAAACAAATTACACAAAATGCATGGACAACAAACAAACGCATGGATAAAAGCCATGGGCAATTCCAACCTCAGAAAGGAAGAGCTTGTCATACAATCTAACTTCCACATTCAGTGGCTTGATTCCTGGAGAAGGTTGTGCAACCCAATGTAAGACCCCCTGCATAAAAAAATAAGCAGGAACCCTGATTATTGTGCTGCAAGCTTTAAGAAGAATTAAAACTCGAGAATAAATAACTTTGGCAAAACAAAAGAAACCTTTGGCTTTGATTTCTTGGAAGCATCATATTCAGCTCGAATCTCAAGTACAGTTTCCTTATCATCCGCAAGGATAACGTCCGTACATTTAATAGGATATGCATACCTGTAACCAGAGAAGATTGTTATCATTTTCTGGCGTGCATTTTATGCGAACAGAACATAATGGAAAAACAAATTTCAAGCATTAACTACCTCAGGAGGACAGATTTTCCAGGTGCAAGACCATAATAATCTTTTGAATCTTTCAACCGGAAATCTGATTGTTCTATGTACACAATATTGGAAAAGGGAACCTAATGCAAGAACAGGACGATTGGAAAGAAAACTATTCAGTTCTAGTAGTAAAATCAATGCAAAAAGAATAAGGTGGTGTGGTGTAAACGATATGATAATATATTAATAAGAAAAACATCACAGAGAAAAAAAAACATCTCATGAAAATTTACAAGAAATCAAAATATAAACAAACGTGGTGTAAACCGTATAATAAGGATTGTGCAACATAAGAATGATGAAAAAAGTTTGAGATCATCAATGAAAAAAGGTTGAGACTACGAAAGAAATGGGAAATTACAAGAAATTGAATACTATTATTGATAAAGTTCACAATTTAAGGATCAGCATAATATTGGTTGATAAAATGCTCCTTACAAAGCTGAATTAGCGTCAATTTAAAAAATTGTTGGGCAGCTGAAAACGTTCTGGGGGAATTTTTATTTATAAATCATCAACAACGAATGCATATAAACAGTATAGAGAAAACGATGTCCACCTTATAGAAGGCTGATGCCTCATCTCCTTGAGCTTCGGGCCATTTCTTGGCATCAAGATCCAATATTGATCCGTTTTCAAAGTTTGTAATAACAACCTGAGAGCATAAAAAATCATCAAAAACAACAAACAAAAATTAAATTGTAAGAAATCTAATAACAATCAAAGATGTGCACCTTGAGTGGCTGCAAGACAACCATTGCTCGTGCAGCTGTTCTATTTAGCTCTTCTCTAATGTGATATTCAAGACGATCAAACCGAATCAAAGAACAGTCACTGTGGTGAAGACATCAGATGATTATGGTAACAACAGAAAACAAAATGTAGCATCAAATACAACTGACATATTTTTACATGCACATAAACTAGACATACAACAAGTTCCAACCTTCTGGTAATTCCCATTCCTCGAACAAAAGCATTAATTGCAGTTGATGTAACACCTTTGCGCCTAAGACCAGCAAGTGTTAATAGACGAGGATCATCCCAGCTGTCAACCCATTTTTCAGTCACTAGTCGATTTAACTGCAAAGGACAAAATGCGGTCAGTAAGGTAGCAAAAGGTTAAATATCTATGTTGTTCAAAGATGAATTTAGAAGCATGCCACACACCTTACGCTTGGACAACACATTATTTGAAACATTGAGACGAGAATATTCCCACACATATGGTTGGTAAAGGTCCAGAGCATGTAACAGCCAGTAGTACGAGGCACGACGTGTTTCAAATTCCAAGGTGCACAGCTGCCCGAAAGCAATAGAATAAAAGAAGGTAGAGATATCATATTCTGACGATCAGTTATGGTAAACAAAAATCATTATGCAACTGAGATAGCCATCCTTTATTTGCTAAAGAATTTTCAACTGAGAGCATAGAACCATTCAACTATGACCAATTCGAGAGGTCAGAATTCTTCCACACTTGACTAACCTCCCAAGACAAGAACACAACCTTCAGCATTTACAAAACCGCCCATATAAGAACGATGCTATAACTCACTAACAGAAAATTCAAATATAGTAACTTGTAACAATGGCATAATAAAAAAAGGTTTACTTGTTTTGAGCTTAGTTCACTGTTTCTAATTGGAGTAGCCAACATAAGTTATTTTGTAATTACTTAACTTTCTTCATCAACTCAGATTAGAAGGTTTTTATGTAATTCGTCTCTCGTTGGGAAGAGAGCAGTAGCAACTTGTGGCTTTTCTCACTAGGCTAAGTTTTGGTGGTTGAATGAAGTGTTTATTATGTCTATATAAAAAAATTTAAAAAATGAAGGCATATCAAGGAGGCAAACATACCGAATGTGTTATGTTCTCAAGAGAATCCACAGTGCAGTGTGCATAATCATAACTTGGATAAATACACCACTTGTCTCCAGCATGTGGATGAGGAGTGAACTGGATGAGAAAGTGGCAACATCTCAGTGTCCACAAAGTTCAGCCGTGTGAGCCAAGAGGCTAAGATAGAACTCACCTTAATACGATATGCAATAAGGTCATACATGTTAAAATTTTCACTCTGCATGTCCTGCTTCATTCTAAGAGTTGCCTTGCCTTCCTCAATCAGACCTTGCTTCATTTCGTCAAACAATTTCAGTGACTCAGCGATAGGCCTATCCCTCCAAGGACTATTCATCTTTTTCTCTCTGTACTCCTTTATTTCATCAGGAGTCTAAAAGCAAGAATTGAAAATGTACTTTAGTCAGAACAGATGTCAATGTTCTCATGGATCACAAAAAACTAACACAAGTACAAAAGTTAAGGAATCTGATTAACTCATGATAATCGTAAACCTTGAGGCCTCGCAAATAGAATCCTAAAAGGAAACACTCCCATTGCTATTAAAAAAAGAAAAAGAAAAAACGATTTGCATACTGACCTGATGATCAACATAAGCATGACCCCTACGTATGAGCTCCACAGCTAATTCATAAAGTTCTTGGAAGTAATCACTGGCATAAGTAATCTGGAAAAGAAACGAACAAATACTAAATGGTTCAAGATAAGAATAGATAAAACAAATAATTGACCGAAGTGGACTAAAATTACACCTTGAAAGGCTCCCAACCCATCCACTTGACAATTTCTTCTATATGATCAATATATTCCTTCTTCTCAGCTTCTGGATTAGTGTCATCATACCTACAAGCACCCATTTGAAACAACAGCATAAATAAAACAGCCAACTATGGTGTTGATAAGCATTGGTCAGAAACTGTTGAACCCATAAGAGATTTAAAGTAGAAGAATAATAAACTTAGTTACAAATAAAAAAGATACACTGAGATCGTTGGAAAATGTAAGAAAAGAAATTTAACCTCAAATAACAGCCTCCACCTCGCTCTTTAGCAAGGCCAAAATCCACAAACATTGCCTGCTCGATCATAAGGATAATAAAACATTGAAGAAAGTTTCTGGTCAAAAACTAAAGACAGATATTGGAAAAATAAAAATCATACAAGAATAGCTGATACTACCTTAGCATGACCAATATGGAGATAACCGTTTGGCTCAGGAGGAAACCGAGTTAAAACTCTTCCCCCTGTTGCTTTTAGGTGTTTTTCAAGCAGCTCCCTGGTGTTGCAACATCTCAAAATAGTTCCATTACTGAAAAATACTTCAGTATGAACCTTTCAATTTGTAAAGAAAGAAACTTGTGTTAAATATTGTATTAGTTGGCAGGAAATCCTTCACGACAATTTTTACTAATTGCTAATTCCATTCGTGCAAATTTCTGTCTCGAGAAATGAGAATAGCCAATATGTTTTTTATGAAAAAAAAGTACAAAAATATTTAGAAAATAGAAGACACAATTCATTATAGGAAAGTAACTTTTAGGAATTTATTTTACCTTATAATTATCCTCGGGTTGAGGGAATATTAAATATGGGTTAAGATCTTCCTCAGATGGAGGCTGTTTTGGTGCAACAGTAGCAGCAAGTTTATCCTGCACCAGAGCCAAAAGTTTTAACAGAAAATAAGGTATAAAAGGACTAGACATCACATGAATAGATACAGGTACTCTGCAGTACAAAAGATGTGCTCACGTCTACTTTAGCAGGCTTCTCTTTTTTCTTTTTCGCTATCTTTTCGTTATCTGCTACTGTCCTTTCACCAAGTAATTCAAATAATTTGGAATCAATAAATTGCTGTCAGCATAAGGTAAACAAACAGTGGAAAAACAACGTTAGAGCAAATATAATATTAAAAAATTAACAAACAAGAAAACTAATGAGCCCAATCAGATACACTTATAGTGTAAACTCCTAAAATAAAGTTCTCATAATGTAGAAGCACCTTTACAATTTTTGGATCAGCCCATGGATGCTTCTTCCGTAGCTGGCCAAACAAGTCACCCACTGCAACCAAAAGTAATGTGTCAAAGATACTTGAACAAACTTGAATAAATTTCAAATACAAACTATCTATATGCATGCAATTCAATGAAATGTTTCATCCAATAAAAAAACAGGCAGCATACTAATACCAACTGGCATGCAATCGTCAATTAAACACTGCCGCAGAGAGCAGAGACAACCCATAGCACCTAAATGCAATTTTGCTCCTGGAATAAATTTGTTGTCCTCGATCCCTACCTTCATCCTATATGCATGCGCTTACTGCTTACTACAATTTCACTCACAAAAATTAGAAAGTAAAAGAGAATGGCTAAAAAAATTCATGGAACACCTAGCCTAAAAATTTTGGCTTTGGACACTAAAATGGATGCTCGATATTCTGATTAGCTACCATAGCATAAATCTACAAGCTTAAATATACAAGGGTTTACAGCTCCTCACTTTACCAATGCTTTAGCTTATGGTGGTTGATTCTACATTTATTTCATTGCGAGATGTCACCACTAGATCTATGCCGGGATGCCATTTCATAAAATCAACGAACATAAAAATAAATAATAATAAGTAAATACAAAATTATAGGATAAGTTGAAAGGAACCCTGAGTTACAACTAAACACATTCTTTCAGATGGATGCAATCTATTAGAGAGTCAAAAAATAGTTCAATGTGGCGATTCATGCTGTCTCAAAGTACAACCATATACATAACAATTAAAAATGAATAGAAGTTCAAAACAAAGAAAGATCTATTTGCGGTAAGTTAAAAATGTAAGAAGCAACACGTATGTTAAAAATGATTGATTGAAAACATCTTCAATCAAGTACAACCACTTTTCAGTTTGCAGTACAGCATAAAAACATGAAGCATGGAGTCAAAACAGATTTATTAGATAGAGAAATTAATATTGGATAAACAATAATCTATAAGAAAGCAAGAAGAATCTTTTCTTTTAACAGAAACAATTGCTTCAATCGATAAAAAATGAAAGAATACGAGGACAACAAAACTAAGACCACAAAAACCCCTCTAAAGAAATGCAAAAACAATTCCTTATAGAGACTAACTAACCCATCTTAAATTGAATAATTTCAACCATCCCCGAGAAGAAAAACACACAATCACAGGCAACAAGGGATCTGGGAAATGGAGAATTTCATCCAGAAAAAATAAAGGTTTAACGGCTTACATATCTTCGAATAGAAGGTTAAAAAAATCTCATCACATTTCAAATCTCAACTAGAAGAAATGAACTAACCATTTGTCCGATAACGTTGCTCCAGAATTTCATTTTTACGTTCTTCAAAAACCTCATTCACAGTTTGCTCAATTTCTTCAACTGAAACTTCCACACCTGCATGAATATATAATATAATCAAGATATTACCCTATAATATGACAATGAAGAGAAACCAATGACAAGTGTGCAATCCCACCAAAGGACCAAACCAAATAACATGAAAAATTATCATACCAACACCACATGCACTTTCAAATTCATTCAATCTAATTTCTGAGCCTGCAGCAGAAAAAAATGAAAATGCCGCTTCCAATTGCGCCGGCGTTTTTACCTGAAAAGTAACACAAGATATTAAAAGATAAAAAATTGTTGTATGATTACAATCATCTTGCAACTTAAACAAGAAATTAAAGTGACGACACAATAAGAAAGTATCTCAAATATAGATAATTATCTATATCAATATAATTATATATTAAGAAATCTCCATCCAAAAACCTTATTCGAGGTAATATAATCCAGCAATATTGGTCGATGAATAAGTGCATTTGCTGGATACTTTGTTGCAACCTGAACAGAAATACAACCCGAAGCCATTAATAATAATTCAGATAAAATCATTTCCTCAACCTGAAATTAGAAATGGTTGAAGAATCTTACACTATACAAGAGATTTCCAACAGCCCTATCACATCCATCAAGCACGCCAGCCTAAAAAATGAAGCACATTACATACTGCACATCACCTTCTTTCCACTCCTTCTCATTATTTCACTAGTTTTGATGAAGGAATCGAGGAAACTAACAGAGATGAGAGAAAAGTGAGAATACCTCATGAATAACAGCACTGAGATTGGCAGTGACCTTATTGTTGGCGACGGTGTTGCGTGCAGTGCGTTCATCCAAGCCGATTCTCAAGAACTGCTCCAGCAACTTGTCCTTGTCGATGTTATCATTATTCAACGTCATTTGAGAGCGTCAATGGAGGTGGATGAATTGGGAATGGAGCCGGGAAGAAGAAGGAGAGGTAATGGAGAAAACCCTAATGAAGCTGAAAGGAAATGGAAGGAATCTGTGAGCTGTGGAGTGGAGATTCCGGTGGTTGGATTCCAAATTTAGGACAAGGTATTTGCTTTGACTTAAATGGATAGAAAATGAGAAGTCAAATATTCTAAAGGGTCAATTTGCAAAACTAAATACTTGAACTTCAAGTAAAATAAATAAATAAAATACTTCAACAAGCAAATCCTTTTTATTATTTATTTAATTTTGGGTAAAAGACTAAATTTAGTAGTCTTTTTAAAAAATATAAGAAAGTTTTAAAATATTAACGATTTCCAAAACGAAAAAAGTCCAACGCCTACCATACAAAATATCTAATATATTTGGGAAAGTTTATATTTGTCTATTCTTTCCTAGTTTACATTTTTTAAAAAAAAAATTGGTACTCGTTTATATTTGGAAAATAATGGTCGTTTAAATTTGGATAATCAAATCAAATAAAAGAAAAAATGGATGGAAAAAAGAAAAAAAAGGAAGAATATGAAAAGGAAGAGGACACTTAAAATATTTTTTTAAAAAAATACAAATTTTATGAACTTTTACATTTTGTTAGACGAGAGTGTAAATATTTGGTGGGTTTGTTATACTTATCAAAACTAACCTAAAGTTTAAGATTTATTGAAATTTGAAACTAATTAGATAATTGGAAATGTTAGTGCTAAATTAAACAAATTTCAAATTACAATGGTCAAAATAGTATTTAAATAAAGTTTAAGTAACTTGAAACTAAATTAAATTTGTACGAAACAAAATCTTATTGTTTTGAAATAATATGGATTTCTACCGTTGAAAGTTTGATTACCTTATACTGTACATCGAAGTAAAATAAAAAAAAAAATGTATTTATAATAGGATGGTAGTGACAAAATAAATCTTAATTTTTTTTAATGTGTAAAAATTATATTCAACCTAAAGCTCAATAACCATTACCTTTAAAAAAAAGTTTATCAACGTATCGTTCATCTCTAAATTTCATGTTTGATGGCCTTTCTAGAGCTATTGAAGTTGATTTATTCCCACCTTAGGGAGAAACCGACTCCCTACTTGAAAACTTTTGGTAGGAGAATCCCGTTAGAGGCTTAAGCTTTCTTTGACCCTAGTTGTGATCTCTTGCATATATTATGTGTATGTTTTTGTTTTTTTTTTGGACTAATCTTAAAGGTAATTCTATTGATCATGAGCTTGCTTCTCACGCTTTGAAGTTTTGGTTTCTTGCTATATTTGACTTGAGACCTTCCTCTTTTATTCTCTCTATTTTTAGTCTTTCCATGTCATGTTGCATTTAAAAAATCTCTCTCATATTTTCTCCCATGATCATCTCTCCTTCAATTCCCCATATGTTTTTTTCTTCACTTCATCCTGCCCTTCTGTTTAGCTAGCCCTTTGTTTAATGTGATGAATTTATAAATACATAATATGTGAAACAAAGAAATCGAACTTATAATTTCGAAGTTGATAGTACAAAGACACCATGTTAGTTATTGAACATAGCTATCGTTTTGATAAGAATGAGGTTTTAAGTGAAAATGAAAAAGATGTAACAAAACAAGAAAAAAAGTTATAATTGCATTCTAATTTTAGACAATATTTTCCCTTAAAATCAAGAACTTCAGAGTTTAGTGAAGATAACAAAAAAAAAAAAAATCATTAAGAGCATAGCTCAACTGACACATGTATGTACAAAGACCAAAGGGTCTCAATTGTATGTATATGAAAACAAGAAGTCTCGTATTCAAATGCTTAATCAAGGAAAAATTGTCACGAAATAATGAATGAAATAAAAATGGATGAGAAGAAGGGATATTTTTCCTTATAACCCATTTGGAAAAAAGGAAACCCACTGCGTTGTGTGTTGTGGACTTGTAGTTCTCTTGTTTCTATTTCAAAATTTTACATTTGCTATAGTTTTTACTATTTGACATTCATCATATTTATTGTTTGCTTCAGTATTTACTATTTATTTCTCAAACTAAAATAATCTAGATCACAAATACATACTATTATAACCAAAAGTAAAATAATCTCTATTCGAAACACAAACTATTATAACCTACAATTATAATATAACTCACTCCTCACCTCAAACATCACTAAGTTTTTTTGTCGTACTCCATTTATTGCTCGTCTAATCATCCATAGTTGAACAACAATTTAGTATATATTAGACATGGCTTAAAATTCTCTCTCAAGCAAGAAAATGTAGAGGAATGAATTTAATGGCGATCGAGTACTTAACAACATTGAAAACAACTATGCTAGAATGCAATCAACATCAATCTAATTCAATAAAGTGCAATTCAATTTATCAACAATCCACGTAAACACATTGAACCCTTAAAAACATAATAGTTTAGCTACTCATATTTTCAAATCAAATATTCATACATATAGAAACAAATGACATTCAAGAACATTAACTACGAATAGGATAGAAAGAATTATATCTATAAGATCCACTCAGTTTTTTAGGTTTATTGGCATATTTTATATTCTCGTATTCGTATTCCTTTTTATAGTATATTTAAACTTGTACGGTTGCTAAATTAATCAATGAAATAGAGATTCAAAATGACACTTTTATCCTTCAAAATGATAATTAATCATGTTGCTAAATTAACCAATGAAATAGATATTTTCCCCAACTCCAAACCAACCGCATTTCCTTCATAGCTTTGATTCAAAATGACACTTTTAATAGCATAAAAGACGATACCATCGTGACACTACTTTAGTGCCCTGCATCGTCAACCTCTAAACCATGATCAATATAATTTCTCTCAAGTCAAAAACATGGACCAAATGCCTAATTAATTGAAAGTCTTGCTAAGAAACTAACTTTTCATTTTTTAACTCTTCTGTTCTTACAAATTAAATCTATAACAATTACTTCCACCTTTAAATTTTTTACTTTACTGTCTACTTTCATACCAATATATTTTCTTACCAAAATTTGAAAATAGAAAGAAAAAAAAGAAGTATTGTTTTCTCAATTTAGTTAAGAAATTCAACCACTAAAGGTAAGAAACAAAGAGAAAATAGGCTAATTTCACATATCTAAAACAAAGAACAAAATGCTGACCCGAATGAGGTTAATTTGGAACGTGGAAAGGGAGTAGTAATTGGTTATTGACATCAATTTTGTGAAGATGAATGTCAGTTGGGCGGTGGAATAATCCTAATTCCTTCCCTATAGGATTTCCTTCCTATAACTTAATATATTATCAATAGACCCTTTTTGCACTAACAACAAAATTAGACCCACCATCCCACCGACAAACACTAACCTAATGACCATAACAATTTTGATATATGCTAACATCTCCTTTTTAATTAATTTTGATCATTTTGTTTTCGAAATTTTGTTTCAAATTAAATATTTTGATCAATCAGTCCTCGCTCAATAAATTATAAAAATTGACGTAATAGCGAATGTATAATAGAAGTGATACATGATATTGTTTTGAAATATATATATATATATATATATTAGGTTGATGTTATAACATCAAAAGATAAATTAAAATACGTAGTGTGTGTAATAAGTTAGATTGAGATGTCTTCTAATTCTTTTATGTTAGTCATATCATTTCAAAAGAAAATTTTCTTTAGATATTTTTAAACCAATTTTTAAATTCAAGAGTATAAATAATTTTTTTTTGCAAAAACTACGGTAGCCGTTGCAATTATTCTCTTAATTTTTTTTTTAAGTTAAGTACTCAAATTTATTCGGACTTTAAAGTTGGACATTCAAACTTACATAATTATATGTTTAAATAAAGAGGATTTAATTTTTATCATTTATAGGTTCAATTTTTATCGGTATTATAAGCTTGAGAGTCCGATTTTTAACACTTTTAAATAGCAATTTTAATGATAATAATCAAGTTTACGAGAACATTTAAATAAAATTACAAATATAACAAGGTTTAATTGTTATAGATTTTGTTATCGATAGACTTTGATAAATTATGTTTTTATTTATTTATTTAAATATAGTTATATATGCTAAATAATTTAAATCCCATTTGTCCTCAATTTTGATTGTGGTTGAACTATCACTATATTTTCGAATTTACCTTTTTTTTTTTGAGAGAAATTTGGTAACGTCTATGAATGTAAATGAGAAGGAAAGGGATGAGAGACAACTATGATTATAATCTTAATAACTTACATCCCACTACTAACTCCATCATCATTACCATCATCATCTTTTATTTTATGTCAATCAAACATAAAAGAAAAACACTACTTTTTTTTAAATGTTTTTTATGAAAATAAAGTAAAAGTAAAGGGACTGAAAAGAAAAAAACAATGTTGTCTTTTGCATTATGGTCCCTTTGGGTGGTGTCCAACCAAAGCCCTAAAGCAACACTTAAAAGCACAAACCATCCCATGCCCATTTGTGATTGAGCCGTTGTGCGTCTGCACCACCTTCCCTATTTTTAATTACTTTCTCTTTTTAAACTTTAATTATTAAAAAAAAAAAAAACCTAGTACAAATCTCGAAATATATTTCAACGTACATCAAATGTCAGGAACCCTCTCGTTTATATAGAAATAGATTTCGTAATAGTCATTCGTTGATTGACTTCTCAAGTCTTTAATCAAATTGTACTATACATTCGTCACCATACTTAACCAAATAAGTATTTAACCTTTATGCTAATGCATTGTGGTTTAATTGTCCAATCCTAATGATTCAATCTATGTAATTAGCCAAATAAATTTATGGCTTTATAGTTGACAGTACGAGTTGGTATCTATGCTTAGGAAAATAAATTTATGGCCTTATGGTCGACCTATGCTTAGTCACTATGCTTAGCCAAATAAGTATTTACTTTTCTCTTTTGTGTTTCTAGAATTGAGTAAAGATGTTTGAAATCATAAAATATAAACTCTAGATAAGATTATCCATGACAGTCGATTTAAAAGACAACTACATCCATGGATAACTCGAACGATCATCTCTAATGACTAGTTCATAATACTAATTTGATATCAATTTAAACAATTTGTAACTGAACAACACATATGTATAAAAACACTTTCAAGACAATGTAAACAATTAAACATATGAGTGCATTTATTTTAAATAACTATTATATCAAAAATTAAAATGAAAACAACTTTTTCCTAGTCAAATCTAAACATGTTCTGATGTATAATTTATCTCATAGATCTCATCAGAGTTTAAAGTAAAAAAAAAAAACTCCTGTGTACTTAAAAGTAAAATGTCGTTCCTAAAATTAATATAGAGATTAAGAAAGAAAAAAACCTTCCCATTTACCACTTTTTATAAGTTTTATGATTTTAATTCAATTCATATGATATAATAACTTACATTGGTATTATTGAGGGGTCCTTCTCTAAAAGCACTATTTGATGAATCATTCTTATTAAATTGCTTAAATAATAACCTATCATCATTTTCTTAATCATTTCCTAAATAATATTTTTCTTTGCAATACTCTATGGAGTTTAGTAAATTAATTGTTTTGTACACCTCAAAATATTAGAATTTCTTACTTAATCAACTATATGAAACTTTTAGTATATGATGTATTTAGTATATGTTCAATATATAGTATTAGCATGCCCTAAATTGAAAAATCGATTGAAAACAATTTAACTTAAAATCTTATATATTTTTAAAAGTGGATGAAGCAAATCATTTTAATTCTATTTATAAAATATAAAATTTAAGATACCAATACAAAAACGAAAAGTTGAAAGCAACCTTAAACCTAAATAACCGTCTTCTTAAACAAATTAAGAAACTAATCGTATTATAATTTAAATTTGGATTACAATAGCTTCCACTCTAAACATAAATTTTTTTGAATACATAATAAAATAATCTACACCCTAAACACTAAACATCTTAATTTTATATATTATAACATTATTGAATATAGAAAAATGATTTTTTTGTATCTGAGCAATGGGTTATTAAGTATCACAATTTCAAAATCTTCTAGGTTTAATATTTAAGTTTTGAATTTGATTTTAATTTAAACTTTAATTTTTAAAATAGTATAATTTTATTATTGATGTTTGAGTTTTGTTTCAATTATATCCTTACATTTCAATATTTACATTTTTAACCTTAATTTTTCTTCAAATACTTATTTTTCATCTTCAAAAATTTGTCAAAAATATAAATTTTAACAAAATATTTACCCTTCATAAATATTTTCTTTCAAAATACATTCGAATTTAAAATAATCAAATCAATTATAATTAATTATTTTTCACCACTTTTAAAATTAGATTAAAAATTTTAATTCATAGTTGTTTAAAAATTAATTAATAATTTTGTAAGTCGATATTCAATAAAAAAAAATCACTTAAAAATGTAAAATCTTAAAACTAAATTGAAACAGAAATCAAAATATAATTTATAGAACCTAATCTAATAGACTAAATAAAAATTAAAGTAAAACATTAGTAATGAAAAATGTATTTTCCCCTAAATCATAACATATCACCAACTATTATAACAAACTCTACTTCCCAAAACAAGATTGGAATAAATTAGAACTAAAAAAACAGAATCATTAATTGATCACACATTTTGATAATATAGCATATAGCATAGTAAATAATAGTATGGTGGGAAATTGGGACCAATCTAAAATTTACTACAACCCACAATGGAGGATTTTCAATGAAAAAATGTGGGGTTGAAAAAAAAAGAGATCTATCTACATCAAAGCATAAAGACAAAGCTCATCCCAAATCAAACTTTTTTCTTGGGTTAAAATATGATTTGAATAGTGTATTTTAAAATTTGTTTAATTTAAATGCAATTACATACGTAGGGTTCCAAATCCGAGAAGAAGTCGTGGGGGAATGAAGATATTGAATTAAATTGTTTTTTAGAAAAGATATGATTAGCGTAGAAGCGTTTAATGTGAACATTCCTTAGGGCTTGGTTGGATGAGAGGCGTGGATGATGAGGATGATATTACAAAAGATGGAAGGTTGTGTAGTTGTGTGGGTAGGGGATTGAAGCCGAGCAAAAGTAATTTAAAGCATGATCCTTGACGAAGGATATCACGGCACCCAGCAAAAAAAAAAAAGAAGACAAAAGCTATATACCTATGGGAATATGTGCTTTGCCCTCTCTTCACAATTCTTTCTTTCTACACAAATATTTTATTTCCTTTCTTAATTGACCAAAAATATTAATCAACCTCCTTTTTTTTTTTAATATGCAATAATTTAGGATTGAAATTGTTTCGTTCCTAAAACAAATGGACCAAAATTACATATTGATCGAGACTTAGAGCTGAAAATATAATTTTACCTTCTGATTATTAACGGTAGAAATACATTGACAAGAAAGATTTATTTACAAGTCAAATTGAGCCTACCTTAATTGTCATGTAAATGTATTAGTAGCTCACCAAATGTATGGCTAGAATCTTTCTATTTCTAATTATACTTTAAAAAAGCTCTATTTAATATAATTTTTCTTAAAGTTAATGACATGGGGTAGATGATCATTTAAACTCTCGATTACAAGTGGTTAAGTTTTCTAGTTGAAATACGAATTTAGTTTTCTATACTTTGACATTTGTTAAATTTGTGTACATCTACTTTCAATCGCAAAACTCGACCAATCTTAAGTTTAGTTTCTTAAAGTATTATGTTTTTTTATGCTAAAACCGATTAAGTGACAATAATAGTAATAGTCATAACTATTTTTATATACATGAGTGTCTAAAAAGCCTTCACGCATGCAACTAAACTAATTTTGAAGAACAACCGACATTATTTAATAAAATTTAGGTATGAAAGAAACTGGTAGAATATTAAATCTCACATATAGATAACGACCATTGTCTCTTTTACCTAAAATTAAGTACAAAACTCTAAACCTAACATTTTACTAACGTCAATGTCTCATTATAGTCAAATATGGAAAACGACCAAACTATTTATAAAAATATAGCAAAATTTTATGTGTGTTATAAGAATAATTTCCCTTGTAATTTTGTCAAATAATTTCCCTTGTAATTTTGTCAAATAAAATTGAGAAGGTGAATATTAATTGAAAATAAAAAATAAGATTGAACAATAATTTAAGAAAAAAACAAAGTCTAAAATAGTGTATATATATTTTTATTGAATAGTAGTAGGACTTTGTAGGCTATAGTATTAGGGAGTCATGATCTCTCTCTACAATTTCTTTTTTATTAAATAATTAAATAATTAAATAAAAGCAAATATATTTCTAATGAAGCGCCACGTGTACGCTGATACATAAAGGAATATTGATTAATTAATAAAATCGTAACAATTTAATTAATAACAATTAACAATAAGAGAGAAACTGTTTAGGCTCAATTGACGTGAACGTCTACTTGTGGGTATCCAGATCTTGCAGCTCTAAGAAGCTTCCCTTTCTCACTCCTCACTTCCTCCCTCTCTTTCTTTCTCTCTCTCTCTCTCTCTCTCTCCTTCTTCATTTTTCTCTCTACAACCACATTCAATCCAATTCCACTAAGCTATGAATTGGATTCAAGAACACAATTTAATCACTGAGATTCAAACAAATTCGCCATGAAATTAGCTCACCCTCCTTTGAGCTTCTTCTTCATTTTCTTTCTTCCTTTATTCTTTACATTCTTTACAGCCACTGCTTTAACGTTTGATTCCTACATTCCATACCGGAGAATTCTGCATCAGCCGCTCTTTCCTATAGGCTCTGAGCCACCGCCGGAGATTGAGTTCTCTCCACCTCCACCACCTCCGCCGGATTCTCCTGCCGATGATCAACCATTTTTCCATGAGCTACCGACGACTCCAGATCAGAGTCAACCGCCTCCGTCCTCCAGTAATGGAACTATGCCTATCCCGGCTGCTACGGCGCAGCCGTCTAAGCCTACCAAGACTGTTGCGATTGCCATTTCGGTTGGGATTGTGACTTTGGGGATGCTTTCGGCTCTTGCCTTCTTTTTGTATCGTCATCGTGCGAAGCATCCCGGGGAGTCGCAGAAGCTTGTTGGAGGGAGTAATAATCCGGAGAGATTTGTGGAGGATTCGAGAGCGCCTCCTTCGAGTTTTTTTTATATTGGAACTGTTGAGCCGAGTCAGAGCTCTGTTGTGGAGCAGAATGGTGCTAATGGTGCTAATAGTTCGCCTTATCGGAAGCTGAATTCGATTAAGAGGTCGGATCGGTATCGTCCGAGTCCGGAGTTGCAGCCACTACCGCCTTTGCCTAAGCCGCCGGTGGCTATGTCGCCTCCGGCTTTGTCATCTTCTGATGAGGAAAGTCTGGATACGGCATTTCATACTCCACAATGCTCGTCGATTGTTAGTCATGAGGATGGCTATTTTTCACCGGCTTCTCGTCGGAGTAATTCGGTTAAGAGCTGTTCAGCGGCGAGTTATAAGAATGACCATATGAATTCCAATCCTCCTCCTCCCATTCCGCATTCCAAAAGAACCTCTCCTAAATCGAGATTTTCGGTTTCTTCGACGAAGCGTAAATCGTCTCAGCCTCAGCCACCGCCACCGCCTCCTCCTCCACCGCGTCAGTTTGATGATTTTCGTGATACTCCGAATTCGAAAGAAACAATGCCTTTCTCTGCCACGAGACCTAGATTTTCGAAGCCTCCTCCTCCGCCGAATTTGGCGCTTCTTCAAACAATTAGCAATACAGCTACATTTCCTCAAGTTCCGCAACCTGCTGGAGCTCCACCTCCGCCTCCGCCGCCTCCTCCCCCACCTCCACCTCCACGGCCGTCGGCGCGTCCGGCCTCTTATTCAACACCACAAAAACTAGGGTTGTCAGAAAACAGAATGTCGGCAGTCACTCCTCCAGACTCCTCTAAATCACAATCCTACTCAACAGCGAGATCAAACTCATCTCCGAAATCCACACCGAGTTCTACGGCAACAAATTCTGCTAAAGAAGACGCTGTCCCAAGCACTAATTCTATGGAGAGGCTGGAAGCAGAAGATGCAGATGGTGCAAAACCGAGATTGAAGCCCTTGCACTGGGACAAAGTACGAGCAACATCAGACCGAGCTACGGTCTGGGATCAACTTAAATCAAGCTCATTCCAGTAAGTAGGCCTTTTAATTTCAATTCTTGAAGTTTATTTGAATATTTATGAAGTTCTATACTGAGATTTCTTAAGATTAAACGAGGATATGATGGAGACACTTTTTGGCTTCAATTCTGCAAATTCTGTTCCCAAAGAAGCCACGAGAAAGTCTGTTCTTCCCCCCGTTGAGAAGGAAAACAGAGTATTAGACCCAAAAAAATCGCAGAACATAGCAATACTTCTAAGAGCACTTAATGTCACGCGTGATGAAGTGATCGAAGCTCTTCAAGATGGTGAGTGCTTTCTATATTGCCCTCCAATTATGATTTCTTTTCACAATTTGGGATCTGACATACGGAAGAATTAGCTCAGAATCATCGATGTAATGACTGTTTTTTATGAGTAGTTTCAGTATGTTTCAAGGAATGACCACCATCGTCATCATTATCAGCATTAGAAGATTGGTCATCATTTTGCATCCTTTTTTTTTTGTTGATACCGTTTTGTTCTCACCATACGTTTTAGTTATGAATCTTTTAGAAATTCATGATTCTTTCTGATAATTTCGACTATGGACAAATTAACATTAGCTGATATAATCACTGGCATATTTCTTGAGGGGCTCCATTGATTAAATCATGATTTTGTTTTATTTTTTATGTCATGTTGTACCAAGTTTAAAATTCTGCATTCTGATCGGTTGTTATACTGAGTTCATATGTTACTAATTCCTAAGTTTCAAACAGTATTCATTCCCAGGGATTTCCTTGTTATATGTCTAATATCAATGTTATATTCTTTCTGCCACTTTCGCAATTCTTCCTGTCACACCTATGCAATGCATATTTACCTTATTCGACTACTGATTTTCATTCCTTCCCTGCTTTTATGCCTTGATGTTGAATTTCCATAAACTTGACATATCGTTCATTCTTTCTCTGCCAATGAACTAGAATTGATTCACTAGTTCTAGGTTGCGTACAGAATGTACCTTGCTGAAATAGATGTTTCAATTGAATTCCATTCTGAAAGAGATATTTTGCAATATAGACCTCAACTGCGGCATATATTTCAAAGAGTCTATGCGGGAATATATGTATGGACATTTTTTAAAATTTTATATTGTCTACGACTAGACGACCTTACATAAACATGTTCTATTCTGTAAGTTGTCAATAGTGTTCTTGTGTTCTAAAAATCTGAGTCGTGGTGATTTGGAGAATAGTTTGTATCCATTGTTCAATTATTTTCCATTGAACTCCCACATTATGATCTGAGTTGTTTTTTTCTTTTTCTTCTTTTTTTTATCAATAGTACGTTCTGTTTAGGAATGTGTTTTGTTGTCACTTAGGTCTGCAATTTCATTCTCATCATATAAAATACATCTTCATTAACAGGTAACCCAGAAGGCTTTGGTACTGAGCTCTTAGAAACTCTTGTAAAGATGGCTCCAACCAAAGAGGAAGAGATAAAACTTAGAGAGTACTGTGGTGATGCTTCAAAATTAGGGACTGCCGAAAGATTTCTCAAGTCAGTGCTTGAAGTTCCATTTGCCTTTAGAAGAGTTGAGGCAATGCTGTACAGAGCCAATTTTGATTCAGAAGTAAAGTACCTGAGAAAATCTTTCCAAACCCTTGAGGTAGTTTGTTTATGATTCTTTTAGTAAACCGTAAGAGTTGCCATGAATTTTCTTGTATCCCAGTGTAATCCATGTTTTAATTTCTTCCAGGGTGCAAGTGAAGAATTAAAGAACAGTAGACTTTTTCTTAAACTCCTTGAAGCAGTTCTAAAGACAGGAAATAGGATGAATGTTGGTACAAATCGCGGTGATGCTAAAGCCTTTAAGCTTGAAACCCTCTTAAAATTAGTAGATATAAAGGGAACAGATGGAAAAACAACATTGCTTCATTTTGTTGTTCAAGAAATCATCAGATCAGAAGGTGGTGCTGATTCAACTAATGACAACCTTCAACCCCGTACCCAAGCTAAAATCGAGGATGAATTCAGAAAGCAGGGCTTGCAAGTTGTGGCTGGACTAAGCAGAGACCTCACCAATGTCAAAAAAGCAGCAGGGATGGACTCAGACGTCTTGAGCAGTTATGTCACAAAGCTCGAAATGGGGCTCGAAAAAGTAAGGTTGGTCTTACAATTCGAAAAGCCAGGAATGCAGGGAAAATTCTTTAACTCAATGAAAACATTCTTGAAAGAGGCAGAAGAGGAAATAGTCAGGATCAAGGCTGATGAAAAACAAGCTTTAACGCTCGTGAAAGCAGTGACGGAGTATTTCCATGGCGATGCAGCTAAGGAAGAAGCCCACCCCTTCCGAATCTTCATGATCGTTCGGGATTTCCTAACCATACTCGATCAAGTATGCAAAGAAGTCGGGAGAATGCAGGACGGAGTAATGGTCGGTGCTGCTCGATCCTTTCGAATATCCGCTACAGCCTCACTCCCAGTCCTCAGCAGGTATAATGTCAGACATGACCGAAGCTCCGACGAGGATAGCTCATCTCCGTGAACTCCCATAACTATACCTTTTAGGAAGTTCATCAGATTAGCGTTATCCTACCCATTAATGACAACAGAAGGAGAATTTCATTAGTTACTTAGACATTAAGCATCTTTCAGACGAAGAACAAAACGGTGAGCAGAGAATCTCCTTTCGAGAAAGCGATACCCCGACGAGATTTGTCCATTACTCAAACCCGAGTTTCCTAGAAGGGAATCATGATAGATTAGATATCGAAGCAAAAAGGCAACAAAGACACGAAAATACAGCATGGGAAGGGAGCAATGGCAACACACTGAAAGGTATGTTTCAATGAAATAATAATTAAAAAAGAAAAACGAAAAAGAGAAGAAGATATAAACGAAGAAGAAAGAAAGAAAGTGATTTGAAACAAAAACATATTTCCTTCCCTAAAAATTATTCCACTTGAGAATACAAAACTAATAGAATAGGACAGATTTTCTCTATATTTAGATCAGATTCCTACACATTTCCAGAGAAAGTAGAATGTTTTATTTTTTTTGACTTGTTTTGGTAATATGTTCTTGCATTTGTTCAATGTTTAATAATAATAAATAAATAAATAAATATCAAAATTTTTTTGTTCAAAAATGTTGTTGATATGTATGAATATATTCCATAAAGTCTAATCATTCGTTCCTATTTTGTAGTTGGTGGTTGTCTCTTTTAAAAGGGTAGTTTGGAAGTTTTATTTGATTATATGTGATTAGGAGTAGGGGTATTTGTTGAATAAAATAAAGTATAGGTTATTTTTTTAAAATTATAAAGTAATGTATACGAAATCTAAAATGACACGAAAATCTATGTATTTTGCTTTTTAGATGAGTCGGGAAATCGGGTACTTTGTTCTCTGTTTGTCACAATATTGCTTCATAGTCTTGCCTTCATTCATTGTATTTATTATTCTATTTTCATTCAAATTCATTCTATGGTCTTAAATTCTTTTCTTTTTTTTCTTTTCCAAAATATCTGACTTTCATAAAAGTGATAGAGATAGCTCTGGACATGTACAAAACAAATAAATAACTATATTTGTATTATTTATTGTATGTAAAAAGTGACGAATGAAAAACAATTTTTTTAGGATTTTTTGAAAAGTAGAAAAAATTAACAAATTATTCCGATCAAAACCACAAAAGACAGTTACAATTAGTTACGTGTAAATATTTTATCAATTATATATATATATAATATTTACAAAATATATTAAAATGTTATATTCTGGTGTATTTACAAAATATATTAAAATGTTATATTATGGTGACTAATAACACTGACGTGGTTAGAATATAAAATTTTGTTATATTTTTTTAAATATTTTCATCGTTTGTCATATAACTCATTACGGGTTTTGGTATTTATAAAGTAATTTAAAATCTAAATTAATTAACCTTAACATGACATGGGTTTAATTTTAGAGTTCAAACCTTGTTAAGGAAAACTCTATCTCCCAAAATTAATAGTTTTAGAATTAACGAAAACATACTTTAATTGAAAACAAAATGATTAAACAACCATATACAAACTTATTCTAGAAAATAGCAATGAACTTATTCTAGAAAATAGCAATGGATCTCACGATAAAAGAAGTAAACATCATACTCAAATTAAATTATTAGGAGTGGTAGATCAACTTCGTAGTTACTAGTATACTCAAATATCAGTTGAACTAAGTTTTTATTTATAATTTAATATTGTTTGAACTAAGTTTTTATTTATAATTTAATATTGTTATACATTTAACTACCGTGCCTACAATTATCCTTCATCTTAACTTTTTTATTTTATGCGAACGACAACGTATACATATGTTTACGTGGAAATGATGATGATAATAAGAATAAAGTAGAAAGAGTAAGAAAGAATAAAGTTTTTAAAAATTTAATAAGGAAACTAAAGCATATAAGAATAAAGTTTAGGAATCAAAATTAAAATTAAAAAAATACATATATTTTGATTGAAAAGAAAAGATAAAAAGAGAGGGAGAGAGTAGAAGTAATAATAGAGTAAGGGTGGGAAAGGCAATGAGGCAGTGGAAGATGCGTTTACATATAAGAATGTTTTCCCTTTGTCCTCAAGGAATTTTTATTCTACTTTTTGGAAGTCCCACACCATCCGTCGGCAAAACATGCCAAAATATCTTTCCATTCATTTCTAAAAGAAACCCATTTTTATATATACTAAAATTTTAAAAAACTATATAATGACTACAAAGAAAAACAACAAAACAACTATTTTCTTATATTTTATTTTAGGTTCCTTTTGCAATTTCTTTCAAATAAATTATTATTGAATTACTCTAATTTTGTTTGAAAATTAGAGTGAGGTTGACTCACATTTACCAACACTAATTTATGGTATGAAAAGAAAAGTATGGTGTCATGAACCACTAGAGTTTTTTTTTTCAATCGAGTCAGATTGATGTAAATATGTTATGAGTTTTGAAGTAACTTCAATTATAATTAAATATGACTTGGTTCAATGTTTGCAAATTCATCCCAAAAGTTCTTCAAATTAAATCTAACCACAAAAAAACGTCTAATTTAATTCATAAAAATTAACGAAAGCTCATACTCGTTAAAGTTTCGACCAGTGGTAGGAGAAGGTAAAGGGGCAACTAACAAGGAAGACGAGGGAGTTGAGAAAAAAAAAATCATTTTTAAATGCTTGTCAAGCCGGCATACATTTTTTTAAAAATATAAAAATTGATAAACTATTCCGAACAAAATTACTAAAAATAAACAAAATTATACTTGGATTTATTTATATTCCAAAATATTTATAGAAAAGTTGAACTTAAACAGCTGAATTTAAACACCTCCAAGAAAATAAAGTCATATTGTTATAACAATTTTAATTTTCAAATGATGTGCTAATTAAATTTTCCACTTATTTTATTAAATTTTTTATCATCTCCTAAAATCATGTTATTGCGTTGATATCCCTAAAATAATGACAAACATAAATTCAACATTTTCATATTATTTATATTTCAAAACATTTATAAAAATGTTGAATTACTAGATTTGAAGAGCACCTTCGTGAGCTAGAAGAGGAGATAAGAAGAGTTTTCAATTAATATTTTAATATTTTTAAATTCTTAGGATTAAATATTTTTAGATTCTTTGTAGAGACATTTTTAAAAATAGCAAAATAAATTAAAATATTTACAAGTTATAGCAAAATTTTGAATTCTATAACTGGTAGTCTTCTATTACTATAGCATATCAATCACCATCACTGATAAAATTTGCTATAGGTTGTAAATATTTTGTAAAATTTACTACTTTTAAAAATTTCCCTTCTTTATATGCTAAAATTTTTATAAAAAAATTATTAAATAATGCATAATACATATTTTTAATAACAATTTGAATTTATAATTTTTATCGTCCTCTAAAATCGTGCTAATTAATATTATCAACTTACTTTTGTTTATTTTTATTTTTTAAAAAAATTATTGTGTCAATTGTAACGTTAATATTCATGTTAATTTTCACTAGACGTTTTTTTTTTATGTTATAGTTTTCATCGAGGGCTTTCTTTTCGGTACATCCTCTATCATTATTTGTGATAGCCGATTTAGAAGTTTACCTTTTGGTTGATTTAGAGCTCAAATGAATCTTGAATGTATGAAAAAACTCATTGACTTGAGCAGACAAAGTTAAGGGATGAATACTTTCTGCAAATGATTGAATGGATTAAAGATTTTCAAGCGGACGAAGTTAGGGCACGTGTCAAGAACTTTAACACATAGGTAAGGGAACAATTGGATATAAAGAGTATAAATTGTTTTTTTTCATGGCCTGGCCCATTGGATATAAAGAGTATAAATTGGTTTTTTTCATGGGCCTGGCCCATAATCAATTGGATATAAAGAGTCAGCTATTAGGATGTTGACTCACTATGATATTATACATAACAATAGACTACCTAAATATCTATAAGCTAGCAGTTCTCTATTTTTTCTAATTGATTCAACATATATAGTACTAACATGACTCTATAGTCACTACATATTGACTATGTGCAAAATGTTGTTTATTATTCACATGACACATCTTCAACTATGCCCAATTTATCAACTTGAATGATATATATTGGTTCAACAAATTGTCTTGGTGTGAATTTAATCAATATTAAAAAAATATATGTTTGTTAAATTTGTGACAAATTATTTTACATTTGTTCTCGAATAAAATTAAAAGACATAATTAACAATTAGAAAACTAAATAATGTAATTTTTGTCTATAATATATCTTCCAATAATATTAGCTAATTGGATTGATTATTTACTTAGAGGGGTTTGGGTTAAATGCAAGACTGAGTTTGGTTAAATACAAAGCCTAATGGTAGCGATGAAAGGCAAACAAGTTCAAATCTATGGTGATAATTGAAACTCTACAAATTTGGAGAGATTTTCCTTTAATGAGAGGATGATAAGATTTAAAAAAGGATGATTCGAAGGTTAAGGAACTCAACTATTATTCGACACGAAAATGTGTCGATGTAGCATGTTGGCATGAGAATATAGTCAAAAGAAATCGTCGTTGTAGCTAGATTAATCAAGAAATAAAATTGTTGACATGAAATGGTTTAGCATGCATGTCAGTGTAAAGTGCTTCTGCCTACACCAAACCAATTTTGGTCACCTTAAACCAATGTTGACGTTTGCATTTACGTTCTAGATGGATTGACTTGTATTCACTTGAATTGTTAAAAGTAGTGATTGATATGAAAATTTAAGTTGATGTAGTACTCCAAAACTTTCATCTAGTACTTGTGTGTTTGAAAATATGTAGAAGATTCCATAAAACGGAAATCAATATTAACTCAAGAGGAAATAACATTGTAGGGATTTCAACATCGAAAATTCTATTATGATACCGTGTTAAATCACCGAGTGACCAAAAAACTTAAGTTATCATATTCCCTTTGATATTTCAAGCATGACCATCAATCTTTCCTTCATACACTTCGTAGATTCATCTAAACTGTAAGACTAGACGAAATATTACTCCAATGATTAAAATTGTCAAAAGCTCACGAGGATTAGATCGTCCAATTTGAAAGTGTTCTTGGTGACCAAAGTATGACAAACGACAACATACTAACTCTCGTCACGTGTGAAATGAACTAGAAAATAAAGATTTTGCTTTTCTCACCCCCTAAATATATACTACTATTTTGACCACGATCCCAAGAATAGAGAGGCCCTCCCTTAATTAACGGGATGAGAGTTGTGTTCGATACAATATAACATTAGTCATAATATATACATGCATGGATTAAAATGAGGTGAGGTGACTCAAAGCACCCACCCTAAACTCAAACTCGAAGAGACATTATTTAACTTCAAGTTGTACACATAAGAGTTTCATGATAAAAATATATACTGTCTTCCAATATAGATTTAATATTACATATCAACACACTAAACATAAATCCGATAAGTTATATATATATGATTTGATCAAAAAATGATTGGAAGAGAGTTGAGAAGTCGAATTGATAAAGCGAAGAGAGTTGAAGTGGAATTAAATTAATATGCACACACCGAATTCATAAATTTAATTAATATATAGTGAGGGAATGAGATGAAAAGAAATAATAATAAATATTTGAGATTTGAGTTCACAAACCGCAATCAACGTATAGAGAATGTGAATTGGACAGCTAAAGATACAAACACATCAAGCTGTATGCATAATCTTCCCATTCAAATTCACTCATTTTATATATTCATACTAATAATTATTAGTTGAACCTATTTTTTTAATCTATAATTGAGCCTTCCTCAGTATACCTAACCAAAAATTGTTCCTATATCTAATTATACTTCATGCAACTTAATACAATCAATCAATCTATCTCTCTCTCTTTTTTTTTTTTAGGGTTTTAATTTTCAATCTCGACTCGATTCTCCAAAACGAAAAATCGGGTGAAGACAGGAATTATAAATCTCCGTGTAAACGAGGATGGAGAGTACATTCATTTTGTTCCACCCCGTTGCTAACTCTAAGTTCTTGATATATTCGCATCATTGTATATATGTGTATATGTTAGTAAAAATATGATGTATGATGTATATGTTAGTAAAAACACATTTTAGAGTTTTAAAAAAATGTTGTCAAATGTGTAGAAAAGCTTTAAAATAATTAAAAAAAATTTCATTACATCTATTTTTGTACGGTCTATCCAAGTGTTAACTTGTAAATTTTATGACGTGCTAAACTTTTCTTTTTTAAAAAATATTTATTTTTTATCACTAGGATGAAAGGGAATGCAGGTTAAGTTTTATTTAATAACAAAAATATATATATAGTGTAGTCTATTTTATTCACATCTACTTAATACATGAGTTAGAATTGGATCGGTAAAAGTATATTGACATAAACATCACTTGGAAATTAAAAATGTTACCCATTTGTGTAGTTTACTAAAAAAAATTATTCGACTAAGAATTCATATAATTGGTTGAGTTAGTTATGATATAAATAATGTAATTAATAGAATATCTCTTTTATCATTTTAATTAAGTAAAAGTTAGTGCATTATCAATTGAGTTATACTTGTTTTGATATGGTTACAATGGCATGTTTAGTAATCACAATTTTAATTGTTATGTTATAAATTTTTTTATATATCATCGGTTCATATATATATATATGGCAAATTGGAAAATACTAAAATAGAATCTCTTTTTTTCTGCCAAGCTTAATCTTTTTAAAATAAAAGCTTAAAGATATCTCTAAAACATTAAATTATTAAAAGAAAAATCTATTAAATAACTTAATATTCTAAATATAAAATAAAATAATTTATTTTAAAAAAAAAAGAAAGAAAAAATGAGTATTTTTAAAAATAGCAACATAAATTAAAATATTTACAAGCTATAACAAAATTTTAGATTATGTCATTGATAATCTTTTATCACTATAATCTTTTATCACTATAAGCAAATCAATGACTATCAGTGATAGAATTTGCTATAGATTGTAAATATTTTTAAAAATCTACGATTTTTAAAAATTCAAAAAAAATAAAAGATTTATGTTCAATAGAACTCAATCATATAATAAAGCAATAAAAATGTTCCTCTATTATTTTATACTTGAAAAATGAGTTTTTTAAAAGATATATAAAAAAATGGCAAAATATTTACACTATATAAAACAATTAGCCCATTATGAAAAATACAAAATATGCTCCCGTCAACACGCGATTAATTGGCATCCGCGTGCAATATATTTGATACACAATCTTGTACCAAGGTCGTTTAGATTTGGCTACCTAAATTTCTAAACAGTTTTCTTTTTTCAAGATTCCTTTGGTACTCGTTTAAATTTGGCTATTCTTTGGTATTTAAATTTGACTATTCTTTACTACAGGATCATTTAGATTTGACGTTTAAAATAAATCGTTTAGATTTTGGTACATTGTTGTTTATATTTGGGAGCTATGTGTACCAATATCCCAATATTTTTTTCAAAATCTTTTATATCTATTACAAAATATTGAACAACCATATAACATTTTGAAAAAAAAAATTGAAGAAGAAGAGAAAAAGACGAGTAGACGATGAAAAGATAAAGAAAAATTGGAGAGAAAGATGATGGAAATGAGGGGCAAACTTGAAATATTCTTTTTAAAAATGGTTGGTTTTATGGACCTTTTTATTTTGTTACCCGTAAATATTTGACTGTTTTGTTATATTTATAAAAGAATTTCTTAAAAAAATCAGAATTTATTATTATTGTATTTTTAATTCTTTTTGCCTAGCGTTTTAAACTAGTAAATGTGAAAATAAATGGCAATATGAATTCTAATGACCATTAGGATTGGTAGAAAAGATTTTTTTGTTTCAAATATGTATTTTTCTAAGAGAAATTATTTTCTATTAAAATCATCCGTAATTAAACTTAATATATATATTTTATTTTTTTAAAAGTATTTTTAATACCAATAGGAGTGTGAGATTTGAACCACGAAATAGTATAAAAGATGCTTATAAAAACATTTATTTATACATGAGAATACAAGAGGTTTCATGATCAAATAGTTTATCCCAAATTAACTAGATGAGAGTCGTCACAAGTGGTTTGGTTAGGTTACCATCACGAGTGTGAAAAAGTAAATGTAGTGTGAGAGATATATTTTTGTATATTTATATCTTGAAAATTTGAAAGATTCTTCAATAAACACTTGAATATATACATATTTTTTTCTCTTGTTTCACTTAATTCATAACTTACTTTTCTCAAATTCATTTTTTAAATAAATTAATTTTTGAGTGCTTCTCCAAACACTACAAAATCTATGAAAGTTAAATGACTTTTTTTTTTTTCAAAATTAAAACAAAGTCAAGGGTGATTATGTCAAAGTGATTTTAATTTTAAAATTTTAAAGCCACAATCAATTTACTAATCTTTAATAAATACTCTAGCTTCTTAATATTGATTTTCAAACATTATAAATATATCACAAAGAGAGGGAGAGAGAGGAATTGAAATGCAATTAATTAGAAAATCAAAATTAACAAAAGATTAAAAAAAGTCAAAGATGATTATCAAGTTAATTGCTAGCCATGTTGGATAAAAAATTAGGAAAAAACAAAAGTCTTTGTAAAATGAAATAATTAAAAAAAAAAGAACAAACAATTATTCCAATTTATGTTAATTATTAATCAATCACTAAAAATTAAAATAATCTAATGAGAAAGAGAGACATTTTTCTTAAAAATATAAATTTGGAGAGAGAAATATGAATGGAAAATCTAAATTAAAATAGTTTGATTAATTGTATTAATTAAAATATAGACAAGTTGCCAATGAAAGGGATTAAATTTTCAAATTTTAAGTTGCCTTAATTTCGCACGATATATCATAGCCATTGGTTGAAGTTGCCCAATTCAAAGTCAAATCCCTTGTGATATCATAATTTAATATATGAATGATAGGTTCATTACGAGTATAGTTCAATTACCGTTAAACATAGATAATTAAAGTTTGAAGTTCTATCTTCTACTAATAAAATGTAAACCATAATAACTAAGAATATGTATATGTATGTTTTTATTTATCTGTGAGTATCTATCGTCTCATGAGACAATTCATTTAATCATATAACATGACTTTAATTGGTAAGATATTTAAAATCAATTTCGTCAAGTTTTTTATATTTTTTTGTTATAGTTACAAATATATGAATTAGATTCAAAATGATGAAGTATATAGTAACATTTTAAAATAAATTCACAAATATGCAAAATTTGTCAAAATCTATTAACAATAAAACTCTATCGCTGATATATTATGCTGTATATATTGGTCTATCATTGATAGATTTTGCTATATTTATAAAAAAAATTTAAATGCTACTATATACATCATCCTTATTCCTAAAATAACGCAAATCTAAAACATTTTTAGGAAATTATTTAGAGATGTATTTTCAAATATAGTATCACCATTTTGTTTTCCTTAAAAATTTCATATAAATTCACTTATTGAATTGAGAGTTATTTTTTTAAATAAATTAATCATTGTATAAACTAAAGTCATTGCTGGCAAATACAAGATATATTTATCGATTTCAAGGAGCGAGATCGACATATATATGTAGCGATCAACACACAATTTAATTGGTCTAAATATTCATAATTTGCTTGATGTAACACGACTCATACTATTCAATCATATATTTCAATTTAATTTGTAGTAATCTTTCAGGGTATGGTAAAGAATGTCTTACCTATTCAACTATGTCTAATGGTAAAATGTGAATTCAATTTTATAATAACAAAGCCAATTAGATGACTAATGTTCTAATGTTTTACGTTGTCTTACTTAACAACCAACAATTAAAAATAAATGAAATATATTAAACATCACATGGAATATTATTGTTATTATTATTTTGGAAACAACATGGATTTGGATATGTTTACAAAACGAGTGTGAATATTAAAATAGAGAATTCAATTGACAATATGAAATTTATTGGAATAATCTAAACCCCAATCTGATCATTTCATCACAATCATAAAATATTTTCTTAGAATTTTCTTTTCCAAAATAAATTATTAAAAAGAGAAAACAACAAAACCTTGAGATTAGTCTTTGTGTGTGTGTTTTTATATATATATATATATGTATGCTTGTTGTTCTTGAACTTGTAAACAGAAGAGGGAAAGAGAGACGAAGGTTGCCATTTTCAAAAGAAAGAGAGAAAATGAGAGGGATTGGTAGAATGGTAAGCTCTTTTGTGGGTTTTGTTCTTGTTTTGACAACTTTGTTGGCGGTTGTTCCCACGACCGAGGCGCAGCTCCGACGAGATTTCTATGCCGATGTATGCCCTAACGTCGAGAGTATAGTTCGAAGCGCTGTGACAAAGAAGTTCAAACAAACGTTTGTTACTGTTCCTGCTACTCTTCGCCTCTTCTTCCATGACTGCTTTGTTCAGGTAATTTGCAATAATAATTAAGTTCTTTGAAGTTTGAAAAGTAAATTTAAATTTAAGTACTAAATGTGTAATTTGAGTTTATAAAAAAAGTAGTTTGTTGGAATTTTCTTAAAAATCGATTAGAAAAAAAAAGTATTACTCGACTTAAAATGATTTAAATAGTTGCATGAGAAAGGATATGATGTGTATGTTTATATATATATAATGCAATTTAAAGACTAAAAGAGTTTTTTGGGTTTCATTCAATCAATGTAGGGATGTGATGCGTCAGTGATGATCGCTTCAGATGGAAGCAACAAGGCAGAGAAGGATCATCCTGATAATCTTTCGTTAGCCGGTGATGGATTCGATACCGTTATCAAAGCTAAAGCAGCAGTTGATGCTGTACCAGGATGTAAAAACAAAGTCTCATGTGCTGATATTCTCGTCATGGCTACTCGAGATGTCATTTCATTGGTTCGTAATTGGTGTTGATTTTCTCAACTGATTAATTAACAACCCTCTCAATATCCTTTGATAACGATTTTGTTTATAGTACGTACGTTCTCAATAACAATCATCGAATTTATTATGATTGGAAAACAGGCGAGAGGACCTTCATATGCAGTGGAGTTGGGAAGAAAAGATGGGCTCGTTTCCAGGGCTTCAGATGTTGAAGGAAAATTGCCTCAACCATCCTTCAATCTCAATCAACTTAATGCTATGTTTGCTGCCAATGGTCTTTCTCAAGCTGACATGATTGCTCTCTCTGGTATTTATACTTTTAATTTCCTTTTTCCCTTACATTTCTAATTGTTGGACGAATTCACAGTTGGTTATTATAGTCCATACATGATTACTATTGTACCAAATTTAGTTATGTCAAATTAAAGTTAATTTTACTAAAACTAGACGACTCTTAAACTTTCATAATCGCTTAAGTCATCGTTGTTTGATAGTTTTAGTTTTTAAACCTTAGACAAATATTGATTAGGTCTAGGGATGGAGCTCGAGCCCGACCTCACGATCTCTCTTGAAATTTGAATTGTTATAAATAATATTAACAATAACATGTTTTTCAAAGATATTATGTTAGCATAGTGATTTTAGGTGTCTTTAACTAAGAGTATTTTTAGAGGATAATTAAATGTGAACACCAACCTTTTTAGATAATTGTATCACTTATAGACTCCTATATATACTATTAATATGATATTCGAGAATTGAATCTAAATTTTATAATATCTACAAATGCTTTTTCATCATGTTATATTTGGTAAATACTTATGATTTAATTGATATATTTGTAACTTGCAGCGAATACTTATGATTTAATTGATATATTTGTAACTTGCAGCGGCACACACGGTAGGATTCTCCCATTGCAGTAAGTTTGCAAACAGAATCTACAATTTCAGTCGTACAAATCCAGTTGATCCAACGATAAATCCGACGTATGCAAAAAAGCTTCAAGATATGTGTCCCCAAGATGTGGATCCAAGGATAGCCATTGACATGGATCCCAACACCCCCAGAAGGTTTGATAATATGTACTTCAAAAATCTTCAACAAGGAATGGGCCTTTTCACTTCTGACCAAATCCTCTTCACTGACCGAAGGTCTAAGTCCACTGTCAACATTTGGGCACATAGTGGTAGAACCTTCTACACAGCCTTTATTGATGCCATGACCAAGTTGGGTCGAGTCGGTGTTAAGACCGGATCCGATGGTAACATTCGTACTGATTGTGGTGTTTTCAACTCTTGAACATAAAGAGAGTGTTTGGATCAAGGAGTCATGAAGTTGTAAAGTTTGAAAAGTTTTAGGCTTTTTTGTAGTCTCAAAATTAGTCGTGAGTCACGAACTACTTCAAACTTTTATTTCCTTCATTTCCTTTGAAGAAACCGATAAACCGACTTTAGAGTTTTGGGATTGTTGTTGTTATTATTATTATTATTAAGATGGAATATTGGAATAAAGGGAGTTAAAGAAAAAGAGAGGGAAAGAGAGATGGGTATTTGTACAAAAAAGAAAAAGAAAAAATAGTTTCATATTCTAGTTTGATTTTCATTCTTTGTTCAATCACATGGTGTCATGTGTTGGATTGATGTACTTTTCTTGTAAGGACGTAACAACTTTGGGTGTCGTTATGAAAATATTTTGAATTCTATAATTCCAACTCTACATTTTTAAATGTTTATATGAACTTTGTTTAATAGTAATTGACATCTAATTTATTAAGTTCAATATTTTTTATATTCAAGATTATATATATGCTCATTTTTGGCCCAAACATCCTTTTATGACTTCAAAATAAATTATAATGTCTCATGTGTAAGTGTAGAAAGATTCATGACTAGAGATAACTTTATTATCATATTTGAACTCTTAAAAAATAAAATTCAATTCATTTTTTTGGGTCTTCAACACCGAGAATAAGTTACGAATTAGATAACAAATCAATCAAACTAGCTAGCTTATATGTACGTGTATTATAATTTATAAGCTTCATTTTCAAAAACTAAAATCATATTTAATAATCATAATTTGATTTTAGTTTTTAAAAACGAAAGATTTGTCTGTTAATAAATGTGAAAGCAAGGATTTGTCGAAGAGAATAGTTTGTTTGAATCGAAAAATTTACATGAATAATTCTACCTTGTTCCCTATAAATTCACCACAAGTAATTATTCTCTTAGGGTGAGCATCGACTAGTGAAGTTAGTTTTACAACCATAAATGACCAACAAATCGACCATGATAAGTGTTGTATGGTCAAATCTATCTTTAATAGTCAAGGAATTTAAAGTTGGTCGTTAGTTTGGTAGGTTTTATTCTTTGGTTTCTTTTTAAATTTGTTCATCTGAATTTTTTCAAATCAATTCAACACCAACGAACACATCTCCTTCTTCGATAAACTTTGGATCCATAACTTAAATTTTTAATCTATCACCCTCACGCCTAATCTTAATCCATACAAAATCAAACGAAAAATTATATAGAATTATAAATGAAATGGGGAGCAAAGACGGGAAATGGAGAAGGTCTGCTTGCCTTCACCACCTTGGATTGAGGAGTGTGAAAAGTGAAAAGAAAAAGTGAAGAAAGCGCGTCAATAGCATTGTAATAAATGGGAATCGTTTTGGATATGATGAATGAATAATAATGGGTTCTTTAATGAATGAATAATAATGGGTTCTTTAAAATTGCTTAGAAAAAGAATACCATATTTCCCTCATTCCAAGAAAACCAAAAAGCCAAAATTCCAATTCCAATTCCATTGAAGTGGGATTTTCGATATAAAGCATCAATTACACATTACCACACTATTATTCTTCTTCCTTCTTCTTCTTCTACTCCTTTTCAAATCAATTCAAACATATTCCCTCCTCCTTTATACCCATGAGCTACTACGACCACCAACAGCCACCCGTCGGGGCTCCCCCGCCGCAAGGTCAGCACTTGAACATCGTCTCTTATCTATTATTTTGCTTCTTTCATTGTTGATTGACCCATATAACTATTATTTTTGTAGGGTTCCCTCCCAAGGATGCTTACCCTCCGCCAGGGTACCCTGTCCAAGGCTACCCTGCAGCTCAAGGGTATCCTCCGCCACCACCCCCACCGCCGGGGTATGCCCCACAGTATAGTCAACCTCCTCCCAAGAATGAAACAACTGGTTGCCTTGAAGGATGGTTTGTCACAACTCCCCTTTTTCAGTCTTTAATATCTATCTCCCTTTAGTTCTCTTCTTAATCTATTTACTTTTTCTTTATTTTGAAAGATAAAAAATCAAATGAAATACGCGAACTAGAATAAAAATCCAAATAGGAATTTGCTAATTATTGCTAATGGAAATGTATTGTATGATTGTTTTGCAGTTTAGCAGCACTTTGTTGTTGTTGTCTATTGGATGCTTGCTTCTAACAACGTCAGGATCATTGGGACTATATGATCAAAGTTTATATATGTACTTACAATATAATGTTCCAATGTCACATTATTGTAGTATATGACAATCATCACATGTAACTTTGTTACCCTTAATAACTTATGTTGTTTAGAAAACAATATATTCAAATTAACTGCTTGCCTTTTTCTCTTTGTTCCCATCTTTTCTCCTTGCTTCTAAACCTTCTTTAAACGATGATTAGAGCAAGTAGATGAATGATTTTTAAAAAAGAATTGTCTTAAGAGTCTAAAAAGTTTAAGAGGTTTGATTGATTGATACTAAACTATAGAATGGTTTTATTGATACGACGACTCCTAAAAAATATATGGCCGGATTAGAAACTTCCAATTCAACAAAAGAGAAAGAAAGAAAGAAAGAACAGGAAAACACAAACATTGCATCTCCTAATTTGGTAGCCACTTGAAATTTGGTTAAAACCCATGGCAACCTACCCCTTAGTTTGATTTTTTTTCCCCTTCTAAAACCCATGGCATATAGTACTACTAACCTTCAACAGAGAGAAGAAGGACGGTGGGTGAAGAATGATTTCGAAGAACTCCTGCAGATTTGGCTTCAACAAATTATCGGTGAAGAAGCTTTCGCAACTCAGAATTCCTCTTGAACACGTATTCTCTAGCATTTTAGTTGAGAATTAAAACCCTAATTGTTGATCGTTTTCTTTGTCAACACATCAACTTGTGTTAAATAATTTAATAGCAGAGACCATTTTTAAGTTTTATTAGAAGCATACGTTAAAATTGGACAATTAAAATTAGGGTTAAAAAAAATAACCCAAAGACCAAGAATAATTAATGATTGTTGAATAAAATCAAGAGTGTGATTGGAATGTCTTTTATTATTATTATTATTAAAACGAGTCTATAAAACAAGTTGGTTTATGATAAGCATTGAAATCAAATTTTAGAAGAATAAATTTGAAATGATTAATACTCCTCTCATTTACATGAAAAATCCATAGGTCACAACCTTAGATAGCCACTAACGACCAACTCCGACCACCATCACCATCACCAACTACTACTAACTAATCTTTAATTATCTCTACTGTCAAACACAAACTAAAATATAACAAAATGAACTAAAATATTTATGATTATACAAATTATATTATCTAAATTTTTTACTAATCATATATATATTTCTACACGCGTGAATTAGTAGTTAGAGTTAAGCCGTCAGTAGTAGTCGTCAGGCAGACGCAACAATCTAATAAGTTTAAGAAATAATTAAGGATGCATTGTTGACATTTGGTCAAACTCCTTCCTCTTTCTCATCATTCATCAATCTACGTAAGCACGTGCGATGCATTGTGTAATGCCCAGTCAAAGTCATAATCGTCCACTACTTACACCTCACCGCCGACTGCTATTTTTTCTACTAAACTGACACCCAAACGAACCTTCTTTTTTCTTCTTCTTCTACTCTCTCTCTCTCTCTATATATATATATAGATATATAAATACAAAAACATACCCACTTCTCAAATTTAAAAACAAAACAAAGAAAAGAAAACTAAATCGTCTGATCAGGTTTTTGTTTTCCCAAAATGGAACCTCACTCTTTTTCCTTTTACTACATGGATCAGGGGGCGCCAGTTCAGAAGACGGGGAAGAAGCCTGTGGCGCCTCCCCGCCCATCCCCACCGCAGGTTTATAAGGTGGATCCTATCAACTTCCGGGATGTTGTTCAGAAGCTAACTGCAGCTCCTCAGTTTCAGGATCGTCGTCTTCAAGCCATGCCGCCTCCACGGCCTGATCTCGCCGATCAGTCCTCACGACCTCGGGATTTGTCCGGGGAGGGAGAGGGTGGCTTTTTCTTGGGACAGTCCTCTCACAGATATTAATTATCTAAATTCTTGGAGTTTTCATGTCATTTTTATCTCTTCTTTCTTTCTTTCTTAATACTTTAATTTGGTTGAATTCTAATTTTTATACTCTCAATAAATTTTCAATTTGTATTTTTGTAGTTCATTTACATGTAACTATGGAAATAATACAGATATGGGAATGAAATTTGTAGTAAAAATACTATTTAATAACATTTTAAAAAATAATAAACTTAATTTGGCCTTAAATATTTAAGTTAAGATTATGGAAGAAGGTGAATTAGGAACTAAAATTAGACCATTAAAAGTAACAAAATAATATTAGGATATTTTTCTAGATACTTAACCTTATGAAGAACTATGTTGCATACTTAACCTTAGGAAGAACTATGTTGCACTTGGAAACTTTAGGGACCGTTTGGGGAAGGGTTAGGGTTATGATAAAACTAGTGTTATGATAAAACTAGTTTCATGATAAAAGTTGTTTGAGGGAAATATTATGTGAGTAATGTTATGATAGTGTTATAATAAGATGTGTTTGGGGAAGAGTTATGTGATTAGTGTTATGATAGTTTTATGATAAAATGTGTTTGAGGGAAGGGTTATGTATGTAGTGTTATGAAATTTATTTTTTATACATTTTTTTTTAATTCATATTCTAAATCCAACTAAAATTTTGTATATTTAATTTACTAAATTATTCTATTTTCGTAAAACAATTTTTAATAATTTCTTTAAATGTGACGTCTATTTCCAACATTTTTTACGTTGTCGTTATGTGCAAATAATTTATTGATTTTTTAAAGAAATTTATATTCTAAATCTAATACACAAATTTCTTTGACGTAATTGTTACGTGTAAATAAATTATTAATTTTTTAAAAAAATTCATATTCTAACTCCAATACACAAATTTTGTATATTTAATTTATCTAATCGTTCTAGTTTTCGTAACACAATTTTTCTTAATTTATTTAAATACAATATGAACTTTTTTTTAAGGAATGGTTGAATAAATTACTATTTTTCTTTTAAGGATAAAACATTCTCAGTTTTCTTTTTATCTCAATATTATGTTTTTTTTCTCCTCTTTTTAAATTAAAGGATTGTTGTTCCAAGAGCAACAAAAATATAAAAAAATTATAATAAATCAATGAAAGATATAAAAATAAGGAAGAAGAAAGAGAAAAAAAAATACATTTTGGAAAAATATAGCGTCATTTGGTAAAAATTAAATTCAAATAAATCTTAAATCAAATCTCACCAATAAATTGATTTTTTGAAAAGAAAATTCTTATACATTTAAAGTTTAAATACTTCCAAAAAAAATATTTGTTATACATTTTTTAGGTTGTTTAAGAGTTCTAAAGTTAATTAATTTAATATTAAATCGTCTTATTTGATTTTGTTTTGATTTTTCTATAAGTTTAATAAAATTCATTTTTTTAAAAATTTATTTAACTCAAATTTATCCGAAATAGTTTAGGTACATATAGATTAGTTTTAAAATAAAATATTTGAAAATGTAAAAAACAAATAAAAGACATAAAACAATAAAAAAAAATTAAAGTAAATACGTGTACTAAATACATAAACTAATCACAAATAATATTTATTTTCTAAATAAAATAAATTAAAAATAAAATTCTTTTAAGATTATTAAATTAATTAAAAAACAAATGACATTTGATAAATAAAAGAGTAATTCTTTTTTAAAAAATGAAATGGTAAAATTATGGGGAATTGAAAAGGTGGTATTATGGAGAATTGAAAAAGTAGGATTATGGAGGATTGAAGAGGGATTGAGAAGGAAGAGAAAGGGAAGATGAGTTGTGATAAACCTAACACAAGAGTTATGATAACCCTTCCCTCAAACAAGGGTTGAGTTACCATAATACTAACTCAATAGTGATAATCCTTCCCAAACGGCCCTTAAAGTTTGGTTTGAACACTTATTAGTTAGACTTCATAGTGTAATTTAGTATTAACAACTAATCATTTAAGTTTGGAAAGCTATTTGAAAATAGAAGTCAGTCTTAACATCTATGACTATGAGATAAGTTCTTTTCAAAGATTTTACAAGAGGGGAGAGAAAAAGGAGACTTGGAAAAATTATTCAATAATTTTGTTAGTCAATTACCATAAATTAACTCTAAAACTATTTAGAAACATTTTTCAAATTTTATAGCGGGAGTGTCTTTTCTAAAACTTAAGATCAAATCAAAATAATATAATATATGAGAACAAATAGAGATCACAAGATACATATATATATACATTTGTTAAAAATAAATCATATTGTTTATACAACTAGTTAGCTTCAAACTAATTAAGTATTTGAGAATGTTAATATTTAAATGTGATAGGTTTAGTCTTTAGTTTGCTCTCTTTTTGTTACTACAATTAAGTTATGTTTTTAGTAAAAAATACTGAATTATTTGAACTCAAAAGACTCATCGAGCATAGCCTCACCTTGACGTTGCCCCAATTGACCTCACTCACACCATGACCAATCTTTGAAATAAGTGATGCCCAAATATAGTTTTGCATGTTGCCCAAATATAGTTTTGCATGTTTACGTACTCCCCTTAATTACAATTGAAAATATATAAAAGAATATATGTTTTTTTTGTTAGAAAAGAAGAGAAAATCTCATCCATTGTAGTAACTTATGATTAGATAGTCGAGTGATGCATAAATATGAGTGTGATTAATTATAATGTACCCTTCAGAAAAATACATGCTCGTAGGTATGACGATAAAAGTAGAGCAATTAATATTGATGTTATTGATCTTGTATTTTTATTGGACAATATGTAAAGTGGAGGAGTCGAAACTCAACTTCATGGTTAATATATAATTTGACAATTCGTCAATTATATGTCAATTCAACTACAGATTCATATTTCTTTATTTTAAATTTTGAAATAAATTTATGAAAAAAATTCTGAACATCTAAATCTCGAAATCTCAAGTAGTAAATCAAAGCAATAAAACCTTAAAAGTTTACTCCATAAATCTTGTTTTAGTTTCTTCTTATCCTTATCGGATCTTAATTTCTCTCAATACTTATCAAATTTTGACTGTACTTTTATAAATCTTATTTTGATCTTGATATCAATACTACTAGGAGTGCAAAAAAAAAAAAAAAAAAATCTTACACTTGTTGGAAATGAAAGTCATCATAAAAATATAAACTATTTGCATGAAACCTCTTATTTTAGATTATAACAACAAAAGTTGTATCAGATAACAAAAACATTTAGAAAAAACAACTTATAACGTAATTTTTTTTTTATATTTACAACTTATAACGTTATTTTTTTTATAATATAAATAAAGCAAATAATTAGTAATAATGACTATTAGTAGAATTTAAATATGAACTCTATTATCTTTTTTTTATCACATATCACAATATCAACTCTATTATATGAATTTAAATATGAAAAGTTTGAGTTTAGCATAATTTTGATTAATAGTTAAGGGCTTATCCAAGTGCATTTGTAGGCTTCGTAAATTGGAGTAAGAAATATTGAAAAGCTCCCAATCTAGGCCGCTGTGGTTTCGTTAAACCTTGGTGGCGGTGGCTCCCGTCCTCCTCCCATTTACAACCGTCATGTTACTCAAGAATTTCAGTCGCCTCCATACCTTTCCTCTCGCCTCTCTTTTTTCCTAAACTTCCTCTCCTAGGCCCTCCCCGCATTCTCTCACTTTCTCATCCCGCCTTTTTTCCTCTTCCAACGCCACCGCCAAGTCATCAATCTCTGATTCTGCTCGATTCGCTCGCACGGGTTCTGTTTATTCCTCCTGGAGTCGACGCCGATGATATCTCCGATGAAATGCTCCTTCCAGGTTCCAACATTGTGCTCGGCCCTTATGCCGGCGACTCCCGTGTCAAGGAGGTTGAGTTCGTCAAAAGCAGCGCTCGAGCTAGGGATTGCCCTAAAGACAGCAAACCTGAATTTGCGATTCTGGGTCGTTCTAATGTCGGTAAATCTTCCCTTATCAATGCTCTTGTTCGCAAAAAGGAAGTTGCTCTTACTTCTAAGAAGCCAGGTTTGGTTGATTTTAGGTTTTTTATAACTATTCAGTGTGCTATTGGATTGTATTAGTGGTTAATGCTATTGAAATTCTGTTTGGTCGTAGGGAAGACGCAGCTGATTAATCACTTCTTGGTGAATAAAAGCTGGTACATTGTGGACTTACCAGGCTATGGGTAATTCCTGTTTCTTTTCTTGCAAGTTATATTTGGGTTTTACTCTTTTGCATAAGTCTAGTCATTTATATGTTTATGTGAAAATTTGTGCTATTACTTTTCGTTTTTGCTTGCTGGGGCTGTCCTTTTTTTGCGATGTTTTGTTTTGGATAGCTATTTGGGGGTATTTGGGCACACTGAATTGGTTACTATAGTCGTATGTGAGTGTAATAGTTGGTGTATGGAGTGCAGAAAGCAGCCTATTTTAGTCTGAGTATGAAATAATAAATACAGTCCAAAGAGGAATTTGAAATAGTAATACAATGGTTAACCTTATTGTTAGGTTATAGTAGTTGTAAACACCAACTATTATAATTGGAGCCTCAAACATGGTTATAGCTCACTCCATCGATGTTGGAAGCCTAAACACCTTTTGGAGATTCTATGTTAACTGATATGGTTTTATTAGTACTTTGGAGGAACATAAAGTACTGTTTTTCATTTTTGCTAGCAACTGCTATTGTACTTTTTTCAGGTTTTTAGTTGTGTAATTCAACGGCTGCTATCTACTCTTTTTCTCTTAGTAATACAGCATTGCTCCTCCAAATTGGTGTGCTTGGTCTTTTAAGTTGACAGCTACTTCTCTAGTTTCTGTTGCTGTTTGGATGATCGGATTGTCATAGGGTCGATCTTGTCTATAATTTCTTTATTAATACTAATAGGTAAACTGGAGGATTTTCCAACTACTATGTAAACCTGTTTAAGTGATTATAACTACTAATTTGACGCATTAGAGGCTTATTTTAAGTGTTTTATTTTATTTTCATGCTAGTGGTGCTATACTGCTATACTTCTGCTTTGTTTTTTTTTTTTTGCAAGAAATAAAGCTTTCATAGAACTTAGTAAGCAGGAAAATATCGTGAAAGATGAAACATATTTTTTGACCAGCTGGGGTTCTCTTTAAGAATTTTAAAAATTGAATTGAACTCTGGAATCAAAATTATGAAGGTTTTGAGAATTAATTTATAAAAGTTTTCGGCCATGACTGGAAACTTCAGAAGCTGTTGAGTAGCTTGATTTACAAAACATTTCTAAAAAACTACTTTCAAAAACTTTTATTCAAAAACTTTTATTGGTTAGATCTGAATCTATCGCCGGCCCCGAAGCTCCGTCGCCGGCCTTCCGAAGCTCATTGAACAGCTTTCCCTTTCGATTTCGGTGTGCGAGGTCAAGGCTCAACTTCGCAGTTACAGCGTGGCGTCCAACAGAGCTCGAGGAACTATTCAGTACTGCTCCAGAATGGGTTTTGCCTTTCGCGCTACTCCTCAACGTGAGGGGACCGGAGCAGCGCGGAACTGGGCGTCGGATTTGAGCGTCGTTGAATCTGAGGGGAACTGAGCGTCGTCGAACGGATCGGCGGATCTGAGAAACACGATCTGGGAGTCTTCAAACGGAACGAGTCGGGTACGGGTCGTCTGGTCAGAGTTCGTGAAGATTGAGGGGGCGACGGCTAGGCAATGTCTTCCTACGACTAACAAAAGCCAGCCAACGAACCACCCACCGAAATCTGACCTCCGTTGCGCCGCTCGACTCACCGGACGACGATCACCACGTTGCACCGCAACTCTTCAGGCCGATTTGAAGGGTCAACCGGCCTTGATCGGCGTCGCTCTCTCCGACTTCCTCCACGGATTTCGTCGTCAGTCGAGCCGTTCAACACCTAACCATCTTTCGCCGTCATCCCGCTAGCCGAATCTTCAGTAGCTTCGTTCTTTTCTGGCTATCTCACACGGTATCTAAGATTTGGGGTTGAGATCTTGACCCATTGGAACTGACTTCTCCTGCCGCTGACGAACCCCATCATCTTCAATTTCTCAGATGCTGTTTCAAAAGTGTCTTTGTGTTATGTTTCTGATGTGGGATGCCAACATTTCATCCGATTATTTCTTCATCCCCGACTGACTTCATCCTCTCCGATCATCTCCTCACTGAACGACTATGGGGACATCAAAACGGATTTCGACAAAAATTGAAAATAAATCCTTCTCCTGCGAGTTTGATCCGAATAGTAGAGGAAGGGTGATACGCCTAACCGAAGCTCATTTGAATAAGTCTTATACCCTTTTTGGAGAAGAATCTCTTTTTGGCTGGCTGGCTGATTCCTTGGAGGAAGTTCTGCAGACCCCGAAGCCCCAAAAATTTTTCAGAAAGACACTGTAATGGCGGTTTCACCTGGATCCAAAAGACGACAAACAAGAGAGGAAGCTTCTTGGAGATTTCGAAGGTGCTGAAGTCGGGGAAAAAAGGAAACATAGTGGTCCCAGCTGGTGTTGATTTAAAAGGATGGGAAAGTTTTAGGCGCTTACTGATGGATTTCTTGAATGACGAAGTCGACTCTAGGGCCCTCCATTCTGAGAAGAAATTAATCCATAAGCCTTCCTTTGGAAGCAGACGGGAATCTCATTATCAGCTTCGTCATCCTTTGCGAATCTCTAATCATGGAGGGTATCCAAGGGTTTCTCATAGTCAAGAGGAAGGCAAAAGCAAAGGAGGAAGAAGAGTTAGAAAGATTTGCTGGGAGGACACTCTGGTGGTCACTAAGCGCGATTTCCATGACGATTGGCAGAGGATTCTGGACGTCCTTCAAAATCAAACACAAAAAACCTTTATTATCAATCCGTTCCACGTGGATAAAGCTTTGCTCAAATGCCCTGATCAGACGATAGCTAGACTTCTCACGATGAACAAGGACTGGGCTACCTACGGCCCTTTAACCTTGAAAATGGAATGGTGGGATCCAAAAAAACATGGGAGAATGGCGCTTGTTCCATCTTATGGAGGATGGATCAAACTAAGAAACTTTCCCTTGCATCTGTGGAACGAGGAGGTGTTTAAGAGGGTTGGTGATAAGTTTGGAGGCTTCATTGAGTTTGCGGAAGAAAATTCGAGCCTCATTAACTGCTTGGAAGTGAATATCAAAGTTAAAGGGAGCTACTGCGGCTTCATTCCGGCGGACTTTGAGTTGATAGAAGGGCCCGATTCTTATCTTGTGCAGGTGGTTTCCTTCCAAGATCCCAATCTTCTTATTGATAAAGTCGCCGGAATCCATGGATCCTTCTCGTCGGAACAAGCTGAGAAGTTCTTCAAAGGTCCGGGTGGCCCGGATCCGAATCCGATTGATATTTGGTGTGTGGAGAAGTCGAACTCAAGGCTGGCAGTTTTCGCTTTTCAAAATTCTGAGATGGTGAGTACGGCGACAGAAGAAGCTGGAAAATTCTGTCCTTCTCTGCAAACTGACGGAGAGACTAGAGGAACAAATTCAAATTTACCGCCCAAGCAAACCCTAATGGACTTGACTAATAGATTGGGCTTGACCAACGAAGTGGGCCTCATTACAGATGTGGGCCTCCCTGATTTAAAAGGGAAAGGCATAGCAGTGGATGAAGTTCTTATTCAACAGCCCACTAATATTAAAAAGCAAACTGGGCTTTTTATTAGAGAAAACTCCCAAGCTACCCGTGCCAATCAACCTCTGTTACTAAAACTGCCCAAGCCCACCAAAATAGTTTGCAGAAAAGGAAGAAATTCGACCTTTCTTTAAAAACAGTGTGATCTGCTCTACAAACCAACCTGACGGCAAGGGAGGCCCTTCAACCTTAACGTTCACATCAGACTGCATTCATGGAGAAATAGATCCAACTTTGGACGTTCCTATTTCTAGCCCGGGCAGTCTCATATCTGAAAATAAATTTGCTCCTCTTGAAGCCGACGACGTGCAGCACATCTCAGATCTTTCTTCCGACGTCCAAAGACTCTTCCATGAGGTAAGCACCACGGAAAGAGGCAGGGAAGAGGGTCTCCAGATAATAGCTGTTGAGGATACCAATGAGCTTCCTTTTTCCAATGAAGAATTAATTGAAATTGAAAGCGTAACCGAATTAGAACCAGCAGCTTCTATACAGAATCCTTTTCTATTGAGTAAGGAGGTGATAGCGGCTCTACTTGAATATGATCTATGCATTCGGGCTGTAACCAGAAAAGGGAAACAACATAGGAAGGGTGGGGCCTCCTTGAACAACAACAACAAAAAGCTTACTAGAGAAGTCAAAGCACTGCTAGGTAGTTGGGAAAGGGAAGCCCAAGCGGAAAAAGATAATAATAAGCCGGACTGTGAGGGTGATCCATGTTAGTTATCTCTTGGAATGTAAGGGGTATTAATGCTCGCCCCAAAAGAGCGATTGTGAAAGAGCTGCTTACGAAATTCAATCCAGATGTGGTAATTCTGCAAGAAACTAAAGTAAGCAATGTCGATCGTCAGTTGGTGAAGTCCGTTTGGAGTAGTCGGTTTGTTGGATGGGCTTCCTTAGAGGCTTATGGTTCGTCGGGTGGTATTCTTATATTGTGGAAAGAGGAATCACTCACGGTAGATGACTCAATTCAAGGGGAGTTCTCTGTTTCTATTCATTGTAAACTTAATGCTGGTTTCTGTGGATGGATAATAGGTGTTTACGGCCCCTCGTCTTATAAACGTAGAAACCAATTCTGGAAGGAGCTTTCTAGCTTATATGGCTTGTGCAATGATAACTGGTGCGTAGGGGGTGACTTCAATGTAGTCAGATGGTTGAATGAGAAGAGCTCTGGCACTCGCCCGACTAGAAGCATGCTTCGATTTAACAACCTGATTGAGGAGATGGACCTGGTGGATATTCCCTTCCGAAACGGAAGGTTCTCGTGGTCCCGATTAGGGGTTAGGCCCGCTGCTTCAAAGCTCGACAGATTCCTTCTCTCCAAGCCTTGGATGGAGTTCTTTAGAGAAGTAAGAGTGGAAAGACTTCCTCGTACCACATCGGATCATTTTCCGATAATTTTAAAAATGGGGGCTCATTCCTGGGGTCCCACACCTTTTAGATTTGAAAATGCTTGGCTGGATCATCATCTCTTTCTTTAAAAATGTTGAGAACTGGTGGGCAGTTTGGAGGCTGATGGCTGGCCTATATTCTCTTTCATGGAAAAGCTAAAAGGTCTGAAAGCCATACTAAAAAGTTGGAATAAGGAGACTTTTGGTAATATTTTCTCCCAAAAACAGGTGCTGATTGATAAGATTAACTCTTTTGACTCACTTGAAGAGTCAAGCTGTCTCAACGAGGAAAATGTGAAGGAAAGAGAAAACTGTAGAGGGGCTCTGCTTGATTTGATTGTGAAAGAACAGAAGTTGTGGATTCAGAAGTCGAAGCTTCACTGGCTTAGGAGGGGAGGAAAACTCAAGCTTCTTCCCAGATGGGTTTCGGCTCGTAAAAGTAAAAGTATTATTTCCTCCTTGGTTAGTATTGATGGGAAGACTCTTGTCACAGAGAAGGAGATTGTGGATGAGATCCTCAGCTTCTTTTCAATGTTATATGGCACAAGGATCTCCTCGCCGTTTATTTGTGACGGTCTTAATTGGAGAGGCCTTAGCTTACAGGATTCGAATTTACTTGAGGCTCCCTTTACCGAAAAAGAAATTAGAGAAGCTGTTTTTATGATTGGGTTGTCTCAAGTCCCCTGGCCCTGATGGCATGACTGGAGAGTTTTATAAAAAATCATGGAACATTCTGAAGCCCGACCTCGTAAGGGTGTTCCAAGATTTTTTTAAAAACGGAGTTATTAATAGAAGATGTAACGAGACTTATATTTGCCTCATCCCCAAAAAAGAAAGAGGCGGGCCGTGTCAGTGACTTCAGACCAATTAGCTTGATTACCTCCTTGTATAAAATTATCTCCAAGGTGCTTGCTTCAAGGCTTAAAAAAGTTCTTCCATCGATAATTAATGACTCTCAAATGGCTTTTGTGGAGGGAAGGCAAATCCTTGATGCTATTTTAACTGCTTCCGAGGCTGTTGACGAATGGTCTTTAAGAGGCAGAAAAGGCGTGCTTTTGAAGCTCGACCTGGAGAAAGCTTATGATAAGGTGGATTGGTCTTTTCTTGATATGATCATGAAACTTAAAGGCTTTGGTAAGAGATGGAGGAAATGGATTTGGGGATGCTTGTCGACAACTAATTTCTCCATAATTGTCAATGGGAGGCCTAGAGGAAAAATTATTGCTAAAAGGGGCATTCGTCAAGGTGATCCTCTTGCTCCTTTTCTTTTTACGATTGTGGGAGATGCTCTTAGCTGCCTTATCCACTACTGTAATGAGAAAAGGAGTTTAAGAGGCTTTCATTTTGAGAACCTGTCAGAAGATTTAACCCATCTTCAGTACGCAGACGACACGCTTCTTTTCTCTCTTGGGAGGATGGAAATCTGGAGAACTGGTGGAAGGTGGTTAATATCTTCCTTATGGGAGCCGGTCTTTCCCTTAACAAAGCTAAAACCTCCCTGATCGGTATTAACCTTAGCAATGATGACTTAGCTCCTTTTAGTGAATCTACGGGATGCTCGGTTGATAATCTTCCCTTTAAATATTTGGGCTTCTCTATTGGAAGGGGTCATAATAGAAAAGAGATGTGGAACAATCTTGAAGAGAGATTCAGACACAAATTTGATAGGTGGAGGAATGTATCCCTCTCCAAAGGGGGTAGACTAACTCTGGTGCAATCAGTTCTCAACAGCCTCCCTTGTTATCTCTTCTCCCTTGCTCAAGCTCCAGTTGGCGTTATTAATAGATTGGAACAGATGATCAGGAAGTTTGTTTGGACAGGTGGATCTACGAATCCAATTGCTCATCTCGTCAACTGGGAATGCACTTCCACCCCAACTTGTTACGGTGGTCTTGGGATTGGCTCTTTTAGGCAAAAGAATATTGCTCTTCTCACTAAATGTTTGGAGGTTTAGTAAGGAAGAAACCTCATTATGGAGGCGATTAATTGTGGCCATCTATGGTTTAGATGAGAATGGGTGGTCTACCAAAGATCCAAACAGGGGAAAATCTCATAGATTATGGGCTGATTTTAAAGCATAAGGAGATATTCTTCAATTTTTCTGCTTTTGTTTTGGGAGAAGGAACAAAAATCAAATTTTGGAAGGATAAATGGTGTGTCGCGGAAACACTTGCAGAAAAATTCCCTAACTTATTTCTTTGGCGCTGAATAAGGAAGCTTATGTGGCTGATTGCTGGTGTACTGCTACTCATTCTTGGAATTTGGGCCTTAGAAGAAATATGCTCGACAACGAGATTGCCAATGCGGCCTCAGCTTTAGAAATTCTTCACTCTTGGGCCCCCACTGAAAGGAATGATAGTCTTAAATGGATTCCTAACATGAATGGCAACTTCACTACAAAATCTACTTTTCTTAACTTAACTAAGAGATCCCCCAACATTGCCGTCCCCTTGATTCGTCAGATTTGGAAGAATAAAATCCCGAAGAAGGTGAAAGTTTTTCTTATGGTCGCTTGCTCACAGAAGCCTCAACACCCATGAGAAACTACAAAAAAAAATCCAGAACACATTGCTTAGCCCCTCGATGTGTTGCCTATGCGCTAAAGATGAGGAAACGCTGGATCACTTATTCCTACATTGTCCCTTCACAAGAAAAGCTTGGAACACGCTGTTTGGTATTTTCGACTTGGAGTTTTGCCTTCCTAGCAAGATTGATAGATGGATGATTGAAGGTCTTAATATTATAGGTTACAGCCCTAAAGGAAACATCTTATGGAAATGTGCGTCGCGTTCCCTTTTGTGGAGCATTTGGAAAGAAAGGAAGAGCAGAATTTTTGAAGATAGATTTAATTCTTTTGATTCTTTTTGGACTGTGGTTCAACACACAGCCTCTTGGTGGAGTACGAATTACACCAAACACTTTTGTAATTATAGCCTTTCTATGATTTTCAACAATTGGAAGGCCATTATGTCCTAGCTCTTTTGCTTCTTCCGGGGAGGGCCCTCTTGTCCCTCGCCCTTAGGATGTTCTGTTTTGTTATATGAATATACTTGTCTCTTATAAAAAAAAAAAATTTATAAAAGTTTTCACCTACCTCATTCATCAGAAAGTTCGTCTTAGGACAGAGTCCTCTCAAGTTCTCATGCTTACAATTTTTTCATGTAAAAAAACTCCTAGTTAGGGAAATATTAGAATAATTAGTATAATTAAGTAGTAAGGGTGTTATAGTAATTGGCTATAGAGTTTGAATAGTAGGTGAAAGGAAGGTCAGAGATGTGAGTTTTGGTAGAGAATAGCCCTCTTGAAAAGCTACGGTATGTTGTAGGTTCCTCATTGATATAATCTATTAAGTTTGTGTTCTTGGGTTCTTTTTTAGGAGGTATCTAAACAAAAAGGTTTCGACTTTCGACCAAAAATAGGTCGGAAGAGCATTGCTATCTTCTTGTAGATATAGTTCTTAACTTATTATGTATCAGACACTGATTTTCGACATTCTATAACTAATTTATGTCTTATATTAACTTATTTTACTCTAAATGTAAAGCAATCCCTACTTCTACTTATACAACTTGTTTAACTTTTAAAGTTGTTTAACACTTCAAATTTGATTCAGTTTTGCCAAAGTCTCAGAAACTGCTCGAATGGATTGGTCCTCATTCACAAAAGGGTATTTTATGAACCGAGATACTCTAGTAGCCGTGCTGCTTCTCATTGATGCAAGTGTTCCACCTCAAAAAATAGACTTGGATTGTGCCAATTGGCTTGGCCGAAATAACGTATGCAATCTAAATTTAAGTTCATTGCTTATGTTGAAATGCAGTACTAGTTGAATACACATGTGATTTCCAAATATCTTATGCTGTGTTGCTCATTTTCAGATACCGATGACATTTGTGTTCACGAAATGTGACAAAATGAAGGTGAGCAAAGGAAAACGACCTGACGAGAACATCAGGGAGTTCCAACAACTTATCAGACAGAATTACAAGGTACATCCTTCTTGGATCATGACTGGTAGTGTCACAGGTTTAGGTCGGGATGAATTACTTCTATACATGTCCCAACTAAGGAATTATTGGGATCAATAAGTAGTGATCTAGAGCCTTGTTTAGTTTTAAAAACTGGCTATTCATATTGTATAATATATTGTAATCAAAAGTTAGAAATTCATTTGCCCTTTTCTGTTTCTAATTTTATGTCAATTTCATTGGAAAGTTCCAGAGAGATTAAAATGTGAAATTTTTTCTTTGGAAAAGAAAAAAGGAAGAACAAAAATAGTGGATTTGTCCATTATCAAAGTAGGACTAAATTCGAACTGTCTGGAGTTTGAAATGGGTTAATCGATTTCGTACATTCTCATGGCAAGTCATACATCAACACACATGAACTTAAGGAAAAGATCAATAGAATACAACAGAAGAAATATGTATTCACTTGTTCATCCTTTTTGGCCATCACAACTGAATAACCTCTTTTTATAATTTGAGTGTTTGGTCAAACTTGGTTTAATGGTCGGTTGAATGCAGCTTTGTGAGAAAGAAAATACCCCTTTTACCTAAATAGATTGGTAAAATGCCAATGCCTTGTTTTTGCTAATTTTATTTTCAATACAAATTCTTTTAAAAAACTAAATCCATTCCCATTGGTAAAGCAAGCTTAGTTTTATGGTAATTTTTTTTCCTTAGAGATGGGAGGTTCGATCCTTCATACCTCGATTGTTGTACTTAAAAACTCGTGGTTCACTTCTGTTAGTAGTATTCACTTGTTTTTTCTTCATACATATATCATAAATCCCTCCCGAGAATGAGAGATAATATAAAAGGAGAAAAACTCTCCTAGAAAGAGGAATTCCCAAATGAAGAAGACAAACCTACTTGATTATGGACAACTTTGTTCTACTAAACCCAACATAAGTTGGAAAACCAAGGTGTGACTTAAGTAATTGACTATGACATTAGCATATGATACTCGTCTCATGCATGGATTGACCAATTGAAAGACAATTGGAAAGCACCCACCCACCCTAACTGGGTTCCCAATCACGAATAATTCAACCAGTCCCACCTCTATGAGTGTTCTCCAACCATGCAACATCAACATTCATCTTCTAGGAACGCTCTCTTTGCAGCTTCCAACGACTAAAAGCCATGTTAATGCTCAAATTGATTCTAAAAGCCATGTTAATGCTCAAATTGATTCTAGAAGGGCAGCTTCCTTCTTGAAATAAAGATTCTCCAAAAGCTTTTTTCTACATCAATATTGACAGCTTGATAACAAATTCACTTCTTTTAAATAATTTATGCCCCTACGCTTGGAAGGTTGTATAATTTAAATCATATAGGATTTAGTAATCTAATCACATAAACTTCCATAAGCTTATAAATTTACGTCCTTGGACTTTGGTTTTGAAAAATATCATTGCAAAACATGAGAATCAATTTAGAGTTTTTCGTTACGAATACAAATTCTATTCTAACACATTTTGTAGACTTCGTCAAATGTTTAAGAAAATCTCAACTGAGATTTCTAGAAGTGATTCTTAATTAAATTGGAACCAAGGCCTTAAGCCAATAGAAGAAAACAAATTTATATTATCCAACTTTAGTCCAACAAACTTTGTACATCTCCTTGATCACAAAATAATTCTTATCTTTAAAAAAGTTTACTAGAGGATAATTTATAATTTGACACTCGGGTGAATCACAAATATTTTTAAACATGAACATTCATCTCATAGACTAAATGTAGAAGATTACAATAGTACAACTCACTTAGTCGCATAGTAAAAGTAACTCAAAATATATTTAGAACAAAAATACTTTACCATACAACAAATTATAGCCGTTCGATTGAATAGACTGACCTAAAGAAAAACAATACTTTATCCTATGACAAACATCTAAGTATTCTTCTGACCATTCCTCACTCTCTTAAGCTTCATTTCTTGAAGTTCCTCAAACAATGAAACCAAGTTGGTATGAGAGAAACCACCACAATTCACACTTGTTTTTGCAGCCTCTCCCATTTCTTTAGCTCTCTCATTTCCAAAGCTTCAACACTTTCACCCATCAAAAAAGCTATGGCCTTACCAATCTCTTCCCTCTTAATAATTTCTGGTTCTTCTCCCAAATGCCACCATTTCTTTGACCCAACTCCCACTCCAATCTTCACCACTTCAATCAACAACTTCTCATTGTAAAACTGTTCAGCAAACAATGGCCATGTGATCATTGGTAAGCCTGAACTTATTCCTTCAAGAATTGAGTTCCAACCACAATGAGTCAAAAACCCTCCAACACTTTTGTGCTCTAATATCATCAATTGTGGAGCCCATCCCTTTATTATCAAACCCTTTTTGGTTCTACTCATTCTCTCCTCAAACCCTTTTGGTAACCCTTTGTTTACTACGTCGTCATCGTTGTCTTCGTCGTTCTTTTTTATGACCCAGATGAAACTTTGACTGGATTCTTGAATCGCATGTGCTATTTCGGTTATTTGGTTACGACTCATCTGAATCAAGCTTCCGAAGTTGATGTAGAGAACTGAATTTGGTTCTTTCTCATTGAGCCATTGGAGTAAGTTGGTGGTTTGAATGTTGGGGTTTCCACCTCTTGATTCTTTATCTTCAATTTCATTGTTTGCCAACAATGATACTGGCCCTATGCTCCATGTTTTGATCCCTATAATCTATCAAACAATAATAATAATAATAAAAACAAATCCTCGAAGTCTCGAATCAATTCAAAAATATTTGGGTGCATCTTGAGCTCCATCTATTTTGTATAGCTTATTCAATGTCCAGATTACACGTTACCACGTGACAAACTTCTCTTTTTTAAAAACGATAATTTGAATATTTTTTTCTTCTTTGCGACCGAAGGAGATATACAAGGCTGAGTGCAACAGGCAAACGTAATGATAACTTTTTTATTTATCACATGTCTATTTCTATATATTATTAGTGTTTATTAGACAATAAAATTTCATGCTACATAAGTAAATAATTTGTCTCATGTTGTATTATTTGACAACAACCCTTTTAAAAACACGTTCTTAAAGTAAAATTTGTAGTTTTCTTGAAAAACTTTAACTTAGAATTCAAGTGTGTTTTAAAAATATGTGAAGCTTAATTAACAACTTCTAAAAATCAAGCTTCTAAACAAATATATACTTCAAGATGTAATTTTTGTTCTCAAATATTCTCCTTTTTTTTAAAAAAATATGAATAATATAATTCTAACGAAATCGTGATCATAAATCAAGTACAAATTTCAAAACCAAAAGATTACGTTAAGAAACGAGTAATGTGTAGTTATTATATACAATGGTTTGAGGTAAACCTCACCTTATTCAAGTGTTCTTCATATGAGGCTTCCAATTCATGAAAGCTATTCATCAACATTCCATAGCATCGTTTCTCTGATTCTCTAATGACATCAAGCAATTGTGAGAAACCATCTGGTTTATGTCTAGTGATCCAACTTGGCAACTCAGATCTCACCATTTCAATAACATCAGGCAACCCCGGAAGTTTGAACTTTTCATTGTTGGATTCAACTTCAAGATGTGGCTTATGCTCCTTTATACATTGTTCCGCACAATAACTGAAGAAGCTTGAACCGTTGAAGGCAAGCCGTGGGATTCTGAGCTCGGCTGCCACATCACTCGTCCATGGGTAAAAGACGTCAGAAACGATACAATCTGGCTGCATCTCGTGGATAAGGTCTACGAGTTGGGGTTGGAGCATGAGAAACGCTTGGAAAACCTTGGTCATCTTCATCGATGTGGCAGTACTAAGATTTTGAATAGCAGGAGAGAGACCGACCTGTTAAGAATATGAACGAAAAGATCACTTCGTTTCATACATGACGACTTAAAAAGAATCTTTCGTTAAGAGATAATTGTCATAGATAAGTTGATAACAAAAGTATTTTCAAATGCCAGGATAGAAACAAAATCGATAAGTAAAAATGTGAACGGTAAGAAACGACAATGAGATTTATGCGATTATTCACTAACATATAGTTAAATTTGTTCACGAATAGAGGAAATTAACAATTGTATTATAGATCCAGACGCAAAGGCCTAAAAGATTAAAGAGTTCATTTACGACGCTTCTCTAAAGTCTAAACTCTAGACTCAAAATCGTGACTAACCTAAAATGTATATATAATTTAGGTTTCTATGGCATTAGCAAATATGTCACAAAACCACGTAATTTATAAATACGATGATATTTTAAATTGTTAGTCCATCACTTATGTATTAGTTATAGATTTTCATTATCGATAGACCTTTTTACCAATATACTAATAGATTTATCAAAAAACAAAAAAAACAGGAAGTTAAATATTGTTTTTCAGAAACAAATCTATCAAAATTGTGATTAGGAAAGGAATTGAATCGTAGAGTACAACCTCTGCTGCTGGCCATGGAATGGTGTGTAAGCGAATGCACCCGACCCAATATTTTTAATGATACAGGTAACAAATCATGGAAACCTTATAATGATACAGGTAACAAACCTTTTCAATTGAGGTTTAGATGCAAAACATGTAATATAGTTAAACATTATTTCGCCAAAGTTAGTCATTAAACTCAAGCGAATCATAAAACAGAAAAAGAATGTAGATTTAAGAGGACTATGTAATATATCAACTAGGAATGAAATAGGCGAAGATAAAAGCAAGTATTGAGAATAAAACAAAGCATAACAAAAGAGGAAGGCCAGCTTACTATTCAAAAAGCAAAGGAGTTCCACATCACTTGCAAGATAGCAGTGGAACATTGCTATAGAACTATCTTGGGAACTTTGGCAGAGTTGTGTTTGGAAATTACAATGATGTTTAGCAAAAATGTTTACAATAATAAAACTATAACATAAATGTTTCATAGTGTTGGAAGAAATTTGTAAGGCCCCCTATTATCCATACATACAAAAGGAGGGGTAAAAACGTAAAAGCTCACGCAGCAGAAAAGGAGAGAATATTAGGAAAAGAACATGAGAGTGGGGCCCACGGGGAAGAATGAGAAAAGAGCTATAAATATAAGGCCTTATCGGGATTGGGGGCTAGGTTAACTTTTTGTCTTCATTTGGTCTATAGAGGCTGCTAGGTCTAGGAAGGACTACTATCTTTTCGTGGGAGGTTTGACATGATGTTTATCATCTTTATTGCTTTCTTTTATATTTCCTTCTACTGTATCTTTTGGCATTTATATATAAATAAAGATCTACAGAGTGCTGTCTCTGTTTGCCAACTGTTTGGGTAATTTAGTATTTTATTTGTGGAGTCTCTACAACTGGTATCAGAACCCAAACGTTGGGGGTGGTGACGCGACTGATGGCGCAGAGGCAAATAGAAGAAAGAATAGATGGAACAGAGAAAGAAATACTGGGCTTGAAGGGAAATGATTCTGGAAATGAAGAAATCCATGGATAGACTGGCTGATGAAATGAAAGAAAACAGCAGCTACAAAAGGCGAGATGAATCTGGAACTTCTGATGGATCAGTCATGAAGTTAAAAGGAAAATGGGAAGAAGCCGACAATCCAGGGGAAAACAATGTAGTAACTGTCGACCGAAGCAAATATAAGAAACTGGAAATGTCGATTTTCACCGGGAAAATTCTGAGTCATGGGTGTTTAGAGCTGAGCATTTTTTCGAAATTAATAGCCTACTGGAAGCAGAAAAAGTGAAAGTAGCAGTGGTTAGTTTTGGACAAGATGAAATCGATTGTACTGTTGGAGTAACCATAGAAAGAAGGTGGAAGGATGGAAGATTTGAAGGTAAGGATGTTTGAATTTTTTCGAGATTCTGGGCAGAAGAGCTTAGGTGCAAGGCTGATTCGAATAGAACAAGATGGATCCTATAATGATTATGTCAAGAAATTCGTACAATATTCTGCACCACTACCGCACATGGCTGAAAGCGTGCTCTTAGATGCATTCGTGACAGGATAAAGATAAAGCATAGGAAGAGCAAATACCCCATGGGAAGTAAACTGATAAAAAATACTTTGTCTTGAGAGTAATATATCCCGAACCAATTTTCTGCCAGCCATTAAGATTTACCCACTGCAACTCTGCACACAAATATTTTCTTATAAACAATAATTAACACAATCTAATTGGTATCTTATGGATATAAAAGACAGCATGGATCCATATTGAAAGGATTTCAAATTAGTCTATGAACAAAGAATTTGGAAGGATTTGTGATCAACTAAGGAGCTCTCGACTTTCTTCGCTGGAATTTACATTCCTTGGGTACTTATCGACCAGAGACTGGAAGTAATTGTGCTCTTCGTCCATAGTAGTCATCCAACCAGCAAGGGAAAGACCACGACGCGCAGTGGAATAGGAAAAAGAGCGTCGAGCACAGCCTTCGTGTCACCAGCAATCGTTTTTTCCTTTATTGGTAGACCGAAAAGGCTTTGTCAAGCAGGCAGGCATGATTGTCACTCGATCGACAGTTGAGAAATCCAGCGCTGTTAGGGCCAGGAGAAGAAGATGGCCGTGAATCGCGATTTTGAGGAAGACGAAGAAGATAAGAGAAGGGGAGAGGACGAGAAAGTAGAGAGAGAGCCGTCAGAGAAGAAGTAGGGGAAGAAATTCTTTTATTTAAAATTCAATTGCATTATTTATTTATTTATTTAATTTCTTTTGATTTATTTATTTAATTTAAATATATACATAAATTTGCAAATTGGAATATATAGTTATATTACTTATTATAGAATATAAAATGAAATAGTGATTAGTAGTGATTAGAAGAAATGTCTAAAATAAACAAAAATAATAAATATTCAAAAAAGATATTCTTTTTTTATTTAAATAATACGAAGGCTAGTACCCTTCGGGAAGTGATTGGTCTGTCATATGCTATAAACGGGATTAAACTCCATTTCTCATACTTTCACTCATTGATTAACTCATTGTTAAGATTAGGTTAGGTCTATTTCGATTTCACACTAAGCCAAGAAATTCAAGAACGATAAACTTTAAAATTTGGTGATAGGGATCAACAAGTTATTGAAATTTTTTTCCTCGCCAAGTAGAATTGCTTTATCAATGATTCGGTGAATGTATCTATGTTCAGTTCGTGTGTGTACATGTATGAATCAAATTCATTTCGTTAGGATGGGGATCATCAATTTAATTAGGGATCGGTCTTATGATGAAACAATTCATTGCATTGATCAAATCCAATATAAAAAACCATTTTACCTATACTTAATAGATAAATCAAGTTCCTCAATGAGCCCTAAGCCCTAAGCACTAAGCCTTAAGCCCTAAAAGCCCTAAGCCCTATAAGCCCTAAGCCCTAAAAGCCCTAAGCCTTAAGCCCTAAGCCCTAAGCCTTAAGCCCTAAGCCCTAAAAGCCCTAAGCCCTAAGTCCTAAGCGCTGTAAAAGCCCTAAAAGCCCTAAAAGCCCTAAGCCCTAAGTCCTAAGCGCTGTAAAAGCCCTAAAAGCCCAAAGCCCAAGCCCTAAAAGCACAAGCCCTAAACCCTAAAATCCAAAAGCCAAAGCACAAGCCCTAAAAGCCCAAACCCTAATCCCTAAAAGACCTAAAAGCCCTAAGCGCCCTAAAAGCCCTAAGAGCCCAAAGCCCGAGCCCTAAAAGCCCAAGCCTAATCCCTAAGCACTAAGCCAAAGGCCCTAAGCCTAAAAGCCCCAAAGCACCAAAAGCCCTAAACCCTAAAAGCCCTAAAAGCCCTAAGTCCTCGTAAAAGCGTTAAGCCCTAAAAGCACTAAGCCATAATCCCTAAAAGCCATAAGCCTTAAAACCTAAAAGCCCTAAGAGCCCTAAAATCCCTAAAAGTCCTAAGCGCCATAAACCCCTAAACCCTAAACACTAAAGCCATAAGCCCTAAAATCCCTAAGCCCTAAAACCCTAAGCCCAAGCCCTAAAAGCCCAAGCCATAAAAGCCCAAGCCCTAAGCCCTAAGCCCTAAGCGCCCTAAAAGCCCTAAAAGCCCTAAAAACCCTAAAACCTAAAAGCTATAATCCCTAAAAGCCCTAAGCCCTAAACGCCTTAAAAGCCATAAACGCCTTAAGCACCCTAAAAGCCCTAAACGCCCAAAGCCCAAGCCCTAAAAACCCAAGCCCTAAAAACCCAAGCCCTAAACGCCCAAGCCCTAAAGGCCTGAGCCCTAAAAGCCAAAGCCCTAAGCCATAAGCCCTAAGCCCTACAAGCCCTAAGCCCTAAGCAATAAAAGCACAAGAACTAAGCCCTAAACCCTAAACCCTAAACCCTAAACCCTAAGCCCTAAGCCCTAAGCCCTAAGCCCTAAGCCCTCAACCCTAAGGCCTAAGCCCTAAAAGCCCTAAAAGTCGTAAAAGTCGTAAAAGTCGTAAAAGCCCTAAGCCCTACAACCTAAAAGCCCTAAGCGTCCTAAAAGCCCTAAAGCCCTAAACGCCCAAAGCCCAAGCCCTAAAAGCCCAAACCCTAAGCCCTAAGCCCTAAGCCCTAAAAGCCCTAAAAGCCCTAAATCCTAAACCCTCAACCCTAAACGATAAGCCCGAAAATAAGTAAGCCCTAAGCCCTAAAAGCCATAAGACCTAAAAGTCACAAGCCCTAAGCGCCCTAAACGCCTTAAGCGCCCTAAAAGCCCAAAGCCCAAGCCCTAAAAGTCCAAGCCCTAAAAGCCCTAAGCCCTAAGCCCTAAAAGCCCTAAAAGCCCTAAAAGCCCTAAATGCCCTAAAAGCCTTAAAATCCCTAAAATCCCTAAGCTATAAATGGCCTAAAAGCCCTAAAATCCCTAAGCCCTAAAAGCGCTAAGCGCTAAAAGCCCTAAGTCCTAAAACCTAAAAGCCCTAAGCGCCTTAAAAGCCCTAAAAGCCCAAAGACCAAGCCCTAAAAGCCTAAGCCCTAAAAGCCTAAGCCCTAAGCCCTAAAAGCCCAAAAATCCCTAAGCCCTAAAACCTAAAAGCCCTAAGCGCCATAAAAGCCCTAAAAGTCATAAAAGCCCTAAAAGCCCTAAAAGCCCTAATAGCCCAAAGCCCAAGCCCTAAGCCCAAAGCCCTAAGCATTAAAAGTCATAAGCCCTAAGTGCCCTAAGTGCCCTAAAAGCCCTAAACGTCTTAAGCCACCCTAGGCCGCACTAAAAGCCAAAGCCCAAGCCCTAGGCCTAAAGGCCCTAAGCCCTAAAGCCCAAAGCCCAAGCCTTAAAAGCCCAAACCCTAAGCCTAAGCCCTAAGCCCTAAGCCTAAGCCCTAATCCCTAAAATCCCTAAGCGCCCAAAAAGCCCTAAGAGCACTAAAAGTCCTAAAAGCCAAACGAGCCCAAAGCCGAGCCCTAAAAGCCCAAGCCCTAATCCCTAAGCCTAAGCCCAAAACACCCTAAGCCCTAAAAGCCCTAAAAGCCCCAAAAGCCCTAAATGCCCTAAAAGCCCTAAAATCCCATATCCCTAAATACCCTTAAAACCCTTAAAGCCCTAAGCCCTAAGCCCTAAGCCCCTAAAAGCGCTAAGCCCTAAAGCCATAAATCCCTAAAAGCCCTAAGCCCTAAAACCTAAAAGCCCTAAGCCATAAGCCCTAAAAACCCTAAGCCCTAAAACCTAAAAGCCCTAAGCCATAAGCCCAAAAAGCCCTAAAAGCCCTAAGCCCTAAAAACCCAAACCCCAAACCACTAGTAGCCTAGTTTCTTCATGGAAGATTGCTTGCAAAGATCCCAAGTTTGGTTATATTTCATTTCCTTTTATTCCTACAAAAAGAAAACAAGAATTTCCATCGAATTTTATTCAATAGGTTAAACTAAAAATTTTAGAAAAAATGAGCGGAATTGTTTAAGCTCGGTTGCATTTTCTAAGTATCACTTGAATTATCAAAACGACCTAACAAATATTCAATACAAGTTCATAAGTCATAACCTAGCAAAAAGTTCAAATTTTTTGAAAAGGACACTCCAAAACCCAAAATGTCAAGTGTGTAAGTGATACGAACTTAGTTCTATACAAACCTAACAAGTATTCAAAACACGTATAAGTTTTCAAAAAACCTAACAACGCTTAAGTGTAAGTTTATAACTCATAACTTACCAAAAATTTCAAAAAGTGTGAAAAAAAATCTTTCAAGACTCAAAATGGCAACCATGGCTGTATGTAAAACTAACTTAGTTTGTAACAACCTAAAAGGTGTTCAAAAAATGTTTAAGTATCACTCGAACCTTAAAAACGACCTAATAATGCTTTAGTCTTACTTCATTACTCATAACCTACCAAAATGTTTAAAAAATGTAGAAAAAGCACTCCAAAATCCAAAATGGCAACCAAGTGTGTAAGTGCAACAAACTTAGTCTCAACTTTAAAATTAGTGCGAGTTGGGAAATGTATTAACTCAAGCATGATGTACAAACTTGAAACGACTTAAATATTTATTCACCATCACATAAAAACAGTAATTAAATATAGATAACATGTGTAAATAAAGGGAGAATCACCTTTCTAGCAGTAGCTTTAGAGTAAGACCAAACACCATCCTCCTACTTGTAAATCTGCTCGATTGTCTACTTTGTTCTACATTCGTCATTTCACCGTCTCAGGCCATCCATTGAATTGGCCACCCAGCCTTGGCATACAAGAGTATGTCTCAGCCTGTTAACAAATACCACTAAAACTAAGCAAGACAAAGAAAAAAGTTTTCAAAAAATTACCTAACTTTTAGGTCTTCATGTGACCTTTATGTTCTTCTGTCTTCTCCTTCAACTCTTTGACAGATTGCTGAAATTATGTGTTTCTGAAATGTTTACCAGACCATGAAAGATTCATTACGAAAATAAATACCATGAATACAAACCATGAAGAAATAGTAAAACAGTCAATACAAGAAGAAAAAAGTTCACTTGAAAACAACCTAAAACAGTATCACTTGAACAAAATGTGTCTAAGTATCACTTGAACTTTCAAAACGACCTAAAACAGCTTACGTTGTAGGTTCGTAACTCATAACCTACGAAAAAAGTTCAAATAGTGTGAAAAAAGCACTACAAGACCCAAAATGGCTACCAAGTGTGTAAGTTGTAACAAACTTAGTTCAAACCAACCTAGAACGTGCTCAAAACGTGTCTAGGTATTACTTGAGCTTTCAAAACGACCTAGCAAATCCTAAATGTAGGTTCGTAACTCATAATCTACCAAAAAGGTTGAAAAAAGCATTTCAAGACCAAAAATGACAACCAAGTGCAACAAACTCAATCTAACCTAAAATGTATTCAAAACGTGTGTACGTATCACTTAAACTTTCAAAACGACCAAACAATGCTTAAGTGCAAGTTTGTAACTCACAACCTACCAAAATTTCAAAAAGTGTAAAAAAAGCACTTCAAGGCCAAAACGGCAACGAAGTACGTAAGTGCAACGGACTTAGTTTCAAGCCATCCTAAAAAGAGTGCAAAACGTGTCTAAGATTTCAAACCGACCAAACAATACTCAAGCGTAAGTTCGTAACTCACAACCTAAAAAAATTTCAAAAAGTGTGAAAAGAAGTACTTCAAGACCCAACATTTCAATCCAATGTGTAAGTGCAACAAACTTAGTTTCAAACCAACGCAAAATGTGTTTAAAACGACCTAACAATCCTTAAGTGTAAGTTCGTAACTCACAAACTAACAAAAAAATCAAAATGCGTGAAAAATGCACTTTGAGACCTAAAATGGCAACCAAGTATGCAAGTGAAACAAACTTAGTCTTAAACAAATCTAAAAAAATTTCAAACCGTGTGTTAAGTATCACTTGAACTTTCAGAACGACCTAAGAATGTTTATTTGTAAATTCATCACTCATAACCTACCAAAAAGTTCAAGAAGTATGGAAAAAAAGGAAACACTACACGACCCAAAATGGCAACCAAGTGCGCAAGTGCAACTAACTTAGTTCCAAACCAACCTAAAAAGTGGTCAAGGCGTGTCTAAGTATCACTTGGACTTTCAAAACAACCTAACAAAGTTTAAGTGTAAGTTGGTAACCCATAGCCTACCAAAAAGTCCAAAAAGTGTGAAAAGGACACTTCAAGACCGAAAATGGCAACCAATTGGATAAGGTCAACAAACTTAGTTTCAAACCAACCTAAACCGAGTTAAAAACGTGTCTAAGTATAACTTGAACTTTTAAAATGTCCTAAAACAGCTTACGTGTAGGATCGTAATTCATAACCTACGAAAAAAGTTCAAATATTGTGAAAAAAGCACTACAAGACCCAAAATGGCAATCAAGTGTGTAAGTGCAACAAACTTAGTTCAACCCAACCTAAAACGTGCTCAAAACGTGTCTAGGTACTACTTGAGTTTTCAAAACGACCTAGAAAATCCTAAGTGTAAGTTCGTAACTCATAATCTACCAGAAAGTTTGAAAAAAGCATTTCAAGACCAAAAATGACAACCAAGTGCAACAAACTCAATCTAACCTAAAATGTATTCAAAACGCGTGTAACTATCACTTGAATTTTCAAAACGACCCAGCAATGCTTAAGTATAAGTTTGTAATTCACAACCTACCAAAATTTCAAAAAAGTACTTCAAGACCGAACATGTCAATCAATTGTGTTTAAAACTTAGTTTCAAACCAACCTAAAACGAGTTCAAAACGTGTCTAAGTATCACTTGAACTTTCAAAACGACCTAAAAAAGCTTACGTGTAGGTTCGTTACTCAAAACCTACGAAAAAATTTCAAATATTGTGAAAAAAGCACTACAAGACCCAAAATGGCAACCAAGTGTGTAAGTGGAACAAACTTAGTGCAAACCAACCTAAAACGTGTCTATGTATTACTTGAGTTTTCAAAACCACCAAGCAAATCCTAAGTGTAAGTTCGTAACTCATAATCTACCAAAAAGGTTGAAAAAAGCATATCAAGACAAAAAATCACAACCAAGTGCAACAAACTCAATCTAACCTAAAATGTATTCAAAACGTGTGTAAGTATCACTTGAATATTCAAAAACGACCAAGCAATGCTTAAGTGTAAGTTTGTAACTCACAACCTACCAAAATTTCAATATGTGTGAAAAAAGTACTTCAAGACCCAACATGTCAATCAAATGTGTTTAAAACTTAGTTTCAAATAGTGTGAAAAAAGCACTACAAGACCCAAAATGGCAACCAAGTGTGCAAGTGCAACAAACTTAGATCAAACCAACCTAAAACATGATCAAAACGTGGCTAGGTATTACTTGAGTTTTAAAAACGACCTAGCAAAATCCTAAGTGTAAGTTCGTAACTCATAATCTACCAAAAAGGTTGAAAAAAGCATTTCAAGACCAAAAATGACCATCAAGTGCAACAAATCAATCTAACCTAAAATGTAATCAAAACGTGTGTAAGTATCACTTGAATTTTCAAAACCACCAAGTAATGCTTAAGTGTAAGTTTGTAACTCACAACCTACCAAAATTTCAAAAAGTGTGAAAAAAGTACTTCAAGACCCAACATGTCAATCAAATGTGTTTAAAAGTTAGTTTCAAACCAACCTAAAACATGTTCAAAACGTGTCTAAGTTTCACTTCAACTTTCAAAACGACCTAAAACAGCTTACGTGTAGATTCATAACTCATAACTTACGAAAAAAAGTTCAAATAGTGTGAAAAAAGCACTACAAGACCCAAAATGGCAACCAAGTGTGTAAGTGCAACAAACTTAGTTCAAACCAACCTAAAACATGCTCAAAACGTGTCTAGGTACTACTTGAGTTTTCAAAACGACCTAGCAAATCCTAAGTGTAAGTTCGTAACTCATAATGTACCAAAAAGGTTGAAAAAAGCATTTCAAGACCAAAAATGACCATCAAGTGCAACAACTCAATCTAACCTAAAATGTAATCAAAACGTGTGTAAGTATCACTTGAATTTTCAAAACGACCAAGTAATGCTTAAGTGTAAGTTTGTAACTCACAACCTACCAAAATTTCAAAAAGTGTGAAAAAAGTACTTCAAGACCCAACATGTCAATGAAATGTGTTTAAAAATTTAGTTTCAAACAAACCTAAAACGAGTTCAAAACGTGTCTAAGTTTCACTTGAACTTTCAAAACGACCTAAAACAACTTACGTGTAGATTCCTAACTGATAACTTACGAAAAAAATTCAAATAGTGTGAAAAAAGCACTACAAGACCCAAAATGGCAACCAAGTGTGTAAGGGCAACAAGCTTAGTTCAAACCAACCTAAAACATGCTCAAAACGTTTCTAGGTAGTACTTGAGTTTTCAAAACGACCTAGCAAATCCTAAGTGTAAGTTCGAAACTCATAATCTACCAAAAAGGTTGAAAAAGGCATTTCAAGACCAAAAATGACAACCAAGTGCAACAAACTCAATCTAACCTAAAATGTATTCAAAACGTGTGTAAGTATCACTTGAATTTTCAAAACGACCAAGCAATGCTTAAGTGTAAGTTTGTAACTCACAACCTACCAAAATTTCAAAAAGTATGAAAAAAGTACTTCAAGACCCAACATGTCAATCAAATGTGTGTAAAACTTAGTTTCAAACCAACCTAAAACGAGTTCAAAACGTGTCTAAGTTTCAACTTCAACTTTCAAAACGACCTAACAAATATTCAATACAAGTTCATAAGTCATAACCTAGCAAAAAGTTCAAAATTTTTGAAAAAGACACTCCAAAACCCAAAATGTCAAGTGTGTAAGTGCAACGAACTTAGTTCTATACAAACCTAACAAGTATTCAAAACACGTATAAGTTTTCAAACAACCTAACAACGCTTAAGTGTAAGTTTATAACTCATAACTTACCAAAAATTTCAAAAAGTGTGAAAAAAAATCTTTCAAGACTCAAAATGGCAACCATGGCTGTATGTAAAACTAACTTAGTTTGTAACAACCTAAAAGGTGTTCAAAAAATGTTTAAGTATCACTCGAACCTTAAAAAACGACCTAATAATGCTTTAGTCTTACTTCATTACTCATAACCTACCAAAATGTTTAAAAAATGTAGAAAAAGCACTCCAAAATCCAAAATGGCAACCAAGTGTGTAAGTGCAACAAACTTAGTCTCAACTTTAAAATTAGTGCGAGTTGGGAAATGTATTAACTCAAGCATGATGTACAAACTTGAAACGACTTAAATATTTATTCACCATCACATAAAAACAGTAATTAAATATAGATAACATGTGTAAATAAAGGGAGAATCACCTTTCTAGCAGTAGCTTTTAGAGTAAGACCAAACACCATCCTCCTACTTGTAAATCTGCTCGATTGTCTACTTTGTTCTACATTCGTCATTTCACCGTCTCAGGCCATCCATTGAATTGGCCACCCAGCCTTGGCATACAAGAGTATGTCTCAGCCTGTTAACAAATACCACTAAAACTAAGCAAGACAAAGAAAAAAGTTTTCAAAAAAATTACCTAACTTTTAGGTCTTCATGTGACCTTTATGTTCTTCTGTCTTCTCCTTCAACTCTTTGACAGATTGCTGAAATTATGTGTTTCTGCAATGTTTACCAGACATGAAAGATTCATTACGAAAATAAATACCATGAATACAAACCATGAAGAAATAGTAAAACAGTCAATACAAGAAGAAAAAAGTTCACTTGAAAACAACCTAAAACAGTATCACTTGAACAAAATGTGTCTAAGTATCACTTGAACTTTCAAAACGACCTAAAACAGCTTACGTTTAGGTTCGTAACTCATAACCTACGAAAAAAGTTCAAATAGTGTGAAAAAAGCACTACAAGACCCAAAATGGCTACCAAGTGTGTAAGTGTAACAAACTTAGTTCAAACCAACCTAGAACGTGCTCAAAACGTGTCTAGGTATTACTTGAGTTTTCAAAACGACCTAGCAAATCCTAAATGTAGGTTCGTAACTCATAATCTACCAAAAAGGTTGAAAAAAGCATTTCAAGACCAAAAATGACAACCAAGTGCAACAAACTCAATCTAACCTAAAATGTATTCAAAACGTGTGTACGTATCACTTAAACTTTCAAAACGACCAAAAACAATGCTTAAGTGTAAGTTTGTAACTCACAATCTACCAAAATTTCAAAAAGTGTAAAAAAAGCACTTCAAGGCCGAAAACGGCAACGAAGTACGTTAAGTGCAACGGACTTAGTTTCAAGCCATCCTAAAAAGAGTGCAAAACGTGTCTAAGATTTCAAACCGACCAAACAATACTCAAGCGTAAGTTCGTAACTCACAACCTAAAAAAATTTCAAAAAGTGTGAAAAGAAGTACTTCAAGACCCAACATTTCAATCCAATGTGTAAGTGCAACAAACTTAGTTTCAAACCAACGCAAAATGTGTTTAAAACGACCTAACAATCCTTAAGTGTAAGTTCGTAACTCACAAACTAACAAAAAAATCAAAATGCGTGAAAAATGCACTTTGAGACCTAAAATGGCAACCAAGTATGCAAGTGAAACAAACTTAGTCTTAAACAAATCTAAAAAAATTTCAAACCGTGTTTAAGTATCACTTGAACTTTCAGAACGACCTAAGAATGTTTATTTGTAAATTCATCACTCATAACCTACCAAAAAGTTCAAGAAGTATGGAAAAAAAAGGAAACACTACACGACCCAAAATGGCAACCAAGTGCGCAAGTGCAACAAACTTAGTTCCAAACCAACCTAAAAAGTGGTCAAGGCGTGTCTAAGTATCACTTGGACTTTCAAAACAACCTAACAAAGTTGTTCAACACCAGCAACCTAGGCTAACGGAAGAGTTTGAGTTACAATTATGGCCGGAAACAGTGTTGGGAGTCCGTTGGAATCGGGAATTGGGAGGAAATGAATGGTTAATTAAGTGGAAAGGGCTGCCGCGGCAGTGAAACAACTTGGGAATCTGTTTTCCAAATGAACCAACAATTCCCTGACTTGCACCTTGAGGACAAGGTGAACCTGGAACCGAGGGGTATTGTAAGGCCCCCTATTATCCATACATACAAAAGGAGGGGTAAAAACGTAAAAGCTCACGCAGCAGAAAAGGGGAGAATATTAGGAAAAGAACATGAGAGTGGGGCCCACGGGAAGAATGAGAAAAGAGCTATAAATAAGGCCTTATCGGGATTGGGGGCTAGGTTAACTTTTTGTCTTCATTTGGTCTGTAGAGGCTGCTAGGTCTAGGAAGGACTACTATCTTTTCCTGGGGAGGTTTGACATGATATTATCATCTTTATTGCTTTCTATTGAAAGGAGAGACAACGAGTTCACACCAATTTACGTGGAAACCCGAGTACCGGGAGAAAAACCACGATTGTTTGTGTTGTTATTATTTTCTAATGAATAAAGCAATAGGTACAAGGGAGAATAAATAGAGTACACAATGGAATAAAAAAGGAAAAGATTTAGGAAAATAAGGAATACATTCCCATAATCTTTCCATAATTATTCTAGGATTCTAACAAGGAAAAAGCCTAGAAAAAAAGGAAAGAATTCCAACACTCCCCCTCAAGTTGGGACGTAAATATCAATGAGGCCCAACTTGCTAACGCAGAAGTCGAAGTTTGGTCTGAGAAGCCCTTTGGTAAGAACATCAGCAACCTGTTGACTCGAAGGGATGTACGGAATGCATATGCTCCCACTGTCAAGTTTTTCTTTGATAAAATGTCGATCAATCTCAACATGTTTAGTTCTATCATGTTGAACAGGGTTGTTAGCAATACTAATAGCGGCTTTATTATCACAGAAAAGCTTCAATGGTGTCTCACATTCCTGATGAAGATCTGTCAAAACTTTCTGAAGCCAAATTTCCTCACATATTCCTAAACTCATAGCTCTATATTCAGCCTCAGCGCTGCTCCTGGCCACAACACTTTGCTTCTTACTCCTCCAAGTTACAAGATTGCCCCAAACAAAGGTACAATAACCAGAGGTAGATTTTCTGTCAACAACAGATCCTGCCCAATCCGAGTCAGTGTATGCCTCAATGGTCTTTCTGTCTGTTTTTCTAAACATCAGCCCTTTACCAGGTGTTGATTTTAAGTATCTCAAGATTCTGTTGACAGCTTTCATGTGTTCCTCATTAGGGGTCTGCATAAACTGGCTGACAACACTCACAGCAAAGGAAATATCAGGACGAGTATGAGATAAGTAAATTAATTTACCCACGAGGCGTTGATACTGTTCTTTATCAACTGGAACTTGATCATCAGAGTTTCCTAGTTTGCAGTTGAATTCAATAGGAGTGTCAGTGGGACGACATCCTAACATACCTGTCTCAGTTAACAAATCAAGGATGTATTTTCTTTGAGATACGGAGATACCTTCTTTAGATCTGGCCACCTCCATTCCAAGGAAATATTTCAAATTTCCCAAATCCTTGATTTCAAACTCATCGCCCATTCTCTGCTTTAGTTGACTGATTTCTGCCTGATCATCTCCAGTCAAAACAATGTCATCCACATAAACTATTAGAACAGCAATCTTTCCTGTTTTGGAAACCTTTGTAAATAAAGTATGATCAGAGTGTCCCTGCCTGTACCCTTGGGACTTGACAAAGGTAGTGAATCTGTCAAACCATGCTCTGGGAGACTGTTTCAGACCATATATAGATTTCTGGAGTTTACACACATGCTGACCAAACTGGGCTTCAAATCCAGGCGGAGGGCTCATGTAGACTTCCTCTACGAGGTCTCCATTCAAAAAGGCATTCTTAACATCCAGCTGATATAAAGGCCAATCTTTGTTCACAGCAACAGATAGCAGAACTCTAATAGTATTCAACTTAGCAACTGGAGAAAAAGTTTCTGAATAGTCAATACCATAGGTTTGAGTAAATCCCTTCGCAACTAACCTTGCCTTGTGTCTGTCAAGAGTACCATCAGCTTTGTATTTGAGAGAGAACACCCATTTGCATCCCACAGTTTTGTGTCCCTTAGGTAGAGTACAAATGTCCCAAGTACTATTCTTTTCAAGAGCTTTCATCTCTTCCATGACAGCATTCTTCCATTCAGGATACTTTAAAGCAGTGTAGATATCTTTTGGTATTATGGTAGAGTCAAGGCTTGCTGTAAAAGCTCTGAACTGAGGAGAGAGACTATTGTAGGAAACATAATTGCAAATGGGGTGTTTAGTACAAGACCTGGTGCCTTTTCTCAGAGCAATGGGAATGTCAAGAGAGGAATCATACTCATCTGATTTTCCTGTATGACCCTGTTCCGCTTCATTATTACGGGTTTCTATTCTGACCTCAATCTCATCACCACTGTCCTTTTCTTCCACGTTTTCAAGAACAGCAACATTAGACCTGTCATTCTCACTTATCATATTCTTAGTACAGGGTTCAGTAGGGTTTTCCATACCTTGATCTCGAGGAGGTTCAGAGTCTTGGACTGGAGCCGGCGGCTGACTAGTAGGGGAACCGACTTCCTTTTTGTGATTCCTCCTGTAGTACGTTTTCCAGGGGACTTGGTTTGTGGGTAGGACTATGGAATGAGGAATGATGTTAGACACAACACTAGGAGTGGGTTCGATGAATTCAAAGGTGTTGTTAGACTCTTCACTCACACTCTCCCCCTGAAGATGGCTAACGGGAAAGTAGGGTCGATCCTCACAGAAAGTAACATCCATAGTGACAAAGTATTTTCTGGATGGTGGGTGAAAACATTTATAACCACGCTGGTGAGGGGGATACCCAACAAACACACATGCCTGAGCCCGAGGGGTAAATTTGGTTTGATTAGGGCCAAAATTATGGACATAAGCGGTACACCCAAACACACGAAGAGGAACCTCAGAAACATGACGAGTCGATGGGTAGGACTCCTTAAGACAATCTAAGGGAGTTTGAAAATGAAAGAATACGGAGAAGGCATTCTATTGATTAAATGAGCTGCTGTAAGAATAGCATCTCCCCACAAGTATGAAGGAAGGGAAGTAGAAAGCCTAAGGGAACGGGCTACTTCCAGAAGGTGACGGTTTTTTCGGCTCGGCCACTCCATTTTGTTTGAGGAGTGTAGGCGCACGAGTTTTGATGAACAATCCCCTTGGAAGCAAGAAATTCACTAAGGTTATGGTTTTGGAATTCCCGACCATTATCACTCCGAAGAATAGCAATTTTTTGATGGAATTGTGTTTCAATGGTGTGATAGAAATTTTGAAACATAGAGGAAACCTCAGATATTTATCAGTGATAAGGTAGACCCAGGTAAGACGGGTATGATCATCAATGAAGGTTACGAACCACCGTTTTCCAGATGAGGTTGTTATCTTGGATGGTCCCCAGACATCACTATGAACAAGAGTGAAGGGTTGGGTTGGTTTGTATGGTTTGTGAGGGAAAAGAGACTCGATGTTGTTTGGCCTGAAATACACACATCACAAGATAAGGTAGTCATCTCAACTTTAGAGAAGAGATGTGGAAATAAATGTTTCATATATTGAAAGTTAGGGGTGGCCTAAACGAAAATGCCACAACATACAATCTTGTTCAGAAGTAGTGAAATAGGAAGATAAGAAGGCTAGTCCTAGGAATGCTACTAGAGGAGGTATCGTCATCAAGGAGGTAGAGTCCCCTACTATGCCGGGCAGTGCCAATCATCCTCCCCGAGCTCAAGTCCTGAAAAGAGACAGAATCAGGTAAGAATATTGCTTTGCAGTTTAACTCATGAGTGATCTTGCTTATCGAAAGCAAATTATAAGATAGTTTGGGCACATGCAAAAACATTATGTAAAGAGAGCCCTGCACAAGGAGAAATCTTCCCCTTTCCAGCAACGGGGGCCAAGGAGCCATCTGCAATTCTAATTGTCTCGTTCCCAGCACACAGGAATGTAAGATACAAAATGTTTAGAGGACCCAGTCAAATGATCTGTGGCACCAGAATCCAGAATCCAGGGGTTCTTCCCATCAATACTAACAAGACCGAAGGAATGAGGTATACCTGATTGGACAATGGCACCTAAAGTGGCAAGACTGAGATCAGTTTGGTTTTTGTGTGGATCGGATTGTTGAGGAGGTTCAGCAGACTCACTCACATACACCCGCCCTGTGTTCTGTTTGTCGTTGGAAGGGCGTTTCTTACTTCCTGGGGGACGACCATGTAACTTCCAACATTGTTCTTTGGTATGCCATTGTTTTTTGCAATGCTCGCAGACAGGAATTGGTTTTCCATTATGCTTGTCACTGCTACTGTTAGAAGATCTTGCACTAAAAGCAGCAGAGTCAATAGTAGGGGTTGCGGAAATATTCATAGCACTTGTGCGATCTTCCTCGAGGCGGATTTCAGAGCAAACTTCCATCAGGGAGGGAATCGGTCTTTGACCTAGTATACGCCCTCGAACTACATCAAACTTAGGATTAAGACCAGCAAGAAAGTCATAAATCCTGTCATTCTCTTCAATTCTCGAGTACTGTACACCATCAGTGGGATCACGCCAGACTAGTTCTCTGCATAGGTCCATTTCTTGCCATATAAGAGAAAGCTTATTGAAAAAGGATGTGACATCCATGGTTCCTTGCTTGCATTCATGAACTTGCTTTCTCAGCGTGTATAGACGAGAGGCATTCTGACGTTTTGAGTAAAGTGTCTGGGCTGTGTCCCAAATATCCTTGGCTGTTGCAGCAAACAATAACGGCTTGCCAATTTGAGGTTCCATACTATTGATCAATATGGATCGAAGAATAGAGTCTTCTGCCTTCCAATATCGTTCATGTGGGTCGCCCGGTTGGGGGCGAGGTATTTCCCCTGTCAGAAAGCTAAATTTTTGTCGTCCTTCGAGGACCATCTTTACTGACTGAGACCATGAGAAATAGTTGTTGCCATTCAACTTTTCTCCTGAAAGATGATACATGGAAGACTGAGCCACTGTATTAGTCAAATAAGGAGAGGATACATTAGGGAACGAGTTTACCGGATTCTCAGAATACATCGGTAGAGTGGATGTCGTCCCTAAGGTAGCCTCAAGTGATGCTATCTGTTGTCGAAGCCCTTCCAATTGTTGATGAACTATTCCCGAGGAAGCTTGCACGTTACGGTTGGAATATGCCGAAGATTCACCAACCTCAAATGTTGAGTGAATTTGAGAGTTTTTAACATCGGGATGGTAGCTAGGATCATTGGGTGGCTGGCCATACAGATTTGACGGCAGAAGCGGTGGTAGCGCGATTGGAATTAGATGGCAGAACATAAATCGGGGCGTGGGGAGCAATATAGGCCGCGGACGAAGAAAAGGGTTGGACAGATGGGATGGTCGGCGCCGTCTGAGGAAGAAAACCAGGCGCGTGGTGGTCAGGCGGCGGCGCTGCGTGGTCCGGTGACGGCGCGGACGGCTGCGGTAATGACGAAAAATTATTTTCGGACGTTTTCTGTAGCCGGCTTAATAATTCGTCCATGGCAGCACTCATCCGAGCATCGATGGCAGCAGCTACGGCAGCACTAAAATTGATGGCTGTCCCTTCTGTTTGATTTTCATAAGTGGTTTGGTTTTTTTTGGTTTCTAGGGTGTTTTCATTGTCCCGCGATAATACTATATTGAAAGGAGAGACAACGAGTTCACACCAATTTACGTGGAAACCCGAGTACCGGGAGAAAAACCACGATTGTTTGTGTTGTTATTATTTTCTAATGAATAAAGCAATAGGTACAAGGGAGAATAAATAGAGTACACAATGGAATAAAAAAGGAAAAGATTTAGGAAAATAAGGAATACATTCCCATAATCTTTCCATAATTATTCTAGGATTCTAACAAGGAAAAAGCCTAGAAAAAAAGGAAATAATTCCAACACTTTCTTTTATATTTCCTTCTACTGTATCTCTTGGCATTTATATATAAATAAAGATCTACAAGGCTCTTAAATTCTTGCTTGAACAGAGAGAGGTACAGCCCCAATTCCAGAAATGGTTGACAAAGCTCCTTGGATATGATTTCGAGATTTTATATCAACCGCGATCTTCAGAACAAGGCAGCGGACGCCCTATCTAGAATGGAGCAACCGGTGGAGCTGCACAGCTTGACAACTACTGGAATCATTGATGTGAAACTAATCGAGCAGGAAGTTGAGAATGATGCTGAACTTAAGAAAATTATGGAAAATCTGAAGAAAAATGCAGAAGAAGGAAGCAAGTTTCAAGTGGAAAAAGGAAGATTGCTCTATAAGGGGAGAATGGTAGTATCTCAAACTTCTACACTTATACCCAAGATCCTACATACTTTCCACGATTCTATCCTCGGGGGACATTCTGGATTTTTAAGAACTTACAAGAGGATCAGTGGAGAACTATATTGGAGGGGTATGAAGGCTGAAATAAAGAAATATGTGGAACAATGCGAGATCTGCCAGAGAAACAAATACGAAGCAACCAAACCAGCTGGGGTACTTCAACCAATTCCAATTCCTGACAGAATCTTAGAAGATTGGACCATGGACTTTATTGAGGGGTTGCCACTAGCTGGAGGGGTTAATGTGATCATGGTGGTAGTTGATCGGCTGAGTAAGTATTCTTACTTTATATCATTGAGACATCCGTTTTCAGCCAAGCAAGTTGCTTCCATATTCATCGACAGAATAGTAAGCAAGCACGGCATTCCTAAGTCGATTATCACAGATCGGGATAAAATCTTTCTTAGTAATTTTTGGAAGGAACTGTTTGCAACCATGGGAACTATTCTAAAGAGGAGTACCGCGTTTCACCCACAAACTGATGGGCAGACAGAAAGGGTAAATAGATGTCTCGAAACTTATCTGCGATGCTTCTGTAATGAACAACCAAAAAAATGGGATAGACTGATTCCATGGGCAGAATTGTGGTATAATACCACCTTCCATGCATCCACCAAAATGACCCCTTTTCAGACGGTATACCGCAGACCGCCTCCTCCCCTGTTATCCTATGGTTACAAGAAAACTCCTAATAATGAGGTTGACACGCTGCTGAAGGAACGTGACTTAGCCATCAATGCCTTAAAAGAACACCTGTGTGTAGCCTAGAACAGGATGAAGAAAATGGCTGATCGAAATAGAAGAGAGTTAAAATTTAAGGTAGGAGATGAAGTCTACTTGAAATTGAGACCTTACCGGCAACGCTCCTTGGCTCGGAAGAAGTGTGAAAAGTTAGCACCTAAATATTACGGACCCTACAAAATTACTGAAGAAATAGGAGCAGTTGCGTACAGATTGATGTTACCGCCGGAAGCCAGTATCCACAATGTGTTCCATATTTCTCAGTTAAAACTGAAACTGGGTAGTCAACAAGCTGTTCAACACCAGCAACCTAGGCTAACGGAAGAGTTTGAGTTACAATTATGGCCGGAAACAGTGTTGGGAGTCCGTTGGAATCGGGAATTGGGAGGAAATGAATGGTTAATTAAGTGGAAAGGGCTGCCGGACAGTGAAACAACTTGGGAATCTGTTTTCCAAATGAACCAACAATTCCCTGACTTGCACCTTGAGGACAAGGTGAACCTGGAACCGAGGGGTATTGTAAGGCCCCCTATTATCCATACATACAAAAGGAGGGGTAAAAACGTAAAAGCTCACGCAGCAGAAAAGGGGAGAATATTAGGAAAAGAACATGAGAGTGGGGCCCACGGGGAAGAATGAGAAAAGAGCTATAAATAAGGCCTTATCGGGATTGGGGGCTAGGTTAACTTTTTGTCTTCATTTGGTCTGTAGAGGCTGCTAGGTCTAGGAAGGACTACTATCTTTTCCTGGGGAGGTTTGACATGATATTATCATCTTTATTGCTTTCTTTTATATTTCCTTCTACTGTATCTCTTGGCATTTATATATAAATAAAGATCTACAGAGTGCTGTCTCTGTTTGCCAACTGTTTGGGTAATTTAGTATTTTATTTGTGGAGTCTCTACAAAATTATAGCAATTCATTGCAAATAAGATGCAGTACCTTGATTTTATGGTTAAAGGTTCCAATTGTTTTTTTCTTTTTAAGCTCTTATTTAGAAGGGATTCACCTGTTACAAGTTGAAATGTGAGTTGGAAAAATTGGACAAGAAGTTATAACCTTACAAGAAAATGATTCTTATAGAAAGAACTAACTTGATTCAAGCAAAATATCTTCAAGAACAAAATTGCAATTACACAAACACTTATTAACCCAAATAAAAAATGCAAATCAGACTATTGAGTACAATGAAATACAACATGATAACAAGACAGAGATGCAACATATACATAAACATACAAATCAGAAAAGAAGTTGATTCTTGACAACAAAGTAAAATAAATACAAAACATAATAAATTTCTATGACCATTAGGACTCTGTAGAGAAATGCCTACTTTCGACATAAGCATTTCATCAAATTCCATCTAAAGCGGAGAGGTTGCCCATGCAAGCTCTGATACCAGGCAATCTCGACGCGCATTTTACTTGACCTAAGCAGCTGGCTTGACTCCCTCTTTTTTTTCTCCCTCCCTCTCTACCGGCTGCCGTGCTAGGTGAAGAACTATAAGGACCTACTAGGCGGGTCGGGTTTTGCTTAGGCAAGAAAAGCGGAGAGGATCCCCACGAAAACTCTGAAACCGGGGGATCTCGACACGCATTTTACTTGACCTAAGCGGCTGGCTTGCGCTCCCTCTTTTTTTTCTCTCTCCCTCTCTACAGGCTGCCATGTTGAGTGAGGAACTCTAAGGACCTACTAGGCGGGGTCGGGTTTTGCTTAGGCAAGAAAAGCGGAGAGGATCCCCACGAAAATTCTGAAACCGGGGGATCTCGGCGCGCATTTTACTTCACCTAAGCGGCTGGCTTGGCTCCCTCTTTTTTTTCTCTCTCCCTCTCTACCGGCTGCCATGCTGGGTGAAAAACTCTAAGGACCTACTAGGCGGGTCGGGTTTTGCTTAGGCAAGAAAAGCGGAGAGGATCCCCACGAAAATTCTGAAACCGGGGGATCTCGACACGCATTTTACTTGACCTAAGCGGCTGGCTTGGCTCCCTCTTTTTTTTCTCTCTCCCTCTCTACAGGCTGCCATGTTGGGTGAGAAACTCTAAGGACCTACTAGGCGGGTCGGGTTTTGCTTAGGCAAGAAAAGCGGAGAGGATCCCCACGAAAATTCTGAAACCGGGGGATCTCGGCGCGCATTTTACTTGACCTAAAGCGGCTGGCTTGGCTCCCTCTTTTTTTTCTCTCTCCATCTCTACCGGCTGCCATGCTGGGTGAAAAACTCTAAGGACCTACTAGGCGGGTCGGGTTTTGCTTAGGCAAGAAAAGCGGAGAGGATCCCCACGAAAATTCTGAAAACCGGGGATCTCGGCGCGCATTTTACTTGACCTAAGCGGCTGGCTTGGCTCCCTCTTTTTTTTCTCTCTCCCTCTCTCTACCGGCTGCCATGCTGGGTGAAAAACTCTAAGGACCTACTAGGCGGGTCGGGTTTTGCTTAGGCAAGAAAAGCGGAGAGGATCCCCACGAAAATTCTGAAACCGGGGGATCTCGGCGCGCATTTTACTTGACCTAAGCGGCTGGCTTGGTTCCCTCTTTTTTTTTTCTCTCCCTCTCTACCGGCTGCCATGATGGGTGAAGAACTCTAAGAACCTACTAGGCGGGGTCGGGTTTTGCTTAGGCAAGAAAAGCGGAGAGGATCCCCACGAAAATTCTGAAACCGGGGGATCTCGGCGCGCATTTTACTTGACCTAAAGCGCGCTGGCTTGGCTCCCTCTTTTTTTTCTCTCTCCCTCTCTAACCGGCTGCCATGCTGGGTGAAAAACTCTAAGGACCTACTAGGCGGGGTCGGGTTTTGCTTAGGCAAAGAAAAGCGGAGAGGATCCCCACGAAAATTCTGAAACCGGGGGATCTCGGCGCGCATTTTACTTGACCTAAGCGGCTGGCTTGGTTCCCTCTTTTTTTTCTCTCTCCCTCTCTACCGGCTGCCATGCTGGGTGAAAAACTCTAAGGACCTACTAGGCGGGTCGGGTTTTTGCTTAGGCAAGAAAAGCGGAGAGGATCCCCACGAAAATTCTGAAACCGGGGGATCTCGGCGCGCATTTTACTTGACCTAAGCGGCTGGCTTGGCTCCCTCTTTTTTTTTTTCTCTCCCTCTCTACCTGCTGCCATGATGGGTGAAGAACTCTAAGAACCTACTAGGCGGGGTCGGATTTTGCTTAGGCAAGAAAAGCGGAGAGGATCCCCACGAAAATTCTGAAACCGGGGGATCTCGGCGCGCATTTTACTTGACCTAAGCGGCTGGCTTGGCTCCCTCTTTTTTTTCTCTCTCCCTCTCTACCGGCTGCCATGCTGGGTGAAGAACTCTAGTGACCCACTAGGCGGGGGTCGGGTTTTGCAACTCTAAGCAGCTTGGTCGTATTGTTTTGTTTTTATCGGCTGTTATGTTGGGTGAAGAACTCTAAGAACTTGCCGACTTTGCTTTCTACTTGACCTAACAATCATATTTTGCTTTCAAACAATCTTATACAAATGTGTATGGCCAAAAGAGGGATTTAAAATTAATATAAAAAAGGCAGTAGAATATGGCAAAAAAGGGGATTAAAATTGAGATAAAAAAGGCAACCGCACATATTATTATGTACATAATTCACAATATTCAGAAAATGAACCAAGTGTTCTACTCATTTCTAAGCTATCAATATATGCATTTTCAACATATGTAACATATTCAAATAACAAATACAATCACAAATCCGAGCTCCGTTCTCATGGGTTAGGCATATATGCTTTTTTATGCTAAAAAGCGAAGTAGACATGGTACTTATTCTAAGCATAGAGCATTGCAAAAGTTTCTAAATTTTGACATTTTTAGCAAAATTTGCAAAATGAAAATTTCCCAAAGGACATGGAATGTGCAAGGCTACAACCCCACCCCCCACTTAAAAAATTTGCATTGTCCTCAAAGCATTTTAAGCAAGATTCTACGGATGGAAAGAAAAAAAAAAGAGAACAGAAGACCTCCCCTTGTAACCTAGTTTCTTCATGGAAGCTTGCTTGCAAAGATCCCAAGTTTGGTTATGTTTCATTTTCCTTTATTCCTACAAAAAGAAAACAAGAATTTCCATCGCATTTTATTAAAGAGGTTAAACTAAAAATTTTAGAAAAATGTGCAGAATTGTTTAAGCTCGGTTGCATTTTCTAAGCATCACTTGAATTATTAAAACGACCTAACAAATATTCAATACAAGTTCGTAATTCATAACCTACCAAAAAGTTCAAAAAGATTGTTGTAAATTACATACATCAATAAACTTACTTCAGCATTCATTTGGGGTATTGTAGGTTCATATTAAAAAGTAGTCATTCATGTCGTGATGCAAAGGCCCTTTTTATGTATCTAAAACTAAAATCACGAAAATCATCGTGGACATGCAGCACAACAAACTGAATTTCCATGGGAAGCCTTTGCTAACAAAATGGTTGACAATAATTACTCAGACAAGAGAGAATGACTATAATTAATTAACAGAAGTACAAATCAATATAGGTGCACAACCACCAAGCCCCCAACAAAAGGAACAATAAATTTCAATAACAAAAGAAAGGTAGTATCAGGACTATCCTTACTTGTTATCGAAGAAGATACCTTGGCTCTGGTAAGCCCAATGCTCTGCCTTACAACGTTCAATTACCTCAGTACTGCAGCGTTTCTTCAAAGTTTGGGAATCTACCTAAAACATAAATATATATTCCAACTTGAAAACCTCCATGTCAGAAACTTTACTTTATTTATCAAACCAGATGCTATGCAAGAATTAGTTAGCAGAAATACAACATAAATAGTAATGATATTCTTTGGGGAGGGGATAAAAGCATCTTTCATCTTAGAAATAAGCTTAGCAGTTAGCACTAACCTTTATATAAGAAGTTAACACCGGTTTGATTGCTTCTTAAAGTTCAGCTACGAAATCTGGTAAAGAGAAAGACCTAATCCATAATGTTAAAGAGGAAAAGACCAAGTCAGATTCCTTTATTCAAACAGGTTAGTATCACATCTCCAAAGGAAAAAACTTACGGACCTCTGCGACGAATTTCCTTGAATGATGTAGCAGCACCTGATTCTTCAAACACAGTTTCATTTATGCTATGAAAAATAAGATTGATAAATAAAACTTTCGGCTACAATGAGCCACATAAACATAAAGCTGTGACAGGAAAACAAAAGCTAACAGATAATTAACTATACAGTTTGTAAGCAAAATACCAAATAGCCCATAATCAAGATCACAACTGAAGCAAACAATAATGTGTAGTTTATCATTTCCAACCAAATAATTCAATAACAAATAAGGTCAAATGGCCAAATAATATGTCCTTTCACATAAATATTTACTCCTGAATTTTTTGAAGGATAATGTTACCGCTTCTCTCCCACGTTTCACAAAAATTCTTTTACATATTATATTTTTTTTACATATTCCTATTGAAGAATCTCATTTGAGCATTTTGTGGTCAATTTGACTTGAAAGAAACGGCCAAACTTTCAATAAGAAAGAAGCAAGATGCCCAGTTTTTTTAACTGCTGTTTTTCTCTTCTTTTTTTTTCTTTAACTTGCTGTAAATTGGAGATGTTTTCCATAACTACTTTGGCTTATGTAATTTACCTTCTCCCTAAATGCAACCATAAATCAAACAAACTAGATGAATAAATTTACACCACAGAAATCCATCCTATGAAGACTACAGCGGAGAAAGACGGGATAAGGATAAAGCATAGGAAGAGCAAATACCCCATGGGAAGTAAACTGATAAAAAATACTTTGTCTTGAGAGTAATATATCCCGAACCAATTTTCTGCCAGCCATTAAGATTTACCCACTGCAACTCTGCACACAAATATTTTCTTATAAACAATAATTAACACAATCTAATTGGTATCTTATGGATATAAAAGACAGCATGGATCCATATTGAAAGGATTTCAAATTAGTCTACGAACAAAGAATTTGGAAGGATTTGTGATCAACTAAGGAGCTCTCGACTTTCTTCGCTGGAATTTACCTTCCTTGGGTACTTATCGACCAGAGACTGGAAGTAATTGTGCTCTTCGTCCATAGTAGTCATCCAACCAGCAAGGGAAAGACCACGACGCGCAGTGGAATAGGAAAAAGAGCGTCGAGCACAGCCTTCGTGTCACCAGCAATCGTTTTTCCTTTATTGGTAGACCGAAAAGGCTTTGTCAAGCAGGCAGGCATGATTGTCACTCGATCGACAGTTGAGAAATCCAGCGCTGTTAGGGCCGGGAGAAGAAGATGGCCGTGAATCGCGATTTTGAGGAAGACGAAGAAGATAAGAGAAGGGGAGAGGACGAGAAAGTAGAGAGAGAGCCGTTAGAGAAGAAGTAGGGAAGAAATTCTTTTATTTAAAATTCAATTGCATTATTTATTTATTTATTTAATTTCTTTTTATTTATTTATTTAATTTAAATAATATACATAAATTTGCAAAATGGAATATATAGTTATATTACTTATTATAGAATACAAAATGAAAATAGTGATTAGTAGTGATTAGAAGAAATGTCTAAAATAAACAAAAATAATAAATATTCAAAAAAGATATTCTTTTTTTATTTAAATAATACGGAAGGCTAGTACCCTTCGGGAAGTGATTGGTCTGTCATATGCTATAAACGGGATTAAACTCCATTTCTCATACTTTCACTCATTGATTAACTCATTGTTAAGATTAGGTTAGGTATATTTCGATTTCACACTAAGCCAAGAAATTCAAGAACGATAAACTTTAAAATTTGGGGATAGGGATCAACAAGTTATTGAAATTTTTTTCCTCGCCAAGTAGAATTGCTTTATCAATGATTCGGTGAATGTATCTATGTTCAGTTCGTGTGTGTACATGTATGAGTCAAATTCATTTCGTTAGGATGGGGATCATCAATTTAATTAGGGATCGGTCTTATGATGAAACAATTCATTGCATTGATTAAATCCAATATAAAAAACCATTTTACCTATACTCAATAGATAAATCCAGTTCCTCAATGAGCCCTAAGCCCTAAGCACTAAGCCCTAAGCCCTAAAAGCCCTAAGCCCTAAGCCCTAAAAGCCCTAAGCCTTAAGCCCTAAGCCCTAAAAGCCCTAAGTCCTAAGTCCTAAGCGCCCTAAGCGCTGTAAAAGCCCTAAAAGCCCAAAGCCCAAGCCCTAAAAGCACAAGCCCTAAACCCTAAAATCCCAAAAGCCCAAAGCACAAGCCCTAGAAGCCCAAACCCTAATTCCTAAAAGACCTAAAAGCCCTAAGCGCCCTAAGAGCCCAAAGCCCGAGCCCTAAAAGCCCAATCCCTAAAAGCCCAAGCCCTAAAAGCCCAAGCCCTAATCCCTAAGCACTAAGCCAAAGGCCCTAAGCCCCAAAAGCACCAAAAGCACCAAAAGCCCTAAGCCCTAAAAGCCCTAAAAGCCCTAAAAGCCCTAAGTCCTCCTAAAAGCGTTAAGCCCTAAAAGCACTAAGCCATAAGCCTTAAAGCCTAAAAGCCCTAAGAGCCCTAAAATCCCTAAAAGTCCTAAGCGCCCTAAACCCCTAAACCCTAAACACTAAAGCCATAAGCCCTAAAATCCCTAAGCCCAAGCCATAAAAGCCCAAGCCCTAAGCCCTAAGCCCTAAGCGCCCTAAAAGCCCTAAAAGCCCTAAAAACTCTAAACCCTAAAAGCTATAAGCCCTAAAAGCCCTAAGCCCTAAACGCCTTAAAAGCCATAAACGCCTTAAGCGCCCTAAAAGCCATAAAACGCCCAAGCCCTAAAGCCTGAGCCCTAAAAGCCAAAGCCCTAAGCCATAAGCCCTAAGCCCTACAAGCCCTAAGCCCTAAGCAATAAAAGCACAAGAACTAAGCCCTAAACCCTAAACCCTAAACCCAACCCTACCTAAGCCCTAAGCCCTAAGCCCTAAGCCTCAACCCTAAGGCCTAAGCCCTAAGGCCTCAGCCCTAAAAGCCCTAAAAGTCGTAAAAGCCGTAAAAGCCCTAAGCCCTACAACCTAAAAGCCCTAAGCGTCGTAAAAGCCCAAAAGCCCTAAACGCCCAAAGCCCAAGCCCTAAAAGCCCAAACCCTAAGCCCTAAGCCCTAAGCCCTAAAAGCCCTAAAAGCCCTAAGAGCATTAAAAGTCCTAAAAGCCCAACGAGCCCAAAGCCCGAGCCCTAAAAGCCCAAGCCCTAATCCGTAAGCCCTAAGCCAAACACCCTAAGCCCTAAAAGCCCTAAAAGCCCCAAAAGCCCTAAAAGCCCTAAAAGCCCCAAAGCACTAAATGCCTAAAAGCCTAAAATCCCATATCCCTAAATACCTTAAAACCCTTAAAGCCCTAAGCCCTAAGCCCTAAAAGCGCTAAGCCTAAGCCATAATCCCTAAAAGCCCTAAGCCTAAACCTAAAAGCCCTAAGCCATAATCCCTAAAAGCCCTAAGCCCTAAAACCTAAAAGCCCTAAGCGCTCTAAAAGCCCCAAGCCCTAAGCGCACTAAAAGCCCAAAGCCCAAGCCCTAGGCCTAAAAGCCCTAAGCCCTAAAAGCCCAAAGCCCAAGCCTTAAAAGCCCAAACCCTAAGCCCTAAGCCCTAAGCCCTAATCCCTAAAATCCCTAAGCGCCCAAAAAGCCCTAAGAGCACTAAAAGTCCTAAAAGCCCAACGAGCCCAAAGCCCGAGCCCTAAAAGCCCAAGCCTAATCCCTAAGCCCTACCCTAATAGCCCTAAAAGCCAAAGCCCTAAATGCCTTAAAAGCCCTAAACCCTAAACCCTAAACCTAAACCTAAACCCTAAACCTAAACCCTAAACCTAAACCCTAACCCTAAACCCTAAACCCTAAACCCTAAACCCTAAACCCTAAACCCTAAACCCTTTAAAGCCTAAGCATAATCCTAAAAGCCTAAGCCCTAAACCTAAAAGCCTAAGCGCCTAAAAGCCCAAGCGCCCTACACCCTAAACCCTAAACCTAAACCTAAACCTAAACCCTAAACCTAAACCCTAAACCCTAAACCCTAAACCCCTAAACCTAACCCTAAAAGTCATAAGCCCTAAGTGCCCTAAGTGCCCTAAAAGCCCTAAACGTCTTAAGACCCTAGGCGCACTAAAAGCCCAAGCCCAAGCCCTAGGCCTAAAAGCCCTAAGCCCTAAAAGCCAAAGCCCAAGCCTTAAAAGCCAAACCCTAAGCCCTAAAGCCCTAAGCCCTAATCCCTAAAATCCCTAAGCGCCCAAAAGCCCTAAGAGCACTAAAAGTCCTAAAAGCCAACGTACCCAAAACCCGAGCCAAAAAGCCCAAGCCTAATCCCTAAGCCTAAGCCAAACACCCTAAGCCCTAAAGCCTAAAAGCCCAAAAGCCCTAAATGCCCTAAGCCCTAAAATCCCATATCTAAATACCCTTAAAACCCTTAAAGCCCTAAGCCCTAAAAGCGCTAAGCCCTAAGCCATAATCCCTAAAAGCCCTAAGCCCTAAAACTAAAAGCCCTAAGCCATAATCCCTAAAAGCCCTAAGCCATAAAACTAAAAGCCCTAAGCGCTCTAAAAGCCCAAGCGCCTACACCCTAAACCCTAAACCCTAAACCTAAACCCTAAACCCTAAGCCCTACGCCCCTAAACCCTAAACCCTAAAAGTCATAAGCCCTAAGCCATAAGTGCCCTAAAAGCCCTAAACGTCTTAAGCACCCTAGGCGCACTAAAAGCCCAAAGCCCAAGCCCTAGGCCTAAAAGCCCTAAGGCCTAAAAGCCCAAAGCCCTAAAAGCCAAAGCCCTAAGCGCACTAAAAGCCCCAAGCCTAAGCCGCACTAAAAGCCAAAGCCCAAGCCTAGGCCTAAAAGCCCTAAGCCTAAAGCCCAAAGCCCAAGCCTTAAAAGCCAAACCCTAGCCTAAGCCTAAGCCTAATCCCTAAAATCCCTAAGCCGCCCAAAGCCCTAAGAGCACTAAAGTCCTAAAAGCCCAACGAGCCAAAGCCCGAGCCCTAAAAGCCAAGCCTAATCCCTAAGCCCTAAGCCTAATAGCCCTAAAAGCCCAAAAGCCTAAATGCCTTAAAAGCCCTAAACCCTAAACCCTAAACCCTAAACCCTAAACCCTAAACCCTTAAAGCCCTAAGCCATAATCCCTAAAAGCCCTAAGCCCTAAAACCTAAAAGCCCTAAGCGCCCTAAAAGCCCCAAGCGCCCTACACCCTAAACCCCTAAACCCTAAACCCTAAACCCTAAACCCTAAACCCTAAACCCTAAACCCTAAACCCTAAACCCTAAACCTAAACCGTAAAAGTCATAAGCCCTAAGTGCCCTAAGTGCCTAAAGCCCTAAACGTCTTAAGCACCCTAGGCGCACTAAAAGCCCAAAGCCCAAGCCCTAGGCCTAAAAGCCCTAAGCCCTAAAAAGCCCAAAGCCCAAGCCTTAAAAGCCCAAACCTAAGCCCCTAAGCCCTAAGCCCTAATCCCTAAAATCCCTAAGCGCCCAAAAAGCCCTAAGAGCACAAAAGTCCTAAAAGCCCACGTACCCAAAACCCGAGCCCAAAAAGCCCAAGCCCTAATCCTAAGCCCTAAGCCAAACACCTAAGCCCTAAAAGCCCTAAAAGCCCCAAAAGCCCTAAATGCCCTAAAAGCCTAAAATCCATATCCCTAAATACCCTTAAAACCCTTAAAGCCCTAAGCCTAAAAGCGCTAAGCCCTAAGCCATAATCCCTAAAAGCCCTAAGCCCTAAAACCTAAAAGCCCTAAGCATAATCCCTAAAAGCCCTAAGCCATAAAACCTAAAAGCCCTAAGCGCTCTAAAAGCCCCAAGCGCCCTACACCCTAAACCCCTAAACCCTAAACCCTAAACCCTAAACCCTAAGCCCTAAGCCCCTAAACCCTAAACCCTAAAAGTCATAAGCCCTAAGTGCCATAAGTGCCCTAAAAGCCCTAAACGTCTTAAGCACCCTAGGCGCACTAAAAGCCCAAAGCCCAAGCCCTAGGCCTAAAAGCCCTAAGGCCTAAAAGCCCAAAGCCCTAAAAGCCCAAAGCCCAAGCCTTAAAAGCCCAAGCCTTAAAAGCCCAAACCCTAAGCCCTAAGCCTAAGCCCTAATCCCTAAAATACCTAAGCGCCCAAAAAGCCCTAAGAGCACTAAAAGTCCTAAAAGCCCAACGAGCCCAAAGCCCGAGCCCTAAAAGCCCAAGCCCTAATCCGTAAGCCCTAAGCCAAACACCCTAAGCCCTAATAGCCCTAAAAGCCCCAAAAGCCCTAAATGCCTTAAAAGCCCTAAAATCCCATATCCCTAAATACCCTTAAAACCCTTAAAGCCCTAAGCCCTAAGCCCTAAAAGCGCTAAGCCAACCCTAAACCCTAAAAGCCCTAAGCCCTAAAACCTAAAAGCCCTAAGCCATAATCCCTAAAAGCCCTAAGCCCTAAAACCTAAAAAGCCCTAAGCGCCCTAAAAGCCCTAAAAGCCCTACACCCTAAACCCCTAAACCCTAAACCCTAAACCTAAAAGTCATAAGCCCTAAGTGCCCTAAGTGCCCTAAAAGCCTAAACGTCTTAAGCATCCTAGGCGCACTAAAACCCAAAGCCCAAGCCCTAGGCCTAAAAGCCTAAGCCCTAAAGCACTAAGCCCTAAGCCCTAAAAGCGCTAACCCTAGGCCTAAAAGCCGTAAGCCCTAAAAGCGCTAAGCCCTAAGCCATAATCCCTAAAAGCCCTAAGCCATAATCCCTAAAAGCCCTAAGCCATAATCCCTAAAAGCCCTAAGCCCTAAAACCTAAAAGCCCTAAGTCATAATCCCTAAAAGCCCTAAGCCCTAAAACGTAAAAGCCCTAAGCGCCCTAAAAGCCCCAAGCGCCCTACACCCTAAACCCCTAAACCCTAAACCCTAAACCCTAAACCCTAAACCCCTAAACCCTAAACCCTAAAAGTCATAAGCCCTAAGTGCCCTAAGTGCCCTAAAAGCCCTAAACGTCTTAAGCACCCTAGGCGCACTAAAAGCCCAAAGCCCGAGCCCTAGGCCTAAAAGCCCTAAGCCCTAAAAGCCCAAAGCCCAAGCCTTAAAAGCCCAACCCTAAGCCCTAAGCCCTAAAGCCAATCTCCTAAAATCCCTAAGCGCCCAAAAGCCCTAAGAGCACTAAAAGTCCTAAAAGCCCAACGAGCCAAAGCCGAGCACTAAAAGCCCCAACCCTAATCCGTAAGCCCTAAGCCAAACACCCTAAGCCCTAAAAGCCCCAAAAGCCCTAAATGCCCTAAAAGCCCTAAAATCCCATATCCCTAAATACCCTTAAAACCTTAAAGCCCTAAGCCCTAAGCCTAAAAGCCCTAAAGCCCTAAGCCATAATCCCTAAAAGCCCTAAAGCCATAATCCCTAAAAGCCCTAAGCCCTAAAACCTAAAAGCCCTAAGCCATAATCCCTAAAAGCCCTAAGCCCTAAAACCTAAAAAGCCCTAAGCGCCCTAAAGCCCTAAAAGCCCTACACCCTAAACCCCTAAACCTAAACCCTAAACCCGTAAACCCTAAACACTAAAAGTCATAAGCCCTAAGTGCGCTAGAAGCCCTAAACGTCTTAGCACCCTAGTGCGCACTAAAAAGCCAAAGCCCAAGCCCTAGGCCTAAAGCCCTAAGGCCTAAAGCCCAAAGCCCTAAAAGCCAAAGCCCAAGCCTTAAAAGCCCAAGCCTTAAAAGCCCAAACCTAAGCCTAAGCCCTAATCCCTAAATACCTAAGCGCCCAAAAAGCCCTAAGAGCACTAAAAGTCCTAAAAGCCCAACGAGCCCAAAGCCGAGCCCAAAAAGCCCAAGCCCTAATCGTAAGCCCTAAGCCAAACACCCTAAGCCCTAATAGCCCTAAAACCCCAAAAGCCCTAAATGCCTTAAAAGCCCTAAAATCCCATATCCCTAAATACCCTTAAAACCCTTAAAGCCCTAAGCCCTAAGCCCTAAAAGCGCTAAGCCCTAAACCTAAACCCTAAAAGCCCTAAGCCCTAAAACCTAAAAGCCCTAAGCCATAATCCCTAAAAGCCCTAAGCCCTAAAACCTAAAAGCCCTAAGCGCCCTAAAAGCCCTAAAAGCCCTACACCCTAAACCCCTAAACCCTAAACCCTAAACCCCTAAACCCTAAACCCTAAAAGTCATAAGCCCTAAGTGCCCTAAGTGCCCTAAAAGCCCTAAACGTCTTAGCATCCTAGGCGCACTAAAAGCCCAAAGCCCAAGCCCTAGGCCTAAAAGCCTAAGCCCTAAAAGCACTAAGCCCTAAGCCCTAAAAGCGCTAAGCCTAGGCCTAAAAGCCGTAAACCCTAAAAGCGCTAAGCCTAAGCCATAATCCCTAAAAGCCCTAAGCCATAATCCCTAAAAGCCCTAAGCGCCTAAAACCTAAAAAGCCCTAAGCGCCCTAAAAGCCCTAAAAGCCCTAAGCGCCCTACACCCTAAACCCCTAAACCCTAAACCCTAAACCCCTAAACCTAAACCCTAAAAGTCATAAGCCCTAAGTGCCCTAAGTGCCCCAAAAGCCCTAAACGTCTTAAGCACCCTGAGCGCACTAAAAGCCCAAAGCCCAAGCCCTAGCCTAAAAGCCCTAAGCCTAAACGCCCAAAGCCCAAGCCTTAAAAGCCCAAACCCTAACCCTAAGCCCTAAGCCTAATCCCTAAAATCCCTAAGCGCCCAAAAAGCCCTAAGAGCACTAAAAGTCCTAAAAGCCCAACGAGCCCAAAGCCCGAGCCCTAAAAGCCCAAGCCTAATCCCTAAGCCTAAGCCAAACACCCTAAGCCCTAAAAGCCCTAAAAGCCCAAAAGCCCTAAATGCCCTAAAAGCCCTAAAATCCCTTATCCTAAATACCCTTAAAACCCTTAAAGCCCTAAGCCCTAAGCCCTAACCTAAAAGCGCTAAGCCCTAAGCCATAATCCCTAAAAGCCCTAAGCCTAAAACCTAAAAGCCCTAAGCCATAAGCCCTAAAACCTAAAACCCTAAGCCCTAAAACCTAAAAGCCTTAAGCCATAAGCCCTAAAAACCCTAAGCCCTAAAACCTAAAAACCCTAAGCCCTAAAACCTAAAAGCCCTAAGCGCCCTAAAACCTAAAAGCCCTAAGCGCCCTAAAACCTAAAAAGCCCTAAGCGCCTAAAAGCCCTAAAAGCGCTAAAAGCCTAGCCATAAGCCCAAAAAGCCCTAAAAGCCCTAAGCCCGAAAAACCCAAACCCATAACCACTTGTAGCCTAGTTTCTTCATGGAAGATTGCTTGCAAAGATCCCAAGCCCTAAACCCTAAACCCTAAACCCTAAACCCTAAGCCCTAAAACCTAAAAGCCCTAAGCGCCCTAAAAGCCCCAAGCGCCCTACACCCTAAACCCCTAAACCCTAAACCCCTAAACCCTAAACCCTAAACCCTAAACCCTAAACCCTAAACCCCTAAACCCTAAAAGTCATAAGCCCTAAGTGCCCTAAGTGCCCTAAAAGCCCTAAACGTCTTAAGCACCCTAGGCGCACTAAAAGCCCAAAGCCCGAGCCCTAGGCCTAAAAGCCCTAAGCCCTAAAAGCCCAAAGCCCAAGCCTTAAAAGCCCAAAACCCTAAGCCCTAAGCCCTAAGCCCTAAATCCCTAAAATCCCTAAGCGCCCAAAAAGCCCTAAGAGCACTAAAAGTCCTAAAAGCCAACGAGCCAAAGCCCGAGCCCTAAAAGCCCGAGCCCTAATCCGTAAGCCCTAAGCCAAACACCCTAAGCCCTAAAAGCCCCAAAAGCCCTAAATGCCCTAAAAGCCCTAAAATCCCATATCCCTAAATACCCTTAAAACCCTTAAAGGCCTAAGCCCTAAGCACTAAAAGCGCTAAGCCCTAAGCCATAATCCCTAAAAGCCCTAAGCCCTAAAACCTAAAAGCCCTAAGCCAATCCCTAAAAGCCCTAAGCCTAAAACCTAAAAGTCCTATGCGCCCTAAAAGCCTAAAAGCCCTAAGCGCCCTACACCCTAAACCCCTAAACCCTAAACCCTAAACCCTAAACCCTAAACCCTAAAAGTCATAAGCCCTAAGTGCCTAAGTGCCTAAAAGCCCTAAACGTCTTAAGCACCCTAGGCGCACTAAAAGCCCAAAGCCCAAGCCTAGGCCTAAAAGCCCTAAGCCCTAAAAGCCAAAGCCCAAGCCTTAAAAGCCCAAACCCTAAGCCCTAAGCCCTAAGCCCTAATCCCTAAAATCCCTAAGCGCCCAAAAGCCCTAAGAGCAAAAAGTCCTAAAAGTCCAACGAGCCCAAAGCCCGAGCCCTAAACGCCTGAGCCTAATCCAAACACCCTAAGCCCTAAAAGCCCTAAAAGCCCCAAAAGCCCTAAATGCCCTAAAAGCCCTAAAATCCATATCCCTAAATACCCTTAAACCCTTAAAGCCCTAAGCCCTAAAAGCGCTAAGCCCTTAGCCATAATCCCTAAAAGCCCTAAGCCCTAAAAACTAAAAGCCCTAAGCCATAATCCCTAAAAGCCCTAAGCCCTAAAACCTAAAAGCCCTATGCGCCCTAAAAGCCCTAAAAGCCTATAGCGCCCTACACCCTAAACCCCTAAACCCTAAACCCTAAACCCCTAAACCCTAAACACTAAAGTCATAAGCCCTAAGTGCCCTAAGTGCCCTAAAAGCCCTAAACGTCTTAAGCATCCTAGGCGCACTAAAAGCCCAAAGCCAAGCCCTAGGCCTAAAAGCGTAAGCCCTAAAAGCCAAAGCCCAAGCCTTATAAAGCCCAAACCCTAAGCCCTAAGCCCTAAGCCTAATCCCTAAGCGCCCAAAAGCCCTAACAGCACTAAAAGTCCTAAAAGCCCAACGAGCCCAAAGCCCGACCCCTAAAAGCCCAATCCTAATCCCTAAGCCTAAGCCAAACACCCCAAGCCCTAAAAGCCCTAAAAGCCCCAAAAGCCCTAAAATGCCCTAAGAGCGCCTAAAATCCCATATCCCTAAATACCCTTAAAACCCTTAAAGGCCCTAAGCCCTAAGCCATAATCCCTAAAAGCCCTAAGCCCTAAAACCTAAAAGCCCTAAGCCATAATCCTAAAACCCTAAGCCCTAAAACCTAAAAGCCCTAAGCATAATCCCTAAAAAGCCCTAAGCCCTAAAACCTAAAAGCCCTAAGCGCCCTAAAAAGCCCTAAAAGCCCTACACCCTAAACCCCTAAACCTAAACCCTAAACCCCTAAACCCTAAACCCTAAACCCTAAACCCTAAAAGTCATAAGCCCTAAGTGCCCTAAGTGCCCTAAAAGCCTCTAAACGTCTTAAGCATCCTAGGCGCACTAAAAGCCCAAAGCCCAAGCCCTAGGCCTAAAACCTAAGCCCTAAAAGCACTAAGCCCTAAGCCCTAAAAGCGCTAAGCCCTAGCCTAAAAGCCGTAAGCCCTAAAAGCGCTAAGCCTAAGCCATAATCCCTAAAAGCCCTAAGCCATAATCCCTAAAAGCCTAAGCCCTAAAACCTAAAAGCCCTAAGCCATAATCCCTAAAAGCCCTAAGCCCTAAAACCTAAAAGCCCTAAGTGCCCTAAAAGCCCCAAGCGCCCTACACCCTAAACCCCTAAACCCTACACCCTAAACCCCTAAACCCTAAACCCTAAACCCTAAACCTAAAACCCTAAACCCTAAACCCTAAAAGTAAGCCCTAAGTGCCTAAGTGCCCTAAAAGCCCTAAACGTCTTAAGCACCCTAGGCGCACTAAAGCACAAAGCCCAAGCCCTAGGCCTAAAAGCCCTAAGCCCTAAAAGCCCAAACCCTAAGCCCTAAGCCCTAAGCCCTAATCCCTAAAATCCCTAAGCGCCAAAAAGCCCTAAGAGCACTAAAAGTCCTAAAAGCCCAACGAGCCAAAGCCCGAGCCCTAAAAGCCAAGCCCTAATCCGTAAGCCCTAAGCCAAACACCTAAGCCCTAAAAGACCTAAAAGCCCCAAAAGCCCTAAATGCCCTAAAAGCCCTAAAATCCCATATCCCTAAATACCTTAAAACCCTTAAAGCCTAAGCCCTAAAAGCGCTAAGCCTAAGCCATAATCCCTAAAAGCCCTAAGCCATAATCCCTAAAAGCCCTAAGCCCTAAAACCTAAAAGCCCTAAGCCATAATCCCTAAAAGCCCTAAGCCCTAAAACCTAAAAGCCCTAAGCGCCCTAAAAGCCCTAAAAGCCCTAAGCGCCTACACCCTAAACCCCTAAACCCTAAACCTAAACCCTAAACCCTAAACACTAAAGTCATAAGCCCTAAGTGCCCTAAGTGCCCTAAAAGCCCTAAACGTATTAAGCCGACCTAGGCGCACTAAAAGCCCAAAGCCCAAGCCCTAGGCCTAAAAGCCCTAAGCCTAAAAGCCAAAGCCCAAGCCTTAAAAGCCCAAACCCTAAGCCTAAGCCCTAAGCCCTAATCCCTAAAATCCCTAAGCGCCAAAAAGCCCTAAGAGCACTAAAAGTCCTAAAAGACCAACGAGCCCAAAACCCGAGCCCTAAAAGCCCAAGCCCTAATCCCTAAGCCTAAGCCAAACACTAAGCCTAAAAGCCCTAAGCCCAAAAGCCTAAATGCCCTAAAAGCCCTAAAATCCCATATCCCTAAATACCCTTAAAACCCTTAAAGCCCTTAGCCCTAAAAGCTTAAAGCCCTAAGCCATAATCCCTAAAAGCCCTAAGCCCTAAAACCTAAAAGCCCTAAGCCATAATCCCTAAAAGCCCTAAGCCCTAAAACCTAAAAGCCCTAAGCGCCCTAAAAGCCCTAAAAGCCCTAAGCGCCCTACACCCTAAACCCCTAAACCCTAAACCCTAAACCCTAAACCCTAAACACTAAAAGTCATAAGCCCTAAGTGCCCTAAAAGCCCTAAACGTATTAAGGACCCTAGGCGCACTAAAAGCCCTAAGCCCTAATCCCTAAAATCCCTAAGCGCCCAAAAAGCCCTAAGAGCACTAAAAGTCCTAAAAGCCCAAGCCTTAAAAGCCCAAACCCTAAGTACCCTAAGCCCTAAGCCCTAATCCCTAAGCCCTAAGCCAAACACCCTAAGCCCTAAAAGCCCTAAAAGCCCTAAAAGCCCTAAAAGCCCCAAGAGCCCTAAATGCCCTAAAATCCCATATCCCTAAATACCCTTAAAACCCTTAAAGCCCTAAGCCCTAAAAGGGCTAAGCCCTAAGCCCTAAAACCTAAAAGCCCTAAGCCATAATCCCTAAAAGCCCTAAGCCCTAAAACCTAAAAGCCCTGATCACCCTAAAAGCCCTAAGCGCCCTACACCCTAAACCCCTAAACCCTAAACCCTAAACCCGTAAACCCTAAACACTAAAAGTCATAAGCCCTAAGTGCCCTAAGTGCCCTAAAAGCCCTAAACGTCTTAAGAACCCTAGGCGCACTAAAAGCCCTAAGCCCAAGCCCTAGGCCTAAAAGCCCTCAACATTAAAAGCTCAAAGCCCAAGCCTTAAAAGCCCAAACCCTAAGCCCTAAGCCCTAAGCCCTAATCCCTAAAATCCCTAAGCGCCCAAAAAGCCCTAAGAGCACTAAAAGTCCTAAAAGCCCAACGAGCCCAAAGCCCGAGCCCTAAAAGCCAAGCCCTAAGCCAAACACCCTAAGCCCTAAAAGCCCTAAAAGCCCCAAAAGCCCTAAATGCCCTAAAAGCCCTAAAATCCCATATCCCTAAATACCCTTAAAACCCTTAAAGCCCTAAGCCCTAAAAGCGCTAAGCCCTAAGCCATAATCCTAAAAGCCCTAAGCCCTAAAACCTAAAAGCCCTAAGCCATAATCCCTAAAAGCCCTAAGCCCTAAAACCTAAAAGTCCTATGCGCCTAAAAGCCCTAAAAGCCCTAAGCGCCCTACACCCTAAACCCCTAAACCCTAAACCCTAAACCCCTAAACCCTAAACACTAAAAGTCATAAGCCCTAAGTGCCCTAAGTGCCCTAAAAGCCTAAACGTCTTAAGCACCCTAGGCGCACTAAAAGACCAAAGCCCAAGCCCTAGGCCTAAAAGCCCTAAGCCCTAAAAGCCCAAAGCCCAAGCCTTAAAAGCCCAAACCCTAAGCCCTAAGCCCTAAGCCCTAATCCCTAAGCGCCCAAAAAGCCCTAAGAGCACTAAAAGTCCTAAAAGCCCAACGAGCCCAAAGCCCGACCCCTAAAAGCCGAAGCCCTAATCCCTAAGCCCTAAGCCAAACACCCTAAGCCCTAAAAGCCCTAAAAGCCCCAAAAGCCCTAAATGCCCTAAAAGCCCTAAAATCCCATATCCCTAAATACCCTTAAAACCCTTAAAGCCCTAAGCCCTAAAAGCGCTAAGCCCTAAGCCCTAAAACCTAAAAGCCCTGATCACCATAAAAGCCCTAAGCGCCCTAAACCCTAAACCCCTAAACCCGTAAACCCTAAACACTAAAAGTCATAAGCCCTAAGTGCCCTAAGTGCCCTAAAAGCCCTAAACGTCTTAAGCACCCTAGGCGCACTAAAAGCCCTAAGCCCAAGCCCTAGGCCTAAAAGCCCTAAGCCCTAAAAGCTCAAAGCCCAAGCCTTAAAAGCCCAAACCCTAAGCCCTAAGCCCTAAGCCCTAATCCCTAAAATCCCTAAGCGCCCAAAAAGCCCTAAGAGCACTAAAAGTCCTAAAAGCCCAACGAGCCCAAAGCCCGAGCCCTAAAAGCCCAAGCCCTAAGCCAAACACCCTAAGCCCTAAAAGCCCTAAAAGCCCCAAAAGCCCTAAATGTCCTAAAAGCCCTAAAATCCCATATCCCTAAATACCCTTAAAACCCTTAAAGCCCTAAGCCCTAAAAGCGCTAAGCCCTAAGCCATAATCCCTAAAAGCCCTAAGCCCTAAAACCTAAAAGCCCTAAGCCATAATCCCTAAAAGCCCTAAGCCCTAAAACCTAAAAGTCCTATGCGCCCTAAAAGCCCTAAAAGCCCTAAGCGCCCTACACCCTAAACCCCTAAACCCTAAACCCTAAACCCCTAAACCCTAAACACTAAAAGTCATAAGCCCTAAGTGCCCTAAGTGCCCTAAAAGCCCTAAACGTCTTAAGCACCCTAGGCGCACTAAAAGCCCAAAGCCCAAGCCCTAGGCCTAAAAGCCCTAAGCCCTAAAAGCCCAAAGCCCAAGCCTTAAAAGCCCAAACCCTAAGCCCTAAGCCCTAAGCCCTAATCCCTAAAATCCCTAAGCGCCCAAAAAGCCCTAAGAGCACTAATAGTCCTAAAAGCCCAACGAGCCCAAAGCCCGACCCCTAAAAGCCCAAGCCCTAATCCCTAAGCCCTAAGCCAAACACCCTAAGCCCTAAAAGCCCTAAAATCCCCAAAAGCCCTAAATGCCCTAAAAGCCCTAAAATCCCATATCCCTAAATACCCTTAAAACCCTTAAAGCCCTAAGCCCTAAGCCCTAAAAGCGCTAAGCCCTAAGCCATAATCCCTAAAAGCCCTAAGCCCTAAAACCTAAAAGCCCTAAGCCATAATCCCTAAAAGCCCTAAGCCCTAAAACCTAAAAGCCCTAAGCGCCCTAAAAGCCCTAAAAGCCCTAAGCGCCCTACACCCTAAACCCCTAAACCCTAAACCCTAAACCCCTAAACCCTAAACCCTAAAAGTCATAAGCCCTAAGTGCCCTAAGTGCCCTAAGTGCCCCAAAAGCCCTAAACGTCTTAAGCACCCTAGGCCTAAAAGCCCTAAGCCCTAAAAGCCCAAAGCCCAAGCCTTAAAAGCCCAAACCCTAAGCCCTAAGCCCTAAGCCCTAATCCCTAAAATCCCTAAGCGCCCAAAAAGCCCTAAGAGCACTAAAAGTCCTAAAAGCCCAACGAGCCCAAAGCCCGAGCCCTAAAAGCCCAAGCCCTAATCCCTAAGCCCTAAGCCAAACACCCTAAGCTTTAAAAGCCCTAAAAGCCCCAAAAGCCCTAAATGCCCTAAAAGCCCTAAAATCCCTTATCCCTAAATACCCTTAAAACCCTTAAAGCCCTAAGCCCTAAGCCCTAAGCCCTAAGCCCTAAAAGCGCTAAGCCCTAAGCCATAATCCCTAAAAGCCCTAAGCCCTAAAACCTAAAAGCCCTAAGCCATAAGCCCTAAAACCTAAAAACCCTAAGCCCTAAAACCTAAAAGCCCTAAGCCATAAGCCCTAAAAACCCTAAGCCCTAAAACCTAAAAACCCTAAGCCCTAAAACCTAAAAGCCCTAAGCGCCCTAAAACCTAAAAGCCCTAAGCGCCCTAAAACCTAAAAGCCCTAAGCGCCCTAAAAGCCCTAAAAGCGCTAAAAGCCCTAAGCCATAAGCCCAAAAAGCCCTAAAAGCCCTAAGCCCTAAAAACCCAAACCCCAAACCACTTGTAGCCTAGTTTCTTCATGGAAGATTGCTTGCAAAGATCCCAAGTTTGGTTATATTTCATTTCCTTTTATTCCTACAAAAAGAAAACAAGAATTTCGATCGAATTTTATTCAATAGGTTAAACTAAAAATTTTAGAAAAATGAGCGGAATTGTTTAAGCTCGGTTGCATTTTCTAAGTATCACTTGAATTATCAAAACGACCTAACAAATATTCAATACAAGTTCATAAGTCATAACCTAGCAAAAAGTTCAAATTTTTTTAAAAAGACACTCCAAAACCCAAAATGTCGAGTGTGTAAGTGCAACGAACTTAGTTCTATACAAACCTAACAAGTATTCAAAACACGTATAAGTTTTCAAACAACCTAACAACGCTTAAGTGTAAATTTATTAACTTACCAGAAATTTCAAAAAGTGTGAAAAAAAATCTTTCAAGACTCAAAATGGCAACCATGGCTGTATGTAAAACTAACTTAGTTTGTAACAACCTAAAAGGTGTTCAAAAAATGTTTAAGTATCACTCGAACTTTAAAAACGACCTAATAATGCTTTAGTCTTACTTCATTACTCATAACCTACCAAAATGTTCAAAAAATGTAGAAAAAGCACTCCAAAATCCAAAATGGCAACCAACTGTGTAAGTGCAACAGACTTAGTCTCAACTTTAAAATTAGTGCGAGTTAAGAAATGTATTAACTCAAGCATGATGTACAAACTTGAAACGACTTAAATATTTATTCACCATCACATAAAAACAGTAATTAAATATAGATAACATGTGTAAATAAAGGGAGAATCACCTTTCTAGTAGTAGCTTTAGAGTAAGACCAAACATCATCCTCCTACTTGTAAATCTGCTCGATTGTCTACTTTCTTCTACACTCGTCATTTCACCGTCTCAGGCCATCCATTGAATTGGCCACCCAGCCTTGGCATACAAGAGTATGACTCAGCCTGTTAACAAATACCACTAAAACTAAGCAAGACAAAGAAAAAAGTTTTCCAAAAATTACCTAACTTTTAGGTCTTCATGTGACCTTTAAGTTCTTCTGTCTTCTCCTTCAACTCTTTGACAGATTGCTGAAATTATGTGTTTCTGCAATGTTTACCAGAACATGAAAGATTCATTACGAAAATAAATACCATGAATACAAACCATGAAGAAATAGTAAAACAGTCAATACAAGAAGAAAAAAGTTCACTTCAAAACGACCTAAAACAGTATCACTTGAACAAAATGTGTCTAAGTATCACTTGAACTTTCAAAACGACCTAAAACAGCTTACGTGTAGGTTCGTAACTCATAACCTACGAAAAAAGTTCAAATAGTGTGAAAAAAGCACTACAAGACCCAAAATGGCTACCAAGTGTGTAATTGTAACAAACTTAGTTCAAACCAACCTAGAACGTGCTCAAAACGTGTCTAGGTATTACTTGAGCTTTCAAAACGACCTAGCAAATCCTAAATGTAGGTTCGTAATGATCTACCAAAAAGGTTGAAAAAAGCATTTCAAGACCAAAAATAACAACCAAGTGCAACAAAATCAATCTAACCTAAAATGTACTCAAAACATGTGTACGTATCACTTAAACTTTCAAAACGACCAAACAATGCTTAAGTGCAAGTTTGTAACTCACAACCTACCAAAATTTCAAAAAGTGTAAAAAAAGCACTTCAAGACCCAAAACGGCAACGAAGTATGTAAGTGCAACGGACATAGTTTCAAGCCATCCTATAAAGAGTGCAAAACGTGTCTAAGATTTCAAACCGACCAAACAATACTCAAGCGTAAGTTCGTAACTCATAACTTTAAAAAATTTCAAAAAGTGTGAAAAAAAGTACTTCAAGACCCAACATTTCAATCAAATGTGTAAGTGCAACAAACTTAGTTTCAAACCAATGCAAAATGTGTTTAAAACGACCTAACAATCCTTTAGTGTAAGTTCGTAACTCACAAACTAACAAAAAAATCAAAATGTGTGAAAAATGCACTTTGAGACCTAAAATGGCAACCAAGTATGCAAGTGAAACAAACTTAGTCTTAAACAAATCTAAAAAAATTTCAAACCGTGTGTTAAGTATCACTTGAACTTTCAGAACAACCTAAGAATGTTTATTTGTAAATTCATCACTCATAACCTACCAAAAAGTTCAAGAAGTATGGAAAAAAAGGAAACACTACACGACCCAAAATGGCAACCAAGTGCGCAAGTGCAACTAACTTAGTTCCAAACCAACCTAAAAAGTGGTCAAGGCGTGTCTAAGTATCACTTGGACTTTCAAAACAACCTAACAAAGTTTAAGTGTAAGTTGGTAACCCATAGCCTACCAAAAAGTCCAAAAAGTGTGAAAAGGACACTTCTAGACCGAAAATGGCAACCAATTGGATAAGGTCAACAAACTTAGTTTCAAACCAACCTAAACCGAGTTAAAAACGTGTCTAAGTATAACTTGAACTTTTAAAATGTCCTAAAACAGCTTACGTGTAGGATCGTAACTCATAACCTACGAAAAAAGTTCAAATATTGTGAAAAAAGCACTACAAGACCCAAAATGGCAACCAAGTGTGTAAGTGCAACAAACTTAGTTCAAACCAACCTAAAACGTGCTCAAAACGTGTCTAGGTACTACTTGAGTTTTCAAAACGACCTAGAAAATCCTAAGTGTAAGTTCGTAACTCATAATCTACCAGAAAGTTTGAAAAAAGCATTTCAAGACCAAAAATGACAACCAAGTGCAACAAACTCAATCTAACCTAAAATGTATTCAAAACGCGTGTAACTATCACTTGAATTTTCAAAACGACCAGCAATGCTTAAGTGTAAGTTTGTAATTCACAACCTACCAAAATTTCAAAAAGTGTGAAAAAAGTACTTCAAGACCCAACATGTCAATCAATTGTGTTTAAAACTTAGTTTCAAACCAACCTAAAACGAGTTCAAAACGTGTCTAAGTATCACTTGAACTTTCAAAACGACCTAAAAAAGCTTACGTGTAGGTTCGTTACTCAAAACCTACGAAAAAATTTCAAATATTGTGAAAAAAGCACTACAAGACCCAAAATGGCAACCAAGTGTGTAAGTGGAACAAACTTAGTGCAAACCAACCTAAAACGTGTCTATGTATTACTTGAGTTTTCAAAACCACCAAGCAAATCCTAAGTGTAAGTTCGTAACTCATAATCTACCAAAAAGGTTGAAAAAAGCATATCAAGACAAAAAATCACAACCAAGTGCAACAAACTCAATCTAACCTAAAATGTATTCAAAACGTGTGTAAGTATCACTTGAATATTCAAAACGACCAAGCAATGCTTAAGTGTAAGTTTGTAACTCACAACCTACCAAAATTTCAATATCTGTGAAAAAAGTACTTCAAGACCCAACATGTCAATCAAATGTGTTTAAAACTTAGTTTCAAATAGTGTGAAAAAAGCACTACAAGACCCAAAATGGCAACCAAGTGTGCAAGTGCAACAAACTTAGATCAAACCAACCTAAAACATGATCAAAACGTGGCTAGGTATTACTTGAGTTTTAAAAACGACCTAGAAAATCCTAAGTGTAAGTTCGTAACTCATAATCTACCAAAAAGGTTGAAAAAAGCATTTCAAGACCAAAAATGACCATCAAGTGCAACAAATCAATCTAACCTAAAATGTAATCAAAACGTGTGTAAGTATCACTTGAATTTTCAAAACCACCAAGTAATGCTTAAGTGTAAGTTTGTAACTCACAACCTACCAAAATTTCAAAAAGTGTGAAAAAAGTACTTCAAGACCCAACATGTCAATCAAATGTGTTTAAAAGTTAGTTTCAAACCAACCTAAAACATGTTCAAAACGTGTCTAAGTTTCACTTCAACTTTCAAAACGACCTAAAACAGCTTACGTGTAGATTCATAACTCATAACTTACGAAAAAAGTTCAAATAGTGTGAAAAAAGCACTACAAGACCCAAAATGGCAACCAAGTGTGTAAGTGCAACAAACTTAGTTCAAACCAACCTAAAACATGCTCAAAACGTGTCTAGGTACTACTTGAGTTTTCAAAACGACCTAGCAAATCCTAAGTGTAAGTTCGTAACTCATAATGTACCAAAAAGGTTGAAAAAAGCATTTCAAGACCAAAAATGACCATCAAGTGCAACAACTCAATCTAACCTAAAATGTAATCAAAACGTGTGTAAGTATCACTTGAATTTTCAAAACGAGCAAGTAATGCTTAAGTGTAAGTTTGTAACTCACAACCTACCAAAATTTCAAAAAGTGTGAAAAAAGTACTTCAAGACCCAACATGTCAATGAAATGTGTTTAAAATTTAGTTTCAAACAAACCTAAAACGAGTTCAAAACGTGTCTAAGTTTCACTTGAACTTTCAAAACGACCTAAAACAACTTACGTGTAGATTCCTAACTGATAACTTATGAAAAAAATTCAAATAGTGTGAAAAAAGCACTACAAGACCCAAAATGGCAACCAAGTGTGCAAGGGCAACAAGCTTAGTTCAAACCAACCTAAAACATGCTCAAAACGTGTCTAGGTAGTACTTGAGTTTTCAAAACGACCTAGCAAATCCTAAGTGTAAGTTCGAAACTCATAATCTACCAAAAAGGTTGAAAAAGGCATTTCAAGACCAAAAATGACAACCAAGTGCAACAAACTCAATCTAACCTAAAATGTATTCAAAACGTGTGTAAGTATCACTTGAATTTTCAAAACGACCAAGCAATGCTTAAGTGTAAGTTTGTAACTCACAACCTACCAAAATTTCAAAAAGGTATGAAAAAAGTACTTCAAGACCCAACATGTCAATCAAATGTGTGTAAAACTTAGTTTCAAACCAACCTAAAACGAGTTCAAAACGTGTCTAAGTTTCACTTCAACTTTCAAAACGACCTAACAAATATTCAATACAAGTTCATAAGTCATAACCTAGCAAAAAGTTCAAAATTTTTGAAAAAGACACTCCAAAACCCAAAATGTCAAGTGTGTAAGTGCAACGAACTTAGTTCTATACAAACCTAACAAGTATTCAAAACACGTATAAGTTTTCAAACAACCTAACAACGCTTAAGTGTAAGTTTATAACTCATAACTTACCAAAAATTTCAAAAAGTGTGAAAAAAAATCTTTCAAGACTCAAAATGGCAACCATGGCTGTATGTAAAACTAACTTAGTTTGTAACAACCTAAAAGGTGTTCAAAAAATGTTTAAGTATCACTCGAACCTTAAAAACGACCTAATAATGCTTTAGTCTTACTTCATTACTCATAACCTACCAAAATGTTTAAAAAATGTAGAAAAAGCACTCCAAAATCCAAAATGGCAACCAAGTGTGTAAGTGCAACAAACTTAGTCTCAACTTTAAAATTAGTGCGAGTTGGGAAATGTATTAACTCAAGCATGATGTACAAACTTGAAACGACTTAAATATTTATTCACCATCACATAAAAACAGTAATTAAATATAGATAACATGTGTAAATAAAGGGAGAATCACCTTTCTAGCAGTAGCTTTAGAGTAAGACCAAACACCATCCTCCTACTTGTAAATCTGCTCGATTGTCTACTTTGTTCTACATTCGTCATTTCACCGTCTCAGGCCATCCATTGAATTGGCCACCCAGCCTTGGCATACAAGAGTATGTCTCAGCCTGTTAACAAATACCACTAAAACTAAGCAAGACAAAGAAAAAAGTTTTCAAAAAATTACCTAACTTTTAGGTCTTCATGTGACCTTTATGTTCTTCTGTCTTCTCCTTCAACTCTTTGACAGATTGCTGAAATTATGTGTTTCTGCAATGTTTACCACATCATGAAAGATTCATTACGAAAATAAATACCATGAATACAAACCATGAAGAAATAGTAAAACAGTCAATACAAGAAGAAAAAAGTTCACTTGAAAACAACCTAAAACAGTATCACTTGAACAAAATGTGTCTAAGTATCACTTGAACTTTCAAAACGACCTAAAACAGCTTACGTTTAGGTTCGTAACTCATAACCTACGAAAAAAGTTCAAATAGTGTGAAAAAAGCACTACAAGACCCAAAATGGCTACCAAGTGTGTAAGTGTAACAAACTTAGTTCAAACCAACCTAGAACGTGCTCAAAACGTGTCTAGGTATTACTTGAGTTTTCAAAACGACCTAGCAAATCCTAAATGTAGGTTCGTAACTCATAATCTACCAAAAAGGTTGAAAAAAGCATTTCAAGACCAAAAATGACAACCAAGTGCAACAAACTCAATCTAACCTAAAATGTATTCAAAACGTGTGTACGTATCACTTAAACTTTCAAAACGACCAAACAATGCTTAAGTGTAAGTTTGTAACTCACAATCTACCAAAATTTCAAAAAGTGTAAAAAAAGCACTTCAAGGCCGAAAACGGCAACGAAGTACGTAAGTGCAACGGACTTAGTTTCAAGCCATCCTAAAAAGAGTGCAAAACGTGTCTAAGATTTCAAACCGACCAAACAATACTCAAGCGTAAGTTCGTAACTCACAACCTAAAAAAATTTCAAAAAGTGTGAAAAAAAGTACTTCAAGACCCAACATTTCAATCCAATGTGTAAGTGCAACAAACTTAGTTTCAAACCAACGCAAAATGTGTTTAAAACGACCTAACAATCCTTAAGTGTAAGTTCGTAACTCACAAACTAACAAAAAAATCAAAATGCGTGAAAAATGCACTTTGAGACCTAAAATGGCAACCAAGTATGCAAGTGAAACAAACTTAGTCTTAAACAAATCTAAAAAAATTTCAAACCGTGTTTAAGTATCACTTGAACTTTCAGAACGACCTAAGAATGTTTATTTGTAAATTCATCACTCATAACCTACCAAAAAGTTCAAGAAGTATGGAAAAAAAGGAAACACTACACGACCCAAAATGGCAACCAAGTGCGCAAGTGCAACAAAATTAGTTCCAAACCAACCTAAAAAGTGGTCAAGGCGTGTCTAAGTATCACTTGGACTTTCAAAACAACCTAACAAAGCTGTTCAACACCAGCAACCTTGGCTAACGGAAGAGTTTGAGTTACAATTATGGCCGGAAACAGTGTTGGGAGTCCGTTGGAATCGGGAATTGGGAGGAAATGAATGGTTAATTAAGTGGAAAGGGCTGCCGGACAGTGAAACAACTTGGAATCTGTTTTCCAAATGAACCAACAATTCCCTGACTTGCACCTTGAGGACAAGGTGAACCTGGAACCGAGGGGTATTGTAAGGCCCCCTATTATCCATACATACAAAAGGAGGGGTAAAAACGTAAAAGCTCACGCAGCAGAAAAGGGGAGAATATTAGGAAAAGAACATGAGAGTGGGGCCCACGGGGAAGAATGAGAAAAGAGCTATAAATAAGGCCTTATCGGGATTGGGGGCTAGGTTAACTTTTTGTCTTCATTTGGTCTGTAGAGGCTGCTAGGTCTAGGAAGGACTACTATCTTTTCCTGGGGAGGTTTGACATGATATTATCATCTTTATTGCTTTCTTTTATATTTCCTTCTACTGTATCTCTTGGCATTTATATATAAATAAAGATCTACAGAGTGCTGTCTCTGTTTGCCAACTGTTTGGGTAGTTTAGTATTTTATTTGTGGAGTCTCTACAACTGGTGTCGATTACCGCAAGTTAAATCAGGCGACAGTATCGGATAAGTTCCCAATTCCTGTGATAGAGGAATTATTAGATGAGCTGAATGGGGCAACGGTTTTCTCGAAATTAGATCTGAAATCTGGTTATCACCAGATTAGAATGAAAGAGGAAGATGTGGAGAAAACTGCGTTCCGCACACATGAAGGGCACTATGAGTTTCTAGTAATGCCGTTTGGTCTCACGAATGCTCTGGCAACCTTCCAATCTTTGATGAACCAGGTATTTAAACCTTTCCTTCGGCGCTGTGTTTTGGTTTTCTTTGATGATATACTGGTTTATAGTGCGGATATAGATGAACACGCAAAGCATTTGGGCATGGTATTCAATGTTTTGAAGGATAACCAGCTGTTTGCTAACAAAAAAAAATGCGTTATAGCCCATTCTCAAATACAGTACTTGGGACATAGGATATCCAAAAGAGGAGTTGAGGCAGATGAGGATAAGATCAAGAAGATGATTGATTGGCCACCACCAACGAATATATCTGGTCTGCGGGGCTTCTTAGGACTGACAGGATATTATAGGAGGTTTGTCAAGGGTTATGGAGAGATTGCTGCACCGCTAACCAAGTTATTACAGAAGAATGCTTTTAAGTGGAATGAAGAAGCAAATACTGCCTTCGAAAATTTGAAGCTAGCAATGACTACTCTACCAGTGTTGGCATTACCAGATTGGAACATTCCCTTTATTATCGAAACTGATGCATCTGGCGTAGGGTTAGGAGCGGTGATCTCTCAAAATGGCCACCCGATTGCCTTTTTCAGTCAGAAGTTATCCACAAGGGCTCAAAACAAACCCATCTATGAAAGAGAGTTGATGGCTGTAGTTCTATCAGTTCAAAAATGGAGGCATTATTTGCTGGGCAGGAAGTTCACCATACTTTCAGATCAAAAGGCTCTTAAATTCTTGCTTGAACAGAGAGAGGTACAGCCCCAATTCCAGAAATGGTTGACAAAGCTCCTTGGATATGATTTCGAGATTTTATATCAACCCGGACTTCAGAACAAGGCAGCGGACGCCCTATCTAGAATGGAGCAACCGGTGGAGCTGCACAGCTTGACAACTACTGGAATCATTGATGTGAAACTAATCGAGCAGGAAGTTGAGAATGATGCTGAACTTAAGAAAATTATGGAAAATCTGAAGAAAAATGCAGAAGAAGGAAGCAAGTTTCAAGTGGAAAAAGGAAGATTGCTCTATAAGGGGAGAATGGTAGTATCTCAAACTTCTACACTTATACCCAAGATCCTACATACTTTCCACGATTCTATCCTCGGGGACATTCTGGATTTTTAAGAACTTACGAGAGGATCAGTGGAGAACTATATTGGAGGGGTATGAAGGCTGAAATAAAGAAATATGTGGAACAATGCGAGATCTGCCAGAGAAACAAATACGAAGCAACCAAACCAGCTGGGGTACTTCAACCAATTCCAATTCCTGACAGAATCTTAGAAGATTGGACCATGGACTTTATTGAGGGGTTGCCACTAGCTGGAGGGGTTAATGTGATCATGGTGGTAGTTGATCGGCTGAGTAAGTATTCTTACTTTATATCATTGAGACATCCGTTTTCAGCCAAGCAAGTTGCTTCCATATTCATCGACAGAATAGTAAGCAAGCACGGCATTCCTAAGTCGATTATCACAGATCGGGATAAAATCTTTCTTAGTAATTTTTGGAAGGAACTGTTTGCAACCATGGGAACTATTCTAAAGAGGAGTACCGCGTTTCACCCACAAACTGATGGGCAGACAGAAAGGGTAAATAGATGTCTCGAAACTTATCTGCGATGCTTCTGTAATGAACAACCAAAAAAATGGGATAGACTGATTCCATGGGCAGAATTGTGGTATAATACCACCTTCCATGCATCCACCAAAATGACCCCTTTTCAGGCGGTATACCGCAGACCGCCTCCTCCCCTGTTATCCTATGGTTACAAGAAAACTCCTAATAATGAGGTTGACACGCTGCTGAAGGAACGTGACTTAGCCATCAATGCCTTAAAAGAACACCTGTGTGTAGCCTAGAACAGGATGATGAAAATGGCTGATCGAAATAGAAGAGAGTTAAAATTTAAGGTAGGAGATGAAGTCTACTTGAAATTGAGACCTTACCGGCAACGCTCCTTGGCTCGGAAGAAGTGTGAAAAGTTAGCACCTAAATATTACGGACCCTACAAAATTACTGAAGAAATAGGAGCAGTTGCGTACAGATTGATGTTACCGCCGGAAGCCAGTATCCACAATGTGTTCCATATTTCTCAGTTAAAACTGAAACTGGGTAGTCAACAAGCTGTTCAACACCAGCAACCTAGGCTAACGGAAGAGTTTGAGTTACAATTATGGCCGGAAACAGTGTTGGGAGTCCGTTGGAATCGGGAATTGGGAGGAAATGAATGGTTAATTAAGTGGAAAGGGCTGCCAGACAGTGAAACAACTTGGGAATCTGTTTTCCAAATGAACCAACAATTCCCTGACTTGCACCTTGAGGACAAGGTGAACCTGGAACCGAGGGGTATTGTAAGGCCCCCTATTATCCATACATACAAAAGGAGGGGTAAAAACGTAAAAGCTCACGCAGCAGAAAAGGGGAGAATATTAGGAAAAGAACATGAGAGTGGGGCCCACGGGGAAGAATGAGAAAAGAGCTATAAATAAGGCCTTATCGGGATTGGGGGCTAGGTTAACTTTTTGTCTTCATTTGGTCTGTAGAGGCTGCTAGGTCTAGGAAGGACTACTATCTTTTCCTGGGAGGTTTGACATGATATTATCATCTTTATTGCTTTCTTTTATATTTCCTTCTACTGTATCTCTTGGCATTTATATATAAATAAAGATCTACAGAGTGCTGTCTCTGTTTGCCAACTGTTTGGGTAATTTAGTATTTTATTTGTGGAGTTCTCTACAAAATTATAGCAATTCATTGCAAATAAGATGCAGTACCTTGATTTTATGGTTAAAGGTTCCAATTGTTTTTTCTTTTTAAGCTCTTATTTAGAAGGGATTCCATGCTGGTGAAAAACTCTAAGGACCTACTAGGCGGGTCGGGTTTTGCTTAGGCAAGAAAAGCGGAGAGGATCCCCACGAAAATTCTGAAACCGGGGATCTCGGCGCGCATTTTACTTGACCTAAGCGGCTGGCTTGGCTCCCTCTTTTTTTTCTCTCTCCCTCTCTACCGGCTGCCATGCTGGGTGAAAACTCTAAGGACCTACTAGGCGGGTCGGGTTTTGCTTAGGCAAGAAAAGCGGAGAGGATCCCCACGAAAATTCTGAAACCGGGGGATCTCGGCGCGCATTTTACTTGACCTAAGCGGCTGGCTTGGCTCCCTCTTTTTTTCTCTCTCTCCTCTCTACCGGCTGCCATGCTGGGTGAAAAACTCTAAGACCTACTAGGCGGGTCGGGTTTTGCTTAGGCAAGAAAAGCGGAGAGGATCCCCACGAAAATTCTGAAACCGGGGGATCTCGGCGCGCATTTTACTTGACCTAAGCGGCTGGCTTGGCTCCCTCTTTTTTTTTTCTCTCCCTCTCTACCGGCTGCCATGATGGGTGAAGAACTCTAAGGACCTACTAGGCGGGGTCGGGTTTTGCTTAGGCAAGAAAAGCGGAGAGGATCCCCACGAAAATTCTGAAACCGGGGGATCTCGGCGCGCATTTTACTTGACCTAAGCGGCTGGCTTGGCTCCCTCTTTTTTTTCTCTCTCCCTCTCTACCGGCTGCCATGCTGGGTGAAAAACTCTAAGGACCTACTAGGCGGGTCGGGTTTTGCTTAGGCAAGAAAAGCGGAGAGGATCCCCACGAAAATTCTGAAACCGGGGGATCTCGGCGCGCATTTTACTTGACCTAAGCGGCTGGCTTGGCTCCCTCTTTTTTTTTCTCTCCCTCTCTACCGGCTGCCATGATGGGTGAAGAACTCTAAGGACCTACTAGGCGGGTCGGGTTTTGCTTAGGCAAGAAAAGCGGAGAGGATCCCCACGAAAATTCTGAAACCGGGGGATCTCGGCGCGCATTTTACTTGACCTAAGCGGCTGGCTTGGCTCCCTCTTTTTTTTCTCTCTCCCTCTCTACCGGCTGCCATGCTGGGTGAAAAACTCTAAGGACCTACTAGGCGGGTCGGGTTTTGCTTAGGCAAGAAAAGCGGAGAGGATCCCCACGAAAATTCTGAAACCGGGGATCTCGGCGCGCATTTTACTTGACCTAAGCGGCTGGCTTGGCTCCCTCTTTTTTTTCTCTCTCCCTCTCTACCGGCTGCCATGCTGGGTGAAAAACTCTAAGGACCTACTAGGCGGGTCGGGTTTTGCTTAGGCAAGAAAAGCGGAGAGGATCCCCACGAAAATTCTGAAACCGGGGGATCTCGGCGCGCATTTTACTTGACCTAAGCGGCTGGCTTGGCTCCCTCTTTTTTTTCTCTCTCCCTCTCTACCGGCTGCCATGCTGGGTGAAAAACTCTAAGGACCTACTAGGCGGGTCGGGTTTTGCTTAGGCAAGAAAAGCGGAGAGGATCCCCACGAAAATTCTGAAACCGGGGGATCTCGGCGCGCATTTTACTTGACCTAAGCGGCTGGCTTGGCTCCCTCTTTTTTTTCTCTCTCCCTCTCTACCGGCTGCCATGCTGGGTGAAAAACTCTAAGGACCTACTAGGCGGGTCGGGTTTTGCTTAGGCAAGAAAAGCGGAGAGGATCCCCACGAAAATTCTGAAACCGGGGGATCTCGGCGCGCATTTTACTTGACCTAAGCGGCTGGCTTGGCTCCCTCTTTTTTTTCTCTCTCCCTCTCTACCGGCTGCCATGCTGGGTGAAAAACTCTAAGGACCTACTAGGCGGGTCGGGTTTTGCTTAGGCAAGAAAAGCGGAGAGGATCCCCACGAAAATTCTGAAACCGGGGGATCTCGGCGCGCATTTTACTTGACCTAAGCGGCTGGCTTGGCTCCCTCTTTTTTTTTCTCTCCCTCTCTACCGGCTGCCATGCTGGGTGAAAAACTCTAAGGACCTACTAGGCGGGTCGGGTTTTGCTTAGGCAAGAAAAGCGGAGAGGATCCCCACGAAAATTCTGAAACCGGGGGATCTCGGCGCGCATTTTACTTGCTACCTAAGCGGCTGGCTTGGCTCCCTCTTTTTTTTCTCTCTCCCTCTCTACCGGCTGCCATGCTGGGTGAAGAACTCTAAGGACCTACTAGGCGGGTCGGGTTTTGCTTAGGCAAGAAAAGCGGAGAGGATCCCCACGAAAATTCTGAAACCGGGGGATCTCGGCGCGCATTTTACTTGACCTAAGCGGCTGGCTTGGCTCCCTCTTTTTTTTCTCTCTCCCTCTCTACCGGCTGCCATGCTGGGTGAAAAACTCTAAGGACCTACTAGGGGGGTCGGGTTTTGCTTAGGCAAGAAAAGCGGAGAGGATCCCCACGAAAATTCTGAAACCGGGGGATCTCGGCGCGCATTTTACTTGACCTAAGCGGCTGGCTTGGCTCCCTCTTTTTTTTCTCTCTCCCTCTCTACCGGCTGCCATGCTGGGTGAAAACTCTAAGGACCTACTAGGCGGGTCGGGTTTTGCTTAGGGCAAGAAAAGCGGAGAGGATCCCCACGAAAATTCTGAAACCGGGGGATCTCGGCGCGCATTTTACTTGACCTAAGCGGCTGGCTTGGCTCCCTCTTTTTTTTCTCTCTCCCTCTCTACCGGCTGCCATGCTGGGTGAAGAACTCTAAGGACCTACTAGGCGGGGTCGGGTTTTGCTTAGGCAAGAAAAGCGGAGAGGATCCCCACGAAAATTCTGAAACCGGGGGATCTCGGCGCGCATTTTACTTGACCTAAGCGGCTGGCTTGGCTCCCTCTTTTTTTTCTCTCCCTCTCTACCGGCTGCCATGCTGGGTGAAAACTCTAAGGACCTACTAGGCGGGTCGGGTTTTGCTTAGGCAAGAAAAGCGGAGAGGATCCCCACGAAAATTCTGAAACCGGGGATCTCGGCGCGCATTTTACTTGACCTAAGCGGCTGGCTTGGCTCCCTCTTTTTTTTCTCTCTCCTCTCTACCGGCTGCCATGCTGGGTGAAAACTCTAAGGACCTACTAGGCGGGTCGGGTTTTGCTTAGGCAAGAAAAGCGGAGAGGATCCCCACGAAAATTCTGAAACCGGGGGATCTCGGCGCGCATTTTACTTGACCTAAGCGGCTGGCTTGGCTCCCTCTTTTTTTTTCTCTCCCTCTCTACCGGCTGCCATGCTGGGTGAAAACTCTAAGGACCTACTAGGCGGGTCGGGTTTTGCTTAGGCAAGAAAAGCGGAGAGGATCCCCACGAAAATTCTGAAACCGGGGGATCTCGGCGCGCATTTTACTTGACCTAAGCGGCTGGCTTGGCTCCCTCTTTTTTTTCTCTCTCCCTCTCTACCGGCTGCCATGCTGGGTGAAAACTCTAAGGACCTACTAGGCGGGTCGGGTTTTGCTTAGGCAAGAAAAGCGGAGAGGATCCCCACGAAAATTCTGAAACCGGGGGATCTCGGCGCGCATTTTACTTGACCTAAGCGGCTGGCTTGGCTCCCTCTTTTTTTTCTCTCTCCCTCTCTACCGGCTGCCATGCTGGGTGAAAACTCTAAGGACCTACTAGGCGGGTCGGGTTTTGCTTAGGCAAGAAAAGCGGAGAGGATCCCCACGAAAATTCTGAAACCGGGGGATCTCGGCGCGCATTTTACTTGACCTAAGCGGCTGGCTTGGCTCCCTCTTTTTTTTTCTCTCCCTCTCTACCGGCTGCCATGATGGGTGAAGAACTCTAAGACCTACTAGGCGGGGTCGGGTTTTGCTTAGGCAAGAAAAGCGGAGAGGATCCCCACGAAAATTCTGAAACCGGGGGATCTCGGCGCGCATTTTACTTGACCTAAGCGGCTGGCTTGGCTCCCTCTTTTTTTTCTCTCTCCCTCTCTACCGGCTGCCATGCTGGGTGAAAAACTCTAAGGACCTACTAGGCGGGTCGGGTTTTGCTTAGGCAAGAAAAGCGGAGAGGATCCCCACGAAAATTCTGAAACCGGGGGATCTCGGCGCGCATTTTACTTGACCTAAGCGGCTGGCTTGGCTCCCTCTTTTTTTTCTCTCTCCCTCTCTACCGGCTGCCATGCTGGGTGAAAAACTCTAAGGACCTACTAGGCGGGTCGGGTTTTGCTTAGGCAAGAAAAGCGGAGAGGATCCCCACGAAAATTCTGAAACCGGGGGATCTCGGCGCGCATTTTACTTGACCTAAGCGGCTGGCTTGGCTCCCTCTTTTTTTTCTCTCTCCCTCTCTACCGGCTGCCATGCTGGGTGAAAAACTCTAAGGACCTACTAGGCGGGTCGGGTTTTGCTTAGGCAAGAAAAGCGGAGAGGATCCCCACGAAAATTCTGAAACCGGGGGATCTCGGCGCGCATTTTACTTGACCTAAGCGGCTGGCTTGGCTCCCTCTTTTTTTTCTCTCTCCCTCTCTACCGGCTGCCATGCTGGGTGAAAAACTCTAAGGACCTACTAGGCGGGTCGGGTTTTGCTTAGGCAAGAAAAGCGGAGAGGATCCCCACGAAAATTCTGAAACCGGGGGATCTCGGCGCGCATTTTACTTGACCTAAGCGGCTGGCTTGGCTCCCTCTTTTTTTTTCTCTCCCTCTCTACCGGCTGCCATGCTGGGTGAAAAACTCTAAGGACCTACTAGGCGGGTCGGGTTTTGCTTAGGCAAGAAAAGCGGAGAGGATCCCCACGAAAATTCTGAAACCGGGGGATCTCGGCGCGCATTTTACTTGACCTAAGCGGCTGGCTTGGCTCCCTCTTTTTTTTCTCTCTCCCTCTCTACCGGCTGCCATGCTGGGTGAAAAACTCTAAGGACCTACTAGGCGGGTCGGGTTTTGCTTAGGCAAGAAAAGCGGAGAGGATCCCCACGAAAATTCTGAAACCGGGGGATCTCGGCGCGCATTTTACTTGACCTAAGCGGCTGGCTTGGCTCCCTCTTTTTTTTTCTCTCTCCTCTCTACCGGCTGCCATGCTGGGTGAAAAACTCTAAGGACCTACTAGGCGGGTCGGGTTTTGCTTAGGCAAGAAAAGCGGAGAGGATCCCCACGAAAATTCTGAAACCGGGGGATCTCGGCGCGCATTTTACTTGACCTAAGCGGCTGGCTTGGCTCCCTCTTTTTTTTCTCTCTCCCTCTCTACCGGCTGCCATGCTGGGTGAAGAACTCTAAGAAACCTACTAGGCGAGGTCGGGTTTTGCTTAGGCAAGAAAAGCGGAGAGGATCCCCACGAAAATTCTGAAACCGGGGGATCTCGGCGCGCATTTTACTTGACCTAAGCGGCTGGCTTGGCTCCCTCTTTTTTTTCTCTCTCCCTCTCTACCGGCCTGCCATGCTGGGTGAAAAACTCTAAGGACCTACTAGGCGGGTCGGGTTTTGCTTAGGCAAGAAAAGCGGAGAGGATCCCCACGAAAATTCTGAAACCGGGGGATCTCGGCGCGCATTTTACTTGACCTAAGCGGCTGGCTTGGCTCCCTCTTTTTTTTCTCTCTCCCTCTCTACCGGCTGCCATGCTGGGTGAAAAACTCTAAGGACCTACTAGGCGGGGTCGGGTTTTGCTTAGGCAAGAAAAGCGGAGAGGATCCCCACGAAAATTCTGAAACCGGGGGATCTCGGCGCGCATTTTACTTGACCTAAGCGGCTGGCTTGGCTCCCTCTTTTTTTTTTTCTCTCCCTCTCTACCGGCTGCCATGATGGGTGAAGAACTCTAAGAACCTACTAGGGTGGGTCGGGTTTTGCTTAGGCAAGAAAAGCGGAGAGGATCCCCACGAAAATTCTGAAACCGGGGGATCTCGGCGCGCATTTTACTTGACCTAAGCGGCTGGCTTGGCTCCCTCTTTTTTTTCTCTCTCCCTCTCTACCGGCTGCCATGCTGGGTGAAGAACTCTAGTGACCCACTAGGCGGGGGTCGGGTTTTGCAACTCTAAGCAGCTTGGTCGTATTGTTTTGTTTTTATCGGCTGTTATGTTTGGGTGAAGAACTCTAAGAACTTGCCGACTTTGCTTTCTACTTGACCTAACAATCATATTTTGCTTTCAAACAATCTTATACAAATGTGTATGGCCAAAAGAGGGATTTAAAATTAATATAAAAAAGGCAGTAGAATATGGCAAAAAAGGGGATTAAAATTGAGATAAAAAAGGCAACCGCAACATATTATTATGTACATAATTCACAATATTCAGAAAATGAACCAAGTGTTCTACTCATTTCTAAGCTATCAATATATGCATTTTCAACATATGTAACATATTCAAATAACAAATACAATCACAAATCCGAGCTCCGTTCTCATGGGTTAGGCATATATGCTTTTTTATGCTAAAAAGCGAAGTTAGACATGGTACTTATTCTAAGCATAGAGCATTGCAAAAGTTTCTAAATTTTGACATTTTTAGCAAAATTTGCAAAATGAAAATTTCCCAAAGGACATGGAATGTGCAAGGCTACAACCCCACCCCCCACTTAAAAAATTTGCATTGTCCTCAAAGCATTTTAAGCAAGATTCTACGGATGGAAAGAAAAAAAAAAGAGAACAGAAGACCTCCCCTTGTAACCTAGTTTCTTCATGGAAGCTTGCTTGCAAAGATCCCAAGTTTTGGTTATGTTTCATTTTCCTTTATTCCTACAAAAAGAAAACAAGAATTTCCATCGCATTTTATTAAAGAGGTTAAACTAAAAATTTTAGAAAAATGTGCAGAATTGTTTAAGCTCGGTTGCATTTTCTAAGCATCACTTGAATTATTAAAACGACCTAACAAATATTCAATACAAGTTCGTAATTCATAACCTACCAAAAAGTTCAAAAAGAATTGTTGTAAATTACATACATCAATAAACTTACTTCAGCATTCATTTGGGGTATTGTAGGTTCATATTAAAAAAGTAGTCATTCATGTCGTGATGCAAAGGCCCTTTTTATGTATCTAAAACTAAAATCACGAAAATCATCGTGGACATGCCAGCACAACAAACTGAATTTCCATGGGAAGCCTTTGCTAACAAAATGGTTGACAATAATTACTCAGACAAGAGAGAATGACTATAATTAATTAACAGAAGTACAAATCAATATAGGTGCACAACCACCAAGCCCCAACAAAAGGAACAATAAATTTCAATAACAAAAGAAAGGTAGTATCAGGACTATCCTTACTTGTTATCGAAGAAGATACCTTGGCTCTGGTAAGCCCAATGCTCTGCCTTACAACGTTCAATTACCTCAGTACTGCAGCGTTTCTTCAAAGTTTGGGAATCTACCTAAAACATAAATATATATTCCAACTTGAAAACCTCCATGTCAGAAACTTTACTTTATTTATCAAACCAGATGCTATGCAAGAATTAGTTAGCAGAAATACAACATAAATAGTAATGATATTCTTTGGGGAGGGGATAAAAGCATCTTTCATCTTAGAAATAAGCTTAGCAGTTAGCACTAACCTTTATATAAGAAGTTAACACCGGTTTGATTGCTTCTTAAAGTTCAGCTACGAAATCTGGTAAAGAGAAAGACCTAATCCATAATGTTAAAGAGGAAAAGACCAAGTCAGATTCCTTTATTCAAACAGGTTAGTATCACATCTCCAAAGGAAAAAACTTACGGACCTCTGCGACGAATTTCCTTGAATGATGTAGCAGCACCTGATTCTTCAAACATAGTTTCATTTATGCTATGAAAAATAAGATTGATAAATAAAACTTTCGGCTACAATGAGCCACATAAACATAAAGCTGTGACAGGAAAACAAAAGCTAACAGATAATTAACTATACAGTTTGTAAGCAAAATACCAAATAGCCCATAATCAAGATCACAACTGAAGCAAACAATAATGTGTAGTTTATCATTTCCAACCAAATAATTCAATAACAAATAAGGTCAAATGGCCAAATAATATGTCCTTTCACATAAATATTTACTCCTGAATTTTTTGAAGGATAATGTTACCGCTTCTCTCCCACGTTTCACAAAAATTCTTTTACATATTATATTTTTTTTACATCTTCCTATTGAAGAATCTCATTTGAGCATTTTGTGGTCAATTTGACTTGAAAGAAACGGCCAAACTTTCAATAAGAAAGAAGCAAGATGCCCAGTTTTTTTTAACTGCTGTTTTTCTCTACTTTTTTTTTTCTTTAACTTGCTGTAAATTGGAGATGTTTTCCATAACTACTTTGGCTTATGTAATTTACCTTCTCCCTAAATGCAACCATAAATCAAACAAACTAGATGAATAAATTTACACCACAGAAATCCATCCTATGAAGACTACAGCGGAGAAAGACGGGATAAGGATAAAGCATAGGAAGAGCAAATACCCCATGGGAAGTAAACTGATAAAAAATACTTTGTCTTGAGAGTAATATATCCCGAACCAATTTTCTGCCAGCCATTAAGATTTACCCACTGCAACTCTGCACACAAATATTTTCTTATAAACAATAATTAACACAATCTAATTGGTATCTTATGGATATAAAAGACAGCATGGATCCATATTGAAAGGATTTCAAATTAGTCTACGAACAAAGAATTTGGAAGGATTTGTGATCAACTAAGGAGCTCTCGACTTTCTTCGCTGGAATTTACCTTCCTTGGGTACTTATCGACCAGAGACTGGAAGTAATTGTGCTCTTCGTCCATAGTAGTCATCCAACCAGCAAGGGAAAGACCACGACGCGCAGTGGAATAGGAAAAAGAGCGTCGAGCACAGCCTTCGTGTCACCAGCAATCGTTTTTCCTTTATTGGTAGACCGAAAAGGCTTTGTCAAGCAGGCAGGCATGATTGTCACTCGATCGACAGTTGAGAAATCCAGCGCTGTTAGGGCCGGGAGAAGAAGATGGCCGTGAATCGCGATTTTGAGGAAGACGAAGAAGATAAGAGAAGGGGAGAGGACGAGAAAGTAGAGAGAGAGCCGTTAGAGAAGAAGTAGGGAAGAAATTCTTTTATTTAAAATTCAATTGCATTATTTATTTATTTATTTAATTTCTTTTTATTTATTTATTTAATTTAAATAATATACATAAATTTGCAAATTGGAATATATAGTTATATTACTTATTATAGAATATAAAATGAAAATAGTGATTAGTAGTGATTAGAAGAAATGTCTAAAATAAACAAAAATAATAAATATTCAAAAAAGATATTCTTTTTTTATTTAAATAATACGAAGGCTAGTACCCTTCGGGAAGTGATTGGTCTGTCATATGCTATAAACGGGATTAAACTCCATTTCTCATACTTTCACTCATTGATTAACTCATTGTTAAGATTAGGTTAGGTATATTTCGATTTCACACTAAGCCAAGAAATTCAAGAACGATAAACTTTAAAATTTGGGATAGGGATCAACAAGTTATTGAAATTTTTTTCCTCGCCAAGTAGAATTGCTTTATCAATGATTCGGTGAATGTATCTATGTTCAGTTCGTGTGTGTACATGTATGAATCAAATTCATTTTGTTAGGATGGGGATCATCAATTTAATTAGGGATCGGTCTTATGATGAAACAATTCATTGCATTGATTAAATCCAATATAAAAAACCATTTTACCTATACTCAATAGATAAATCCAGTTCCTCAATGAGCCCTAAGCCCTAAGCACTAAGCCCTAAGCCCTAAGCCCTAAAAGCCCTAAGCCTTAAGCCCTAAGCCCTAAAAGCCCTAAGCCCTAAGTCCTAAGCGCCCTAAGCGCTGTAAAAGCCCTAAAAGCCCAAAGCCCAAGCCCTAAAAGCACAAGCCCTAAACCCTAAAATCCCAAAAGCCCAAAGCACAAGCCCTAGAAGCCCAAACCCTAATTCCTAAAAGACCTAAAAGCCCTAAGCGCCCTAAGAGCCAAAAGCCCGAGCCCTAAAAGCCCAATCCCTAAAAGCCCAAGCCCTAAAAGCCCAAGCCCTAATCCCTAAGCACTAAGCCAAAGGCCCTAAGCCCCAAAAGCACCAAAAGCACCAAAAGCCCTAAGCCCTAAAAGCCCTAAAAGCCCTAAGTCCTCCTAAAAGCGTTAAGCCCTAAAAGCACTAAGCCATAAGCCTTAAAACCTAAAAGCCCTAAGAGCCCTAAAATCCCTAAAAGTCCTAAGCGCCCTAAACCCCTAAACCCTAAACACTAAAGCCATAAGCCCTAAAATCCCTAAGCCCTAAAACCCTAAGCCCAAGCCCTAAAATCCCTAAAAGCCCTAAGCGCCCTAAAAGCCCTAAAAGCCCTAAATGCCCTAAAAACTCTAAACCCTAAAAGCTATAAGCCCTAAAAGCCCTAAGCCCTAAACGCCTTAAAAGCCATAAACGCCTTAAGCGCCCTTAAAGCCATAAACGCCCAAGCCCTAAAGGCCTGAGCCCTAAAAGCCAAAGCCCTAAGCCATAAGCCCTAAGCCCTACAAGCCCTAAGCCCTAAGCAATAAAAGCACAAGAACTAAGCCCTAAACCCTAAACCCTAAACCCTAAACCCTAAGCCCTAAGCCCTAAGCCCTAAGCCCTCAACCCTAAGGCCTAAGCCCTAAGGCCTCAGCCCTAAAAGCCCTAAAAGTCGTAAAAGCCGTAAAAGCCCTAAGCCCTACAACCTAAAAACCCTAAGCGTCGTAAAAGCCCAAAAGCCCTAAACGCCCAAAGCCCAAGCCCTAAAAGCCCAAACCCTAAGCCCTAAGCCCTAAAGCCCTAAAAAGCCCTAAAAGCCCTAAAAGTCGTAAAAGCCTAAAAGCCCTAAGCCCTAACAACCTAAAAGCCTAAGCGTCGTAAAAGCCCAAAAGCCCTAAACGCCCAAAGCCCAAAGCCCTAAAAGCCCAAACCGTAAAGCCCTAAGCCCTAACCCTAAAAGCCCTAAAAGCCCTAAACCCTAAACCCTCAACCATAAACGATAAGCCCGAAAATAAGTAAGCCCTAACCCGTAAAAGCCATAAGACCTAAAAGTCACAAGCCCTAAAAGCCCTAAGATCATTAAAAGTCCTAAAAGCCCAACGAGCCCAAAGCCCGAGCCCCTAAAAGCCCAGCCCAATCCGTAAGCCCTAAAAGCCAAAACACCCTAAAAAAGCCCTAAAGCCTAAAAGCCCCAAAAGCCCTAAATGCCTAAAAGCCCTAAAATCCCATATCCCTAAAATACCCTTAAAATCCTCTTAAAGCCTAAGCCCTAAAGCCCTAAAAGCGCTAAGCCTAAGCCATAATCCCTAAAAGCCCTAAGCCATAATCCTAAAAGCCCTAAGCCCTAAAACCTAAAAGCCCTAAGCCATAATCCCTAAAAGCCCTAAGCCCTAAAACTAAAAGCCCTAACGCTCTAAAGCCCCAAGCCCTAGGCGCACTAAAAGCCCAAAGCCCAAGCCCTAGGCCTAAAAGCCCAAAGCCCTAAAAGCCAAAGCCCAAGCCTTAAAAGCCCAAACCCTAAGCCTAAGCCCTAAGCCCTAATCCCTAAAATCCCTAAGCGCCCAAAAAGCCCTAAGAGCACTAAAAGTCCTAAAAGCCCAACGAGCCCAAAGCCCGAGCCCTAAAAGCCCAAGCCCTAATCCCTAAGCCCTAAGCCCTAATAGCCCTAAAAGCCCCAAAAGCCCTAAATGCCTTAAAAGCCCTAAAATCCCATATCCCTAAATACCCTTAAAACCCTTAAAGCCCTAAGCCCTAAAAGCTTAAAGCCCTAAGCCATAATCCCTAAAAGCCCTAAGCCCTAAAACCTAAAAGCCCTAAGCCATAATCCGTAAAAGCCCTAAGCCCTAAAACCTAAAAGCCCTAAGCGCCCTAAAAGCCCTAAAAGCCCTAAGCGCCCTACACCCTAAACCCCTAAACCCCTAAACCCTAAACACTAAAAGTCATAAGCCCTAAGTGCCCTAAGTGCCCTAAAAGCCCTAAACGTATTAAGGACCCTAGGCGCACTAAAAGCCCAAAGCCCAAGCCCTAGCCCTAAAAGCCCTAAGCCCTAAAAGCCCAAAGCCCAAGCCTTAAAAGCCCAAACCCTAAGCCCTAAGCCCTAAGCCCTAATCCCTAAAATCCCTAAGCGCCCAAAAAGCCCTAAGAGCACTAAAAGTCCTAAAAGCCCAACGTACCCAAAACCCGAGCCCAAAAAGCCCAAGCCCTAATCCCTAAGCCCTAAGCCAAACACCCTAAGCCCTAAAAGCCCTAAAAGCCCCAAAAGCCCTAAATGCCCTAAAAGCCCTAAAATCCCATATCCCTAAATACCCTTAAAAACCCTTAAAGCCCTAAGCCCTAAAAGCGCTAAGCCTAAGCCATAATCCCTAAAAGCCCTAAGCCCTAAAACCTAAAAGCCCTAAGCCATAATCCCTAAAAGCCCTAAGCCATAAAACCTAAAAGCCCTAAGCGCTCTAAAAGCCCAAGCGCCCTACACCCTAAACCCTAAACCCTAAACCCTAAACCCTAAACCCTAAGCCCTAAACCCTAAACCTAAAAGTCATAAGCCCTAAGTGCCCTAAGTGCCCTAAAAGCCCTAAACGTCTTAAGCACCCTAGCGCACTAAAAGCCAAAGCCCAAGCCCTAGGCCTAAAAGCCCTAAGGCTAAAAGCCCAAAGCCCTAAAAGCCCAAAGCCCAAGCCTTAAAAGCCCAAACCCTAAGCCCTAAGCCCTAAGCCCTAATCCCTAAAATACCTAAGCGCCCAAAAAGCCCTAAGAGCACTAAAAGTCCTAAAAGCCCAACGAGCCCAAAGCTCGAGCCCTAAAAGGCCAAGCCCTAATCCGTAAGCCCTAAGCCCTAATAGCCCTAAAAGCCCCAAAAGCCCTAAATGCCTTAAAAGCCCTAAAATCCCATATCCCTAAATACCCTTAAAACCCTTAAAGCCCTAAGCCCTAAGCCCTAAAGCGCTAAGCCCTAAACCCTAAACCTAAAAGCCCTAAGCCCTAAAACCTAAAAGCCCTAAGCCATAATCCCTAAAAGCCCTAAGCCCTAAAACCTAAAAGCCCTAAGCGCCCTAAAAGCCCTAAAAGCCCTACACCTAAACCCTAAACCCTAAACCCTAAACCCTAAACCCTAAAAGTCATAAGCCCTAAGTGCCCTAAGTGCCCTAAATGCCCTAAACGTCTTAAGCATCCTAGGCCACTAAAAGCCCAAAGCCCAAGCCCTAGGCCTAAAAGCCCTAAGCCCTAAAAGCACTAAGCCCTAAGCCCTAAAAGCGCTAAGCCTAGGCCTAAAAGCCGTAAGCCCTAAAAGCGCTAAGCCCTAAGCCATAATCCCTAAAAGCCCTAAGCCATAATCCCTAAAAGCCCTAAGCCCTAAAACCTAAAAGCCCTAAGCCATAATCCCTAAAAGCCCTAAGCCCTAAAACCTAAAAGCCCTAAGCGCCGTAAAAGCCCTAAAAGCCCTACACCCTAAACCCTAAACCCTAAACCCTAAACCCTAAACCTAAACCCTAAACCCTAAACCCCTAAACCCTAAAACCCTCATAAGCCCTAAGTGCCCTAAGTGCCCTAAAAGCCCTAAACGTCTTAAGCACCCTAGGCGCACTAAAAGCCCAAAGCCCAAGCCCTAGGCCTAAAAGCCTAAGCCCTAAAAGTCCAAAGCCAAGCTTTAAAGCCCAAACCCTAAGCCCTAAGCCCTAAGCCCTAATCCCTAAAATCCCTAAGCGCCCAAAAAGCCCTAAGAGCACTAAAAGTCCTAAAAGCCCAACGAGCCCAAAGCCTGAGCCCTAAAAGCCCAAGCCCTAATCCCTAAGCCCTAAGCCAAACACCCTAAGCCCTAAAAGCCCCAAAAGCCCTAAATGCCCTAAAAGCCCTAAAATCCCATATCCCTAATATACCTTAAAACCCTTAAAGGCCTAAGCCCTAAGCACTAAAAGCGCTAAGCCCTAAGCCATAATCCCTAAAAGCCCTAAGCCCTAAAACCTAAAAGCCCTAAGCCATAATCCCTAAAAGCCCTAAGCCCTAAAACCTAAAAGCCCTAAGCGCCCTAAAAGCCCTAAAAGCCCTACACCCTAAACCCCTAAACCCTAAACCCTAAACCCTAAAAGTCATAAGCTCTAAGTGCCCTAAGTGCCCTAAAAGCCCTAAACGTCTTAAGCATCCTAGCGCCACTAAAAGCCCAAAGCCCAAGCGCTAGGCCTAAAAGCCCTAAGCCTAAAAGCCCAAAGCCCAAGCCTTAAAAGCCAAACCCTAAGCCCTAAGCCGTAAGCTAATCCCTAAAATCCTAAGCGCCCAAAAGCCCTTAGAGCACTAAAAGTCCTAAAAGCCCAACGAGCCCAAAGCCCGAGCCCTAAAAGCCCAAGCCCTAATCCGTAAGCCCTAAGCCAAACACCCTAAGCCCTAAAAGCCCTAAAAGCCCCAAAAGCCCTAAATGCCCTAAAAGCCCTAAAATCCCATATCCCTAAATACCCTTAAAACCCTTAAAGCCCTAAGCCCTAAGCCCTAAAAGCGCTAAGCCCTAAGCCATAATCCCTAAAAGCCCTAAGCCTTAAAACCTAAAAAGCCCTAAGCGCCCTAAAGCCTAAAAAGCCCTACACCCTAAACCCCTAAACCCTAAAACCCTAAACCCTAAACCCTAAACCAAAAAGTCATAAGCCCTAAGTGCCCTAAGCTGCCTTAAAAGCCCTAAACATCTTAAGCATCCTAGGCGCACTAAAAGCCCAAAGCCCAAGCCCTAGGCCTAAAAGCCCTAAGCCCTAAAAGCCAAAGCCCAAGCCTTAAAAGCCCAAACCCTAAGCCCTAAGCCCTAAGCCCTAATCCCAAAATCCCTAAGCGCCCAAAAAGCCTAAGAGCACTAAAAGTCCTAAAAGTCCAACGAGCCCAAAGCCCGAGCCCTAAATGCCTGAGCCCTAAGCCAAACACCCTAAGCCCTAAAAGCCCCAAAAGCCCTAAATGCCCTAAAAGCCCTAAAATCCCATATCCCTAAATACCCTTAAAACCCTTAAAACCCTAACGCCCTAAAAGCTTAAAGCCCTAAGCAATAATCCCTAAAAGCCCTAAGCCCTAAAACCTAAAAGCCCTAAGCCGTAATCCCTAAAAGCCCTAAGCCCTAAAACCTAAAAGCCCTAAGCGCCCTAAAAGCCCTAAAAGCCCTAAGCGCCCTACACCCTAAACCCCTAAACCCCTAAACACCTAAACACTAAAAGTCATAAGCCCTAAGTGCCCTAAGTGCCCTAAAAGCCCTAAACGTATAAGGACCCTAGGCGCACTAAAAGCCCAAAGCCCAAGCCCTAGCCCTAAAAGCCCTAAGCCCTAAAAGCCCAAAGCCCAAGCCTTAAAAGCCCAAACCCTAAGCCCTAAGCCCTAAGCCCTAATCCCTAAAATCCCTAAGCGCCCAAAAACCCTAAGAGCACTAAAAGTCCTAAAAGCCCAACGTACCCAAAACCCGAGCCCAAAAAGCCCAAGCCCTAATCCCTAAGCCCTAAGCCAAACACCCTAAGCCCTAAAAGCCCTAAAAGCCCCAAAAGCCCTAAATGCCCTAAAAGCCCTAAAATCCCATATCCCTAAATACCCTTAAAACCCTTAAAGCCCTAAGCCCTAAAAGCGCTAAGCCCTAAGCCATAATCCCTAAAAGCCCTAAGCCCTAAAACCTAAAAGCCATAAGCCATAATCCCTAAAAGCCCTAAGCCATAAAACCTAAAAGCCCTAAGCGCTCTAAAAGCCCCAAGCGCCCTACACCCTAAACCCGTAAACCCTAAACCCTAAACCCTAAACCCTAAACCCTAAGCCCCTAAACCCTAAACCCTAAAAGTCATAAGCCCTAAGTGCCTTAAGTGCCCTAAAAGCCCTAAACGTCTTAAGCACCCTAGGCGCACTAAAAGCCCAAAGCCCAAGCCCTAGGCCTAAAAGCCCTAAGGCCTAAAAGCCCAAAGCCCTAAAAGCCCAAAGCCCAAGCCTTAAAAGCCCAAGCCTTAAAAGCCCAAACCCTAAGCCCTAATCCCTAAAATACCTAAGCGCCCAAAAAGCCCTAACAGCACTAAAAGTCCTAAAAGCCCAACGAGCCCAAAGCCCGAGCCCTAAAAGCCCAAGCCCTAATCCATAAGCCCTAAGCCAAACACCCTAAGCCCTAATAGCCCTAAAAGCCCCAAAAGCCCTAAATGCCTTAAAAGCCCTAAAATCCCATATCCCTAAATACCCTTAAAACCCTTAAAGCCCTAAGCCCTAAGCCCTAAAAGCGCTAAGCCCTAAACCCTAAACCCTAAAAGCCCTAAGCCCTAAAACCTAAAAGCCCTAAGCCATAATCCCTAAAAGCCCTAAGCCCTAAAACCTAAAAGCCCTAAGCGCCCTAAAAGCCCTAAAAGCCCTACACCCTAAACCCCTAAACCCTAAACCCTAAACCCCTAAACCCTAAACCCTAAAAGTCATAAGCCCTAAGTGCCCTAAGTGCCCTAAAAGCCCTAAACGTCTTAAGCATCCTAGGCGCACTAAAAGCCCAAAGCCCAAGCCCTAGGCCTAAAAGCCCTAAGCCCTAAAAGCACTAAGCCCTAAGCCCTAAAAGCGCTAAGCCCTAGGCCTAAAAGCCGTAAGCCCTAAAAGCGCTAAGCCCTAAGCCATAATCCCTAAAAGCCCTAAGCCATAATCCCTAAAAGCCCTAAGCCCTAAAACCTAAAAGCCCTATGCGCCCTAAAAGCCCTAAAAGCCCTAAAAGCCTATAGCGCCCTACACCCTAAGCCCTAAAAGCCTATAGCGCCCTACACCCTAAGCCCTAAAAGCCCAAAGCCCAAGCCTTAAAAGCCCAAACCCTAAGCCCTAAGCCCTAAGCCCTAATCCCTATGCGCCCAAAAAGCCCTAACAGCACTAAAAGTCCTAAAAGCCCAACGAGCCCAAAGCCCGACCCCTAAAAGCCCAAGCCCTAATCCCTAAGCCCTAAGCCAAACACCCCAAGACCTAAAAGCCCTAAAAGCCCCAAAAGCCCTAAATGCCCTAAAAGCCCTAAAATCCCATATCCCTAAATACCCTTAAAACCCTTAAAGCCCTAAGCCCTAAGCCATAATCCCTAAAAGCCCTAAGCCCTAAAACCTAAAAGCCCTAAGCCATAATCCCTAAAAGCCCTAAGCCCTAAAACCTAAAAGCCCTAAGCGCCCTAAAAGCCCTAAAAGCCTACACCCTAAACCCCTAAACCCTAAACCCTAAACCCTAAATCCTAAACCCTAAAAGTCATAAGCCCTAAGTGCCCTAAGTGCCCTAAAAGCCCTAAACGTCTTAAGCATCCTAGGCGCACTAAAAGCCCAAAGCCCAAGCCCTAGGCCTAAAAGCCCTAAGCCCTAAAAGCACTAAGCCCTAAGCCCTAAAAGCGCTAAGCCCTAAGCCATAATCCCTAAAAGCCCTAAGCCATAATCCCTAAAAGCCCTAAGCCCTAAAACCTAAAAGCCCTAAGCCATAATCCCTAAAAGCCCTAAGCCCTAAAACCTAAAAGCCCTAAGCGCCCTAAAAGCCCCAAGCGCCCTACACCCTAAACCCCTAAACCCTAAACCCTAAACCCTAAACCCTAAACCCTAAACCCTAAACCCTAAACCCCTAAACCCTAAACCCTAAAAGTCATAAGCCCTAAGTGCCCTAAGTGCCCTAAAAGCCCTAAACGTCTTAAGCACCCTAGGCGCACTAAAAGCCCTAAGCCCTAAGCCCTAATCCCTAAAATCCCTAAGCGCCCAAAAACCCTAAGAGCACTAAAAGTCCTAAAAGCCCAACGTACCCAAAACCCGAGCCCAAAAAGCCCAAGCCTAATCCCTAAGCCCTAAGCCAAACACCCTAAGCCCTAAAAGACCTAAAAGCCCCAAAGCCCTAAATGCCCTAAAAGCCCTAAAATCCCATATCCCTAAATACCCTTAAAACCCTTAAAGCCCTAAGCCTAAAAGCGCTAAGCCCTAAGCCATAATCCCTAAAAGCCCTAAGCCATAATCCCTAAAACCCTAAGCCCTAAGCCATAATCCCTAAAAGCCCTAAGCCCTAAAACCTAAAAGCCCTAAGCGCCCTAAAAGCCCTAAAAGCCTAAGCGCCCTACACCCTAAACCCCTAAACCCTAAACCTAACCCCTAAACCCTAAACACTAAAAGTCATAAGCCCTAAGTGCCCTAAGTGCCCTAAAAGCCCTAAACGTATTAGACCCTAGGCGCACTAAAAGCCCAAAGCCCAAGCCCTAGGCCTAAAAGCCCTAAGCCCTAAAAGCCCAAAGCCCAAGCCTTAAAAGCCAAACGCTAAGCCCTAAGCCTAAGCCCTAATCCCTAAAATCCCTAAGCGCCCAAAAAGCCCTAAGAGCACTAAAAGTCCTAAAAGACCAACGAGCCCAAAACCCGAGCCCTAAAAGCCCAAGCCCTAATCCCTAAGCCCTAAGCCAAACACCCTAAGCCCTAAAAGCCCTAAAATCCCATATCCCTAAATACCCTTAAAACCCTTAAAGCCCTAAGCCCTAAAAGCTTAAAGCCCTAAGCCATAATCCCTAAAAGCCCTAAGCCCTAAAACCTAAAAGCCCTAAGCCATAATCCCTAAAAGCCCTAAGCCCTAAAACCTAAAAGCCCTAAGCGCCCTAAAAGCCCTAAAAGCCCTAAGCGCCCTACACCCTAAACCCTAAACCTAAACCCTAAACCCTAAACCCTAAACACTAAAAGTCATAAGCCTAAGTGCCCTAAAAGCCCTAAACGTATTAAGGACCCTAGGCGCACTAAAAGCCCTAAGCCCTAATCCCTAAAATCCCTAAGCGCCCAAAAAGCCCTAAGAGCACTAAAAGTCCTAAAAGCCAAAGCCTTAAAAGCCCAAACCCTAAGTACCCTAAGCCCTAAGCCCTAATCCCTAAGCCCTAAGCCAAACACCCTAAGCCCTAAAAGCCCTCAAAAGCCTAAAAGCCCTCAAAGCCCCAAAAGCCCTAAATGCCCTAAAAAATATCCCTAAATATCATACCTTAAAACGCTTAAAGCCTAAGCCCTAAAAGGGCTAAGCCCTAAGCCCTAAAACCTAAAAGCCTAAGCCATAATCCCTAAAAGCCTAAGCCCTAAAACCTAAAAGCCCTAAGCGCCCTACACCCTAAACCCCTAAACCCTAAACCCTAAACCCGTAAACCCTAAACACTAAAAGTCATAAGCCCTAAGTGCCCTAAGTGCCCTAAAAGCCCTAAACGTCTTAAGAACCCTAGGCGCACTAAAAGCCCTAAGCCCAAGCCCTAGGCCTAAAAGCCCTAAGCCCTAAAAGCTCAAAAGCCCAAGCCTTAAAAGCCCAAACCCTAAGCCCTAAGCCCTAAGCCCTAATCCCTAAAATCCCTAAGCGCCCAAAAAGCCCTAAGAGCACTAAAAGTCCTAAAAGCCCAACGAGCCCAAAGCCCGAGCCCTAAAAGCCCAAGCCCTAAGCCAAACACCCTAAGCCCTAAAAGCCCTAAAAGCCCCAAAAGCCTAAATGCCCTAAAGCCTAAAATCCCATATCCCTAAATACCCTTAAAACCCTTAAAGCCCTAAGCCCTAAAAGCGCTAAGCCCTAAGCCATAATCCCTAAAAGCCCTAAGCCCTAAAACCTAAAAGCCCTAAGCCATAATCCCTAAGCCCTAAGCCCTAAGTCAAAACCTAAAAGTCCTATGCGCCTAAAAGCCCTAAAAGCCCTAAGCGCCCTACACCCTAAACCCCTAAACCCTAAACCCTAAACCCCTAAAACCCTAAACACTAAAAGTCATAAGCCCTAAGTGCCCTAAGTGCCCTAAAAGCTCTAAACGTCTTAAGCACCTAGGCGCACTAAAAGACCAAAGCCCAAGCCCTAGGCCTAACAGCCCTAAGCCCTAAAAGCCCAAAGCCCCAAGCCTTAAAAGCCAAACCCTAAGCCTAACCCTAAGCCCTAATCCCTAAGCGCCAAAAAGCCCTAAGAGCACTAAAAGTCCTAAAAGCCCAACGAGCCCAAAGCCCGACCCTAAAAAGCCGAAGCCTAATCCCTAAGCCCTAAGCCAAACACCCTAAGCCCTAAAAGCCCTAAAAGCCCCAAAAGCCCTAAATGCCTAAAAGCCCTAAAATCCCATATCCCTAAATACCCTTAAAACCCTTAAAGCCCTAAGCCCTAAAAGCGCTAAGCCCTAAGCCCTAAAACCTAAAAGCCCTGATCACCCTAAAAGCCCTAAGCGCCCTACACCTAAACCCTAAACCGCTAAACCCTAAACACTAAAAGTCATAAGCCCTAAGTGCCTTAAGTGCCCTAAAAGCCCTAAACGTCTTAAGCACCCTAGCGCACTAAAGCCCTAAGCCCAAGCCCTAGGCCTAAAGCCCTAAGCCCTAAAAGCTCAAAGCCCAAGCCTTAAAAGCCCAAACCCTAAGCCCTAAGCCCTAAGCCCTAATCCCTAAAATCCCTAAGCGCCCAAAAAGCCCTAAGAGCACTAAAAGTCCTAAAAGCCCAACGAGCCAAAGCCCGAGCCCTAAAAGCCCAAGCCCTAAGCCAAACACCCTAAGCCCTAAAAGCCCTAAAAGCCCCACAAGCCCTAAATGTCCTAAAAGTCCTAAAATCCCATATCCCTAAATACCCTTAAAACCCTTAAAGCCCTAAGCCCTAAAAGCGCTAAGCCCTAAGCCATAATCCCTAAAAGCCCTAAGCCCTAAAACCTAAAAGCCCTAAGCCATAATCCCTAAAAGCCCTAAGCCCTAAAACCTAAAAGTCCTATGCGCCCTAAAAGCCCTAAAAGCCCTAAGCGCCCTACACCTAAACCCCTAAACCCTAAACCCTAAACCCCTAAACCCTAAACACTAAAAGTCATAAGCCCTAAGTGCCCTAAGTGCCCTAAAAGCCCTAAACGTCTTAAGCACCCTAGGCGCACTAAAAGCCCAAAGCCCAAGCCCTAGGCCTAAAAGCCCTAAGCCCTAAAAGCCCAAAGCCCAAGCCTTAAAAGCCCAAACCCTAAGCCGTAAGCCCTAAGCCCTAATCCCTAAAATCCCTAAGCGCCCAAAAAGCCCTAAGAGCACTAAAAGTCCTAAAAGCCCAACGAGCCCAAAGCCCGACCCCTAAAAGCCCAAGCCCTAATCCCTAAGCCCTAAGCCAAACACCCTAAGCCCTAAAAGCCCTAAAATCCCCAAAAGCCCTAAATGCCCTAAAAGCCCTAAAATCCCATATCCCTAAATACCCTTAAAACCCTTAAAGCCCTAAGCCCTAAGCCCTAAAAGCGCTAAGCCCTAAGCCATAATCCCTAAAAGCCCTAAGCCCTAAAACCTAAAAGCCCTAAGCCATAATCCCTAAAAGCCCTAAGCCCTAAAACCTAAAAGCCCTAAGCGCCCTAAAAGCCTAAAAGCCCTAAGCGCCCTACACCCTAAACCCCTAAACCCTAAACCCTAAACCCCTAAACCCTAAACCCTAAAAGTCATAAGCCCTAAGTGCCCTAAGTGCCCCAAAAGCCCTAAACGTCTTAAGCACCCTAGGCGCACTAAAAGCCCAAAGCCCAAGCCCTAGGCCTAAAAGCCCTAAGCCCTAAAAGCCCAAAGCCCAAGCCTTAAAAGCCCAAACCCTAAGCCCTAAGCCCTAAGCCCTAATCCCTAAAATCCCTAAGCGCCCAAAAAGCCCTAAGAGCACTAAAAGTCCTAAAAGCCCAACGAGCCCAAAGCCCGAGCCCTAAAAGCCCAAGCCCTAATCCGTAAGCCCTAAGCCAAACACCCTAAGCCCTAAAAGCCCTAAAAGCCCCAAAAGCCCTAAATGCCCTAAAAGCCCTAAAATCCCTTATCCCTAAATACCCTTAAAACCCTTAAAGCCCTAAGCCCTAAGCCCTAAGCCTAAAAGCGCTAAGCCCTAAGCCATAATCCCTAAAAGCCCTAAGCCCTAAAACCTAAAAGCCCTAAGCCATAAGCCCTAAAACCTAAAAACCCTAAGCCCTAAAACCTAAAAGCCTTAAGCCATAAGCCCTAAAAACCCTAAGCCCTAAAACCTAAAAACCCTAAGCCCTAAAACCTAAAAGCCCTAAGCGCCCTAAAACCTAAAAGCCCTAAGCGCCCTAAAACCTAAAAGCCCTAAGCGCCCTAAAAGCCCTAAAAGCGCTAAAAGCCCTAAGCCATAAGCCCAAAAAGCCCTAAAAGCCCTAAGCCCGAAAAACCCAAACCCATAACCACTTGTAGCCTAGTTTCTTCATGGAAGATTGCTTGCAAAGATCCCAAGTTTGGTTATATTTCATTTCCTTTTATTCCTACAAAAAGAAAACAAGAATATCGATCGAATTTTATTCAATAGGTTAAACTAAAAATTTTAGAAAAATGAGCGGAATTGTTTAAGCTCGGTTGCATTTTCTAAGTATCACTTGAATTATCAAAACGACCTAACAAATATTCAATACAAGTTCATAAGTCATAACCTAGCAAAAAGTTCAAATTTTTTTAAAAAGACACTCCAAAACCCAAAATGTCGAGTGTGTAAGTGCAACGAACTTAGTTCTATACAAACCTAACAAGTATTCAAAACACGTATAAGTTTTCAAACACCTAACAACGCTTAAGTGTAAATTTATTAACTTACCAGAAATTTCAAAAAGTGTGAAAAAAAATCTTTCAAGACTCAAAATGGCAACCATGGCTGTATGTAAAACTAACTTAGTTTGTAACAACCTAAAAGGTGTTCAAAAAATGTTTAAGTATCACTCGAACTTTAAAAAACGACCTAATAATGCTTTAGTCTTACTTCATACTCATAACCTACCAAAATGTTCAAAAAATGTAGAAAAAGCACTCCAAAATCCAAATGGCAACCAACTGTGTAAGTGCAAAAGACTTAGTCTCAACTTTAAAATTAGTGCGAGTTGAAATGTATTAACTCAAGCATGATGTACAAACTTGAAACGACTTAAATATTTATTCACATCACATAAAAACAGTAATTAAATATAGATAACATGTGTAAATAAAGGGAGAATCACCTTTCTAGCAGTAGCTTTAGAGTAAGACCAAACACCATCCTCCTACTTGTAAATCTGCTCGATTGTCTACTTTGTTCTACACTCGTCATTTCACCGTCTCAGGCCATCCATTGAATTGGCCACCCAGCCTTGGCATACAAGAGTATGACTCAGCCTGTTAACAAATACCACTAAAACTAAGCAAGACAAAGAAAAAAGTTTTCAAAAATTACCTAACTTTTAGGTCTTCATGTGACCTTTAAGTTCTTCTGTCTTCTCTTCAACTCTTTGACAGATTGCTGAAATTATGTGTTTCTGCAATGTTTACCAGAACATGAAAGATTCATTACGAAATAAATACCATGAATACAAACCATGAAGAAATAGTAAAACAGTCAATACAAGAAGAAAAAAGTTCACTTCAAAACGACCTAAAACAGTATCACTTGAACAAAATGTGTCTAAGTATCACTTGAACTTTCAAAACGACCTAAAACAGCTTACGTGTAGGTTCGTAACTCATAACCTACGAAAAAAGTTCAAATAGTGTGAAAAAAGCACTACAAGACCCAAAATGGCTACCAAGTGTGTAATTGAACAAACTTAGTTCAAACCAACCTAGAACGTGCTCAAAACGTGTCTAGGTATTACTTGAGTTTCAAAATGACCTAGCAAATCCTAAATGTAGGTTCGTAACATCTACCAAAAAGGTTGAAAAAAGCATTTCGAGACCAAAAATAACAACCAAGTGCAACAAAATCAATCTAACCTAAAATGTACTCAAAACATGTGTACGTATCACTTAAACTTTCAAAACGACCAAACAATGCTTAAGTGCAAGTTTGTAACTCACAACCTAACAAAAAAATCAAAATGTGTGAAAAATGCACTTTGAGACCTAAAATGGCAACCAAGTATGCAAGTGAAACAAACTTAGTCTTAAACAAATCTAAAAAAATTTCAAACCGTGTGTTAAGTATCACTTGAACTTTCAGAACAACCTAAGAATGTTTATTTGTAAATTCATCACTCATAACCTACCAAAAAGTTCAAGAAGTATGGAAAAAAAGGAAACACTACACGACCCAAAATGGCAACCAAGTGCGCAAGTGCAACTAACTTAGTTCCAAACCAACCTAAAAAGTGGTCAAGGCGTGTCTAAGTATCACTTGGACTTTCAAAACAACCTAACAAAGTTTAGTGTAAGTTGGTAACCCATAGCCTACCAAAAAGTCCAAAAAGTGTGAAAAGGACACTTCTAGACCGAAAATGGCAACCAATTGGATAAGGTCAACAAACTTAGTTTCAAACCAACCTAAACCGAGTTAAAAACGTGTCTAAGTATAACTTGAACTTTTAAAATGTCCTAAAACAGCTTACGTGTAGGATCGTAACTCATAACCTACGAAAAAAGTTCAAATATTGTGAAAAAAGCACTACAAGACCCAAAATGGCAACAAGTGTGTAAGTGCAACAAACTTAGTTCAAACCAACCTAAAACGTGCTCAAAACGTGTCTAGGTACTACTTGAGTTTTCAAAACGACCTAGAAAATCCTAAGTGTAAGTTCGTAACTCATAATCTACCAGAAAGTTTGAAAAAAGCATTTCAAGACCAAAAATGACAACCAAGTGCAACAAACTCAATCTAACCTAAAATGTATTCAAAACGCGTGTAACTATCACTTGAATTTTCAAAACGACCCAGCAATGCTTAAGTGTAAGTTTGTAATTCACAACCTACCAAAATTTCAAAAAGTGTGAAAAAAGTACTTCAAGACCCAACATGTCAATCAATTGTGTTTAAAACTTAGTTTCAAACCAACCTAAAACGAGTTCAAAACGTGTCTAAGTATCACTTGAACTTTCAAAACGACCTAAAAAAGCTTACGTGTAGGTTCGTTACTCAAAACCTACGAAAAAATTTCAAATATTGTGAAAAAAGCACTACAAGACCCAAAATGGCAACCAAGTGTGTAAGTGGAACAAACTTAGTGCAAACCAACCTAAAACGTGTCTATGTATTACTTGAGTTTTCAAAACCACCAAGCAAATCCTAAGTGTAAGTTCGTAACTCATAATCTACCAAAAAGGTTGAAAAAAGCATATCAAGACAAAAAATCACAACCAAGTGCAACAAACTCAATCTAACCTAAAATGTATTCAAAACGTGTGTAAGTATCACTTGAATATTCAAAACGACCAAGCAATGCTTAAGTGTAAGTTTGTAACTCACAACCTACCAAAATTTCAATATGTGTGAAAAAAGTACTTCAAGACCCAACATGTCAATCAAATGTGTTTAAAACTTAGTTTCAAATAGTGTGAAAAAAGCACTACAAGACCCAAAATGGCAACCAAGTGTGCAAGTGCAACAAACTTAGATCAAACCAACCTAAAACATGATCAAAACGTGGCTAGGTATTACTTGAGTTTTAAAACGACCTAGAAAATCCTAAGTGTAAGTTCGTAACTCATAATCTACCAAAAAGGTTGAAAAAAGCATTTCAAGACCAAAAATGACCATCAAGTGCAACAAATCAATCTAACCTAAAATGTAATCAAAACGTGTGTAAGTATCACTTGAATTTTCAAAACCACCAAGTAATGCTTAAGTGTAAGTTTGTAACTCACAACCTACCAAAATTTCAAAAAGTGTGAAAAAAGTACTTCAAGACCCAACATGTCAATCAAATGTGTTTAAAAGTTAGTTTCAAACCAACCTAAAACATGTTCAAAACGTGTCTAAGTTTCACTTCAACTTTCAAAACGACCTAAAACAGCTTACGTGTAGATTCATAACTCATAACTTACGAAAAAAGTTCAAATAGTGTGAAAAAAGCACTACAAGACCCAAAATGGCAACCAAGTGTGTAAGTGCAACAAACTTAGTTCAAACCAACCTAAAACATGCTCAAAACGTGTCTAGGTATACTTGAGTTTTCAAAACGACCTAGCAAATCCTAAGTGTAAGTTCGTAACTCATAATGTACCAAAAAGGTTGAAAAAAGCATTTCAAGACCAAAAATGACCATCAAGTGCAACAACTCAATCTAACCTAAAATGTAATCAAAACGTGTGTAAGTATCACTTGAATTTTCAAAACGAGCAAGTAATGCTTAAGTGTAAGTTTGTAACTCACAACCTACCAAAATTTCAAAAAGTGTGAAAAAAGTACTTCAAGACCCAACATGTCAATCAAATGTGTTTAAAATTAGTTTCAAACAAACCTAAAACGAGTTCAAAACGTGTCTAAGTTCACTTGAACTTTCAAAACGACCTAAAAAAACTTACGTGTAGATTCCTAACTGATAACTTATGAAAAAATTCAAATAGTGTGAAAAAAGCACTACAAGACCCAAAATGGCAACCAAGTGTGCAAGGGCAACAAACTTAGTTCAAACCAACCTAAAACATGCTCAAAACGTGTCTAGGTATACTTGAGTTTTCAAAACGACCTAGCAAATCCTAAGTGTAAGTTCGAAACTCATAATCTACCAAAAAGGTTGAAAAAGCATTTCAAGACCAAAAATGACAACCAAGTGCAACAAACTCAATCTAACCTAAAATGTATTCAAAACGTGTGTAAGTATCACTTGAATTTTCAAAACGACCAAGCAATGCTTAAGTGTAAGTTTGTAACTCACAACCTACCAAAATTTCAAAAAGTATGAAAAAAGTACTTCAAGACCCAACATGTCAATCAAATGTGTGTAAAACTTAGTTTCAAACCAACCTAAAACGAGTTCAAAACGTGTCTAAGTTTTTCTTGACCTAACAAATATTCAATACAAGTTCATAAGTCATAACCTAGCAAAAAGTTCAAAATTTTTGAAAAAGACACTCCAAAACCCAAAATGTCAAGTGTGTAAGTGCAACGAACTTAGTTCTATACAAACCTAACAAGTATTCAAAACACGTATAAGTTTTCAAACACCTAACAACGCTTAAGTGTAAGTTTATAACTCATAACTTACCAAAAATTTCAAAAAGTGTGAAAAAAAATCTTTCAAGACTCAAAATGGCAACCATGGCTGTATGTAAAACTAACTTAGTTTGTAACAACCTAAAAGGTGTTCAAAAATGTTTAAGTATCACTCGAACTTAAAAACGACCTAATAATGCTTTAGTGTTACTTCATATACTCATAACCTACCAAAAGTTTAAAAAATGTAGAAAAAGCACTCCAAAATCCAAAATGGCAACCAAGTGTGTAAGTGCAACAAACTTAGTCTCAACTTTAAAATTAGTGCGAGTTGGGAAATGTATTAACTCAAGCATGATGTACAAACTTGAAACGACTTAAATATTTATTCACCATCACATAAAAACAGTAATTAAATATAGATAACATGTGTAAATAAAGGGAGAATCACCTTTCTAGCAGTAGCTTTAGAGTAAGACCAAACACCATCCTCCTACTTGTAAATCTGCTCGATTGTCTACTTTGTTCTACACTCGTCATTTCACCGTCTCAGGCCATCCATTGAATTGGCCACCCAGCCTTGGCATACAAGAGTATGTCTCAGCCTGTTAACAAATACCACTAAAACTAAGCAAGACAAAGAAAAAAGTTTTCAAAAAATTACCTAACTTTTAGGTCTTCATGTGACCTTTAAGTTCTTCTGTCTTCTCCTTCAACTCTTTGACAGATTGCTGAAATTATGTGTTTCTGCAATGTTTACCACATCATGAAAGATTCATTACGAAAATAAATACCATGAATACAAACCATGAAGAAATAGTAAAACAGTCAATACAAGAAGAAAAAAGTTCACTTGAAAACACCTAAAACAGTATCACTTGAACAAAATGTGTCTAAGTATCACTTGAACTTTCAAAACGACCTAAAACAGCTTACGTTAGGTTCGTAACTCATAACCTACAAGAAAAAGTTCAAATAGTGTGAAAAAAGCACTACAAGACCCAAAATGGCTACCAAGTGTGTAAGTGTAACAAACTTAGTTCAAACCAACCTAAACGTGCTCAAAACGTGTCTAGGTATTACTTGAGTTTTCAAAACGACCTAGCAAATCCTAAATGTAGGTTCGTAACTCATAATCTACCAAAAAGGTTGAAAAAAGCATTTCAAGACCAAAATGACAACCAAGTGCAACAAACTCAATCTAACCTAAAATGTATTCAAAACGTGTGTACGTATCACTTAAACTTTCAAAACGACCAAACAATGCTTAAGTGTAAGTTTGTAACTCACAACTACCAAAATTTCAAAAAGTGTAAAAAAAGCACTTCAAGGCCGAAAACGGCAACGAAGTACGTAAGTGCAACGGACTTAGTTTCAAGCCATCCTAAAAAGAGTGCAAAACGTGTCTAAGATTTCAAACCGACCAAACAATACTCAAGCGTAAGTTCGTAACTCACAACCTAAAAAAATTTCAAAAAGTGTGAAAAAAAGTACTTCAAGACCCAACATTTCAATCCAATGTGTAAGTGCAACAAACTTAGTTTCAAACCAACGCAAAATGTGTTTAAAACGACCTAACAATCCTTAAGTGTAAGTTCGTAACTCACAAACTAACAAAAAAATCAAAATGCGTGAAAAATGCACTTTGAGACCTAAAATGGCAACCAAGTATGCAAGTGAAACAAACTTAGTCTTAAACAAATCTAAAAAAATTTCAAACCGTGTTTAAGTATCACTTGAACTTTCAGAACGACCTAAGAATGTTTATTTGTAAATTCATCACTCATAACCTACCAAAAAGTTCAAGAAGTATGGAAAAAAAGGAAACACTACACGACCCAAAATGGCATGCGCAAGTGCAACAAACTTAGTTCCAAACCAACCTAAAAAGTGGTCAAGGCGTGTCTAAGTATCACTTGGACTTTCAAAACAACCTAACAAAGCTGTTCAACACCAGCAACCTTGGCTAACGGAAGAGTTTGAGTTACAATTATGGCCGGAAACAGTGTTGGGAGTCCGTTGGAATCGGGAATTGGGAGGAAATGAATGGTTAATTAAGTGGAAAGGGCTGCCGGACAGTGAAACAACTTGGAATCTGTTTTCCAAATGAACCAACAATTCCCTGACTTGCACCTTGAGGACAAGGTGAACCTGGAACGAGGGGTATTGTAAGGCCCCCTATTATCCATACATACAAAAGGAGGGGTAAAAACGTAAAAGCTCACGCAGCAGAAAAGGGGAGAATATTAGGAAAAGAACATGAGAGTGGGGCCCACGGGAAGAATGAGAAAAGAGCTATAAATAAGGCCTTATCGGGATTGGGGGCTAGGTTAACTTTTTGTCTTCATTTGGTCTGTAGAGGCTGCTAGGTCTAGGAAGGACTACTATCTTTTCCTGGGGAGGTTTGACATGATATTATCATCTTTATTGCTTTCTTTTATATTTCCTTCTACTGTATCTCTTGGCATTTATATATAAATAAAATCTACAGAGTGCTGTCTCTGTTTGCCAACTGTTTGGGTAATTTAGTATTTTATTTGTGGAGTCTCTACAACTGGTATCAGAGCCCAAACGCTGGGGGTGGTGACGCGGCTGATGGCGCAAAGGCAAATAGAAGAAAGAATAGATGGAACAGAGAAAGAAATACTGAGCTTGAAGGAAATGATTCTGGAAACGAAGAAATCCATGGATAGACTGGCTGATGAAATGAAAGAAAACAGCAGCTACAAAAGGCGAGATGAATCCGGAACTTCTGATGGATCAGTCATGAAGTTAAAAGGAAAATGGGAAGAAGCCGACAATCCAGGGGAAAACAATGTAGTAACTGTCGACCGAAGCAAATATAAGAAACTGGAAATGCCGATTTTCACCGGGGAAAATCCTGAGTCATGGGTGTTTAGAGCTGAGCATTTTTTCGAAATTAATAGCCTACCGGAAGCAGAAAAAGTGAAAGTAGCAGTGGTTAGTTTCGGACAAGATGAAATCGATTGGTACCGTTGGAGTAACCATAGAAAGAAGGTGGAAGGATGGGAAGATTTGAAGGTAAGGATGTTTGAATTTTTTCAAGATTCTGGGCAGAAGAGCTTAGGTGCAAGGCTGATTCGAATAGAACAAGATGGATCCTATAATGATTATGTCAAGAAATTCGTACAATATTCTGCACCACTACCGCACATGGCTGAAAGCGTGCTCTTAGATGCATTCGTGACAGGTCTAGAACCGGCTCTTCAAGCAGAAGTTATTAGTAGACATCCTCAAACCTTAGAGGAATGTATGAAGGAGGCACAACTGGTAAGTGGCAGAAACCTAGCCTTGAAATTAGCCAAGGCAGAATGGGTAAACAGTGTGACTAGGGAAGGAGGAGGCTCAAGCAAGGGACAAAGCAGTCAAGATAAAAGTTCACCAAAGAAGACTGAGTTCCCCATGAAGCAAGTCACTATTCCCATTAAAGGAAACTACCAGAAAAATGAACCTCCAGTTAAAAGACTCTTGGACACGGAATTCAGAGCAAGATTGGACAAGGGTTTGTGTTTTAGATGCAATGAGAAGTACTCACCGGGACACCGATGCAAGATGAGAGAGAAAAGGGAATTAATGTTATTTATACTTAACGAAGAAGAGAGTGGTGGGGAGGAAGTCAAAATGGAAGAGACCGAAGAAGTAATGGAGCTGAACCAGTTAGTTGTTGCTGAAACCACCGAAATTGAATTGAAGACACTCACGGGGTTAACATCCAAAGGGACAATGAAACTGAAGGGGCATGTAAAAGGAAGGGAGGTGGTGATTCTCATCGACAGTGGAGCTACGAACAACTTCATCCATGAAGCAGTGGCAATGGAAGGAGGGTTGAACATTGAACCCGGTACACAATTTGGAGTGACTATTGGAGACGGGACCCGCTGTAAAGGGAAAGGTATTTGCAGAAAGGTGGAACTGAGATTGAAAGAAATGACAGTTATAACTGATTTTCTAGTGGTGGAACTAGGAAATATTGACGTGATTTTAGGGATGCAATGGCTAGATACCACCGGCACAATGAAGGTACATTGGCCATCATTAACCATGACCTTTTGGGCAAAAGACAAGCAAATCGTGTTAAGAGGAGATCCATCCTTAGTGAAAGCTGAATGTTCTTTGAAGACATTGGAAAAAACGTGGGATATAGAAGATCAAGGCTTCCTCTTAGAATTCCAGAATTATGAGATGGAAGTAGAGAATGAATATGAACTGGGGACAAGACTAAAAGGAGATGAGGAGGAAATATCTATGATCCGATCCCTGCTCAAGTATTATGCGGAGATATTTGAGACACCGAAGAAATTACCTCCAAAAAGAGCTATTGATCACCGAATATTAACCCTACCTGACCATAAACCTATCAACGTAAGACCTTACAAATACGGTCATGTGCAGAAAGAAGAAATAGAAAAACTGGTGGTCGAGATGCTTCAAGCAGGGGTTATTCGCCCTAGTCATAGCCCTTACTCCAGCCCGGTGTTGTTAGTGAAGAAAAAAGATGGTGGATGGAGATTTTGTGTCGATTACCGCAAGTTAAATCAGGCGACAGTATCGGATAAGTTCCCAATTCCTGTGATAGAGGAATTATTAGATGAGCTGAATGGGGCAACGGTTTTCTCGAAATTAGATCTGAAATCTGGTTATCACCAGATTAGAATGAAAGAGGAAGATGTGGAGAAAACTGCGTTCCGCACACATGAAGGGCACTATGAGTTTCTAGTAATGCCGTTTGGTCTCACGAATGCTCTGGCAACCTTCCAATCTTTGATGAACCAGGTATTTAAACCTTTCCTTCGGCGCTGTGTTTTGGTTTTCTTTGATGATATACTGGTTTATAGTGCGGATATAGATGAACACGCAAAGCATTTGGGCATGGTATTCAATGTTTTGAAGGATAACCAGCTGTTTGCTAACAAAAAAAAATGCGTTATAGCCCATTCTCAAATACAGTACTTGGGACATAGGATATCCAAAAGAGGAGTTGAGGCAGATGAGGATAAGATCAAGAAGATGATTGATTGGCCACCACCAACGAATATATCTGGTCTGCGGGGCTTCTTAGGACTGACAGGATATTATAGGAGGTTTGTCAAGGGTTATGGAGAGATTGCTGCACCGCTAACCAAGTTATTACAGAAGAATGCTTTTAAGTGGAATGAAGAAGCAAATACTGCCTTCGAAAATTTGAAGCTAGCAATGACTACTCTACCAGTGTTGGCATTACCAGATTGGAACATTCCCTTTATTATCGAAACTGATGCATCTGGCGTAGGGTTAGGAGCGGTGATCTCTCAAAATGGCCACCCGATTGCCTTTTTCAGTCAGAAGTTATCCACAAGGGCTCAAAACAAACCCATCTATGAAAGAGAGTTGATGGCTGTAGTTCTATCAGTTCAAAAATGGAGGCATTATTTGCTGGGCAGGAAGTTCACCATACTTTCAGATCAAAAGGCTCTTAAATTCTTGCTTGAACAGAGAGAGGTACAGCCCCAATTCCAGAAATGGTTGACAAAGCTCCTTGGATATGATTTCGAGATTTTATATCAACCCGGACTTCAGAACAAGGCAGCGGACGCCCTATCTAGAATGGAGCAACCGGTGGAGCTGCACAGCTTGACAACTACTGGAATCATTGATGTGAAACTAATCGAGCAGGAAGTTGAGAATGATGCTGAACTTAAGAAAATTATGGAAAATCTGAAGAAAAATGCAGAAGAAGGAAGCAAGTTTCAAGTGGAAAAAGGAAGATTGCTCTATAAGGGGAGAATGGTAGTATCTCAAACTTCTACACTTATACCCAAGATCCTACATACTTTCCACGATTCTATCCTCGGGGGACATTCTGGATTTTTAAGAACTTACGAGAGGATCAGTGGAGAACTATATTGGAGGGGTATGAAGGCTGAAATAAAGAAATATGTGGAACAATGCGAGATCTGCCAGAGAAACAAATACGAAGCAACCAAACCAGCTGGGGTACTTCAACCAATTCCAATTCCTGACAGAATCTTAGAAGATTGGACCATGGACTTTATTGAGGGGTTGCCACTAGCTGGAGGGGTTAATGTGATCATGGTGGTAGTTGATCGGCTGAGTAAGTATTCTTACTTTATATCATTGAGACATCCGTTTTCAGCCAAGCAAGTTGCTTCCATATTCATCGACAGAATAGTAAGCAAGCACGGCATTCCTAAGTCGATTATCACAGATCGGGATAAAATCTTTCTTAGTAATTTTTGGAAGGAACTGTTTGCAACCATGGGAACTATTCTAAAGAGGAGTACCGCGTTTCACCCACAAACTGATGGGCAGACAGAAAGGGTAAATAGATGTCTCGAAACTTATCTGCGATGCTTCTGTAATGAACAACCAAAAAAATGGGATAGACTGATTCCATGGGCAGAATTGTGGTATAATACCACCTTCCATGCATCCACCAAAATGACCCCTTTCAGGCGGTATACCGCAGACCGCCTCCTCCCCTGTTATCCTATGGTTACAAGAAAACTCCTAATAATGAGGTTGACACGCTGCTGAAGGAACGTGACTTAGCCATCAATGCCTTAAAAGAACACCTGTGTGTAGCCTAGAACAGGATGATGAAAATGGCTGATCGAAATAGAAGAGAGTTAAAATTTAAGGTAGGAGATGAAGTCTACTTGAAATTGAGACCTTACCGGCAACGCTCCTTGGCTCGGAAGAAGTGTGAAAAGTTAGCACCTAAATATTACGGACCCTACAAAATTACTGAAGAAATAGGAGCAGTTGCGTACAGATTGATGTTACCGCCGGAAGCCAGTATCCACAATGTGTTCCATATTTCTCAGTTAAAACTGAAACTGGGTAGTCAACAAGCTGTTCAACACCAGCAACCTAGGCTAACGGAAGAGTTTGAGTTACAATTATGGCCGGAAACAGTGTTGGGAGTCCGTTGGAATCGGGAATTGGGAGGAAATGAATGGTTAATTAAGTGGAAAGGGCTGCCGGACAGTGAAACAACTTGGGAATCTGTTTTCCAAATGAACCAACAATTCCCTGACTTGCACCTTGAGGACAAGGTGAACCTGGAACCGAGGGGTATTGTAAGGCCCCCTATTATCCATACATACAAAAGGAGGGGTAAAAACGTAAAAGCTCACGCAGCAGAAAAGGGGAGAATATTAGGAAAAGAACATGAGAGTGGGGCCCACGGGGAAGAATGAGAAAAGAGCTATAAATAAGGCCTTATCGGGATTGGGGGCTAGGTTAACTTTTTGTCTTCATTTGGTCTGTAGAGGCTGCTAGGTCTAGGAAGGACTACTATCTTTTCCTGGGGAGGTTTGACATATTTCCATCTTTATTGCTTTCTTTTATATTTCCTTCTACTGTATCTCTTGGCATTTATATAAAATAAAGATCTACAGAGTGCTGTCTCTGTTTGCCAACTGTTTGGGTAATTTAGTATTTTATTTGTGGAGTCTCTACAACTGGTATCAGAGCCCAAACGCTGGGGGTGGTGACGCGGCTGATGGCGCAAAGGCAAATAGAAGAAAGAATAGATGGAACAGAGAAAGAAATACTGAGCTTGAAGGAAATGATTCTGGAAACGAAGAAAATCCATGGATAGACTGGCATGAAATGAAAGAAAACAGCAGCTACAAAAGGCGAGATGAATCCGGAACTTCTGATGGATCAGTCATGAAGTTAAAAGGAAAATGGGAAGAAGCCGACAATCCAGGGAAAACAATGTAGTAACTGTCGACCGAAGCAAATATAAGAAACTGGAAATGCCGATTTTCACCGGGGAAAATCCTGAGTCATGGGTGTTTAGAGCTGAGCATTTTTTCGAAATTAATAGCCTACCGGAAGCAGAAAAAGTGAAAGTAGCAGTGGTTAGTTTCGGACAAGATGAAATCGATTGGTACCGTTGGAGTAACCATAGAAAGAAGGTGGAAGGATGGGAAGATTTGAAGGTAAGGATGTTTGAATTTTTTCAAGATTCTGGGCAGAAGAGCTTAGGTGCAAGGCTGATTCGAATAGAACAAGATGGATCCTATAATGATTATGTCAAGAAATTCGTACAATATTCTGCACCACTACCGCACATGGCTGAAAGCGTGCTCTTAGATGCATTCGTGACAGGTCTAGAACCGGCTCTTCAAGCAGAAGTTATTAGTAGACATCCTCAAACCTTAGAGGAATGTATGAAGGAGGCACAACTGGTAAGTGGCAGAAACCTAGCCTTGAAATTAGCCAAGGCAGAATGGGTAAACAGTGTGACTAGGGAAGGAGGAGGCTCAAGCAAGGGACAAAGCAGTCAAGATAAAAGTTCACCAAAGAAGACTGAGTTCCCCATGAAGCAAGTCACTATTCCCATTAAAGGAAACTACCAGAAAAATGAACCTCCAGTTAAAAGACTCTTGGACACGGAATTCAGAGCAAGATTGGACAAGGGTTTGTGTTTTAGATGCAATGAGAAGTACTCACCGCGGACACCGATGCAAGATGAGAGAGAAAAGGGAATTAATGTTATTTATACTTAACGAAGAAGAGAGTGGTGGGGAGGAAGTCAAAATGGAAGAGACCGAAGAAGTAATGGAGCTGAACCAGTTAGTTGTTGCTGAAACCACCGAAATTGAATTGAAGACACTCACGGGGTTAACATCCAAAGGGACAATGAAACTGAAGGGGCATGTAAAAGGAAGGGAGGTGGTGATTCTCATCGACAGTGGAGCTACGAACAACTTCATCCATGAAGCAGTGGCAATGGAAGGAGGGTTGAACATTGAACCCGGTACACAATTTGGAGTGACTATTGGAGACGGACCCGCTGTAGAGGGAAAGGTATTTGCAGAAAGGTGGAACTGAGATTGAAAGAAATGACAGTTATAACTGATTTTCTAGTGGTGGAACTAGGAAATATTGACGTGATTTTAGGGATGCAATGGCTAGATACCACCGGCACAATGAAGGTACATTGGCCATCATTAACCATGACCTTTTGGGCAAAAGACAAGCAAATCGTGTTAAGAGGAGATCCATCCTTAGTGAAAGCTGAATGTTCTTTGAAGACATTGGAAAAAACGTGGGATATAGAAGATCAAGGCTTCCTCTTAGAATTCCAGAATTATGAGATGGAAGTAGAGAATGAATATGAACTGGGGACAAGACTAAAAGGAGATGAGGAGGAAATATCTATGATCCGATCCCTGCTCAAGTATTATGCGGAGATATTTGAGACACCGAAGAAATTACCTCCAAAAAGAGCTATTGATCACCGAATATTAACCCTACCTGACCATAAACCTATCAACGTAAGACCTTACAAATACGGTCATGTGCAGAAAGAAGAAATAGAAAAACTGGTGGTCGAGATGCTTCAAGCAGGGGTTATTCGCCCTAGTCATAGCCCTTACTCCAGCCCGGTGTTGTTAGTGAAGAAAAAAGATGGTGGATGGAGATTTTGTGTCGATTACCGCAAGTTAAATCAGGCGACAGTATCGGATAAGTTCCCAATTCCTGTGATAGAGGAATTATTAGATGAGCTGAATGGGCAACGGTTTTCTCGAAATTAGATCTGAAATCTGGTTATCACCAGATTAGAATGAAAGAGGAAGATGTGGAGAAAACTGCGTTCCGCACACATGAAGGGCACTATGAGTTTCTAGTAATGCCGTTTGGTCTCACGAATGCTCTGGCAACCTTCCAATCTTTGATGAACCAGGTATTTAAACCTTTCCTTCGGCGCTGTGTTTTGGTTTCTTTGATGATATACTGGTTTATAGTGCGGATATAGATGAACACGCAAAGCATTTGGGCATGGTATTCAATGTTTTGAAGGATAACCAGCTGTTTGCTAACAAAAAAAAATGCGTTATAGCCCATTCTCAAATACAGTACTTGGGACATAGGATATCCAAAAGAGGAGTTGAGGCAGATGAGGATAAGATCAAGAAGATGATTAATTGGCCACCACCAACGAATATATCTGGTCTGCGGGGCTTCTTAGGACTGACAGGATATTATAGGAGGTTTGTCAAGGGTTATGGAGAGATCGCTGCACCGCTAACCAAGTTATTACAGAAGAATGCTTTTAAGTGGAATGAAGAAGCAAATACTGCCTTCGAAAATTTGAAGCTAGCAATGACTACTCTACCAGTGTTGGCATTACCAGATTGGAACATTCCCTTTATTATCGAAACTGATGCATCTGGCGTAGGGTTAGGAGCGGTGATCTCTCAAAATGGCCACCCGATTGCCTTTTTCAGTCAGAAGTTATCCACAAGGGCTCAAAACAAATCCATCTATGAAAGAGAGTTGATGGCTGTAGTTCTATCAGTTCAAAAATGGAGGCATTATTTGCTGGGCAGGAAGTTCACCATACTTTCAGATCAAAAGGCTCTTAAATTCTTGCTTGAACAGAGAGAGGTACAGCCCCAATTCCAGAAATGGTTGACAAAGCTCCTTGGATATGATTTCGAGATTTTATATCAACCCGGACATCAGAACAAGGCAGCGGACGCCCTATCTAGAATGGAGCAACCGGTGGAGCTGCACAGCTTGACAACTACTGGAATCATTGATGTGAAACTAATCGAGCAGGAAGTTGAGAATGATGCTGAACTTAAGAAAATTATGGAAAATCTGAAGAAAAATGCAGAAGAAGGAAGCAAGTTTCAAGTGGAAAAAGGAAGATTGCTCTATAAGGGGAGAATGGTAGTATCTCAAACTTCTACACTTATACCCAAGATCCTACATACTTTCCACGATTCTATCCTCGGGGGACATTCTGGATTTTTAAGAACTTACAAGAGGATCAGTGGAGAACTATATTGGAGGGGTATGAAGGCTGAAATAAAGAAATATGTGGAACAATGAGATCTGCCAGAGAAACAAATACGAAGCAACCAAACCAGCTGGGGTACTTCAACCAATTCCAATTCCTGACAGAATCTTAGAAGATTGGACCATGGACTTTATTGAGGGGTTGCCACTAGCTGGAGGGGTTAATGTGATCATGGTGGTAGTTGATCGGCTGAGTAAGTATTCTTACTTTATATCATTGAGACATCCGTTTTCAGCCAAGCAAGTTGCTTCCATATTCATCGACAGAATAGTAAGCAAGCACGGCATTCCTAAGTCGATTATCACAGATCGGGATAAAATCTTTCTTAGTAATTTTTGGAAGGAACTGTTTGCAACCATGGGAACTATTCTAAAGAGGAGTACCGCGTTTCACCCACAAACTGATGGGCAGACAGAAAGGGTAAATAGATGTCTCGAAACTTATCTGCGATGCTTCTGTAATGAACAACCAAAAAAATGGGATAGACTGATTCCATGGGCAGAATTGTGGTATAATACCACCTTCCATGCATCCACCAAAATGACCCCTTTCAGACGGTATACCGCAGACCGCCTCCTCCCCTGTTATCCTATGGTTACAAGAAAACTCCTAATAATGAGGTTGACACGCTGCTGAAGGAACGTGACTTAGCCATCAATGCCTTAAAAGAACACCTGTGTGTAGCCTAGAACAGGATGAAGAAAATGGCTGATCGAAATAGAAGAGAGTTAAAATTTAAGGTAGGAGATGAAGTCTACTTGAAATTGAGACCTTACCGGCAACGCTCCTTGGCTCGGAAGAAGTGTGAAAAGTTAGCACCTAAATATTACGGACCCTACAAAATTACTGAAGAAATAGGAGCAGTTGCGTACAGATTGATGTTACCGCCGGAAGCCAGTATCCACAATGTGTTCCATATTTCTCAGTTAAAACTGAAACTGGGTAGTCAACAAGCTGTTCAACACCAGCAACCTAGGCTAACGGAAGAGTTTGAGTTACAATTATGGCCGGAAACAGTGTTGGGAGTCCGTTGGAATCGGGAATTGGGAGGAAATGAATGGTTAATTAAGTGGAAAGGGCTGCCGGACAGTGAAACAACTTGGGAATCTGTTTTCCAAATGAACCAACAATTCCCTGACTTTCACCTTGAGGACAAGGTGAACCTGGAACCGAGGGGTATTGTAAGGCCCCCTATTATCCATACATACAAAAGGAGGGGTAAAAACGTAAAAGCTCACGCAGCAGAAAAGGGGAGAATATTAGGAAAAGAACATGAGAGTGGGGCCCACGGGGAAGAATGAGAAAAGAGCTATAAATAAGGCCTTATCGGGATTGGGGGCTAGGTTAACTTTTTGTCTTCATTTGGTCTGTAGAGGCTGCTAGGTCTAGGAAGGACTACTATCTTTTCCTGGGGAGGTTTGACATGATATTATCATCTTTATTGCTTTCTTTATATTTCCTTCTACTGTATCTTTGGCATTTATATATAAATAAAGATCTACAGAGTGTTGTCTCTGTTTGCCAACTGTTTGGGTAATTTAGTATTTTATTTGTGGAGTCTCTACAAAATTATAGCAATTCATTGCAAATAAGATGCAGTACCTTGATTTTATGGTTAAAGGTTCCAATTGTTTTTTCTTTTTAAGCTCTTATTTAGAAGGATTCACCTGTTACAAGTTGAAATGTGAGTTGGAAAAATTGGACAAGAAGTTATAACCTTACAAGAAAATGATCCTTATAGAAAGAACTAACTTGATTCAAGCAAAATATCTTCAAGAACAAAATTGCAATTACACGAACACTTATTAACACAAATAAAAAATGCAAATCAGACTATTGAGTACAATGAAATACAACATGATAACAAGACAGAGATGCAACATATACATAAACATACAAATCAGAAAAGAAGTTGATTCTTGACAACAAAGTAAAATAAATACAAAACATAATAAATTTCTATGACCATTAGGACTCTGTAGAGAAATGCCTACTTTCGACATAAGCATTTCATCAAATTCCATCTAAAGCGGAGAGGTTGCCCATGCAAGCTCTGATACCAGGCAATCTCGACGCGCATTTTACTTTGACCTAAGCAGCTGGCTTGACTCCCTCTTTTTTTCTCCCTCCCTCTCTACCGGCTGCCGTGCTAGGTGAAGAACTAAGGACCTACTAGGCGGGTCGGGTTTTGCTTAGGCAAGAAAAGCGGAGAGGATCCCCACGAAAACTCTGAAACCGGGGGATCTCGGCACGCATTTTACTTGACCTAAGCGGCTGGCTTGGCTCCCTCTTTTTTTTCTCTCTCCCTCTCTACAGGCTGCCATGCTGAGTGAGAAGAACTCTAAGACCTACTAGGCGGGGTCGGGTTTTGCTTAGGCAAGAAAAGCGGAGAGGATCCCCACGAAAATTCTGAAACCGGGGGATCTCGGCGCGCATTTTACTTGACCTAAGCGGCTGGCTTGGCTCCCTCTTTTTTTTCTCTCTCCCTCTCTACCGGCTGCCATGATGGGTGAAAACTCTAAGACCTACTAGGCGGGTCGGGTTTTGCTTAGGCAAGAAAAGCGGAGAGGATCCCCACGAAAATTCTGAAACCGGGGGATCTCGGCGCGCATTTTACTTGACCTAAGCGGCTGGCTTGGCTCCCTCTTTTTTTTCTCTCTCCCTCTCTACCGGCTGCCATGATGGGTGAAGAACTCTAAGACCTACTAGGCGGGTCGGGTTTTGCTTAGGCAAGAAAAGCGGAGAGGATCCCCACGAAAATTCTGAAACGGGGGATCTCGGCGCGCATTTTACTTGACCTAAGCGGCTGGCTTGGCTCCCTCTTTTTTTCTCTCTCCCTCTCTACCGGCTGCCATGCTGGGTGAAAAACTCTAAGGACCTACTAGGCGGGTCGGGTTTTGCTTAGGCAAGAAAAGCGGAGAGGATCCCCACGAAAATTCTGAAACCGGGGGATCTCGGCGCATTTTACTTGACCTAAGCGGCTGGCTTGGCTCCCTCTTTTTTTTCTCTCTCCCTCTCTACCGGCTGCCATGTGGGTGAAACTCTAAGACCTACTAGGCGGGTCGGGTTTTGCTTAGGCAAGAAAAGCGGAGAGGATCCCCACGAAAATTCTGAAACCGGGGATCTCGGCGCGCATTTTACTTGACCTAAGCGGCTGGCTTGGCTCCCTCTTTTTTTTTCTCTCCCTCTCTACCGGCTGCCATGCTGGGTGAAAAACTCTAAGGACCTACTAGGCGGGTCGGGTTTTGCTTAGGCAAGAAAAGCGGAGAGGATCCCCACGAAAATTCTGAAACCGGGGATCTCGGCGCGCATTTTACTTGACCTAAGCGGCTGGCTTGGTTCCCTCTTTTTTTTCTCTCTCCCTCTCTACCGGCTGCCATGGGGTGAAAAACTCTAAGGACCTACTAGGCGGGTCGGGTTTTGCTTAGGCAAGAAAAGCGGAGAGGATCCCCACGAAAATTCTGAAACCGGGGGATCTCGGCGCGCATTTTACTTGACCTAAGCGGCTGGCTTGGCTCCCCCCCTCTCTCTACCGGCTGCCATGCTGGGTGAAAAACTCTAAGGACCTACTAGGCGGGTCGGGTTTTGCTTAGGCAAGAAAAGCGGAGAGGATCCCCACGAAAATTCTGAAACCGGGGGATCTCGGCGCGCATTTTACTTGACCTAAGCGGCTGGCTTGGCTCCCTCTTTTTTTTCTCTCTCCCTCTCTACCGGCTGCCATGATGGGTGAAAACTCTAAGACCTACTAGGGGTCGGGTTTTGCTTAGGCAAGAAAAGCGGAGAGGATCCCCACGAAAATTCTGAAACCGGGGGATCTCGGCGCGCATTTTACTTGACCTAAGCGGCTGGCTTGGCTCCCTCTTTTTTTTCTCTCTCCTCTCTACCGGCTGCCATGCTGGGTGAAAAACTCTAAGGACCTACTAGGCGGGTCGGGTTTTGCTTAGGCAAGAAAAGCGGAGAGGATCCCCACGAAAATTCTGAAACCGGGGGATCTCGCGCGCGCATTTTACTTGACCTAAGCGGCTGGCTTGGCTCCCTCTTTTTTTTCTCTCCTCTCTACCGGCTGCCATGCTGGGTGAAAAACTCTAAGGACCTACTAGGCGGGTCGGGTTTTGCTTAGGCAAGAAAAGCGGAGAGGATCCCCACGAAAATTCTGAAACCGGGGGATCTCGGCGCGCATTTTACTTGACCTAAGCGGCTGGCTTGGCTCCCTCTTTTTTTTCTCTCTCCCTCTCTACCGGCTGCCATGCTGGGTGAAAAACTCTAAGGACCTACTAGGCGGGTCGGGTTTTGCTTAGGCAAGAAAAGCGGAGAGGATCCCCACGAAAATTCTGAAACCGGGGGATCTCGGCGCGCATTTTACTTGACCTAAGCGGCTGGCTTGGCTCCCTCTTTTTTTTCTCTCCCTCTCTACCCTGCCATGCTGGGTGAAAAACTCTAAGGACCTACTAGGCGGGTCGGGTTTTGCTTAGGCAAGAAAAGCGGAGAGGATCCCCACGAAAATTCTGAAACCGGGGGATCTCGGCGCGCATTTTACTTGACCTAAGCGGCTGGCTTGGCTCCCTCTTTTTTTTTCTCTCCCTCTCTACCGGCTGCCATGATGGGTGAAGAACTCTAAGGACCTACTAGGCGGGTCGGGTTTTGCTTAGGCAAGAAAAGCGGAGAGGATCCCCACGAAAATTCTGAAACCGGGGGATCTCGGCGCGCATTTTACTTGACCTAACGGCTGGCTTGGCTCCCTTTTTTTTCTCTCTCCCTCTCTACCGGCTGCCATGGGTGAAAAACTCTAAGGACCTACTAGGCGGGTCGGGTTTTGCTTAGGCAAGAAAAGCGGAGAGGATCCCCACGAAAATTCTGAAACCGGGGATCTCGGCGCGCATTTTACTTGACCTAAGCGGCTGGCTTGGCTCCCTCTTTTTTTCTTCTCCCTCTCTACCGGCTGCCATGCTGGGTGAAAAACTCTAAGACCTACTAGGCGGGTCGGGTTTTGCTTAGGCAAGAAAAGCGGAGAGGATCCCACGAAAATTCTGAAACCGGGGGATCTCGGCGCATTTTACTTGACCTAAGCGGCTGGCTTGGCTCCCTCTTTTTTTTTCTCTCCCTCTCTACCGGCTGCCATGCTGGGTGAAACTCTAAGGACCTACTAGGCGGGTCGGGTTTTGCTTAGGCAAGAAAAGCGGAGAGGATCCCCACGAAAATTCTGAAACCGGGGGATCTCGGCGCGCATTTTACTTGACCTAAGCGGCTGGCTTGGCTCCCTCTTTTTTTCTCTCTCCCTCTCTACCGGCTGCCATGCTGGGTGAAAACTCTAAGGACCTACTAGGCGGGTCGGGTTTTGCTTAGGCAAGAAAAGCGGAGAGGATCCCCACGAAAATTCTGAAACCGGGGATCTCGGCGCGCATTTTACTTGACCTAAGCGGCTGGCTTGGCTCCCTCTTTTTTTCTCTCTCCCTCTCTACCGGCTGCCATGCTGGGTGAAAACTCTAAGGACCTACTAGGCGGGTCGGGTTTTGCTTAGGCAAGAAAAGCGGAGAGGATCCCCACGAAAATTCTGAAACCGGGGGATCTCGGCGCGCATTTTACTTGACCTAAGCGGCTGGCTTGGCTCCCTCTTTTTTTTCTCTCTCCCTCTACCGGCTGCCATGCTGGGTGAAAACTCTAAGGACCTACTAGGCGGGTCGGGTTTTGCTTAGGCAAGAAAAGCGGAGAGGATCCCACGAAAATTCTGAAACCGGGGGATCTCGGCGCGCATTTTACTTCCTAAGCGGCTGGCTTGGCTCCCTCTTTTTTTTCTCTCTCCCTCTCTACCGGCTGCCATGCTGGGTGAAAACTCTAAGGACCTACTAGGCGGGTCGGGTTTTGCTTAGGCAAGAAAAGCGGAGAGGATCCCCACGAAAATTCTGAAACCGGGGGATCTCGGCGCGCATTTTACTTGACCTAAGCGGCTGGCTTGGCTCCCTCTTTTTTTTTCTCTCCCTCTCTACCGGCTGCCATGATGGGTGAAGAACTCTAAGACCTACTAGGCGGGGTCGGGTTTTGCTTAGGCAAGAAAAGCGGAGAGGATCCCCACGAAAATTCTGAAACCGGGGGATCTCGGCGCGCATTTTACTTGACCTAAGCGGCTGGCTTGGCTCCCTCTTTTTTTTCTCTCTCCCTCTCTACCGGCTGCCATGCTGGGTGAAAAACTCTAAGACCTACTAGGCGGGTCGGGTTTTGCTTAGGCAAGAAAAGCGGAGAGGATCCCCGAAAATTCTGAAACCGGGGATCTCGACGCGCATTTTACTTGACCTAAGCGGCTGGCTTGGCTCCCTCTTTTTTTTCTCTCTCCCTCTCTACCGGCTGCCATGCTGGGTGAAAAACTCTAAGGACCTACTAGGCGGGTCGGGTTTTGCTTAGGCAAGAAAAGCGGAGAGGATCCCACGAAAATTCTGAAACCGGGGGATCTCGGCGCGCATTTTACTTGACCTAAGCGGCTGGCTTGGCTCCCTCTTTTTTTTTTCTCCCTCTCTACCTGCTGCCATGATGGGTGAAGAACTCTAAGAACCTACTAGGTGGGGTCGGTTTTGCTTAGGCAAGAAAAGCGGAGAGGATCCCCACGAAAATTCTGAAACCGGGGATCTCGGCGCGCATTTTACTTGACCTAAGCGGCTGGCTTGGCTCCCTCTTTTTTTCTCTCCCTCTCTACCGGCTGCCATGCTGGGTGAAGAACTCTAGTGACCCACTAGGCGGGGGTCGGGTTTTGCAACTCTAAGGAGCTTGGTCGTATTGTTTTGTTTTTATCGGCTGTTATGTTGGGTGAAGAACTCTAAGAACTTGCCGACTTTGCTTTCTACTTGACCTAACAATCATATTTTGCTTTCAAACAATCTTATACAAATGTGTATGGCCAAAAGAGGGATTTAAAATTAATATAAAAAAGGCAGTAGAATATGGCAAAAAAGGGGATTAAAATTGAGATAAAAAAGGCAACCGCACATATTATTATGTACATAATTCACAATATTCAGAAATGAACCAAGTGTTCTACTCATTTCTAAGCTATCAATATATGCATTTTCAACATATGTAACATATTCAAATAACAAATACAATCACAAATCCGAGCTCCGTTCTCATGGGTTAGGCATATATGCTTTTTTATGCTAAAAAGCGAAGTAGACATGGTACTTATTCTAAGCATAGAGCATTGCAAAAGTTTCTAAATTTTGACATTTTTAGCAAAATTTGCAAAATGAAAATTTCCCAAAGGACATGGAATGTGCAAGGCTACAACCCACCCCCACTTAAAATTTGCATTGTCCTCAAAGCATTTTAAGCAAGATTCTACGGATGGAAAGAAAAAAAAAGAGAACAGAAGACCTCCCTTGTAACCTAGTTTCTTCATGGAAGCTTGCTTGCAAAGATCCCAAGTTTGGTTATGTTTCATTTTCCTTTATTCCTACAAAAAGAAAACAAGAATTTCCATCGCATTTTATTAAAGAGGTTAAACTAAAAATTTTAGAAAAATGTGCAGAATTGTTTAAGCTCGGTTGCATTTTCTAAGCATCACTTGAATTATTAAAACGACCTAACAAATATTCAATACAAGTTCGTAATTCATAACCTACCAAAAAGTTCAAAAAGATTGTTGTAAATTACATACATCAATAAACTTACTTCAGCATTCATTTTGGGGTATTGTAGGTTCATATTAAAAAGTAGTCATTCATGTCGTGATGCAAAGGCCTTTTTATGTATCTAAAACTAAAATCACGAAAATCATCGTGGACATGCAGCACAACAAACTGAATTTCCATGGGAAGCCTTTGCTAACAAAATGGTTGACAATAATTACTCAGACAAGAGAGAATGACTATAATTAATTAACAGAAGTACAAATCAATATAGGTGCACAACCACCAAGCCCCCAACAAAAGGAACAATAAATTTCAATAACAAAAGAAAGGTAGTATCAGGACTATCCTTACTTGTTATCGAAGAAGATACCTTGGCTCTGGTAAGCCAATGCTCTGCCTTACAACGTTCAATTACCTCAGTACTGCAGCGTTTCTTCAAAGTTTGGGAATCTACCTAAAACATAAATATATATTCAACTTGAAAACCTCCATGTCAGAAACTTTACTTTATTTATCAAACCAGATGCTATGCAAGAATTAGTTAGCAGAAATACAACATAAATAGTAATGATATTCTTTGGGGAGGGGATAAAAGCATCTTTCATCTTAGAAATAAGCTTAGCAGTTAGCACTAACCTTTATATAAGAAGTTAACACCGGTTTGATTGCTTCTTAAAGTTCAGCTACGAAATCTGGTAAAGAGAAAGACCTAATCCATAATGTTAAAGAGGAAAAGACCAAGTCAGATTCCTTTATTCAAACAGGTTAGTATCACATCTCCAAAGGAAAAACTTACGGACCTCTGCGACGAATTTCCTTGAATGATGTAGCAGCACCTGATTCTTCAAACATAGTTTCATTTATGCTATGAAAAATAAGATTGATAAATAAAACTTTCGGCTACAATGAGCCACATAAACATAAAGCTGTGACAGGAAAACAAAAGCTAACAGATAATTAACTATACAGTTTGTAAGCAAAATACCAAATAGCCCATAATCAAGATCACAACTGAAGCAAACAATAATGTGTAGTTTATCATTTCCAACCAAATAATTCAATAACAAATAAGGTCAAATGGCCAAATAATATGTCCTTTCACATAAATATTTACTCCTGAATTTTTTGAAGGATAATGTTACCGCTTCTCTCCCACGTTTCACAAAATTTTTTACATATTATATTTTTTTTACATCTTCCTATTGAAGAATCTCATTTGAGCATTTTGTGGTCAATTTGACTTGAAAGAAACGGCCAAACTTTCAATAAGAAAGAAGCAAGATGCCCAGTTTTTTTTAACTGCTGTTTTTCTCTACTTTTTTTTTTTTTTAACTTGCTGTAAATTGGAGATGTTTTCCATAACTACTTTGGCTTATGTAATTTACCTTCTCCCTAAATGCAACCATAAATCAAACAAACTAGATGAATAAATTTACACCACAGAAATCCATCCTATGAAGACTACAGCGGAGAAAGACGGGATAAGGATAAAGCATAGGAAGAGCAAATACCCCATGGGAAGTAAACTGATAAAAAATACTTTGTCTTGAGAGTAATATATCCCGAACCAATTTTCTGCCAGCCATTAAGATTTACCCACTGCAACTCTGCACACAAATATTTTCTTATAAACAATAATTAACACAATCTAATTGGTATCTTATGGATATAAAAGACAGCATGGATCCATATTGAAAGGATTTCAAATTAGTCTACGAACAAAGAATTTGGAAGGATTTGTGATCAACTAAGGAGCTCTCGACTTTCTTCGCTGGAATTTACCTTCCTTGGGTACTTATCGACCAGAGACTGGAAGTAATTGTGCTCTTCGTCCATAGTAGTCATCCAACCAGCAAGGGAAAGACCACGACGCGCAGTGGAATAGGAAAAGAGCGTCGAGCACAGCCTTCGTGTCACCAGCAATCGTTTTTCCTTTATTGGTAGACCGAAAAAGGCTTTGTCAAGCAGGCAGGCATGATTGTCACTCGATCGACAGTTGAGAAATCCAGCGCTGTTAGGGCCGGGAGAAGAAGATGGCCGTGAATCGCGATTTTGAGGAAGACGAAGAAGATAAGAGAAGGGGAGAGGACGAGAAAGTAGAGAGAGAGCCGTTAGAGAAGAAGTAGGGAAGAAATTCTTTTATTTAAAATTCAATTGCATTATTTATTTATTTATTTAATTTCTTTTATTTATTTATTTAATTTAAATAATATACATAAATTTGCAAATTGGAATATATAGTTATATTACTTATTATAGAATATAAAATGAAAATAGTGATTAGTAGTGATTAGAAGAAATGTCTAAAATAAACAAAAATAATAAATATTCAAAAAAGATATTCTTTTTTTATTTAAATAATACGAAGGCTAGTACCCTTCGGGAAGTGATTGGTCTGTCATATGCTATAAACGGGATTAAACTCCATTTCTCATACTTTCACTCATTGATTAACTCATTGTTAAGATTAGGTTAGGTATATTTCGATTTCACACTAAGCCAAGAAATTCAAGAACGATAAACTTTAAAATTTGGGGATAGGGATCAACAAGTTATTGAAATTTTTTTCCTCGCCAAGTATAATTGCTTTATCAATGATTCGGTGAATGTATCTATGTTCAGTTCGTGTGTGTACATGTATGAATCAAATTCATTTTGTTAGGATGGGGATCATCAATTTAATTAGGGATCGGTCTTATGATCAAACAATTCATTGCATTGATTAAATCCAATATAAAAAACCATTTTACCTATACTCAATAGATAAATCCAGTTCCTCAATGAGCCCTAAGCCCTAAGCTAAGCCCTAAGCCCTAAAAGCCCTAAGCCTTAAGCCCTAAGCCCTAAAGCGCCTAAGCCCTAAGTCCTAAGCGCCCTAAGCGCTGTAAAAGCCCTAAAAGCCCAAAGCCCAAGCCCTAAAAGCACAAGCCCTAAACCCTAAAATCCCAAAAGCCCAAAGCACAAGCCCTAGAAGCCCAAACCCTAATTCCTAAAAGACCTAAAAGCCCTAAGCGCCCTAAGAGCCCAAAGCCCGAGCCCTAAAAGCCCAAGCCCTAAAATTCCAAGCCCTAAAAGCCCAAGCCCTAATCCCTAAGCACTAAGCCAAAGGCCCTAAGCCCCAAAAGCACCAAAAGCCCTAAGCCCTAAAAGCCCTAAAAGCCCTAAGTCCTCCTAAAAGCGTTAAGCCCTAAAAGCACTAAGCCATAAGCCTTAAAACCTAAAAGCCCTAAGAGCCCTAAAATCCCTAAAAGTCCTAAGCGCCCTAAACCCTAAATCCCTAAACCCTAAACACTAAAGCCATAAGCCCTAAAATCCATAAGCCCTAAAATCCCTAAGCCCTAAAACCCTAAGCCCTAAAACCCTAAGCCCAAGCCCTAAGCCATAAGCCCTAAGCGCCCTAAAAGCCCTAAACCCTAAAAGCTATAAGCCCTAAGCCCTAAGCGCCCTAAAAGCTCTAAGCCCTAAGCCCTAAACCCTAAAAGCCCTAAAAGTCCTAAAAGCCCTGAAAGGCCAAAGCCCAAGCCCTAAGCCCTAAAATCCCAAGCCCTAAGCCGTAAGTCAAAACCCCTAAGCCCTAAAAGCCCTAAAAGCCCTAAGCCCTAAGCCCTAAAAACCATAAACCCTAATAGCCCTAAGCCCTAAACGCCTTAAAAGCCATAAACGCCTTAAGCGCCCTAAAAGCCCTAAACGCCCTAAAAGCCCAAAGCCCAAGCCCTAAAAACCCAAGCCCTAAAAGCCCAAGCCCTAAAGGCCCGAGCCCTAAAAGCCCAAGCCCGAAAGGCCCGAGCCCTAAAAGCCCAAGCCCTAAGCCATAAGCCCTCAGCCCTAAGCCCAAAGACCTACAGCCCAAAGCCCTAGCCCTAAAAGCGCTAAGCCCTAAGCCATAATCCTTAAAAGCCCTAAGCCCTAAAACCTAAAAGCCCTAAGCGCCCTAAAATCGCTAAAAGCTCTAAAAGCCCTAACCGCCCTAAACCCTAAATCCGTAAACCCTAAACCCTAAACCCTAAAGCCATAAGCCCTAAAAGCTCTAAGCAATAAAACCTAAAATCCCTAAGCGCCCTAAAAGCCCTAAAAGCCCAAAGCCCAAGCCCTAATAGCCTAAGCCCTAAGCCCTAAGCCTTAAAGCCCAAAGCCCAAGCCATAAAAGCCCAAGCCCTAAGCCATAAGCCCTAAGCGCCCTAAAAGCCCTAAAAGTCCTAAAAGCCCTAAACCCTAAAAGTTATAAGCCCTAAAAGCCCTAAGCCCTAAGCGCCCTAAAAGCCCTAAGCCCAAGCCCTAATAGCCCAAGCCCTAATAGTTCAAGCCCTAATAGCCCAAGCCCTAAGCCTTAAGCCCTAAAAGCCCTAAGCCCTAAGCCCTAAAACCTAAAAGCCCTAAGCGCCCTGAGCGCCGTAAAAGCCCTAAAAGTCCTAAAAGCCCTAAAAGCCCAAAGCCCAAGCACTAAAAGCCCAAGCCCTAAACCCTAAAATCCCTAAAACCAAAGCACAAGCCCTAAAAGCCCAAACCCTAAGCCATAAGCCATAAGCACTAATCCCTAAAAGCCCTAAGCTCCCTAAAAGCCCTAAGAGCCCTAAAAGTCCTGAGAACACAAAGCCTGAGCCCTAAAAGCCCAAGTCCTAATCCCTAAGCACTAAGCCAAAGGCCCTAAGCCCTAAAATTTCTAAAAGCCCTAAAAGCCCCAAAAGCCTAAATGCCTTAAAAGCCCTAAAAGCCCTAAAAGCCCTAAAATCCCTTAAAGTCCTAAAAGTCCCAAACCCTAAACTCTAAACCCTAAACCCTAAAGCCCAAAGCCCAAGCCCTAAAAGCCCAAGCCATAAAAGCCCAAGCCATAAAAGTCCAAGCCCTCAGCCCTAAGCGCCTTAAAAGCCCTAAAAGCCCAAGCCCTAAAAGCCTTAAGCCCTAAGCCCTAAAGCCCAAAGCCCAAGCCCTAAAAGCCCAAGCCATAAAAGCCCAAGCCCTAAAAGCCCTAAAAGCCGTAAAACCGTAATAGCCCTAAGCCCTAAAAGCCCTAAAAGCCCGAAAAGCCCGAAAAGCCCTAAGCCCTAAGCGGTAAGCCCTAAAAGCCCTAAGCGGTAAGCCCTAAGCCCTAAACCCTAAATCCTAAGCCCTAAGCCCAAAGCCCTAAAAGTCCTAAGCCCTAAAAGCCCTAACCAATAAGCCCTAAGCCCTAAGCACAAAAAGCCCTAGGCCCTAAGCCCTAAGCCCTATAAGCCCTAAGCCCTAAAAGCCCTAAGCCTTAAGCCCTAAGCCCTAAAAGCCCTAATCCCTAATTCCTAAGCGCTAAGTCCTAAAAGTCATAAGCCCTAAACGCCCTAAGCCCTATAACCTAAAATCCCTAAGCGCCCTAAAAGCCCTAAAAGTCGTCAAAGCCCAAGCCCTAAAAGCCCTAAGCCCATGCCCTAAAAGCCCTAAGCCCTAAAAGCCCTAAGCCCTAAAAGCCTTAAAAGCCCTAAAAGTCTTAAGCCCTAAAAGCCCTAAGTCGTATGCTCTAAATGGTAAGTCTTAAGCCCTAAGACCTAAACGGTACACTCTAAGCAGTAAGCCCTAAAAGCCCTCAGCCCTAAAACCTAAAAGCCCTAAAAGCCCAAAGCCCAAAGTCCTAAGCCCTAAGCTCTAAAAGCCCTAAGCCCTAAGTGGTAAACTCTAAACGGTAAGCCCTAAGCCCTAAAACCTAAAAGCCCTAAGGGCCCTAAAAGCCCTAAGAGCCCAAAGCCCAAGCCCTAAAAGCCCTAGTCCTAAGCCCTAAGCCAAAGGCTCTAAGCCCTAAAAGCCCTAAATGACCTAAAAGTCCTAAGCCTTAAAAGCTATAAGCTCTAAAAGCCAAACTCTAAGCACCCTAAAAGCCCTAAACGCCTTAATAGCCCTAAGCCCAAGCCCTAAAAGCCCAGGCCCTAAGCCCTAAGCCCTAAAAGCACAAAGCCCAAAGTCCAAGCCCTAAGCCCTAAGCCCTAAGCCCTAAAAGCCCTAAAAGCCCCAAAAGCCCTAAATGCCCTAAAACCCCTAAAAGCCTTTAAAGTCCTAAAAGCCCTAAGCCCTAAAGCCCAAAGCCCAAGCCCTAAAAGCCCAAACCATAAAAGCCCGAGCCCTAAACCCTAAGCGCCCAAAAAGCCCTAAAAGCCCTAAAAGCCCTAAGAGCCCTAAATGCCCTAAATGCCCTAAAAGCTCTAAGCCCTAAGCGGTAAGCCCTAAAAGTCCTAAGCCCCAAAACCTAAAAGCCCTAAGCGCCTTAAAAGCCCAAGCCCTAAGCCCTAAAAGCCCTAAACCTAATCCCAAAGCCCTAAAAGCCCTAAGACCTAAGCCCAAGCCCTAACCAATAAGCCCTAAGCCCTAAAAGCCCTAAGCCCTAAAAGCCCTAAGCCCTAATCCCTAAGCGCTAAGCCCTAAAAGCCATGAGCCCTAAATGCCCTAAGCCCTAAAACCTAAAAGCCCTAAGCGCCCTAAAAGCCCTAAAACTCGTAAAAGCCCAAAGCCCACGCCCTAAAAGCCCTAAACCCCTAAACCCTAAACCACTAAACCCTAAACCCTAAACCCATAAGCCCTAAACCCTAAAACCTAAAAGCCCTAAGCACCTTAAAAGCTCAAACCTTATGCCCTAAAATCCCTAAGCCCTACGCCCAAAAAGCCCTAAGCACTAAGCCCTAAGCGGTAAGCCCTAAAAGCCCTAAGCCCTAAAACCTAAAAGCCCTAGGCTCCTTAAAAGCCCAAAGCCCTAGCCCTAAGCCCTAAAAGCCCTAAGCCCAAAGCCCTAAAAGCCCTAAGCCCTAAGCCCCAAGCCCTAACCAATAAGCTCTAAGCCCAAAAAGCCATAGGCCCTATGCCCTAAGCATTAAGCCCTAAAATCCCTAAGCCCTAAGCCCTAAGCCCTAATCCCTAAACGCTAAGCCCTAAAAGCTATAAGCCCTAAAACCTAAAAGCCCAAAGCCCACGCCCTAAAAGCCCTAAGCCCTAAAAGTCATAAGCCCTAAGCACCCTAAAAGCTCTAAACGCCTTAAACACCCTAGGCGCACTAAAAGCCCAAAGCCCAAGCCCTAAAAGCCCTAGGCCTAAAAGCTCAAGCCCGAAGCCCTAAGCCCTAAAAGCTTAAAAAGGAACCAGCAACTCTGTCACGGCTGATTTTGGTGTGAAAGAGGGCAGTGTTGGCATCAGTAGTGACAATGGTAGCGGTGGCGCCGAGCTTGGCGAAGAGCATGGCCACATCGACCATGGGTAACAAGTGGCCATGGCTCACAAATGGAAGGAAAATGATATCAAGTTCATCATCACTTTTTAGGGACATCGTGAAGAAGAAGAAAAAATCAATAGAATTGATGGATTCTTTGAAGAACTAATTAGCTTTGTTAAATTTGGAAATATATATAATAGTCATTTTATAGATTAATTAAAATATGATGAAAAAGTTTTGTCACAGCACAACATATGTTTACGTAGGACATAACGATAAAAGATATTGCAAAAACCAAAAGATTCTCAACTTACAAGAAAACTCAATACATATTATTATTAAAGTAGATAATTATACAGAAATAAATTGATTTATTTTAATATACCATTGGTAAACATTATAGTTAGTCGTGTCCTTTAGTCATTTGGTAAGTGCCCCATTGTACTCATTTGTAGAACACATATTAAAATACGGGGGTAAAAGGTTAAACCAACTTCGATGACAAAGATGAATTTTGACCACCACTGTGACCAATTTCGACGATCACTTTGACAACCAATTTTGGCAATGACTATGTATGATTACTAGCTCTGACAATTAAACTCCAATAGTCAAATCGACAATCACCTCCGACGACTTACGGTTTCAACTCCGGTAGCCAACTACAATGACCACTATGGTGGCTCACTCCAACAAAAATCACCTCCTACTGCCAATTTCGACCACAACCCCTCCATTGGCTAGCTCCAATGACTTCCTTTAGTAACCGAGTTCAATGATCACCTCCATGATCAAATTTTCTTGAGATGATTGTGAACCTGTGATTATCTGGCTGATTGAATATATTTTGAATAGGGATGATATTCCCTTGTCTTGTTTTTCTTTTCTTCATCCTTCCATTTATGTTAAATGGTTTGCGGTGTAGCCTTATGATTTAGCTTGTGACCAACTATATTGAATTCATCTTGCACTTTAATTTTGAGGTTAGATCGTTTTAGTTGGTTATTTTTTAAAACTTAAGGGGCCGTTTGGGGGAAGGGTTATCACTATTGAGTTAGGGTTATGGTAACCCAACCCTTGTTTGGGGGAAGGGTTATCATAACCCTTATCATAACCCATCTTCCCTCTCTCTCTTCCTTCTCAATCCCTCTTCAACCCTCCATAATCTTACTTTTTCAATTCTCTATAATCCTACATTTTCAATTTCCATACGTTTACCATTTCATTTTTTTTAAAAAAAATTACTAATTTATTTATCGAATGCCATTTGTTTTTTAATTAATTTAATAATCTTAAAAGAATTTTGTTTTTAATTTATTTTATTTACAAAATAAATTTTAAATAAATATTAATTGTGATTAGTTTATGCGTATTTACTTTAATTTTTTTATTATTTTATGTCTTTTATTTGTTTTTTACCTTTTCAAATATTTTATTTTAAAACTAATCTATATATATCTAAACTATTTCGGATAAATTTGAGTTAAATAAATTTCTAAAATATGAATTTTATTAAACTTATAGAAAAATCAAAAAAGACGATTTAAACCTAAAAAATGTATAACAAATATTTTTTTTGGAAGTATTTAAACTTTAAATGTTTAAGAATTTTCTTTTTTAAAAAATCAATTTAATGGTGAGATTTGATTTAAGATTTATTTGAATTAAATTTTGAATCTAATTTTTTACCAAATTATGCTATATTTTTGCAAAATGTACTTTTTTTTTTCTCTTTCTTCTTCGTTATTTTTATATCTTTCATTGATTTATTATAATTTTTTTATCATTTTTGTTGCTCCTTTAATTTAAAAAGGAGAAAAAAAAAACGTAATATTGAGATAAGAAGAAAACTGAGAATGTTTTATCCTTAAAGAAAAAATAGTAATTTATTCAATCGAAACGATTACTTAAAAAAAATTCATATTGTATTTAAATAAATTAAGAAAAATTGTGTTACAAAAACTAGAACAATTTGGTAAATTAAATATACAAAATTTGTGTATTGGAATTAGAATATGAATTTTTTAAAAAAATTAATAATTTATTTGCACGTAACAATTACGTCAAAAAAATATGTGTATTGGATTTAGAATACAAATTTCTTTAAAAAATCAATAAATTATTTGCACATGACGACAACGTATAAAATGTTGAAAATAGACGTCACATTTAAAAAAATTATTGAAAATTGTTTTACGAAAATAGAATAATTTAGTAAATTAAATACACAAAATTTTGGTTGGATTTAAAATATGAATTTTAAGAAAAATGTGTAAAAAATAAATTTCATAATGCTACGTACATAACCCTTCCCTCAAACACATCTTATCAGAAAACTATCACATAACACTTCTCACAAACACATCTTATCATAACACTATCATACTTTAGTCACATAACCCTTCCCTTAAACAACTTTTATCATAAAACTAGTTTTATCATAACACTAGTTTTATCATAACTCTAACCCTAACCCTTCCCCCAAACGGCCCCTAAGAGATTAGAAAAGACATGCAAGGGTAACATGAGGATCATTTCGAGTTGGTACAAAATCATGTTCATTAGAAGACGGGAGAGAGAGCAACAATAGTGCATCTTTTGTGTAGTTGGTAAATTTTCTTTAGTTTTATCTATTTTTAATGTTCATAAGAACACTAAAATAATGAGATCAAAGAAGGCATGGTTCTCCTCAACTAAACAAGATTGAAGAACATAATATCCGACTTAACACGACAACACCCCAACATTGGACTATAAGAAAGAAAGCAATAGGACCTCTACCTTTCCTAGTCCCCAATTGTTGGATTGAGGAAAAAAAGAAATGAAAACGAAAAACAATATTCAATATCGAAGTGAAAAGACCCATCTTGCACTAATCTTAGATTCTTAGCAAAGTGGAAAGATCATACTCTACCTGTTTACACTAAATGTCTTCCCTAATATTTATGGACCCGGCAATGATGTCAATAAGTCTCACTGTATTGTAAGAAGTGTAAAGAGTGTGTTGAGATGACACAAAATTAGCGCCGTACTACCATAACATAGGAATTTTTCCTGCAAAGTGATATGATGAACTTCCAACCAATAATATGCAAATGAAAAACAAAGTTAAAGTAGTTTTGGGTGGCATAAACCAAATGGAAATCAAGATTTGTAAAGTAGAGTAATGGAAACAAGATTCACCACAAACAAGCAAGCAAGATTTTTCAACCAATGAGTTGAAGCTTTCACAACGTATACACTCAACATTCAACTCCATCTGAAGTTCCCCAGAACTACTTCCACAAATTGAGACAAAAGAACACAAATAAACAACAAAATCATTAAGAAACCACTACCTGAAAATGAGGAAAGCGATCACGAGAACAAGAGATAGAGATCACGGTGAAAAGAGCTGTTTGAAATGACTTTGGCAGTGAAAAAAGTGAATTTAAGTTTAACATTGTCAAAATTACAACCGAACATACCTTTTAGTGGTTTAGCCAAAAGGGAAGGCCTTGTTGGTTCCTATTGGACCATTCTTTTTTGTAGATAATCCACATGGTGTCCCAAGTAAAAGAAGATAACCTTTGCAAATTCTTGGGTGTTTTATGCATAAATATCCATGCAAGATTATACATATTCAATGATTGTTTCATCGAAAACATATTTCTCCTAGCTCTACATATCCATGTTGCTAAGCATGACTATCCCGAATCCTGACCTATGCTAAGTTGAGCTGGTAGTACTAGTACCTGTCTCCTTTGCGGCCGCCTCTTCTTCCAGCTTCTTTTTCCAGTATTCATCAAGAGGTGGCCCAAATATTGCTTTCCCAGAAACAACACCGATGCTGCAAGCAACAAATATATTACAGTCTAATCAACTTGTCAAGTAATTTTCCATTCTGAATCAATGGTTTTACTTTCGGCCCAAAACTCATCAAGAGCTTAAAAACACTGTGCAAAACTTCCAAGAATGAATTGTTGAAACACAGAGCTTATCACCAAAATGGAAAACAATATTAATTCATAAACAACTAATGCTACAACCTATAGAAAGTCGAATATGAACAGAACCCCTTTCTGTAAAAACTTCACAAATATAAAATTTCGTTGTTTTCCAGCCTTCATAAACATCTTGCATTAACAAAACTTGAGACACTGTAAGTAAATTAGAAATCTTCCCTAACTAAACCCAAGAACTTCAAACCTTTCAACATTCTTCAGTTTTTGCACACATTATTGTTATATTCAATAACGAAATTCTTATTACAATAGACAGAGAAGCAAACTGAACCCATCCAAAATGGAGAAACAAGAATTGAGAGGGAAGATAACAAAATTATTGAATCAAATTTCAAATTCAATCAATCAATGATAGGTAGATAGCAATTCGAACGTCAAAATCAATAGATCAAATCTCTAAATTGATTGATTAATTGATAAAGGGTAAAAGGAAGGGATGTAAAATTGCGAAGAACACTTACATGACCGCACCCATTACCATGGGAAACGAGAGGAACCTGCTTCGACCCAACATTCTGAATAACAAAAGCTAGTAATTGGAAATCTCTTTAGCTTGATCGCTCGCTGCTTCTTAAGGATTGAGGGTCCGTCACAAAGGAGGGTTCTGCCGATAACACATATGGATCTATGATGATTGGACTTATGCCCATGATTTATTAGGTCACGTTACTCAACCGTAATGAAAACTAGTATCATAGAAATGAGATGAATTACAAAGATTGGATTCAACTATAAACCTACACATTTTACCATTATTACCATCGATTTTTTGTAATTTTTAACTAAAATCGGATTGAATATTTTTCATCTTAATTATAATACAACACTGATTACAAATTTTGAAACCATATCACACATCTGATTATGAAAAGTAAGTAAACAACCCGAAAAGTAATCAATTGACGCTCATTTTTTACCTTAGGATCGATGGTAGTCAAGGTAAATAAAGTAATATTTAAATTTTGATGAAAAACACGTGTATATATATATATTTTTTTTTTAATCCTTGTTTAGAGATGAAATCAGGGTGCTACCACATGATTTCTAATAAAAATAATAAATTTTACTAAACTCGACTAAGACATAAGGTCTCCAGAGTTAACTTGTGTGTTATTTATTTATCATACTTAAAAATAGTGCAATTTTTGGGCTCATGAGGTCATCTTTGAGTACTCATTAGTCAGTCACAATGTCTGATATGATATTTTTGTTTTGGTATGAAATCAGTAAACAAAGAAAAATATAAGACGTAAACAAGTAGATAAAGGGATTTAGATGAAGGAGAGAGAGATTAGATTCATTTTATTAAAGAGAAAATATGTAGATTCAAATTCTTAAGTAACATAAATACCAACACTTATGTTGAAATGATATGAGATTTTTGTGGTGAGTGTTGGATTGTTTTGTTGCTAAGCCAATTGGTAAATAGACTCAAGAAAGGAGTAAAGAAACAAGAAAATTCTTGAGCCTCTAATCTAAGAAGAAGAAAAACAAGTAAAGAAACAAGAAAATTCTTGAGCTAAATTTTGTGGCTTACAATTCAATTTCATTTCACAGGGGAAGCTTCAGACTTCAGAGCAATGAATTCAATTTCTGCTCACACCCATAACCCTTTTCGATCTGCTTCCCATTCAATTTTCCCCTCCTCTTTCACTTTCAACTTCCCTTCCCAGTTTCCCTCTCATCCGTTTCTCAATCCTATTTCTCCCAGTTGCATCCTCAATTCTGCAAGATTACGGACCTCTAATCCCCATGTTCGTCGCAATTTCAGGTCGTCTCAAGTTCTCAAGGCTTCCACTTCTTCTGGATATGTCCCAGAGATTGGGGAAATTCTCGGGGATGTTCGTATTTTCACTGCTGGTGGTGAGCCAGTTCTGTTCAAGGATCTTTGGGACCAGACTGAGGTAATCTAACAACCATTTCCTCTTCTGGGTTTGTCCGAATTTACTGATTGAAGTTCTTTTGCTGATTGATTCTGATAATGGGTTTGTGTTTTAATCTGCTTGATCATAATCTGAAAGCTGCAACTGTAGACTGCATAATGCTGAGACGAAGAAGAAGAAGAAATAATTAAGAATTGGACATGGAATTCCTTGGTATTATGCATAAATTATTGGTAATTTATTTGGTCTGAACTTTGATGTTTCTTTCCTTCCAAGTAATGGAAATAAAAAGGGACAGCTTAAGAATGATTCTAACTGAGTAGAGGTGACAGCTTCAGTGTGTAATGTTCCCTTCCTTTTACTTGAGATAGAAACCATGTAGCATATTGAAGAACAGAGCAAAAAGGAGGAAAATGCTGTTATGTTATAAATCTCAAATTTTGGCAGTTTTTGAAAACATTGGTTGAAACTAGATCATAAACCAAAAAGTTTACAGGTGTAATGAGGGTTTATAAGCAAAAAAAAAAAACCAAATGATTACTGAAAAGGGACCTTAGCTAACTGAAATTCCAATTCATAAGCAGTGAGTGTAGTGTATTTGAAAAACTCCACTGCAATGCTATCCTACCCTCTCAGGGACTATTTCATGGTAGAATTAACATCTGGATATATATGATTCATGAGTAACATATCTAGAGAGCTCAATAGTGTTACATTTACTGACTTATACAACTTGATACGTTATGTAACAAGTGGAGGCATCTATATCTCCATATTATAAGTTATAGATTCAAAGATGTGATATTTGATGATATTTGTTTGGTGTTTACGTAGGGAATGGCTGTTGTTGCACTTTTGAGACATTTTGGATGCTTTTGCTGGTAAGTCCTATCAATTTGGACCATTCATTTGCAGTTTTTTTTCCTTTGCAGGAAAAGAGGTTGAATATCTTTTTGTTTTGGTAATTTCATCTGTGTTATTTTTGTGACAGACAGCTACTTGTTCTTATTTCTAGTTGGGAACTTGCTTCCACTCTAAAAGAATCCAAAGAAAGATTTGATTCATCTGGTGTTAAATTAATAGCTGTAGGCATCGGTACTCCAAATAAAGCACGTATCCTAGCCGAGCGGGTATCAACTTTTAATTTTCCATGGCTGCATCATGTTTTTAACTCTTAGAAGACATCTCTTTATTAATAGTTATACTATGTAGCTTAGATGCTCTAAATCAAAATAAATCATAATACTATATTCCTGACTTCATTAAATTTGGATATTGTTATTTATTGTTTTAATGTTAATTTTGAAGAGATTCTAATTATGTAAACATGCATGACATTACATTTTAAAAAGTTTCTAATTATAAGTGATTTAACTTTTTAAGTTTGTATGTAATAAGTATTTAGTGTTAACTCTCCTTAGCATAATGATATATGACTTTTACAGTATTGATTTTGTTAACACAAATTGGTTAGATTTTTCTTCTAAAGAAAGAAGTAGGGATTAAATAACCACAACCCTAAAGTTTGTAGACTGAACTTATAATATTATCATCTCTCTTTTGGCTTCTTCTGTTCTGCTTTCATGGCATTAACATTGCTTCTTCATCCTTCAAATTCCAGTTGCCTTTTCCAATGGATTGCCTTTATGCTGATCCTGATAGAAAGGTAATACGAAGCTATAAATCTCCTTTCTATAGCATCATTACATTCGTTGTCGTTTTTCTTTGTTTTTTCAAGTTGAAGAACATAGGTGATATTGAACATTCAACCTATAAGATGATTATGATTTATGCAATCTCTGAAGTAACCTTGAGCAATGATCTAGACATAAAAACAATATGCCAAAGTGAATAATTTGAATTGTTCTCATCTATTTTGATATTTGCCTCTAATTCTTGTGAAATCTAATCAAAATATTGTTCTTACAGGCATATGATTTACTAGGTCTATACTATGGCTTTGGTCGTACATTCCTTAATCCAGCTAGTGTAAGAATTCTCCTTCCATGTACTTCATGTACTCCACATAAATTTTCTTTCCGTTTGAACTTTGTTTTACCCCCAATTGTCAAATGTTTCTAGGTCAAGGTGTTTTCAAAGACGAGATTGGACATCATGCGAGAAGCCATGAAAAACTATACTTTTGAGGCTACCCCGGACGATAAAAGCAGCGTGTTGCAGCAGGTCTTATTTGTGTTTTAATCACATGAAGAACACTAGCCTTTAGATCTTCTATTTGTTGAAACTTTCTTATTTCATGTTTGTCGTCATTAGGGAGGGATGTTTGTTTTCAAAGGCAAGCAACTGTTGTATGCTCGAAAAGACGAAGGTACTGGCGACCACGCTCCCTTAGATGATATCTACAACATCTGCTGTACTCAAGTCCCTGCAACCTGAAGCAATTGAACTGTTGTTGTATGCTCAAAAACGATGAAGGTATCAATGGCCACACTTCGACATCCATTGTTGAGTCATAGCATGAATCTTCACTCTTGGTTCTTAGATATTTTGATTGGTATGTGTCCCTTCTTATAGGGTGATTCAATGAAATACATAGTGATATTACAATTTATCTATGAATATGTTTTATGTTAAACATTTTCAATACTTTTTCAAAAATACTCTTTAGTTCAAATAGTAAACATAGATATTTTAGACCTTGCGTCTTTCATCAATGAAACATAATTATTCTTCAACGAGTCATGGCTTCGTTATTAGAACCCTAGAATTCTTCGTTTAAAGTTGATCCATCTTATTTACTATCTAATTAGTCACACCAAGTAAATCATCCTAAATGATCACATGATATCAAGCAATGCAAAGTAAACAATCTTAATTCGAAATCAAATTACATTTGCAACATGTCGAAGCAAACAGGATTGAAGCAAACATGATAAACAACAATGAAATTACATTTACCATTGATGTCTATTTTGATTGATCCATCGATAAAATCTCATTACGATTACATCAATCTAAAAATTGATAAACATGGTATTAGTCTTAAAGATATCAAGAACATAACCTTTTAGAAGTAAATATGATATGCCAAAAAACGAAGTCGATCGATCCAATGAAACACCCGAGAAGAATTCAAACCAAACAATATTTAAAGAAGAAAAAGGTTGTAAAATATATTTGATATAAAAATGAAATGAAGAGTTTATATTATAAGGAGAGGAAATAATTGGAAGGAAATTTGGCCGTCCTAAATAATATAAAAAAAGGGGGGGATGGCCCACATCTCACTCATTAATTAGGGTTTTAGTAACATGAAAATCCCATATTGCCCTTAATACTTTTGAGAAGAAACGAAGGTTAAAGATGTAATTTGGGAATATATCGTTATTGCGTTTTATCAAAAAAAGTCAATTCCGAACGGTATCTCTGCACCGACCACCGACCTACCCTCGGTCTCCTCTTTCACTTTTTATTTTTATTTTTAAGTTAGTATTATTTATAAAAAATTTAAAAACATATATTTTCAAGCATAACAAAGTAATCCAAAATTTTGATATAATTTATAAATATTCTTTTACATTTTTGATATACTGGTTTTGAAATATATAATCCAATTTGTGGCACGACATCCCATGATAAATTTGTTTGGAATTTTTGTATGAGTTTGGTTAGAAAATTTTGGAAGTAATCAAACAAAGATCATTAGGTCCTAACCATAACATTGGTAATTAATTAATCTCCTCCAACTTGTAATTCTAACATTCCAATCTCACCCCAAATCTTTAATTTAACATTTCTTTTTTTTTTTCTCAATTTAATTATTATTTTGAAGTCCAAAATTTAAAAAAAAAAAAAAAAAAATCTCTTCTCTCTCAAACCATTTTTGGAAATGACTCGAATACCCTTTTAAACCTATTCCTCGAATTCTACATGTTTAGAGAATTGGAGGACTAAAAAGGAAGACTTCCAAAAGTTATACCAAAATGGCAAAACCTTTTTCTTAATAATTAAACAAGTGAGGTGGATTATGTCGGTGAATTTGGATATGGAATATATAATAATGTATATGAAATTCAAAGTTAAATCACAAATTAAATGATTAGAAAACAAAAGTGAAGATATAGACAAAAAATTTAGTTGGCCAAATCGCCAACATATTTTTATAATTAAACCCAACAGAGAAAAAGAGAAAAAGAGAGAAGAAGAAATCTTTCAAAATAAGAAAAACAGAGAGAGACTTCCAATTCTCTCTGTTTTGAGAGAAAAAGAGAAATGAAAGACAGAAAGGAAGAGAAAAAATCAAAGCAATTCAAGGGGATAAGGATGAGAAAATGGGGGAAATGGGTTGCCGAAATTCGAGAACCCAATAAACGCTCTCGAATTTGGCTGGGTTCTTATTCCTCCCCCGTCGCTGCCGCCCGTGCTTACGACGCCGCCGTCTTCCACCTCCGTGGCCCCACCGCTCGCCTTAATTTCCCTGACTTTTTAACAACCACCGTTGACCGTGCTTCCTCCTTCCCTCTCTCCGCCGCTGCTGTCCGCAAGATCGCTGCCGAAGTCGGCGCTCAGGTCGACGCCCTTGAGTCGTCTCGCCGTCATTCTTCCGACCAAAGTTGTTCTCTCAACCCCACCAAGCTTCGTTGCTGTTCTTATTCTTGTTCAAGTGGTTTTTCCGATCGGGTCGACTTGAATAAATTTCCTGACCCGGAAGATTCCGATGGCGACTGCGTTAGTACTCATTGGACAAGCTGACATTTTTTCTTTGTAGGTTTCTCCATAAAGTATCATTTTAGTTCTTGAATTTTGAAGTTTTTAATTTTAGTTCGATCTATGTTAATGATCTAATTTTAACTTTCTGCTTCTGTTAAATCTAAATTCAAACGTGTTTTATTAGCAAAAACCGAAAACATAAACTTGCAAGTTTAGTCTTTAAAATCGAAGAAAATGGTATGTAGAGTTAGAATTTAGTTTTCATAGAGTTTCTAAGACTATTCATGAGACTTTGTATGAAGTTTTATTATACAATTTTAACTTTTTTTTTCTTAATTATCGAAACTAAAATTATAATTAAAAACATATAACCTTTCATAAAAATTATTATTAAATAGATAACCAATATTGGTAAAAATTAATTTGGGATTCAAAATCTACCGCATATATTTTTAATATATCACAAGTGAAAACAAGTGAACTAAACATGGATGAGCTTTGAAATGAGATCAAAATGATATTTTAATTGAACTTTTAAAATATAAAGATGAAAATGATATTTTAATAGAATTTAGTTGCATTGACCAATTGATGGTTATTGCATACACCCATTGATGTGGTCTTGTATTGAATGGAAATCCATGCTCAAGATAGATTTGTAAATTACGGACTAAAATTTAGTTAGATTAAAAAGAAATTGTTTTCAAATATAGCAAAATAAATTAAAATATTTTCAAAATATCATTCTATCGATCAAAACCTACTCTTAGATAGATTACGAAATTTTACTATATTTATAAATGTTTTTACAAGTTTCATATTTAAAATAATTTTTCAAAATCAATTCGAAAAAAATAAAATATAATAAAAATAAAATAAATTATATATTATATTTTATCGATCATTTAAATAATAATTTTATCGTGGATCTCTAAATACACTCAACTATCACTTCAAAAATAGTTGTAGTTAATGATAGTTGTAGTTCAATTCTTCTTAGTTGTTTTGCCATCCCTTGACTTTTTCCTTTTTTTTTCTTAATTTTACATATTTGACTCGTTAGGTTAAGAATTTAGTCTCAAAATTATTTATTGATAGGAACTAAATTTCTAATTTTATATAGATTCGTGTATGGTCGTGAAGCTATCAATCCACCATTAGCTAGAACTTTAAACAACTAATAGACAACTATGGTTCAATAAGCTAACATAAAGTGTATTTCAATTGAATAGTAAAATATAAAGGAGAGATTGACTGTAAGATCAATTTCTTAATTGATTATATAAGCAAGTAATTTTGAAATAAATATTTCAAGAGTTAAAAGGAATTAAGTATAAATGTTGAGTAGATTTAAACAACTTTTTACTTGTTTGATTTTTTCCCCTAAAATTAGTCTCTTTAGAAAAAGAAGAAAAAAAAAGTGGTTTTGTTCAAATTAATTGTATGTATGTAAATATATAACATAGGTGTAGTCATGAATCACATTTTAGCCTCTCCTTTTTCCTTGTCCCTATAGTATATGTATTATTGCACTATTCCTTTATAGACCTTTCTTTTCATCAACTTTTTCTTTTTGTACAACTTTTATATGCATATTCAAGTATACATCATCTAGTGTAAGTAAAAAGAAAATTTATTTGTAACAAATACATGTTACAAATAGAGACACATATAGTAATCTATTTTGATTTATCGTGGTTCATCGTAGATAGGCGACAATACCTTACTATATTTGTAAATACTTTAGTTCATTTTGCTATGTTTAAAAATAGTTGATAATGGAATTGCACGAGAATCATGATTAAAGAACTGAACTACATGGCAAAATTTTTGAGCAAAAACTATCCTTGAAGTAGGGTGGTAGGTTTAAATTTTTAATGGTCTACAAATTGGACTCACAAACCTTGTTCAAATGTTAATATTGGACCCTTAAATACACAACTGTAAGAACTTAATCAATTGTATAAGTTAAAAGATTATTAGGATCCACGGTTTCGCTGATGAATAATTAAAGAGATTTATTACCTTCTTATTCACATCAACTCACATTTCTTACTTCGTTCGTGTTAGTTTCCTCGATTACTTTCTTATAATTATTACCAACAACTCAACTCTTTGTTTTTATCACTAACCAAACATCCTCTAATTGTGTAATAGTAATTAAAATTGTTTAGTAATTAAGTATTATATAATAGAAAATTAGTATAACTTCCAAAGTTTACTAACTTTGTAAAATTAAAACAAAACTAATTAAAAACTAAAAATAAGAGATAATAAAAGTATGAATTAAGATTGAAAAAAAAAACGTATATTTACATCTATTATTAACATCATTTGTTAAAAATCGGTTATGTATCAATTAAAATGAACATAATTCAATTAAATCATTAACGGATACGAGATTAAATTATTGATAGAACATATTATAAAATAACGATAATAAACAAAAAAATAAATTCATAAAAGTTGTGTTAACAAAAGTAAATACAATACCACGTGTCAACTATTGACAAGTTTTTTCGGAAAATATCAATGACATTGACTAATTCTTTTTAGTATTATCCTTTTAGAAATTTGTTCATATAAAAAGTAATAAATTTAACTCTTTTGTAGAAAAATATAAAGGTTTGGATTATTGTTTTGCTGGCAATTTCATTTCTAGAAACTATTTTATTTCCATAATTTTTGACTTCAAAATATTAATTTCATGAATAAATATTGGTATTTCTATCAATTTGTTTCATTTGGAATTCTTACGATTATGTATACTACAAATTAATTCATGATAGATTAACATACTCTAAACTCAAAATCATAAATAATTAATTAAAGTTATCAAAATGTATGTACAACTATATGACACTCATCAACATTTGTGATTATTTGTGCAATGGTTTCTCCATGATTGGCGGAGACTTGTGTTCCTTTGTCTTTTGTTGACTATCTATTTTAAAAAACAATTCTTTTACTTTATCAAATTATCCTATTCCTCGCTTTCTTGTTATTGTGGTAAACCTCTAAATAATACTAAATAAGTGAATGATAATTGTTTTATTTGCATAAACTTTAAACATTTTAAGTTAAAATAGATAAAAATAAATACAATTTTGAAAGCTTAGAAACGGTGTTAATTTAGTTTTACGCGGTCATATTTTAGTTTATCTACTGTTTGATGAATTATGTACGTAATTGTAGTTTTGGTTAATTCACTTTAATCGTCTAAATTATCTTTGAACGTCGACCCTTTCTTTAGCAATTATTGATAAAAAAAATTTGACGAAAGAGAACTCACACAACCACTTTCACTTACTATATTAACATGAATTTGTAACTTCTTGTAGAAGTTGTCACCCTTAAAACAATTAGAATGTCACAAACACACACTCCAATGTTTTGAGAAGGAAGAAGATTCAGTTAGATGTGTAGATACGCATGCTAAATCTAGATCAGTTTCCTTCATCCATCCTCTTATGAATAGGAATCCGAAGATAACCTCTGCCACAACCTCTAGGAGTGAGGTTGGCCAATTAGGTCAAGTGATCCAATTGTTTTGCCCTCTCTTATTCGGCATCTGTTCATAAAGTCCAGTGGCTATAACAGACTCTCCAGATCAAAGGACTGACATACAAAAGTTGTGAACTAAGAGGCACTTCTGGAAGGAAAAGGGTTAGACAATAAATAATGAAACATTGGGCCTATGGCCCATCCATTTAATGTAGCTGCCATAATAGCAAACTGATATAAGTGAATGGCACTTTATATATATGTATAATGAACTGAAAGCATTTGTGTTTTATGCCTCAACAAAAAAAACAAAAAAAAAAAGAATAGGGCATTGCTTTCTAAATCAGGGAATGAAGCCATTTAAAGTTTTGGGTACGTTGGGAAACGACAACTACCATACTTGACAACAAATGATAACAATAACTAATGGTTATTTAGAGTTCAATTAGGTTCGATAAGATTTGAGCAAACTATTCGAAAAAATGACTCATTTTGAAGTGAAGAATAGAGTATGATTAAACCTGTTTAAGAAGTGATGAGTACCCAAAGAGCAAAGAGATAGGGGTTAGGATTAGTAATTATCAATCCCAAAAGTTAGAGTAACATTTCACACAAGAAATAACAAAATTTAAAACTTCATTGTATTTGAAAAAAATGAGAAATAATAATAATAATAATAATAAAAGAGAACAACCGAGAGAGGAAGTCAAAACTTCAATAACATTAACAAGTTAATCTCTCTTTCAAGATCGAATCTCCTACTTTTAAATGAATAAATGGGAGGTTCGGGGGGCCAAGAAGGGGAGGAAGAAGAAATATAGGAAGCCACGTGGAGAAAATATTATAGATTGAAATCCAAAAGATGTCAAATCAACGAGATATTTGTGTGTGTACAATTACCGACTAAAATGAAGTGTGATTGGACACCAAAACTAAAAGCACTTTCTAGTAAAGGAAGTGGGAGGAGGGTGGTTATGAATGTATTCAATTAGTTCATTCTATGAAAACACACTCATTTTCTTATACATATCAACTGTCCTTTCCTCTACTACACTAGCTTTTCTATGTCTACTTCTACATCTCTCTCATTTCTTCCCTATACACACACATGACTTCCCACCACTTTAATCAACATTCCATGACAACAAGTTGGAAGATATGAGAGATCATCACATTAATTTATATAAACATGACTGTGGTACAAATTATGACTTGAATATCGAATGACTATTAACATGTTCATCATGAGTTTTGAAAATAGGAAAAGATTATCATTTTTTGTTGTTGAGTAAGTACATATTACTAACAACATGTTTATTATCCATATTGCACCTTCACACTACTATTAATAAGAATTCAAAGCTCGGAGTATATATGAGTATGAAAATGAGTGAGATTAGTGAGAGAGTTAACTAAAAGAGTCGTAGCTCAAGAGAGAGAAGAAGAGTCATAGCGCGTGAAATAATTATTGTATGAATGAACTTTATTTTACACTTGTTGAAATTGTGAGGAGTTAGTGTAACACCCTAGCCTCCATGGCTCAAAATCAAGCTGATTCTAGACCTTGGTCCCGACATTTCCTTAAATCTCCTCTACAACCTAACAATATCATCCTTTCTCTTGTCTTAACGATGCTTCTAAGATTAAAATTTGTTTTTACAAACCCAACACAAGCGCTTTTCAACATGTTTTTTTTCTCACTCACATGTTTCATAGGAAAATCTAAAAAGTCTGCCAAATATAGCTAGATTGTTCAAAATTAAACTAAGCACACTTAACTTTTAAGTTATAATCCTTGACTAATGACATCAAAAAGGAAGGAAATCTTCAATCTTCTTAAGCAATACTTTCATTCCTCATAATTGTTCTCACTCGAACATGATCTTGCCTTATTCACGTCACCTTCCTAAAGACATGTCGTCACATGGATGGCGTAGTACTGACATAGTTAATACACTCCAATTTTGGTTCTTTTGGTAAATTTAGCTTAAGATATCGTCGATGTTTGAGTAAGTTTCATGAAGTTTTTTTACATGAATTCATGGATTTCAATATAATATATATTCTTTTTTTTCTTTGAACATTCTCCTTTTAAAATTCACTCAAAATTTCTAAAAGCTTTAATTCCTAGATGTGTTTCTAAAAGTACATCAAGCAATATTGTATTTAGGTTTTGTGGTAGGGTGATATTTTGAATCATTTTTATGATTTGCATGAATGTTCTATGTGTCATTAAATTTAGTACTATGGACATATAAAAAGAATATTGAATTATACAAAGATTCCCACATTAATATTATTATATATATACATCACAAAATATCTTTCTCCATTATCTTCTTCATTTTCATATATATAAACTCTAAAAATAGTAATTATTAACCCTTTGAAATATACTATTTCTTGATACTTTTATTTATGATAAAACATTCTCTTCTATTATTATATTAATTATCTATGTTACAATTTATTTAAAAGAAAATTCACACATGCACCCATTTTATATTCTTTCTTCCTCTCTCCCCTTTAGCTAATTGTCCATCCCTTTCTCTTTTCATTAACTATGCATTTCATGAAAGTGATCATACTAAAATGTAGGGCTTAGGTATGCCCTAGAGAGGCTTCACATGTGATAACAAGATATTTAAGTGGAGATTGTGGACTAGCTAGGGCTGTGTAATTGCATGTCAAATCATCCAACTTTATATATTTTGATAATCATTCTCCCCTCCTCCCATCATTGTTTGTTCTTCAAATATTTTAAATTTGTTATAAGTTTAATGTTTTAAATCTAGAGGCGTCTCTGGCTATACGTTTGTGTTGATCTTTATTGTTTACGTTTCTCTCTTCTTTTGTTTTTCACAATTTCATAATACTTACAAAACCTATCATACCCCTTTCAACCTCTATATCAAACTTTGAAACTATATATATATATATATATATATATGTGGGTAATGTTCTATAGATTTATAATAATTTCATTTTTATTATGATTTTGATATAGGGTTTGAATAATTTCGATTTGATAACCGTTTTAGTTTTAGTTTTTTGTTTTATAAACGTGGCTTATCTATCTCTAAACTTTTTCTTGTTTTGTAATATCTATAAATCTTTGAATGATGTTTTCAAAAACTAATATAAATTTTGATAATTAAAAAATAAAATAGTTTTAAATTTTTTAATTTATCACTATTTTCAGGAGAGTCGTGGAGATTATTATAGACCTCTCTAAATTAATAATTTCTTTTTAAATAGGCTCCTACAAACATGTAGAAGACTTGAAAATTCAACATCGTTCTAGTTCGAGTAAAAGAATAGCAACCCACCAACAATTCTCCATTGATTATTTATTTATTTAATGTAATTTTTTCTTTTAATTAACGTCAGGATTTTAGCTCAATTTTAAATAAATTTAAAGATGATGTGAAGGTTTTGCTATGGGTTTTAAGACTACAAACACATGAATGATTATTGGAAACATAAAAATAACTTTCAATTAGTCAAACTAAAACAAATTAAATGATTACATCAATTCATAAGAATAGAGTTAGTCACTCTTAAATCTTAATCAACAATAAAAATATAACTCTTTGAGAACAATCCTTAACAAAGTAGAAATTGAATATAAACATGTTTCTTCTAAAGGATCTCCATTTGATTAAATAAAATAGGTTAATCCAATGTAATTTGAAGTGTTATAATCGAGTTAACTTCCAGATTTAGAGTCTATATCTAATCAAGTTAAATTAGTTAAATTAAGAATTTATAATCTAATAATTACCTTTTTGTTCTCTCCTACAATGGTGCACAATAGCATCAATATAACAAAATTGAAGAACATCCTCGTCTAATAATTTAAGAAGGAAGTTTTCATTGTGTTGAGAATAGAGTTTAGACATTATCCTACATCGATGTAGCGGTAACATTCTTCTAATCAGCTATGTAATACTCTTGCCACTGTTTTTGCAATATGTGTGTGACTATCTTATCGATATAACACCAACTTTTACTAGGGTTGATGAAATGTGACCGAAATTTCATGCTAATTAGATAAAGTGAAAATAAACATATATTGTCATCGTGCATGTGAAAAGTTTGTTGTTCCTAACACAAATAATATCGAAGTCAAGTCACTAAGTCTTGTTTGTGTGTCTCAATGATCTATGGTTAATGAGTTTTTATCGGATATGTCTTGATGAATAGTAGCTTGATTCAAATTGATACGCTAAAAAATAACACAAAGTGATGACTATTTGAACTGATGGTTATTGAAAATATTTAAACAACTATCATAATTGGTACGAGATTATTAGGTGGTTTAGAGAACAAAAACGTGCTTTTGCACAAGCATTACTCAAAATAGAATTTGAGTGGAGGGAGAGATTGAGTATAAGCTAATTAAGAGCTTATTCGACTGATTTTTGTTTCACTAACTCTTACAAATGTAGCTCAATTGTCCCTAACTACTAAAAGAGAAGCTTTTGCCTTAATTTCCCTCCTAATTTGACTTTAGACATCGGTTTTATGCTCCAATGAATGTCCTGGGGAAAAAGAAAAGTATCTGAAACAAAAAGGAAAAAAAAAAGAAGAGAAGTTTCAATTATAATTTGAAGCTTTTATGAAGCTAAGTCGTTGCACAGTCAATTTCCAAATTGTAGTGGTTGGCTCCAATAACCCAACACATACAATTTTATACGATTTTGTGGGGGGAAAACCAGACCAGAAGGGGCATTGGGATTTGAGAGTGAATGAACAAGAGAGCCGTTTCAATGCTTACGCCTGATATTCTTGACGGATTTGGCACAAGAAATCAAACACAAGGAAACGGGGAAAAAAGGAGAATCAAGCGTAAAGGAGAGAGAGAACAGAGAAAGCCAAGGCAAAGCAGTGAATTGACTGACAACTGGCGAGTGGTTAGAGAGAGAGATGGGGGTCCCCTTCTTTCTCTCTTCTTCTTCTTCTTCTCTTTGTCGATTCTACAACATTTCACCAACACCCATCAAGATCTTTACTCTGTTTTGTTACTTTCTTTTGTTGGGTCTCTGTTTTTCCTTTCTGGGTATTGATTGTTTCTATGGAGAGTTGAGTTTATAGACTCAGATACCATGCGAGGGGTTGGAATTCTTTTGGGTTTTCATCTGGGTGGAAATGGGTTTTGTTTATTGTCTTTTGATATCTAGTGATTTTTTTTTATTTCTGTGTGTTTTAGTGATTGAGCATTGAGAAGAAGAGGGGAGGGGGAAATGTGGGATCTCAATGATTCTCCTGATCATGGCGGAACTGATGAATTTGAGGTTCTTTCATCGATTGATGGCGATGACGATAGAGGGAAATGGATAGGGTCCATTAATTCTAACTCGAGCTCTTCTGTGGTGGTTATGGAGGATGGATCCGACGCCGATGAGGCTAGCGTCGGCGAGGGAGAACCACTACTTCGCCGGAATAACTTCTCCGTAACTCACCCACCGGCGACTCGGCAGTTCTTTCCCATGGAGGATTCTGACGTGGAGGCTTCATCGGCCGCCGTCGGTGGTTCAACTACGTTTCCTCCAGCTCGGTGGGTCGGCGTGAAGTTCTGCCAGACAGAGCCTATCGCTGCTGTGAGACCAGTGGCGGTTCTGCAGCCAATAAAGAAAAGCCGCCGAGGGCCTAGGTCTCGGAGCTCTCAATATCGCGGCGTAACGTTCTACCGGCGCACCGGCCGATGGGAATCTCACATATGGTTAGCTTCTTCTTGAATTTCTCTTAGCTAACAAATCAGTATCCATATTCCGCCATTAACTCACAGTCACAGCCTTTGGTTTTTCTTTCCCCTTTCTTTTTTTTTTCTTTTTTTGCTGAATTAGGGACTGTGGCAAACAAGTTTATCTGGGTATGAATCAAAATCTTTGAATTCTCATCACTTTTTCCCGTTATATGATGATGAAATTGTATGTTGTTGAATTTGATGAACTCCCAACAGGTGGATTTGATACTGCTCATGCAGCTGCTCGGTGAGCCTCTGATTTTTTTTTGTTTTTGGTTTGTCTTTTCATTTTAAACTCAAACTTCAAATCAATATGGGGAAGTTCTTGTTCTTCTGCAGAGCCTACGACAGAGCAGCTATAAAGTTTCGAGGAACAGAGGCAGACATAAATTTCAGCATTGAAGATTACGAGGATGATTTGCAGCAGGTCTTGTTTTGATTTAATTTCTGCTCCAATTTTCTTGAGACAACAATTTGAATTTGATTTTCTCTTTAACAGATGGGAAATTTAACGAAGGAAGAGTTTGTGCATGTTCTTCGTAGACAAAGCACGGGATATCCCAGAGGTAGCTCGAAATTTAGAGGTGTTACATTGCATAAATGTGGAAGATGGGAGGCTCGAATGGGGCAGTTTTTAGGCAAAAAGTAACAAGATTTCTTCAATCCATTGTTTGTTTGTTTGTTTCTTGAATACTTACCTTATTGCATTGAATTGCTTTCGTGTTTATCAATTCAGTTCCATTTGTTTCAACAGGTATGTTTATTTGGGGTTGTTCGATTCTGAGATCGAAGCTGCAAGGTATGTTTATGAGTGCTTTATTGTGTTTGTTGATCTGTTTAGATTGCCTGATTATGAACTTCAAACTTGTTTATGCCATTTGGTTTAGAGCTTATGATAAAGCTGCAATAAAGTGTAATGGGAAAGAAGCTGTTACAAACTTTGATCCCAGCATATATGAGGATGAGCTGAGTACAACTGGTAATTTATTTAGAACTCTTTGGTGGATCTTCTCCTTTTATTTCTTATTTTTTTTTGGATCAGCCTACTGATTGATTCTCATGAACTCTTGAAGAATCACCATCAACCAAAGTCTTGGAACAGAATCTTGATTTGAGGTTGGGCAATTCAAGCTCAAAAAAACACACCCTTTCATTTGGGAATCATTGCACAAATGTCACCCCAAATATTGATTTGCAAATTTCTAATGAATCTAACCCTCAGGTGAAATGGATATAAAACCTCCCTGATTTGTATGTAAATATTCTGAAATTTGTTCTTCGTTTAGTGTTTGTTTAAATGAAGATTGCACCCATTCGTTGACAATTTCGACTTGATGTAATCCAGGAATCAAACATATTTGAGAATGATAATGTTATATGCCATACGCTCCTTCAGACGGAGAAAATGCAGTTTCGTAGCGAAATGATTGTTCGATCTCCACCCTCAGTCGAAACAACAAAACATGGGTGCTTGGAGACTCTTCACAATTACTCCCCACACATCAATCAATCGAACTCTCAAGTAAGATTTTGGTACTTTGAGTGTTTTTACAATGTTTTGTTCTCCATAAACTTTAGGCTTTAGTATGATCTTTGATAATTGTGACCATTTAATCTGAGGCTTTTAAATGTTCAATCGAATTACATATGCAACTACTAAACAAATGACTATGGTAAGTCTATGATAGAATCCAAATATATTTAAATTAAGTGTTTGAGGTACTTGGACCCTTCCTCTCTTTGAGAATTATCTCAAGCCCTTAATCCCTCGCCAAGATTATTGATTGTCTTTTCTCTTCCTTCCCTCTATTTACAACAAACTACCATAACAACTTATCTAATCAATGTATCAAATTCTTCTATACAGCATGGTCAATGTACTACAACAGAGTGGCATGTGTATATGGATCAATGTATCAAACTTTTCTATAGAGCATGCCACCTTTCATTTGATTATGTCGAGAACCAAATTAACCAACATTTAATTTTATAATATTGAATCTCATGTTTATACCATTCCATTATTTAGATCCCATTTGATAACGATTTCTTTTTTATTTTATAATTTTGAAACTCGTGTTTATTTCCTCACAATTCCTTTACTACATAGTTTAAATAAACATTAGAACACTTCGTCAAATTTCAAAAACCAATATTTTCTTTTAACAACTACATAGTTTACTTGTTTTGAAAACTTGTTGAATTTTGAAAACATGACTGAAAAGTAGAGTAGTATTTATAAGCTTAATTTTGAAAATAAAAACCAAGGAAGGATGAAAGGGTTATGGAAAAGAGCATTTAGCGAACAGTTGTAATGGTAGTAAAAACATAGTAATAATGATAAAGCCTGAAAAGGGTAAGATATAACAGCAGTAGTTAAGGAGTTAAGAAGTTGCAAACTTGCATTTTTTGTTTGTAGATTCATTTGTTGAGAAGCAGCAATGAAGAAGGGTTAGGAGGGAGTGATGAAGTTTCACTGAGTTTGAGTGAAGGCCATCAATGGCAGCAGCAATCTGGTGGCTCTCAACAATTTGCAAATGCTGCAGCATCATCAGGATTCCCACAACTTCAATTTTCAACGCCCAAAAATTGGCTGCAGAAGAATAATGGTTGCTTCTTCTTACAGAGACCCTCTTGATTTCTCTTTTTCTATGTTTTCTGCATTGCCATTGCCATTGCCATTGAATCATTTTTCTTTAGTTTCTTTTTCAGTTTTCAGTTTCTTTTTGGTTCATGAGTTCTTTCCCAAGCTTGTAAAGATTGATTCTTCCAAGAAACAATTGCTCTCATAGAAGGAAAAGGGGTATTTCATTCAAAAATGATATTGAAATTTGAATGTAACTTGAATGATAAAAGTCTTTACATCAAATCTATAGTTAGCTTTTTGTATAATCCTTTTCTTAGTTCGACATAAGCAAGTGGGAATTTGAATCTCAATTATTATTACGAAGTCTTTACAAAAAACTTTAATGTAATCAAGATTATTAGGAATCACAAAGTACCATAAAATATGAGTAATCAAAAACGGTAAGAACAAAATAGCTTTTGGATTACATTATATTACAAATTCATCACATTAGGCCACCAAACACCCTTTGTCTTAACCCTTTGTCTTAGTTAGGATGAATGCCGTATTTATTATTTTGGTTAATGAAATGTTTTAATCTGATTTTGAACGCAAAAATTGAAAGTTTGCGTTCAAGTTAAATAAAATTGGCATAAATCTTAAAATTTTATCAAATAAACTTATTATTTAACCACTTTTAAAACTTACCCAAAGCAACAAAAATAACAAAAAAGGAGAGTATAAAGAATTTATAATATTTGAATCCTATTTCTATCTAAGTAAGAGCAGAAAAATAACAAAAATAGTTCTAAATCAATATTACAGACAGAAATAAAAATGGGCAAATGTTGGGGGGGAAAAAAGGTATTGGACAGTTCATTGGAAATATCATAAAAAAGGTGAAGAATAGTCACAATCAAAGTGTCCTTTGGTTCATTACTTGTCCAAAAGCAATAAAAAAGTTAAAATGTTAAAATATTCCAAAAATAAATTACAAAATTTATCCATCCTCCTATAAATCTAGTGGAAATATTTTTTATAAAAATGTTAATTATTCTAACTTTTTTCAACCTTAAAATTGCTCCAACAAAAACAATACATATAGATTTTTCATCAAAATGACTGTGTTCCTTTGTACTTTGTCATCACTATTCCTGAATCTTCCATTGATCTTTCTATTTGCTTCTTTATCCTACAACTAATTCCTACGAACAATATACAATAATACTATTTCTCTTGATAAAATACGTACTCTAATTGCAATCTTAAACTCATGTTTGGGGTTTAGAAACAAACCTTGGATGGATAGTGTTTTTTGGAACCTTTTGGCCATATATTTTCTCCATTGGGAGGAAGATCAAAAAGTGAGGAAAAACGAAAGAAGGTGGTTTTAAGGAGTAAATTAGTAGTTGTGAGTGATGAAGATGATTCCATTTTCTGAATTCTGAAAATGAGTTGTTTGTTTAAGAAATGTTTTGGAGTAAATTAATAGCTCCACCAATGTACAAGAACAGATCTAAAATGGTAATCATATTTATCGATTTTCACGTGTTTTAATTGACATCTTTTTCTCTCTAATGTCTATGTTACTTAAAAAGAACTGTATATAATGTTATGTATTCTTTCATGGAGTATCAAAGTTATGATACTAATTATTTTGCATTCTTTGAATTTTGGTTTCTATAATGTATTTCTATGGTAAATCAGTTGTTGATTTGATGATATCTTTAAAGAGTGCACAAAATTAAGTTAATACAAAAGTAATACTACAAAAACAAACTCTTGGATAGAAAAATTATTTATTCAAGACCCATAAAATATGATTTTAGAGAAAATAAGTTGATAGAAATGTACACAATTAATGTACTCTACTTGTAAGTTTCTTGTTAATGTTTTAAAATAAAGTTCAGTTTTGAAAATTAGTTATTAATGTGTTACATTTAGTAACTATTTTAATTTTTCAACTCTTAGATAAATTTGAAAAAAAAAAAAGGTTTTTAGAGTTACTTTTTATTAGTGTTTTAAATTTGTCTTAGTTTTTTAAAATCATTGGTTAAAAAAAGAAGGAAAATTAAATGTAAAAGTAGTGTATATAAAAACAAGATGGTCATTTAAGAAAAGCCCAAAATTTTCTTTTTTTCTTTCATGAAATTTGATTGAATTTGAAGGTTATTTAAGAAAAAGTGAAAACTATTGGAAGAAAATTACAAGGAAAAAGGTATAAATTTTAAAGTGCAATCTTATAAAAAATATTTGAAACTTTCTTATTCCTTTTCCCCATTTGTCAATTCTATTGATATCATAAATAAAATAAAGCTCATCAGTGATTCAAAACAAAGTTCCTTAGATAAATTTCAATTATTTTTCAGATGGGATAAAAAGTAAAATAATCAACAGAAAAACTAATTCAAGAATAAAACAATTCTCTATAATGAGAGACTAATAACAACTGTTAAGAGGAAACTACTTCATAACAAATTATGAAACATTGAGTTTTAATCTTAACAACAAAAGAAAGTAGAAAAGTAGTAAACAACATGTGATCTGTAAACTTGTCTAAAGCAACAGCTGATTGTAATAACCAATTTAAGTGTCAAAACTGTTCCAGCGAATGACTAAGCATGTGGAGATCAAATCTAAGCATGATGATAATGATGTAGTTTATATAATAATACCTTTCCAGCAGCATTTCCCACAGCCATGTAACCTCCTTCAGGACTGAAGTCCAGACATGAAGGGTATTGAAGATTCTTCTTCGGCGGTGGCCAGTTTGAAAAAATAGTAAAAGAAGGAATGTGTATCAACTTCAGACTACTTTGCTTCATTCTTGAACAGATGGCTAATATTTGAGCATCGTGATTGAACTTGAGAAAGTCTACTTTGGTGGTCAGATTTTCAATGGCTTTCAATGGCTTCTTCTTCCCCCCTAAGAATTCTTGTCTGTTGTAGATGTTAACGATCCCACTGTTAGAACCAGCAGCAAACAATCCATTTGGGGAGGTACATAGTGCAGTACCATTAATGCAACCTTCGTCGACAGCCTTGTGAATGCATGTTCTTGTTCTCAAATCCCAGTGATAGATTTGCCCATCACCCCCAGAGCTCAGTAGCTGTCGCCCATCATCAGCAAATGCCAAAGAACGAACAGTTCCATTCATCTTAAGTGTCCCAATGAGCTCCTTTGTTTTTGTTGACACTAACAAGATATAGCCTTCATTGCCCATAAATGCGATTGTGCTGGAATCGGGAGAAATTTCAAAAGCTTCAAGGCTTTTCTCCTCTCTACCGACAAGAGGGCCAATCTTATCTACTTTTGCTTTCACTAGATCGAGGCTATAAAAGAACTTTCTTCTTCCAGCTATGATAACCTGGGATCCATCAGGCAAAAATGATGCCTTTCGTATGGGGCAATCCTCAAGGAAAATGCTCTGAATTTTGGTATTCCGTTTACCATCAATCTGAAAGAATCTAAGCTTTCGATCCAACCCAGTGGCTAGAAGTAACTGAGAGTTGCGATGAAATTGAACCGAATTGATAGGCCCATTAGATGGCTCCTCAGCATTAGCATCTACAAGTCTTGAATATCCAAGGAGACCTGGCATTAATTTTCCACCACTCTTCACAACAAGTTTCTCACTTGTTCGAAGGATATCATCAATAGAATCAACATTATCATAACCACCAGCCAATGCAACTGCATTTTCATCATCTGATGATAGATCATCATCACCCCTAGATTGTGCATCAAGTTGAGCCCATTCAGTGCCTGGGTTTATCTTGGCATGCTGAGCTCTCAATCTTGACACATACTCTGAGCCAGAAATCGAATTCTCATGTTCTTCCTTCCTCAATTTTCTCAGTCTACTAACATTAGTAATATTAACTGTGGCCTTCTCCTCTTCCTCGTCAACCCATACTGGTTTTCTTTGCTGGTGTTCCTCCTTATTCGTACTCTCATCTAGGAGCCCATAATCATCTTCATATGCAGAAAGGGAATGATCTGCAGACCGGTCCATTATGTATAAAGCAGGAGTTTTCTCTTCAGAATTGAAACCATTTTGCTCTTCATCCTTCCCAAATTCAACAGGGGAATAGAGTGATCCAAAAAGAAAGTTTTCAAGCTTCATCATTTCCTTTTGTTCTTTTACTAGTTGCTTATCTTCTATTTTGTGTTCTTTCTTCCTCTTTTTTGCTCTAGAAGTATCTAAACCAGATTTGTCTACATCACTAGCATCTGCGTTTCTCGGCGGAGATGACGGGCTAAGAGTATTCTCCTCCATAACCTTCTCAATACTACTAACTACAGCAACATTTTGTGATATTAAACTCATTTTTCCAATCAGCTCCTGTAAAACCAATCATACTAAGTTAACCAAAAATGCATTGGAAGTTAAAAATCTCACAACCCATAAATTAAATTTATTCCTTCCAATAAATTGTGTCTTTTGTCTTAACTACTGAAATTAGTAGTTGAACTTTACAATATGAAAGAAAAATATTCCATATTCATATAACACAGTGACTTCTTCATTACCATTTAATTGAACAGTTACTCTTAATGAAGAATTGAAAAATATCTTTAAACTATATGTAAGGATTAGACATAGAGAAACTTCTCCTACAATGTACAAGAGTGCAAATTAGCATTTTAAGTCACTAATTTAAAACTCCCACCTCATTCCATAGTTAGTTAATTAACAATCAATGTAGATTAGAGACCATTCATTTATCAAATCTCATAGACTAAAATATTCATTTTAAAACTTGAGGGACCAAATAGACATCAAGTTCAAATCTCAGTGGCTAAAAGTATATTCCACCCTTGCTAAAATTACACTATAAAATACACTATAGTTTTGAAATTATTTTTTGTTATAAGAGAAAAACTCTTCCCTTTTTCACCTTACTTTCCCTTTAACACTCACAACGTTCTAAACCGCACCGGATGGATGAGTTCTACAACATTACACTAAACCATGTTCTGTGCCAAAATGATAAAACAAAAACTCTCAACATAAACCATATGCATAGCTAGACATTCTCAACAAGCGTCACATTCATAACCAAGGCCACTTAATAATTCCTCAACATGCAACTTTTTATAATGTGAACGCAACACCAGAACATGCTCTCATATATCGATAAGCACATGAAATATAGTATAGCTAACCACATAGCACACCAGCACACAGAAAAACAAACTCTTCACGTAGAATATCACTTACCTATTGTATTCCTAAAACAATCCCCAAGTATCTCTCCAAAATGGCCTTACAACTTAGCTCGAACACTCCAAATTAGCCCCAAACTACAAAAGAGTCTTCCACATAGAGATTATCACCTAAATCTTAACAAAATCTACTTGACACTTCACTGAAGAAATGTTCGAAAGAGTTCGAAGCCAATCCGAATCAACTAATAAGAGCTTCAAAGGATTAGAAACCAATCTAAATCAATTCAGCTATGTTTGAAAGGGCCTAAACAGAACTTTAATAATTAAAACTCACCAAAACAGGGGTAAAAGGGGATTGGGTTAAAGCGGAAACTCACCGAAAGAGGAAAACGTAGCTTAAAACGTTGAAATTGCGCAAGACACGAAATCTGAATGGTTCGGAGTCTGGTTTCAAATGGGTAATCGGAAAAGTGTGCAAAACTCAATGTTGTCGAAATGATTCCGTCAGTAGTCGCCGAACCAGCAGAGGACTAAACGCGTCGCCGAAAGGGAGATTTTCGATGGGCACTTGTTCTTCAATCGAGGGGGGAGCGCCGTGGATTTTCTTCGCCGGAAGGGAAGCCGGAGATGGTCGGATGAAAGAAAGAAAACAAACAGGGCTTGACGGCTACCTCACGCCCATGGAGAAAGAGAGACAGAGATTAGGGTTTAAAGAATTTTTTTTTTAAAACAATAAATAATATAAATAAATTCAGAAAATATATATAAAAAAAAAACTTAAATAGATTTTCTATATTTTTAAATAGTTTTGATATTTTGGTATTTTGTAGAATCTCTCAAATAAATAATCACTTTTGAAAACCTTTCAAAAACTTTAAGTATATTTATTGTTACTGTTATATGGTTTTCAACTAGTTAAATTTCTTTTTGAAAATATAGTTAAACTTTGAGATATCTGTAATTACACCAAATATTGACTAGTAAACTTTTAAAAAAAATCATCACTTGTATCAACCATTAATAATATTAACCGATAGCATATTTTATTAAAAATAATTATTATTATATTCGTTGATAACAACTATTAATAATAACAATTGATTCTCAAATGAAAAAATATGACTGATAGCAACGCTACTAATAACAGCAATTGATAGCACATTTCTCAAATTAAAAAGTGTCCTCATTAATAATTGTTAGTGATATTCATTAAAAGTAACTGATAGCAGTTATATGTTTTTTGAGCTAGGTATGAGCGTTTTAATCTTTTACTAAATTTTGTGTTAATATATACAATTATTTAATCTTTGCGTAATATATATTTATTATTTTTTACTTAAATGTTATTCATGCCATTAGTATATTTTAAAATATCAAATCGTCCAAGCAATATGACAATTGAATTGTACTCATTTTAACTTAAAAAACTAACTAAATTCTATTGTTTAAAGAAAAAATAGAAATGAAGGGTTGTGGTTTGTGAGTCTTGGAATCGCCTTTTTGCTTTACCAGTGTATATAGGTTGAATTGGATTGAGTTATAGCGTTTTTCTAGACCAACTTGAAATTTTGGATCAGTCAAGTTGACAACCCAAATGCTCAAATATGGTTGTCAACTCAACCCCGAGGTTGTCGAGCTATTGTTATTTTTTTCTTCTCAATTTAAAACAATTAAATTTATTTACCATAAACATCTAATAACTAAAACCTCATAAAATTCAACTACTACGTGTCAAATATTTATATTGTCTATTACTAACTTTATACAAAAATAAACACATTCTTTGAAAATATAAAGAATTCACAAATTCATCTAACTCTAAAAGAAATATAAATATATGTATAGTTCGGATTGAGTTAGGTTAACTCAAACTATTTTTATTCAACCCAACCAAACAAAAGTTGAAACAATTCACACCTCAATCCAACTCGAATACAAAACTAACTCAACTCGGACTTTATCATATTATAATTTTGATGGTATCAAACATTATGGAATCATTTCCTTCCCAAAAGATGATTTGATTGAAAATGGGTGTTTTTAAGGCTGATTTGTGAATTGCCTTTAAATAGAATTTGGGAGGAATAATGAGAAAATATCTAAAAATAGAGAAACAAAAAATTAGAAGATAAAAATTTTCCTTCATACCAATTTTAATTTAGTGTAGATATATAGATCAATACAACTTATAAATTAATGACAATTAACAATTCTAAAACTAAAAAAAAAAAATCCAAAATTTCCCCTTTTTTTCTTCTTCTAAGTTTTTCACTATTTTAAAAAGCGTTAAAAACAACCAATTTAATAAAATATAACAAAATTTTATATTCTAATCATGATATTTCCTAATATGCATTTATCAATTACATTGATAGACAATAATAGAAGTATATCAATGTCTATCATTGATAAAATTTAAAATTTTGTTATATTTTATAAGTATTTTAGTTTATTTTACTATAATTGAAAATACAACCAAATTTTAGTTTAAAGTATCGATGTAAACGAAAATATCGATATCTCAATTTTATCAAAATTTGGATGAAAATATCCCTAAGATTTCAATTTCGGTGAACATGTCATGAAAATTTATAAAAACTAAAAATTCACAAACTAAATTTAAATTAGTAAATAAATACTGTAGGATTTGAAAACTAGCCAACGTATTTATTATCTGAATTACATACTTATATTAGTGATGTTTTATCGTTTAATTATTATATTTGATGAATTTTTTATCGATATAATAAAAATATCAATTCACTGCTTGTGATAGATTTGGGTTTTTATGTTGATGTGATGAAAATACCCAAATTGTGTTTTTATGGTTGAATGAATAGCAACATAAAGTGTAAAGAGTTCCAAAAGAAAATCAAAGAAAAAGAGATATATTAAAGTCACCTGACAGTCACGGACCACTGCTATCCTGTCAAATCAGACTCACCTTCAATTAATTTTTATTTTATTCAAATATTGGAGAAAAAGAAATTATATATATTAATAAGAAGAAGAAAAAGAGAGAGAGAAAAAAGGACCACTCAAATTGAAGATGAAGACTACCCCATGATTTAAATGTGTATCCATTTTTACCATTTTTACCATCCACTGCTAATTCAATTCTTGAGCTCAAGCCAAAATTAGATGAGTAGGTTCTTTTTAAATGGATACAGTTTTAATTTTGAGATTTGAATAAGTAGAGCTTGTTATTGTTATTGTTCAACTTTGAAGATCAGTGTTGAGGTTATCATGTGTTCAGTTGCAGTTGTTGCATCGCGTATTTCGTGAGTCATGTGGATTTTATTTCAAACTAATTGTTAGGCAAAAGTTGTGAAACCTATCTAAGTCTAAAGTAGGAATTAATCAAATTTAAAATTCATGGTCTCTAAAATGATTGAAATTTGGTTAGAATATCCATCTACTACTATATGTATAATTATGGTTATATTCTCTAAAAAAATTCATGTGTTAACTTTTAGCTACTTTTGTTACAAGTCTCAACTAAACTTTCTGCAGATGATATAGATTACGTCATATTAGTGGTGGTGATTTTAGACTGAAGGGTATGATGATCTAAAAGCAACAAAAGAACAAGTTCTATAAAAATAACACCCTAAGATTGAAATGTGTCGCCTAAGGATGAGCAAGCTCAAACCAACCCAACCTAACATATTACATGAGGCATGCACCTTACCTTGTGCATGGTCCAACACAACTTGTTCAAGGGATATAGCCAGTGACTCCAAAATTATATGTTTGGATTAGTAGTCAATTGTTATGGTAAAAATATCGTTATAGCTTCAACAAAAGTATGTCCACTCTTATTCCCAAACTTTCAATTTTAAGTACTTGATCATCTCTGGTTCTTGACTTTAGAAATGAGTATGTGTGAGAAGCACAATTACGAGATCTAAAACTTTTTTTCTTTTTGTAGTTTGCGTCATTCCTCCCCACTCAATTTAAAACTAACTATTGTTCTTACATAAACGTTAAACACTTTTCCTTATTCAAACATTAGCATCAACACATAATATTGATCTTGAAGGGTTACTAATACACTTGTATATACCCTTTGAGCTACGCTCGATTTGGTTTGAGATGTGAGAATTTGAACCTTCAAATTCTTAATGTATTGAAGTATATTGATCAAATTGATTGTAAATAGAAACTATAGTAAACAAATTAATTGTGACAAACCCATATTTTAACTACTATAGAAAATACAATATAAAAAGAAAACCAACTTGATGACCATAACTCTCAATACGTTAAAACATTTAAGTGATCAAGAAGGTTAAATGCTTGACTTTCTCCAGATTTTCGTACACTAATTTCATTCCTTTTTTTTCATTCTCATTCTTACTGAGGCCAAAGTTGTGAAAATTGGCAATCATAGACTATGAGTTATATGATTAACAATGTTTTTGGTTTGGATGGGAAAGAATAGATTGGATTTGTTCCATGAGGTTCTTTGTGAGCTTCAAATGTTTCATCTTTTTTCAAACACTTTCCCCCAAAACACAGTCAATGTTGTCCCAAAAAGTAATTTCATTGCTATGGAATCCAATGTCCCCTCTCACCAACCAAAAATCAATTAACAAATTTAATTTGTATTCAACATTAAATTTGAGAGGGACAATTTTTTTTGTCATTTTTCTTTGAAAAATTTACATATAGATGCTATGTTATATGCATGTGTCAAGGACTAATACTTGTGTTTCATTCTTGCAAACTATCATTTGTTTTTGTTTAATTTATCTACGTTGCTTGAAGATTAGTAAAACCAAAATTGGCACGTGATTTGATGATACTGTAAATATACTATATACTCTTGAGTTAGGTTTGAATAGTTGTTTTGTATAAATCAATTGATGAAGAGGTAGATTGAGTCATTGTATCGACCAAAACTTTTTTTAAATAAAGATATAAGTTTTTAAAAAGTTAATCGAATCAATAAGAAGACCGAAGAAAAAAACCATAATTATGCCCTTATTAAGTGTCTCAATAATCTCTCAAATTGTTTAAAGATGCTTCATTAAGAAAGTAATTAACTAAGTGTCTCAACATTTACATGCTCGCATCAAGACATTACAAGGTCAAGAAAATTAAGCAATAGAAGTCTTGTGCAATGTTGCTAGACGTATCATTTAATGTAAAAAAATATTGCAAACGCTCTCACATGTTGCTATGAATATCTCTAGCTCATTTCATCGATCCTTTAGGTCAAAGTATTTCATTATTTAGCCTCTATCTCTATTTTTTTTTTCCAGTTTCAACATTTTGTTTAGATTTTTAGCTATCTTCATGTCGGTACCTCATTCTTTAATTTGTTTAGGAGTCGTAACGTATAAGATTAAGAAAAAAAATAGGGTCGTGAATTTAATATAACAAGAAAAATATATAAAAAAAACCAAAAATTAACTAAAAATATATTTAGATGAACAGAGTATGCATAGCAAGGCTCTCCATTTTTCATATATTGTTCTTAGTCTTGCCACATGTAAAAGATTTAATTCAGCAATATTTATTAACTATAAATGCCATTGAATTTTTTTGACATAAATTAAAACATCACAAAATAGAGTAAAAATTAAGAGAATTAAATATATATATATATATACACACCATAACATTAAAAGCATATGGTGATGACTTTGTGGGAGAAAAAAGGAAAAAGAGAGTCATGAGATATTATGATATCATTAATTATATCCCTTGCCATCTTTTTTGTAGGGTTGATTGTTTATTGCCACTCAAAGTTGGCCCCTAAAGACAATAGGATAAGTTTTATGATCATTTTCTTTGGTAAGTTCATTGCATTGCAAAAACTTGCATTTCAAGTTTGGCCTACAAAGAGAGAGTGTGAGAGAGTGATTTGTTTTATACAAGTAGTCCAAAACATTAATGTATTTAGAAAAAAGGACCTACTTTTTTGGAAGGATCTATGGGTTTCTTTTTAAGTGTGACAAAAAGAGATATATATTTATGTGTAATGTTAGCTAGATTGTAAAGTGAAAAAAAGAAGAGATTGGTGTGTGATTTTGAGGGATGAGACAAAGACAACCTTTCTTTTCTTTTTGAGTTATTTTACAAGTTAAAATTTTAGTTTTATCAAATCCAATTGTGAATCGGTATTGTCAGGAGAATTTAATTATTTTGTTACATTTTTTAATCTTTAATATAGCTAGTGTCTAAATCGTTTAAGCCTATTTTCATTCCATGAAGGGTTAGAAAATGCATTTATGATGAAGTTTAGTAGAAGCATGAGATTGTCTCATTTCAATCCAAGATGATGAAAAGAGATACGACATTTTATTGTAATGACTTTGGTCCTAGTATATAGAAAATGTATAGCCTCAAAACTTGGCCTAGAATATAGACAAGTCAGTTAAAGTCGCACATAGGGAAAAATATATGTAAGAGCAGCGAGTATGGTCGAATGAATAAGTTAGTTTCCAATGAGCTAATTAGTTTAGTTGAGGATAAAAAAAAATTAGTTTAAGATCCAACTAAGCTTCAAAGAGTCGAGGAAAAAGTAGGTTGGGATTTGAGCTTATCAACATATAGGTGATGTGTATGGTCAAAGGTAGAAGTGTGTGCTTGTTTTTTTATGTTTTTCCAAACCTCGTATCGTGGAGCTCTCGGTAGCATTAAGACGTGCATGAGTAGGGTTGAGACACTATTGTCTCAATTTTTGTTGGCTTCTTTCTTAACTATATCTATACCAACATTTGGCCCCCAAATTAATGTATCGACTACATCCTCAAGTGTATTGGGTTTGACCTTGATTTCATGACTCGATTGCTCAATATATTTAGGTTTAGTTTGATCCATTTTTACCAAAGTAGAACAATTTTGAATTGCTTGATCACTACAAAATAAACAAAAATATAAGTGGGTGAGAAAGAATAACTTAACTAATTGACAAAAATTAGCGCAATTAAGGAGTTTCAAATTCAATCATGTCTCGCTATAAACTTGAAAGGTTTCCCATCTATTACCAAAATTTAGACTATAGCTTGTGTATGTAAATGATAGTCTAATTATTGTTTAGATTAGAAGTGCAAACAAAATTGGGTTAAAAAGAAAAGTGATCATGTGCGTATAAGTAAGGACAATTATCTTTATTAGTATGAGGCCTTTTAGTGTGAAGCTAAAAGTAAAGTCACGATGATTTATGCAATTGGTATAAGAGTTTCAATCATTGTACAGATATGTAGACGTCTGTACTTTTCCCTAAAATGTGTGGATTATTGTGGTTGATCAGCTACTTTTTATATACATATCACTCTAAATTTTATTGAGTCGGACCCTAACTCAACAATTTCTCTTTCGAAAAAGAAACTCTAAAAAAAGAGTAAGGAAAAATATTCTTCATTTCTAAAAGTGGCCCTACAAAAAATAAATAGCTTAATTGAATCTATCATAACCATTTGATGGCATATCACCATCTTTCCTTACTAGCTAAAATGATGTTATTATCTACTCATTTACTAGCACGTCCTATATATATCACACCTAATACTTCAATACTTGATCTATTTTGCAAGTGATCAAAACTATACAACTTTGACACCTAAACATCCTTTTAGGATCGTTTGGTCATTTGATCCGGCAAACTATTATAACCTACAATTTAACTAGTGTATTACTATTTCCAATCTTTTTTGACGTATTGTTTCTTAGTTTTTTTCTCTATTTATCTCTTCATTGTAATGTACTCATATTTTGAGTTTCAACTTTATTCAAACTAAAATGGTTAGACACTAACGATAATAATCAATTTAATGTCTAGTTAAAACGAAAGAAATAAAGGGCAATGGTGATGAAAATATATGAATAATATATAAGCAAAAAAGAGTTGTAAGAAATGGAAGTTGTTATATTATTAATCAATGGGATCAAGTGGACGCACGCAATGTCATAAATCAAATCATTATTGTCCAATTGCTATAAATGCCACCGCATGGCTCTTTCCTTGCTAATTTCTTCAACCCTACCATTCCCAAACCCACACCTTCTCAACTTTTCAACCATGGGGTCCTCTTTCATTTTATTTTTTTTACCCAATTCATCTTTTCTTTTCTTTTTTTCTTGTTCATTTTGTTAAGAATGCGAATGAAATTTGATCATAGAGTATATACGTGACACGATAATATCATTGGGTATAAGTCTTTTGGAGTAACAAACGTAAAATCTCATAAGAATTTATGTTTAAAAGTTGATAACATCATACAATTGTTGAGATATTTGAAGGGTTTTCATGAGTGACATTTTCTTATTTTAGTACTTCTACTAGCAATTTTCAAAATTAAAGATTTAAAATCATGCATTAAATTTTTCTTCCTAATTAAGATCGAGATATATTTTGGTTTTCTCACAACTTTTTAAATTGTGATTTTCATAATTGCCTTAATAAACGTTTGAATTACTTAATATTACTAATATTACCACGTTCTCAAAACTACAAATCTACTTTTTCATAAACTGATTTTAAATTATTATATAATAAATTGTTAAAAATATTTATAAAATATGGCATAATTTTATAACATTCATTTTCATTCCTGTTTATTAATATATATACATAAATTTTATAAATAATTTGATTATTTTTGAAAATATCTTTTTACAATTTTGGACTTTAGAAACTCTATTAATATGAAGAGAAAAAAAGGTGACAAAGAAATTAATGTCTTTTTATCTCAAATATTTACAATGATTTTTATCTTTCATAATGTAAAGGTTGAGTTTTTAACTAAATTTTAAAAACAAAAACAAGATTTTTAAAAACTATAATTTTTTTGTTTTGCTTTTTAAAGCATTGGTAGAGAAATGAAATATCAAAACAGTGAATTCAGAGGTGAAAGAAAAATTTATAGACTTAATTTCAAACATTAAAAACAAAAAGAAATTATATGGTTACCATAAACTCTGTTTCGATCACAATTTCATTTTTTGTTTTTTGTTTTTTATGTTCATACTTGTTTTTCTCATTTTAATACTCTATGATTTTCAATTTTCTATACAAAATAACACAAATTTTTAGTCTGGTTATAAATAGCATTGCAAGTGTTTTCAAAAAATTGTTTTTACGGTTTAATTTTAAATAAATATTAGTGGAATGTAGATAACAAAACATGTAACGTCCTACCACCAAGAATTGGAAAATTTGTTCTCACAAACTAACACATATATTTTCAACACGTTTTATACTATCTCACACATTTCTTAAAAAAAATCTCAAGAGGCCGCCACCCAACTACAAAGTGCCTATAAGTGAGTCACCGAAAGATAGTTACTTTCAATTGTTTTTAAGTTTTTATTAACTGTATCATACTTATGCGATAATGAACCTTCGTTTATGTTTCCCTTCTAAATTTAGGGTGTAACAAAATTAACATGAGAAAACTTATATATCAAATGATGTTAATCAAATGAACAAATACGAAATGTACTCTCGAGTGGTTGAAACTCGTATGGAGTAAGTTCATAGTCGATTATCATCGTCCACTTTAATTGTGTTTGAAAAGGATGCCCTAATTGTGAAAGTTGGAAAGGGAAGGAGGGACCAAGAACTTTGATTAGTGATTAATTAAAGAAAAGCACATAGAAAGAGTATAATGAAAGACAAGAATAGAGAATAATGGGTGTTAATGGGGATTTAGGTGACACTTTAAGCTAAACAACCCATTGAATTAATTAATCCAACGAAAATGAGGGTCCACCATTATTATTAATTAATTAACTATATATATAATCTTAATTAAACTAAACCCTAATTATCTTAATATCATTATTCTCATAATATATATTATGACTAAAAAGGAAAGCTATAAATGCCACAAATATTAACCAATCACTACTCACCAAATCCCCACGTATTCTCTTCTCTTTTTCTTTTCTTTCTTTTTTCCTTTTTCTCACTTTTGTTAAAGACCTCTACTTTTTCTTTTTCTTTTCTATTTTTTTTTTCCTTCATTCAATTCTTCATATGCTTTTATTGTGTGTCTATTTTGTCTTTTTTAATTTACATTTTATAATGATTAGAAAATTTATTACTTTATTTCTTAAGCTAATTGATTCAATTATTTACTATATTATGAAGCCCCTAATTAGAAACTCAAAATTTGTAAGTATGATGTGTATTGCACTTCTAGGCACACACTTCAAATTTTAATCAAATGTGTTAATAATAATAGAGAGATAATTTGAATTATTAATTACCAATTAACTTGAAATAATCAATTGAGGGTGTGGTTAAAGTGCATACAATATTTAGAAAATGAAGAAAAAAAAAAAAAGAAAAGGAAAAGTTAGATAGATGATAGTTTAAAGACCAAAGCACTTGTATTAAACAAAACTAAAAAGAAGGTTCATACCATAATGTCAAACAAGAAACCCTCCTTCATATGGAAGATTAAAAAAAAAACACTTTTAGGTAGAAAGTGTTCCCAATAATTAAAGGGTTATTTTTAATATAACAATAAGAATCAAAATATATAGTAGTCTATAGTATAGATTAAAGATAGATTATATTTATGAGTTTATAGTATATTTATTATATGCTATTATTTTTCATTGTAAATTTCTACTTTTATGAAATAGATTTAATATTATGATGAAAGCAAAGAAAAATAACAATAACAAGAATTGTGATATTGTAGAATGAATCAGGGGGACAATGTCTAAACATAAGAATGCAAAAACGTCCCATCTTATGTCTCACTCAAAATATCATTTTCTTTCTATACATATAGATTCTCAAAAAAGTAAACATAATATCGTGACTATTCACTTTTGTATAATTAACCCTGACTAGACTAGAGTAACGATTTAGGTGTAGCCTAATTTCATGCATGCTTCAATTTTTTATGTATAGTAAATAAAAATTGTCACGTGATAGATTTTTAATACGTGTTGCTTACTCGATATAGAACTAAATTGAATTTATCATTTTGAGGTGTAAGGTTTAGAGAATTGTTTGGTATACTATATTGTTATCTGTCATATTTAGTGTGATTTCTTGAGTGATTAGTTATATTGTACGATACGAGGTGTTTTACTTTTGTTACTTCTATTAACGAGCTTCAAATGACTATCTTATTGTGATGTTTATATATATATATATATATATATATATTTAGTTGACGTGCCTTAACCTCGTGATATGAGATGCAATTCTCTTTAATGCAACTAAATATCTTTGGAAAAGGAAAAAAGAAAGTTTTAATTCATCAACTTTAAAATCTATAACAATTTTGTCTTTACCTTGAAAATGATGTTAAACTTAATAATATTTCTTGGGTATGCATATGAGTAAGTTGGCTGGGGACCAACGTGCTTAAGACATATGTCATTGTAAAATAAAAATTGACAATTGATTTTGAGGAAATTTCTTCTCATACGTTAAGTTATTACAAATGTTTTACGTTACATTCGAACTGATAAAGGACTATACTATTACAAATTAAAAAAGAAAATAATTTGACACCAAAAGAAAACACTAGAGAAGTGCTTAGCTTAGCTATCCTTTTCTAATATTGATCATCATTAGTACATTTTGATGGACCTTTTTTAACCTTTTGTTGTTGGTCCAACTAAATAAGGTTAATTATTTTATAATACAAACAATTAATAGACACAATTAAGAATAAACGCTATTAAATACTAAACACAAAAGAAATGTAAATGTTATAGGATCTAAACTAATAAAGGATAAAGGCTATTAAATACTAAAGTAAAAAATGCTATTAAACCCTATAAGCTTTATTTTTGGTGAGCTATTAAACATAACTTTAAATGAAATTTAATTTTTAATCTCGTAAATATATATGTGTATAGACATGTGCACATATATGTATATAAAATTGAGTATAGAGATTTGACACAAAATACAAGGGATCCTAGAGAATCTCAATACAACTTCAACTATAATATAAATTTATAATATACACACTACAAACATTTTTATTTTTTAATTTTTCTAATCTTATATATATATATATATTTTTAAAAAATATTGATTCATCTTTCGTGTTGATAATATCATTGATTGATGTAAATCGAACATGAATTAAAATTAGATAATTAAAAATATAGGAAACTAGGGAAAAAAGAATTGTAAGAATAAAAGTGTTATTTTTTTTTAAAAGAAAAAAATTGCAAATGGAAAAGGAACAAATGTAAGAAAATATTTTTATCACAAAATGTATTGACATTGATAGTTGAGTTTAGAGCATTGAGATCACAATCAAATTTCATCATTTTTATAGCGTAAAATGAAAATAGACGGCTAAGATTACGACATCCGCTCTTACGGTCCGTTGGATCAAAGCAAAAGCGACCCCGCGAAAAATGAATCCCATCAACGACCACCAATCTTCCTTCTAACGACTCTCCTCCTCCGCTTCCACCTCCTCTCTGTCAGATCACAGCCGACACTTTGCCTAACCCTCCATTTCTCTCTCTACTTTCTCTCTCTCTCTCTCCTTTACAATTTTTTTTTATTTCACTTTTTTTCGTTTACTCTTTCTTCACTTATCATTTCGTTTTTTCTCCTCTGTTCTCTGTCCATTTCTGGTGTTTCCCCTCTTCTCTTTTTGCCCTTTAAAGGGCTTTTGTGTCGGCACATCCATAGCCATTCTTCCGGTTTTGGGACTTTCCCCCATATTGGAATGTGGTGAGCTTCATGAACCTCAGTTGCTTCTTCTTCTCATGCATTTTTGTTTTCTGAATGTGGGTTTTTTGATTTGAGGCCAGTGGATGAGTGATTTTTTGGTTTTACTGTAATGGGTTTAGTGATTTTGCTGCATTTTTCTTCTGGGGTTTTGATTTTGCTACATTTTTCATCTGGGTTTCTCTTTTGAGGTATACTTTTAATTTCCCCCCTCTTTCTTTTCCTCTCTTTGCTTCTCTGTTCTATTGTTTGTTTTCAGTGAAAGGGAAAAGGGGGGGATAAAGGAGATAGAGAAAGAGAGTGGAAATGTTTGAATAGATTGAATTCTTGCAGGTTTTTGTAGTCTCTTTTTTTTCACTTACCTCGCTGGAATGTGAGCTTTTTTGTTTACTTATTTGACTACCCACTGAAGTTCTACAGCTTTGGATTTCCTTTTTTTGAGGGGTTTTGTTTCTTGACTAAATGGAAAGTCTTTCTCTTGTTTCTTGTGGAAAAGGGTCATGTGGGTTTTTTGTCTGTTTTTCTACATTGTCACTTGCTGATGGATATACGCCGTGAGTTTGTTCAATTATTTTTAGAAGCTGAAGGTTTTGTTATAGACTTGTGGTGGTTCATCTTTGTTTAATTGGTGGCTGCAGATATTTCCATTGGGACTTGAAATTTAGTGAGTAAAGTGATGGACCAGAAGACTTGGCTTTGGAGGAAGAAATCATCAGAGAAGATTACTGTTTCAAGTGATAAAGTAAATCTCTCTGTGAATAAGAATGAAGAAGAGGTAATCTTTTTTATATTTTCTCAGTACCTTAATTATTTGAAGAGATCTTTAAAGAAGAACTTATTATATGATTTTTCTTTTTGAGGTTTTTTTTATAGTTTGCTTATATGATAAAAGTCAACTGTTCAAGTAAAGCTTCTGACAATAAAGCTTGTGATATTAATATGTTCCTTCATTTAGGCTGAAAAGTTATAAAGGAGTGTTGCTTGTTTTAATACAAAGTAATATATAAAATATCTGCTTTCTTCTCTCACTCTCAAAGGACTGTTCCTTTGAAGTTTGACCATAAGATTCCATATTCACAATTCCAGGATCTGGGAAGCTTTTTTCTTAACGCAGCTTTAAGATTAATTTCAATATAATTATAATATTTTTATCAATTGGATCTATATAATGAATTTCTGGATGACTTACCTGTAAGTCCTGTTGCGGGCATTGGCTTATTCGTATCAGGTGTCCCGTTTCATTGTTTTCATCTCTCTTGCGAGCAATGGCTTTGGTTAAGATTCCATTTACTATGTGATTTCTTGGTCAAGTAGTGATTACTGTAGCTACCATATCAAATTAAAATTTCTCAACAACCTTTTGTCTTATTTATTTATTTGCTGGTGTTTCTACTGAAGGCTTTTAATTTAAATTCACTTTTAGGAACACTATAAGGTATTCTCAATAATTTAATTTATTTAAAATCCTTTTGCAGACACTTCTTATTGACAAAGCTCGGTTGGAGAAAGATCTTGAGATTGCAAATGATAAACTTTCTGCAGCCCTCTCAGAGTGTAAGACAAAAGATGAACTTGTGAAGAAACTTACAAACATGGAACAAGAAGCCATTGCTAGTAATTCTTTGTTCTTTCTTTTTCTGCCAAGCTTGGCTTACAAGTTTCTAAAGGTTTTATTTTTCACGGCGTGCAAGTATAGCATTCATTCATGGTTCAAATGACTAATGCACGCATTTGCTTCTAATATAGGATGGGAGAAGTCAAAATCTGAAGCAGCAACCTTAAAGCAAGAACTAAATGATGCTGTACAGAAGAGGCTTGCCGGTGAAGAGAGAGTGATTCATTTAGATGCGGCACTAAAGGAATGCATGCAGCAGCTACGTTTTGTTCGAGAGGAGCAGGAGCGAAGGATTCACGATGCCGTCTCAAAGACGTCAAATGAATTTGAAAAATCCCAAAAGATTTTGGAGGAGAAGTTGGCTGATACTGGTAAAAGGCTCTCAAAATTGGGGGGAGAGAACACTCAACTTAGCAAGGCTTTGTTGGTGAAGGAAAAAATGATTGAAGATGTAAATAGACAGTTGGCTGGTATGGAGGCTGATCTTAATGCATTGGTATCTAGATTAGAATCCATGGAGAGAGAAAATGGCACCCTAAAATATGAAGTTAGAGTGCTTGAGAAGGAGGTCGAAATTCGGAATGAGGAGAGAGAATTTAATCGACGAACTGCAGATGCATCACATAAGCAACACTTGGATAGTGTGAAAAAAATTGCAAAACTAGAATCCGAGTGTCAAAGGCTGCGCCTTCTTGTCCGGAAGAGGTTGCCAGGTCCTGCAGCCTTAGTAAAGATGAAAAATGAAGTTGAAATGCTAGGAAGGGATTCATTCGAGATCAGGAGACGGCAGAAAAATTCAACAGGTTCGTTGGACTCTTCACTAGAGAACTCTCCAGAGACTCCTAGCAGACGTATTAGTGTGCTAACCTCCGCAGTGTCAGCTTTGGAAGAAGAGAACAACAACCTCAAGGAAGCTCTCAGCAAAATGAACAATGAACTTCAAGTTGCAAAAATCATGCATGCCCGCGCATCTCCAAAACCGTTACAAGTTGAATCACCCCACAAATTATCAAATGGTCATAAAATCATGGAATCAGGAAAGGGTAGTCTGGCATTACCTGAGTTCCATCATGCTTCAATGTCTGATGCTGGGAGTGATGACAAGGTTAGCTCTGCTGAATCATGGGCTTCTCCATTGATTTCTGAATTGGAACACTTCAAAAATGGTAAGCAGAAGGGGTCGTCAACAACATGCAAAATAGTTGGTTCTACAGACTTGGATCTGATGGATGACTTTGTTGAAATGGAAAAATTGGCTATTGTCTCTGTTGAAAAGTCTCCCTCAAATTCTCGAAGTCTTTCAAATGAAGTTAATGGAAAACCCAAGTCATTGGAAACGGAGCTAAATGGATTTTATCCTGAAGCAGTATCTAAGGAGATGGTCCCTAAACCTTGTAGTAATCTGGGCTCCTGTTTAACATACCCCGATTGGCTTCAAAATATCTTGAAAACGGTCTTTGATCAGAGTAACTTTTCCAAAAGAGCCCCTGAACGGATACTGGAGGATATTCAAGCAGCGATGAAATGTCAGAATCCTGGAAATTCTATTAACACAAAAGAGGATGGAAACCATTGTGGTGATATCGCTTGTAATAATGTCCGGATGTCAGAAAAGCCGTTGGGGATAGATTCAGTGTGTAAAGCAAATGACACTGACATCACATCAATGGAGAAGCGTGACAAGCAGGAGGTAGATCTACATGGTTCAATATTGAGATTGATTGAGCTTGTAGAAGGGATTAGTGTGACATCTTCAGATGATGACAACTCTTCCTCAAGAAAGGATGGCAGTGTCTATTCTGAAACACCTACAGGCTATATGGTTCGAGTTTTCCAATGGAAAACATCTGAACTAAACGCTATTTTGAAGCAGTTTATACACAACTGCTATGAAATGTTGAGTGGAAAGGCAAATATTGGTAACTTTGTGCAAGAATTAAATTCCACTTTGGATTGGATTGTGAACCACTGTTTTTCACTTCAAGACGTTTCTAGCATGAGAGACTCCATAAAGAAGCATTTCAATTGGGATGAATCACGAAGTGACTGTGAACTGGAAACCGGGACAAATGTTCATGTTTCAGAAGTTGATAAATCCCGTGTTCCCAGAGAACAGATTTTACGGTTGAAAAAGGATATCAGTTCAAATAACCATAATGCACCAACTGGAGAGCTGCAATCTACGTTGTCTGAAGAAAATGGTAAACTGGAAGAAGAGCTAACGAGTGTAGAATCTGCAAAGAAAGATCCTGAAACAAAGTTTCAGTCTACTACGGGTTCAAGTGAAACGTTAATAAATCAACTTGAAGAATCTGAGAAGAAAATTGTCAGCTTGCAAAAGGAGTTAGAAAGCCTTAAAGAATTGAAGGGAACAATTGAAGGTCAAATTGCCAATCAGCGGTTGGTGAATCAAGATCTAGAAACAGAGCTTACGGCTGCTAGAAATGACCTAAATGAGAATCACAGAAAATTTGCGGCTCTAGAAGTTGAATTGGACAATAAAAACAGTTGCTTTGAAGAATTGGAGGCCACATGTCTTGAACTGCAACTTCAGCTGGAAAGGTTCTCAATTCTCTATGATTTATTTCTCTAGAAATATTTTACTATTGGGCATTTTCTGGTTTTAATTCTTAGCTCAAGTAAATTGCATGATGGTCTTCACTCATTCATAAACTGCTAAATCATATTATGATTTCATACAATGCATGTCTATGTCATTAGATAGGTTATAACACATGAGGTTAATCAGATTGTCTTTTATTGAATGTCATTAGTGATCTTATAAGTTGTTTATTTAAAGATGATCTGTTTTTTATTCAGCACACGGAAACAAACGTCAAGCACAGATTCGGGTCAGGAAGAGAAGCAACTTCGCACTGTAAGTACATTTTGACCTATAATATAATTTGGAATTTGGATGAACAATCAAATATATGGCTGTTCCCTAGTAGTTTATCTTTCCTGGTTTAGAGATTTAGAATTTTCCGATCATTTGAAGAGAATTATAAAATTGCAAAATTTTGAAGTCTACATAAGCAAATCAACCGAAGAAGTATATTCTACTTCAATCTCATGATCTGATGGCTAGGATGGTTAAAATTTTGCATTTGATTTAATCATGGAGTAATTTTTTCAACGATTTTGCAGGAATGGGAGATAACAACTGCTTCAGAAAAGTTAGCAGAGTGCCAAGAGACGATTCTTAACCTCGGGAAGCAGTTGAAGGCCCTAGCTACACCCAAGGAAGCTGCAATTTTAGACAAAGTCATCCCCACTCCAAATGATGAAACACAAACTTCTAGTGTGTCGAACACCACAACCACCCCGGTGACAGATACGACCTCAACCCCAACTACATCCAATACAAAGACAACAAATAACCGATTCTCTCTGCTAGATCAAATGCTAGCAGAGGACGATGCCTTCCCTAGAGACTATAAAATTTCGAAGGCTGTAGAAGTCGATGCCATCCACAGTTCGACATCAGATATCGATAAATCAATTGATCCACAAAAAGCAATCCTCATATGGAATGGACATAAAAGTGTAGTCAACAAAGACACGGTTAGTAATTTGGCTATTGTGCCGAGCAGAAAGCGAGGAGAGGGTGCGTTGTGGAGAAAACTCTTATGGAGAAAGAAGAAAGTGAGGAGCCAGAAAAAGACACTTCTATTTGCAGCAGCATGAGGAGAAGGAAGCAGTGAACTGTATAACAAGTTAATATGAGAAGATTGGGAGCCAAGATTACTTCTCTGACTTATGGTTTTTGGTTTGTTTTCACTGGTGATTGTTGTTTGGTTTGATGCACAATTAGGAAAGGTAGACAATAAGGGGTTGGATGATTGCTAATTTTCCAGGTTTTGTAATGCTTGAGTGAATTTCTACTGTACATATGTAAACACTTGCCTAAGCTGCATTGCACTTTTGTATCCATTTGATGAACATATAACCTTATGCTGAGTTGCTGACATTTTGTAAATCTATAACAAGGATACTCACCATGTGACATGAATTTTGTATTCTACATCTTCCGCCTCAATTTCGTGTATATGATGATCTACTGAACTTAATATAAACTTAGAAGATGTTTAATTTCATGAGAAGATGATTGAGAGACAAATGTATGAGCCTAGGCTCATACATTCACATTAATTTGCTTGCTGCTTAACAATAACACAAATAATTATTAACCATTTCCTTTTCTTTCTTTTTCTCGGAAGCTTTTTTTTTTTTTTTGTTATTTGTTTTTAGAAAATAAAGATATACGATATCGATAATTAATATATTATTGGGTCTTGAAAATTTGAAAAATATTTTCAAATAGAAATGATTGTGAAATGACAATCTAATTGAGATATTTACAAAATATGGTGAAAATTTAGATTTTATTAATGATAAACACTAATAGCCGATAGAATTTGATATTTTGCTCAGGTTATGTTTTACTATATTTGAAAATGGAAAAAAAGTTTTGAATTTATGTTTTTCACTCATGCAAATCTTACATTAGATATTAATAACATTCTATTGACAAATTTCTTTTGACATGTCTATGGGTTCGACATCGACCTAAGTAGTGGATCACATCATGAAAAAATGTTTGTTATTAAAGTGAATGAGTAACAAGTATTAGAACCGATTTAAAAAAGTAAAAGGTTTATTTGTTAATTTAAACTTAATTTTTTATAATTCTTTCAACATTTTCATCGACATCGATTTTAAGATCTATTGTTGTATTTAATAAATAAATCAAATACTTCTAGAAAGTGTAGAAGCTTCTTAGATCGCTAGCACTTCTTTATACCCAATACACTCAGTTTTACATCCAATACACTCAATAAACTCTTCGAACGTAAGTGACTAATTCCACCAAATGATGTAAAGTTTTATATAACTTGATTTTCAATAATGGATATCATGAATCACAAAAAGGGGGGAAAATTAAATTAATCACATTATTGAAGTTATTAATTAAATAGAGGAAACAAAATGCTTAGACATATTCCTCCAACATTTTCAACTTGTGAGTTTTTTATTTCTCCAACAATTTTGTAGTGAAATGATCAAAATCTCATCCATTGGGGAGTGGAAAAAGAATGGATGTTTATATAAAGAAGAAATACAGATATAATTACATGTGAAAAATGGCTTTGTATGTGTGTTTAGTCTCTGTAAAGTACGAATGTTGCAATCTCAAGGAGGCCTGCCTCTTCATAACATTGAGCAATACGTTCCACATAGTTGTCCCAAGTCCCATCAACAGAAGCAAGATCCAACAAAAATGCAGCTTGGTCCAAGGCAACCTCCACAACCAGTATTAACCATAAATTAATCCAAAAGTCTTTTCAATCTTAAACCTGAACATAATTAAGCTTTGAAAAGACAATAGAGATCGTTGGGATCTACTTTCTTTGATAAAGGGTGGCTGGTTTCTTGTTTGTTGTTTTTGGAAGTTTTATGTGGTGGTGGTTTATAATTTACTTGTTGGGCTCTGTTTCGTTCTCATTCAAGATTCTTGGTGCTGGTTCATCAAAAGTGTCTTTAATCGGATTTTTAGGTTGTGCATCGTTAAAAGAGTTTTCAGTTTTTCTTTGTTCATTTTTGTCTTTTATTGGTTGGTGGTTGTTTTTGGGGTTTCTTTGGTAGATTTGTAGTAGCTTTTGATTTTTTAGAAGCTGAAAGTGGCTTGATGTTCGAAGCTGTTCAAAAGTTTATGGAGATGTTGATCTTATCTTTTTCTTTTTCTCTCCTTATGATAGGTTGTACCTCCTAAATATTAATCCTTTTCAATGAGAAGTTGTTTCTTGTTTTAAGGGAGAATATGAAACGTTCAAATGAAAGGGATAATTTTGAGAAAAATGCTGTGTTATTTTTTCTGTTTGATAATTTCATGGTATTCCATAAAGAACAGTAAAAAACCTGCGCAGGAGCCTTTCCCTTTTTGAGATCCTCTTGCTTTCCTTCTTCTGTGACCTTTTCTTTGAAATATTCAATTTGCTCATCTTCCCATTGTGCAATATTAGCAACTTCCTGGAAATGTGCCACAACCAATACAGGTTTCATTTTTTCAATTATTATTCTCTCATTCTCATTCCCCCTACACCTCGCAAGGGGTCTAAAACAGAGAAAGAGAGAGAATAAAAACAACGCAAAAGTGATCTATGATAAAGTCAATATTAATATAATTAGATTATTATTAGGAGATATAATTCTAGAGATATTATTTGATATTATTTCCTTAAGTGTATTTCTCTATGGTTATATATAGGCTTGTATCTCTACTAAATAAGAAATGAAATATAGATTTATTCCATAAAATCAACATGGTATCAGAGCTCTAGGGTTTTCGCCTTATTGAATTCTAGCCTCCACATCCCGTTTGATCTCTGCCTCCGTTGATCATTCATCAACGGAGGCAGAATCATCTCTCATTAGCCATCAACGGAGGCAAAATCATCTCCCATTAGCCGAAGCCACCCCTTAGATCTGCAAATCTGCCGTTGTCGTTGCACCTTCCCTTTGCCACTCATTGCTGTTCAAATCTGCCACTATCCAAACCCCAGAAACCCCATTAGTTTTTCACTAGCGTCCGCGGCGGCCATCTCCTTCATAGTTCTTCGTCCGACCTCTTGTTTTTCTGTTAGCCAAGCAGCCGATTGAACCTCTGCCAGTTGAAGCCGAACGCCTCTGCCAGTTGAAGCCGAACGCCCAGCCGAAGAGTTTCGGTTTTGTCCATCGTCCAAGAAGCTCCGCTCGCCGCTGTGTTTCGTTGTCGTTGCTCCATCTTTTTATGTTGTCTCGACAAAACCCATGAAACCCCATGTCCTCAGATCCTCGCATCCGCCTCCAATTTGTTCCAGACCTGTCTGATTTCGTTCAGACCCATTCTTCATGTCTGCCTTTGAAGTTTAGATCGAAGCCCAGATCCAACGACGCCTCCATTCTGTTTTTGTTCAGATCCGCTAAGCCTCTCTGCTCCATTCAGTTCAGTTTCCGTTCTGTTCGCCCCAGATTTCCCGTTTAATCTGATTCTGACTTGCTCTAGTTTAGTTCGTTCAGTTCCATCTGATCCGACAAAACACTTCTGTCCAATTCCGACCTTGTTTTCGTCCAGCTTTGATTCTACTTTGCTTCAGTTTTGCTCTTTCATTTTGCCCCTCGAAGTTCTTGTTTCGTTCTTCCTAGGTTCTGTTATAGATCTCTATACGAGGATCTATGTTTCTATCCCAGAAGTTTTTCGTGGGTTTGTTCTAACCTAGAAGTTCTTTGTGTGTTTGTTCTTCGGGTTTTTTATTCTATTCTAGATATATTGTTTCTTTTCTTAGTTCTTAGCAAACTCAAGTTTGTGATTTCAACCTTGAGTTTGAGGGAGGGTATTAATATAATTAGATTATTATTAGGAGATATAATTCTAGAGATATTATTTGATATTATTTCCTTAAGTGTATTTCTCTATGGTTATATATAGGCTTGTATCTCTACTAAATAAGAAATGAAATATAGATTTATTCCATAAAATCAACAGTCAATACCTCATATTTACAGCCTAGGGTCCACCATGGTGATTTTAATGCTCCTCTCGCAGCATCCTTAGCTTCAGTTTTTCGCCCCACCCTAAATATCAAGGAACCCAAGATTCTTTAGGAATAATTGCATAAACTCAGCTAAAGCATTCGGGAGCAGTGAAAAACATTTCCCACGTACTTCAGCAGAACCTCTGCATTAAATACATATGGTCTTGCAAATCCTGGGAAGTGTTCCTTCTTTGTATAGAACTCTCCAGTTACTAGAGCTGAAACCTACAACGGTAATGAATATTTAAGAATGTAAATTGGAGCAAAGCTTTGTTGTTGAATTGCAGTATCTAAAGTATAGCAGCCTTACAAGGTCGCCTTCCTCAAAATGGCGTAATATTTTCCGCTCTATGATATCTGGAAACAACCCAACCTGAGATCGAAAGATTGTCAGAACTTGCACTGCAAGATACAATATATGGTTGAGACATTTTTTCATTGTCCAATCCTAAAGCAAAAGGTGACTAAAAAGTACTACTTGAGCGAAGTGAGACTAGAAAACAAGGAAAAGAAAATAAAATTTCAAGTTAGAGGATGGAAATGAATCCTTAAACAAAGTAAAATGTTCAAGAGTGACGAAATGCTTTCATAAAAAATATAATAGTAAGGGTATTTTTGGGCTCTTTTTAAGAAACATCTACATGTATTATTGAAACTTTTGGACTTCAAAGGGGTATTTTCAATAATTTAGCCCAAAATCGATTACATATACTTTAAAAGATACCTTTTTATGCATAAATATATTTCTATATAAACAATTACTTAAACCATTCCCTTTCATATTGAAAAGTAATGTGGAAGACTTTGACGTCAAAAAGATATAAGAAAATTGAGCATTGTGTGTCTTAGCTGACACCCAATAAGGTGATGATCAAGGCAAGCGAGGTCAGGGAGCTCACTAGTCTTGCATGTCACCACATGGAGATGAAGACAACAATTGCATATAGGTTTCCTCATTGACGAGAAGAATCAACAAAATTACCACGAAAAATTATACACGCACCTTTTTCAGCAGATATCCATCTAAGTTTGTGATCTGAGATTCAGAAAAATCACCCCTCCCATAAAGTTTTTGCCCAGCATCAGCTGCTGCAAGAAATAGCTCATCATTTTGCTCTCCACTTCCTCTGGCATCTTCTTCAACTAGAAGTCTGTGAATAAATTGATCAACCTGCACATCAATGACTAAAATTTATATAAGAATTTCTAAGGAAATATTTTCCCATCATTTTTTAAAATAACAAATTCCATAGAGAAAAAATGAAATAGCACGAAACAACTGTATAATAGATACTTCACTTACGTTCTTGGCTAGAAGCCACACTCCATTCCTATTGACGTCCACTACTGGCATCTCCATCCTGAGGAGAGTCGTTTATCAAGTTGGAGGGAACCATGCGTTAAAAATATAGAAAGTAAGTTCTGCTTACCCAGCAGGTGCTGTAGGCCAGCGCAGCAGTGCAGTTATAGTACCTTGGAACAAAAACATAGGATAGATTGAGATATCATACACCTAGAAAGCGAGTCGAAAATTTTAACATGTACCTGAGCTGTTTTTTGCCAGTGGAACAACGAGAGGAATAATCCCTTGTTTGGCTCCAGGAGAAATTATGGATGCACCTGCTCAAAACCAGCAATTTTACAGGGGATTCCCATGTAGATAAAAATATGTCTGCAGGTTCATATCATGTGGTTGTTCAGGCCTATAATTGGTTTTTAAGTTCTAGTGTTATCTTGAGCATTTACTTCTTAAAAGAAGCATATCAAAACCACTACTTTTTCCTAGTAAGAACATGAATATTGAGACATAAAAGAGACAGCCTAAGGGGGTTGAGGGAACCCCATTCCACAAAACTAGTAAAGAAGAGCCTTCCAGTTGTTAATAATTAGAAGGGTATAATTACAAAAGAATTTAGTATACTTTGAGGTTGTATGCTAAACAAAGGTACAAAAAGAATCAAAAGAAGCAAACTTATCTTCAAACATCCTACTGTTTCTTTCTTTCGAAAGATAACACAAAAGAGCACAGGTAGCAGATGAAAACGGAAAGAAATTGATGGAGACTATGGAAAACCACATATTCTTTTGAAGACAGGAAAGCAAATCGGCAAAATTTATTCAGCATCTAGTTTGCAGAAAATGGAATATGAAATGAATTTCAATATATGAAAAAAAAAAAAAAAAAAAAGATAAACATGACCCATTACATTGCAGAAAACGGATACAAAACCACACATCAAGCGTACAATACTAAAAACATATGTCACAAACTATAACTAAGCTAAAACCCTAGATTATCAACTCTTTAACAAGAATGTTGCGATATAGGTCTACAAATTTCCAAAACAAAATCTATTCACCAAGAGATTATTCTTTCACTTCTAATTCGAATGCTAGGCTTCTTCACACTATTGGTCATAAATTTCATAACCAACAACTTCAAAAGACAAAGAACAACAAAAACCTGGTAAGAAATATATAGATTCAATCAGGAATTAGTATAAGATTCATAATGTGAATGATTGGAGCGCTAGAGCAGCAACGGACCTCTAGTCTTAAGCATTTTGAGCAAATGAAACAGATGCTGAGGAGGTTCAGTAGCAGCAACATCCTTGATGAATGATACATGGTCTGTGATAAGGCGATGGTACAAAAAGGCATTGAGATAATGAAAATCTTTTAGGAAATGTGCTATAAAAAAAACATGAGATGAACTAACCGGAAGTAGAGGAAGAAGTAGAGCAACGAACGGTGACTCCACGACGGCGGAGAAGAAGTGAAGGAAGAGCGGCGGCGCGTGGACTTCCACAGACCACTCCACCACCAATTTTCATTTTCTTTTGCTAACTTTCCGATTACGATGGATAAACGCAGCCGTTAGTTTAGATGTGTGCTTCGTCGGTAACGGCTTTTATCTCTTCTTCTTCTCTTTCTTTTTTAGAATAAAAATATGAACCAAAAATTGAGATCTCAATTTTCTTTTCTTTTTTTTTTCTTTTGGAAAATTTCCCAAACTAATTTTTTTCAAAAACATTATTTATTACCTTTTGAATGTTTGAAATGTCCATTTACCCTCAATTTTATTTGTGTTTATTCTTATATTACCAAATACACCAAAAATAATATCGATGATCTAAGTTTAAACTTTGTGAAGTCATTTAGAAGTAAAGATACTTTAACATTTTGCTCGTTGTAAGCACGGTTGGAAAGAACAAGATCAATTTTATGAAAAACAAGTAGTCATTTAATTAAAAGAGAGATATATCGACAATGATATGACCAAAATAAAAAAAGCATTCACACATTTGAAAGAGTGCGTAGTTGTAGACAAGTTCTCACTTTTTGTTAGATTAAAAATTACCCCTCATTTTGATACATTATTATTTTTGCTTGATTTACAAACACGGTTAGAACGAAATTTTTTTAAAAAAAAACTATGAAAACAAGAGTTTATTTAATTAGAACGAAGCTGTACCGAAGATATAACCAAAACAAAATCTAAGTAGTCGTGGCATGAGGTTCGAGTTTGTATATGTTTAGCTATGCAAACACTAATTTTATTTAGGTTATATCTTCTTTGATACGGTTTTGTTTTTATCTAAATGACTACTTGTTTCCGTGGTAATGAATTTAACTATTTATAAATTCATGAAATCTACAACTAATAAATGTGTGTATGAGATTTTGGATGTATTAGTTTTTTCTTTTAATATATTTTTAATTATACATTAGATATAACAAAATCAAAAAGAAGAAAAAGAAAAAGTGAAATTGAAAGTTAGCAAAAGGGCCAAAAAGAATAAAGAAAAATTTTGCAATATAAACCACTCAAGTTTTAAAAAGTAAGAGTTTATCCCTCAAATCTATTTTGAGCCAATTTTATCAAACCTCTTGACTCGTTCCTCACGCTCTCTCCCTTTTGTGCCATTTCAGATCGTCACTTCAACCCTTTTCCTTAATCGCTTTCCTTTTCTCTCTGTTTTCCGGCGACCAGTAATCGGCGGATTTTTTTTTTCCGGTATGCAGTTTCCACGGTGACGGCCGCTCCCATCACCCACCGGACATACGGCAACCGGGTAATGTTAACAATGTTCTTTCTTTCTTCTTCATTTTGTGTTATACGTTTCCCTTTAATTTTCTGTTGCCAATTTTTATATGCATTATTTGTTTTTAGTATTTATTGCTTTGATTATGCTTTGGAAACTCCCCTTGTGTGGTTTAAAAAAAAAAGCCATTCATGAATAAGGAATAACGATTATATGTTGATTGAGATACAGATCGAGGAGTGAATATCAACTTTGGAGATAGGAGTAAGTTTGATGTGATTTTATTAGACATGGAGTATATGTTGTCTGACAAATACAAATCTGGCAGTAAATAGTTTTAAATTAGCCTTCTTGAGTACAACAACGGTGAAAATGGGGTATTGGAGCTCTTCGAATAGAACATCTCTTAGCTATAAGGGATCCCATGGTGTGTAGTAGTCTTTGTATTTTGATTTGTTCCGACCCTTTTCTTTTACTATCTCAAATATATAGTGATTAAAAACCAGATCTTTACCAAAAAAATTAGGAAAAAACTATTGATGCCCTAATCCTTGAATTAGACTAATTCAGACTAATTCGCTTATATCAAAATTATGCTTAGTATAAACTAAGTGACCTTGATAAAAGGGTCGATAGGTCATCTTTAATCTATGGGAGCAGTTTTTTAAAAGCCTCCTTATTTGTGAGGAAGGGAGGACTTTTCATTAAAGTCGAAGGGTGGGCTTCTTTATAATTGATGGGTTGGGTTTTAATAAAAAAAATTAGGGATAGTTGCAAATTTAGCAATTAAATTCAAATTAATTATGTATACAGCACAATTCTAAAAAATTTGCAAATATAGCAAAACTTTTCAAAACTTATCAAATTCTATCAATGATATAAGTCTATCACTGATAGATCATGTTGCAAATATTAGTCTATCACTAATATACCATATGAAATCTATAAGCAATACAAGTCTATCAGTGATAGTTTTGCTATATTTGCAATTTTTTTAAAATGTTGCTATATCTTTAATTAATATTGCTAAAATAGTCGTCCATTGCAATTTCCCAAAAAAAATTCTTATATAGGTTTTCTAAATTTTCTAATATTTTATGCCGTGTTTTTTGTTTTTGGTAGAAAAGTAACTTTATGACCTTTTTGTGCACCGCCTAGACTCGAGATGACCATTGCAAGCCTTGAGCCTGGTGAAGAGACACCCACAAGGAATAAAAAGATTATATGAAAAAAAGTCAAACATTAGGTGGGAAGGGAAGAGATCTATACACATTATTGGGACGCTTGTAAAAATAGCAAAACAAAAATATGATAATAGAGTTTATGTTGCTACCTTTTCTAAATTGCAAAAGTAGCAAATTTAAAAACCGATAATCCTCTACTAACTTGTTAGTTGTCCCATTTATTTGAACTACCTTAGTAGCCATAGTCTTTTTAGAAAATAATAAATGATTGACCATTTGTGTCGTTCAAGTTCTTCCACTTTATTTATGTGCTAAAAAACATTTTCAATCTCAAAAAGGTCAATAATTTCTTTTCAATTTACTTCTTGGTAATCAATAATAATTCAACACTTGATTTTAATGTCCAATTATACACACTATTTCATGTCAAATTTGACAATATTCTCAATTAAAAGTGATCTCATAAAAGATGGAGAGAAAACTCCAATGATAAACCATTTTTTTTATTATGAATAAAAAATTATCAATACAAGAAGCTAATTTCTCTATTTATAGAGAATTAGAAAGCAAACTAATCAAAGTAACTAATCATAATCATAATAAACCTCGGGAACTAATTCTAATCTATCTATATATAACTAATCCTAATCCTAATCAAACTTTGGCATCACCTTTTCCGTTAGAAAATACTCTAAGCAAGACGACCTCTGCTTGCTTGATTTATTGCACTCAGTCAGTTGCTTATTGCTCCAACTTGGGAGTAGGGGCTTTAGAGCCTTTTTCCGACCGAAGGCTGCTATGCTAATTGGAGCGCTCCCGCGCTTGACTAATAGTATCGACAAGTTAAAGAAATTTTATCAAGATCTTATAAATCTACAACTCTCCTTAGTGAGTGAGACTATGCCAAGATCTAGAGAATTTGCCAAAGAGCCTTCTTCTAAATAGACTAATCACAATTTTCAAATGATACATGGATTAATTCCCTCCGTTGCCACTTGGGTTTGAAAATGGAACCATAAAGCTCAATTAGTCATGTTGTCAAAAAAAAAAAAACAAAGTTGTGATCCAATGATTTTGAGATAACATGTTAGAACATCTCACATCAGAAAAATACAGAGAACTCACCCTCTTTACCAGATATATAGGTTATTCACTCAAAGAAATAACAAATACCCAAAATTTAAAAAATGTAGAGTAGATCTTTTGTAATTTTTTTAAAATGTGACGGTTGGCTTAAATTTATAAATTTATGAATTGAAAATAATGTGTATTCCAAATTAATAAATATTAACTATTGTGGCAGGGTAGGGCAAGATGGAAGCTAATATTTATGATCTTAAGGTGCCTCTAAATTCAAGGGACCTCGATTATGTAAGTCATTAGCCTTAATTAATTCGTTTTACTTGCTTCATTTAAAATTTTCATTTGCTTGATTAAAGGATAATACTACCTTTTAAAATGAAATTTGAAGGGTTTTTTCAAAGATAGAACAGAGCGAAAAAATATTTACATTGTATAGGACAATTTTGAAAAAGAAAAAAGTTTACATGTCCATAACATGAAATAACAAAAATACCCCTCGATTAATCGGTCACCCGTGTGAAAAAAATGATTTTGTACTTCGTCTAAACGATCTTGTACCCCTCGTATCGAGTCTAAACAAATCTTGTATCCAGTTTGAATGATCTTGTACCCAGTGTAAACGATCTTGTACCCTTATACCCCGTCTAAATGATCTTATATCAAATTTAAACTATCAATTAGTGATAGTGGTCTATTTGAGATAAACAATTGATCTTTTAAATATTGGTATTAGATCCTGTACCAATAAGAAAAAAAAGATGAGAGATGATGAAGAAGAAAGACATTATGGAAGAGGAAATGAACGGATCACAAACAAGAAGAAGTATGAATATAAAGAAGGAAAAGTGAAAAATGAATAATATTAAGAAACTAATAATATGAATAGGAGAAGAATAAATAGCACCGAAGAAGAAAAAAAAGAAGTGAAGTAAAGAATGATCTTGCAATATTAAAAAACAATAAACTGATCGTAAATATCTTTGGATTTTGTTACATAATAAATTAAAGGATTAACCTTATAATATAATTACGATGATCATATAATTTGAAAATATATCACTTAAAAAATTGAAAATATAAGAACGAAAGCTCTTAGAAGTTTCACAACGAGCTAAACCGTGAGCTTCGTATAAAAATGACGGTGATATGGTACAAATAAGTAATTATTTTTTAAGTCTTAAAATGCACATTGAGCCTCAAATTTACACAAAATTAAGACCGAGAATATTTTTAGTTTGAAGTATTTAATTTGAGATAATACATATATATTTCTTTAATTGTATGAGATTCGGTTAATTTAACGTGAGAATACGTATTTATTTTTTAAAATTATAAATATTTAGTTTATTTTTTCTTTCTCATATAAATTATATTTTATCTTTTTTTTTTGTCATTATTATATGATTTTTTATCGGACCTTTTTCCTTATTTTTCATTCCTATGTTTTTATATTTATGGAGTTTTGTACAAATGTATATCATGTTTATATCATATGTAATTACAACAATTATAGATTTTGTGTAATTTACATAACAATAGAATATATATTTTACGTACTTTCTCATATGTATACATATATATATATATATATATATATTTTTAATTATTTTACATATATATATATGTATATTTAATTATTTTACATATGCATACATATACATACATATGTATGTATATGTATCTATACATATACATACATATGTATGTATGTATGTATATATAATAAACAGTTGTAATAGTGTTTTATATAAAACCTAATATATAACAAAACAACATGTAAACAGATCTATAATATGTTTGAGTATGTAACGAATAAATATGTAAATCGATCCCAACTTTATATACTATGTAAAATTATGAAATAATCTTTAAATATATGAATAACATCGAAATGAAAAACAATAAATTGATGGCAATACTCTTTTGTTGAAAGATGGTAGATAAATATTTGTTAATTAAATTCAATTAATAACTTTTCCTAATTGTATGGCATATATATACCATAATTAGTTAAGATAAATCATAAATGCAATCAAACAAATTAAATATAAAAATATATTAAATAAAGGAGAATTTTCAAAAATAGCAAATTTTACCGAATATTTACAACTTATAGCAAATACATTGATAGTCATTGATATACTATAATCACTAACATATATAATTCAAAATCTTGCTATAGCTGGTAAATATTTTAATTTATTTTGCTATTTTTAAAAGTCTTTTAAATAAACAAATTAAATATAAAAACATATTAAATAATTAATAGTTCAAATATATTTTTAATATCTATAATAAATGCAATCTAAAATATTTATGGTAAATAAATATAATAATTTCTTATAAATCTTTTATTTTAACTCAATGATAAGGTCAAATTCGTCTTAAAAAATTGTTAAATCTTATTAATAAAAATAATTGAGAATTTAAGACATTCGTGAAACGAATATTGTAGTCATCCTTCTAATTTTTTCTAGATGTATACGCATATGTGCGTATATCTACCCGGCCTGTTTTTTTTTTTTTTTGTGTGGAGTTGTTGTTTGAATTGATTAAAAATATATTTGGTTGCATCCAAAACTATTTGCCAATTATAAAGAAAAATCTAACTCCAACCTTAGGTAAGAACTCTAAAAATTTATTATTTTGTCCTCTTATGCCGTTCACTATAATATGATAGTTAGGAATCTATGGTCGATAATTCTATATTATCTATTACTATTAGAGTACTCCTAAGTATTGATAGACTTAACATTCATAAACTTTATTATTATTAGAATTTAGAGTCTCTAGAAAGGTGAAAAGACTCACTCAACTTTCATAAACATGCAAGCGTGATGAGCTTTGTTTCTCGGCTCTTGCTCCTCGCTTCAGCTTCTTCCTTCTCCTTTCTTCAATTTGCAAAACAAGACATGTTAAAAGAGAAAATTTTGAAGCTTTCCTTCTTCACACCATTTTCCTCCATTATTCTTTTATCAATATGCAACTTCCTTTTATTATTAAAAAAATGTTTGCAACTTCTTCAATCGACAATTTCTTTTTTTTTTTCTCGAGCAGAACTTGGAGAAGGATCGTGCAAATTTGTTTTTCTACGGAGAAGTATGGAGAGGAAGAGTGAGATCAAATGTAGAGGTGAGAATCGAAGAGCTGGTATGAGAGGAGCAGAAATATTTTATGTGCTTAGAAAAAACAAATTGAGAATGAAGTAGAGTAAGGAGTGAGATGAAGAATTTAAAAGTCAATCCATATTTGGTTGTTTGTAATTTTACTCCATAATGATAATGACACGAGAAGTTTCCTCAAATAAGTCCTAATATAATTGTAAATATTTTCTAAATTTTAAATATGTCATCCAAATATTCACAGGAACACAGAACAATAGATACCATAGAAGCCGGAGGATTCCTCACTGACGAATTTTTCAACCAAGCCATTACATCAACGTGTCGTCTAAGAATCTCGCAAATCACCTATCCAGCAAAACTCCGATCTCTTCAAAAAGGCCTAGCCATGGTGCACGGCGTAAAACGAGCAACCGTACATCTCGAATTCAAAGAAGCCAAAGTCTTGTTTGATCCAAATTTAACCACAGAAACCCTAATCCTCAAAGCAATCGCGGATATCGGCTTTGAAGCAGATCTCATCTCCGTGGGAGACGAAGCCTACGAAGTTCATTTAAAACTCGACCGAGCTAGCTCTGGAGACATGGGCGCCATAAAGTCCTCTCTGGAGCAAGCTGTCGGAGTAACTTATGTTGAAATGGAAGTGGTAGAGCGGATGGTGACGGTGGGGTATGAACCTGATCGGACGGGTCCAAGATCGATCTTGCAATTCTTGGAGAAGTATGGAGCAAGGTTGTACGTGCCTCCAAAGAGAAGAGAATTGGAGCAGCATCAAGAAGCTTGTGCTTATAGGAATTTGTTCTTGTTTAGCTGCTTGTTTTCTGTTCCGGTGGTGGCTTTCGCAATGGTGCTTCCAATGCTTCCTCCATACGGAGATTGGTTGAATTTTAGGGTTTGCAAGATGCTCACTATTGGGATGGTTCTTAAATGGATCTTCTGCACTCCAGTCCAGTTCCTTGCTGGTGGCAGGTAATTTTATTGTTATTGTTATTATTAAGTTCAAATTTACAAACGTATGAAATCTAAACTTTTGATGTATGCTGCCGTGCTCGTGTTTTTATTACGCTATCATGTTAGGGTTATTTGTGTATACCAAATGAGAGAAGTAAACTTGTAAAACAAGAAACAAATACTCTATTTATAGTTTGAAAAGTAAACTAATCTTAATTAATAACGGAAGCTAATCATAATCCTAATAGACCAGATAAACTAATCATAATTCTAATAAATTAAGGATTATACCATAATACCATATTTTTACTACATCATTATATCCCTACAAAAACTTGTCCTCAAATTTTAAAACGAAAATGATGGTAAAAATAAAAATGTAAGTCATTCGAATGGAGACATCTTGGAATATAAAACATCAATAATATCCCAAATTTATGATTTTCATCAATCGATGGAACTAATATGGTAATTATATATACAAATAATTGGGTCTTCAGGATATACTAGGTTTAATACATGTATGTTTAATTATTTTGCATATATACACCTCATAATTATATATAATAAACAACCGTAATAATGTTCTATATAAAAGAAGACCCAATTAATCCCATACAATAGTATCCCTCCGTATGTAACAAAAAAAACACGTAAATTGATCCATAATATCCCTCGTATATAAGAAAAACCAAATAGGTAAGTCGACCCCAAATTTATAAATGGCTTAAAATTATGAAAGAATCCTTAAATATATGAATACCATTGAAAATTTGATGTAATATAATCATTATAAATTGAAAATATATTCCTCTCAAAATCACAAAAATTAATCTTTACCAATTGAAAAGCCTAAAAATTCATATTAATAATCATTAAAAAAGATACATATATAGAATGGTAATGAAGCAGAGTATAGAACACGAAAAAGAAATATGAACTGCCGAAGAACATGAAAGAGATGGAGCAAAAAGCACTGCATCTTTTTGGATAGGAGATGAAGGACTTCGTGAAAATTGTTTCAAAAAATTATATCTATCTTGTGAATGAGATATCAGCTATCTTCCAATTATTTCCTTTGTCAGTGGAGCAATCTTCATCTTCATCTTCCTTCTTAGTTAATTTTTTTTGTTGGGTTTCTTTTGCTTTGTCAATGAAGTATCCAAAAGTGTTTGATTCGATATATGGCATCTCCCTTGTCATTTGGTAGTCGACTTGAATTAGGTTTTCACTTTTCTTCAAAATAATGTTGTTTGTGGCCATTTTCTTCTTCTACCGCAAGCTCCTATTCCATCTTTCTACCTTTGTTGTTCAATTTTCTACTCCATTCATTTTTTTCTGCAATTTCACAGCCCATTTGGATTGAGTGTTTCATCTTTTTGAGTGACTAAATATGATTCTTTGACGGTTTCTTGAAAAAACTTTGAAGGTTAAAATTATGTCTTTCTTGATTTTTGTCTAAAAGAATTTGAATTTCATTCACTCTCTTTCGAAAGTTCTCTTGATAGATGTTTTTAGTTTAATATTTTTGTTTTCTTAAAATGTTTTGACCTCTAAATCTGTATTGGAATGATTCATGAGTGTTCTTCGAGGTTGGTGATAATAATTTCTTTTATACTCTGAACAGTTTTCTGAATCATCTAGCTCCCAATTCTTAAATCGATTTCTTGAGAAACCGGTTTGATTGGATCGTCGGGCTCTTTGTTGATAATTTTCTCTTGTTATTTCACTCCAAAACATTAGAATTTTAATCGAAATCGCTAGAATCACAATAATCAAATTTCAAATGTCGATAATGTATGTTCATTAAGAAAATCGAGCACGAGTAAAATTATTATGTTGGAATTCTTCCTATTACTTGAATTAGAACTTTTGAGAGGAAATTGACTTTCTTGCCTATACCAATGGCTATATCTTTTCTTCTTCGTCTTGAAATAGTTGGTGAACTTTTTGTTTTTTGTTTTTGAAATTTTAAGGGTTCCCCCTATTTTTGTGTTGTTCAACAACGAACACAACTCAAAAAACTCCCTCTTGTGATTGGCCTCACGAAGAGTTTTTCAGTCTTCCAACGGGGATAATCAACGTTGGCAAGATTATTGATCCGGTACCAAAGTTGATGTATACCAAATGAGAGAATTTTATTAATGATTTAAAAGTTGTGAAATTAAGAAAGTTGATGTATACCAAATGAGAGAATTTTATTAATGATTTAAAAGTTGTGAAATTAAGAAGACAAATACTTTATTTATAATTAAAAAGCAAATTAATCCTAATCCTAATTAATAAAAGAAAATGGGCACTTGCAAAAAAAAAACAAAATGTTATAATAATTAAGTCTATAGCACACATATTTATTGTTTGTAAAAATGACACTTAATTCTTCTTAATACACTAGATACACTTAAATGCTTCACTACAAGTTTGATACATTGGATGCACAGCTAATACTTGTTATGCCTTATTGATACATTAAAAAATTTGATATGCTTTGATACACGTGATATGTTTGGTACACATGATGTACTATAGATACACTAATAATATTTTAAAATGATAAACTTGGTTGATATATATTAAATACATTTGATATGTTTGAAGTCCTACTTGTACATTTGATATATTATTGATATACAGTTGTAAATTTGATTGATATACTTGATAATGATTCACTCTACTAATATGTTGATATAGTAAGTATTTCAACAAACTTATACATATAATATAAGTACATTACAACAATATTGATATACAAAATCAATACCAAGTAAAACCAAAACCAAACCAACGTAAAAAAATAAAACAAAATCCTTTGAAATCAAATTTAACTCAAAATACACATCTAAGAAAGTAGAGAAAAACCACAAACGAAATTAAATTACTCCGACCAACAACCATTATAATTCACATTGTAAATAATATACCATTGATATCCTAAAATTGAAATTAAAATAGGACAGACAAATCATTTTCCTCGAAAAGATGATTAGGACTTTAAAAAAAAAGAATGATTTTAGTCTTAAAAAAGGAGAAGAAATAAGAAATAATTGGAGCATCAAAAAGAGGAAAAAATAAATAAATTATTGAATGGTAGTTTGGAAATAATAACAAATAGAAAATATTTTAAAGATTGTTATATTCTCAAAAGACTACCCGTTTATTTAGTCATAGTTGTTTGCATCTATTTTTCAAAACTATAAATTTAGTCGTTGAAAATTTTGGTTGAAAGTAAAACTTCAACTTTTGATAAAATTTTAATTTACTATGCTTGGTTAAGCTAAAGATATTAGAAACTATCCAGCTGCTGCTGATCACATTTATGAGCTTATCTTATGTTTCAATAGGGGGTAAGAAATGCAAGAACTAAGGACAAACTTTTGCTTTCTTATGAAAAACAGAAGACATGATTTTTCTTGAAATAGAAAAAATGTGTTTTGGATAGTTTAAAGGTTCTCTTTGGATAACTTTTAACAGATTTTATGTAGGATCGTACCGTGCATTACAACGGAAATCTGCAAATATGGATGTTTTGGTTGCTGTAGGCACCAATGCAGCTTACTTTTACTCGGTATACATAGTATTTAAAGCATCCACTTCCAACTCTTTTAGGGGGAAGGATTTCTTTGAGACTAGCTCCATGTTGATCTCCTTCATTCTACTTGGAAAATATTTAGAGGTCATGGCCAAAGGCAAATCATCAGATGCTTTAGGAAAGCTTGCTCATCTTGCTCCGGACACGGCTTGTTTGATGAACTTTGATGATAATGGAAGTTTGCTATCTGAGGTGGAGATTGATACCCAACTGATACAGAGAAATGACATAATTAAGATTGTTCCAGGGGCAAAAGTTCCTGTTGATGGGATTGTTATTGGTGGTGAAAGTAATGTGAATGAGAGTACAATTACAGGAGAAGCAAGATCCATTTGCAAATCAACTGGTGATAAGGTGCTTTTGTTTTCCTTTCCTTCTCCATATGTATAAGTCCATTTTTCTTAATCTCTTACCATGGTTTGCATCTTTGATGTTGTAGCGATTATGGCAAATAGGGCTATTTTGGTTAAATACTTGATTGAATATGATTAGGATTAGTTTTCTATTATGATTCGTTTATTTGATTAATTGGTATTAGGATTAGTTTTCTTTCCAGATCTTTGTAAAATGAGAAATTGTCTTCCTGTATAGCTTAATTGGATTTTTGGAGATTTCTCTCTCTCTCTCTCAATTATTAAATCCTCAATGGACTGAACTTTCTTAAGTAAAAGTGTTGAATTCATGGCCAAATTCCAAAAATAATCTACTTTTTTAGTTCTCAAAACTACTTTTGAGATCATTTATAAGAAGTAAGTAAAAAGCAATAAATTTAGAGGTGGAAGGGGTGTTTATAGGCTTAATTTTCAAACACTAAAGACCAGATGGTTAAGAAACAAAGCTAAATTAACAAGAAATGTGGTACCAACAGGTTATTGGAGGAACTGTCAATGAGAATGGAATCTTATTTGTTAAGACCACTCATGTTGGAACTGATACTACACTTTCTCGAATTGTACAACTCGTGGAATCAGCGCAGCTATCACGAGCACCGGCTCAAAAATTAGCAGATCAGATATCAAAGTTCTTTGTTCCTGTTGTGAGTTTAATGATTTTTCTACTTGCTGTTTCTTCATGCTTGCTTCATATTACTGCCTAATACAACTTAATCTCTCTTTACCAAGAATGATTTTCAGGTTTTGTCTCTTTCTTTCTTTTTTTTCTCTCATTTAGGTTGTTGTGGCAGCATTTGTGACATGGCTTGGATGGTTAATTTGTGGAGAAATTGGTTTATACCCCAAACATTGGATACCAAAAGGCATGGATGAGTTTGAACTTGCACTGCAGTTTAGCATTTCAGTGCTGGTGATTGCATGCCCTTGTGCCCTTGGCTTAGCAACGCCAACTGCGATCATGGTTGCATCAGGAAAGGGTGCTTCTTTAGGCGTGCTCATTAAAGGGGCAAGTGCACTTCAAAATGCATACAAGGTTCTCTTTGTCTTCGTTTTGAGAGTCCATTTTGTTAGAACTTAAAATGCCTTAAAAGATGGTAAGCAAAGTATTGTTCTAAATACTTACTTTTCTCCGTGTGCTTTTAAAGAATGTCCACTTTAACTCATTCGTTTTCATTTCTATTTCAATGTTAAGATGTTAAAATTAATACATCAGAGTTGAAAGTACAAAAATCAAAGTGAACTAAAATTGAAAGTAAAGAAACTAAAGTTATTTAGACCAACAATATTTGTGGAGTATTTTTAGCTAAATATGTCACTGACTCACAAGAAACACTTAGAAAAACAATTTGAAGAGTGCTGACTCTAGATTATGGAATTGATCAACTTCTTAGTCGGGTGAATACTGAATTACTTCTTCTTCTTCTTCCTTTTTTTCTCTAATCTTACTTTAATATAATATGATATGTTCTATAGGTTGTACAACTGTGTCCTCGAGTTTGAAAGAATTACATTTTTTTCTTCTTTCAACTAGGTGAAAACGGTAGTTTTTGACAAGACTGGAACTCTAACAGTTGGAAGGCCAGAGGTAGTTAGTGTTGTGCTTTTTTCTACATTTCCAATGCAGGAGGTTTGTGATGCAGCAATAGCAATTGAGGCGAGTGCATTTGTAATTCCTTATTAAAATTGAAGATATTCTTGTGTACTTTTTTCATTTTAAATGAATGAAAATTTGTGTTAGAAGAAAACAATATAGTAATGCTAGTAGCATGTAGTACACACTTTGACATTAAGAGTTATAATTGAGATCTTACTTTTGTTTAACCCTTGAGTATAGTCAAACAGCGATCACCCTTTTGCAAAACCTGTAGTGGAGCATGCAAAGAAAATGAGAAGGAAGTTCGGGGCCCGAAGCGAATGTTGCAAACGCGTCCAGAACTTTGAGGTGTTCCCGGGAGGAGGGGTTGGAGGAAAAATTGATAGAAAGACAGTTTTAGTAGGAAACAAAAGGCTAATGCGAGTTCACAACGTTGATATTACTCCTCAAGTTGATCGGTATACCATAGAAAACGAGCGGCTGGCTCAAACATGTGTCTTGGTAGCTATTAATGGCAAGATAGCTGGAGGTTTTGGCGTTTTGGATACACCAAAGCCGGGTACTAAAGCTATCATATCATTTCTTCGCTCCATTGGCATCTCAACCATAATGATCACTGGAGATAACTTGGCCACAGCCTTTGCGGTTGCAAGAGGAGTTGGGATTAATAAAGTCTTTGCAGAGATGGATCCAATTGAAAAGGCTAACCAGATTAAATCCTTAAAGGTAAAACTTTTGAATTCTGACTCAAAATCTAAAAAGAAAACCAAGTTTTCAAAAACTACTTTTTCTTGAGTTATCAAGACTACGCAATATGTTTATGAAATGACTTGTGGGTCTGTTGAGTTGAACACAGACGAGAGGCAATATTGTGGCAATGGTGGGAGATGGAGTAAACGACTCACATGCCTTAGCTGCAGCTGATGTTGGTATTGCAATTGGTGCTGGAACCAATATTGCTATAGAAGCAGCTGATATTGTTCTAATGCGAAGCAATTTAGAAGATGTGGTTACTGCCATAGATCTCTCAAGACAAACGGTTTATCGTATATGGCTTAACTACATCTGGGCTCTTGGCTATAATATCATCGGCATGCCTATCGCTGCCGGAATCCTATATCCCTTCTTTGGAATCCGATTGCCACCGTGGCTTGCTGGTGCCTGCATGGCTGCTTCCTCTCTTAGTGTTGTATGTTCTTCTCTCTTGTTGAAATGTTATAGGAGACCCTTGAATTTTCAATCCACTTAAAAACTTAATTCAACTTTCTTTTTGTTGTGATTTGATGAAATGGTGATTTTAGTTGATGATATATTCAAATCACTTTCCAAGATTTGAATATTGTTGTTTTGGTACATGGTGGAAGAAAATTTTGAAAACTACTTCCTTGTAGAATAAGTAATTGAGGAGGTAGTGATTTTTGTTGTTGTTAAAGTGCTAATACAACTAAATGGTCATTTCAAACTCATTCATAAATAGGTTTGGAAGAAGAAAACAAAATGTTTTACTATTTAGATTGATGAACAAATTGTTCTTTCTACCTTTGGTTATGGGTATGTTGTTGGAGTTAGATGTCTAGATAGGTATGTTTAGTAATTTGTTTCTTGGAGCAAATTTTGTGGGAGATTGTTAATGTGTATTATTATTTAACAATTGTATGTAAGAGAATAGTCATGGAAGCTTTTGAGTTTCTTGTAAATACTTCATCATTTAAGACTTGTGTTTCTATTTTCAATATTATTATTCTCCCTTTACTTGCAAAATGTATGCATCATTTGGAGAAAACACATAGCAAATTTTGTGTGCTATTTGTTTATAAGTTTGATTTTAATCACTTTCAAAATGAATCTCAAGCATTTACACTTTTTCTTTCTACACATGACTGAATAAGATTAAATGATAGTAGAAAGGATCGACAAACAACGAATGATGAACATAAATTTACGTTCACTTTTTGGAGAGAATGAGATACGGTGATTTAAGAAAGTTTTTTGCTGCATTGTAACCAAGATAGCTTGGTTAGTTGGCCTAAATAAACAATAATTGGTTAATTTCATAGACAAAATCTGGGCTTAATTTCATAAGATCAAAAACCAAACAAGAAAAAAAAAGGTTACTACTCAAAAAATAAAAATACGAAATACATAAGAATTTAAACTGTTAGTAATTAACTAGACCATACTTGAGCACCATTAAGTAAAAAAAAACTTTCAAAAAGTTGTTTTTGTTTTTAAAATTCGACTAAGATTTCAACCATTTTATTAAAGTTTAGATGCAAATCATTCTAATATTTAACAGAACTTAATTAAAAAAAAGAAAAAATTGGTGCATTATATAACGTCTTAGTGATTTGTGGAAATATATGTTTGGAAAGTGATTTTAAAAAGTAACAATATTGTATATTTTTAAAAAATCATCAAAGTGATTTTAAAAAGTAACAATATTGTATATTTTTAAAAAATCATCGATAAGAGTCAATTAACTATAAATATTAAATCAATCATCAATGGTTAAAAATCATGAAATACCTTCAAGTTTGAGGAAAACTAGATATTACAAAGTCATATTTTTATCGCAATTCCGAGATCTTTGTTGATTCGAGAAACATTTATTTTAATTAATTTTGAAAGATGAAAAAAAAAACTGAGTTATTTTTGGCAATTTCACACCTGATTTATTTAGAGAAAAGATGAAATTTCTTAGCTCATTTAAGAAAACGATTGACAAAGTATTGGCGTAGAGTTGAGAATTTGAGGAATAGGAAAGGAACAAACTTATAATGTTGATTAAAGGACTGATTGTAATGGTAATCATTTTTGTGAATCCAAAGCCTTTGATTTGCCATTACGCTCTAAAATTTCTAATCACTTTTCTCTATCATCTCTGAAAAATCTCAGCTTTTGGTTCATCCAGAGTGGCTATACATTCCACCATTGGACGAGAACCTCAAAGCTCTACACTTTGTTACAGTGTATAAATTCAAAAACACAACCTCACTTTCCTTTTCCCACCAAAATTTTCTCTCGATCGTTGCACCAAACCAACACGTTTCTATCCCAATTTCCCTTTTTTTTTTTTTTTTTAATTTTACTTTGATTTCTGAACAGTTCATATTCTCCGGTTTATATATTCTTGTAATCCAAAATGCCCATCATGGCCGCACCCCAAATTTGGATTAACCCAATTCCATTTTCAATTCAAGATGCCTGATTTTGCTGACTTTAGGGTTTCCAGCCGATAACCCATCTCAGTTTTTACTTTTTTGCTTTGTGTGTGTGTGTGTGTGTGTGTGTGTGTGTGTTTTTGGATTTTGGTTTCCCACTGTATGAATTGGACCCTGATCCGAACCCCCATTGTGGATTTGGGTTTGAGTTTTCATCGGCAGTTTCGCCAAAGTCAATGGCGTCGAAGGCTTCTTTGCCTTCACCTTCGGCAGATAGATCGGACCTGCCCGATGACACCCAGGTAATTAGATTTTCTTCCCTTTCATTTTCCTCTATTACCCAGAATTTAAAACGTAACTGCGGGCGAGAATCTGTTATAAATTTTGTTTTCTGGATATCATTTACGAGTATTGTTTTTTTTATTAAACTTGTCCATTTTGACGACGGCATTGTCAGAAATAGTTGTCGTTTCATCATCGTGTTTAAGTTTGTTTACATTTTGATGAGATGCTTGATCCATTGGTGCCTTGATAACTTTCCAACGACATTCGGAAGTTTTAGCATTAAATCCTGGGGTTGTGTCATTGTGTATGTGTGTGTTTTGTTGCTTGGGAATGTACTTTGGCCAAATGGATAAACTTTATTGTTTGTTGTTTTTCTGCTCTTTGTTGGTGTAAATGGCTGCATCTTGTTCTGAGTGTAGTCTCTCTTTACTTTGGCCAAATGGACGACCTTTCTATAACTCCATTTATTCCCTCGCCTTTCCTTCAACTCATAATATTTCATACATCAATAAAATACATGTTTTCTTAAAAAAAAAACAGCAAAACTTTTGTTAATATCTAAGCTTCTCTTCCTCTTTGGAGAGTTTATCATATATTTAACCTCCAACATTTTTCTTGACTCTTATAATGCAGCTGAAACCACGAGGACAAGATCCTGCTTCTAAGGAAATCTTATCAGTCATTGAATTTCTAAAGAAGCAAGTTGCTGGGGAACGTTGTAACTCTGTACAGGTGCTTAAATCACAGTCGCCCAAATTTCTAATTTCATTGGCTAACTTAGTTGAGTTCTGCGTTCATATTGTATCAAATTGTTGATTTCTATTGGATCTTCATTGCTCTTTAGAAAAGAATGGAGGAAAACAAGCAGAAGTTGGCTGGCATCACCACTCACTTGTTGAAATCATCTACAGAAAGAAGGATAAGAAGGCTAAGTGATTCAGATAAGGGGGTGGATCTATTGACGAAGAGGCAGAAAGATGCACTTGATATGCAGAATGGTATAGACGTAAGTGATGGCGAAAATGACCGATCTCAAGAAGATGGCCATGCATCTTCTGCAGTTCTTCTTGGATCTAATGTTGCAGTAAGAAATGCTGTACGACCTATTAAGCTTCCTGAAGTTAAAAGATTGCCTCCTTATACTACATGGATATTTTTGGACAGGTTTGTTAAAGGTCAAGGCTACAGTCCTGCCCCTTGGGTTTTTTCATTTGTTTAAAAATAGTAATAATTAGGAATCTTTCTCTCTCCATATTTCCACTTCAACTTTGTAATGTAGGACATTTATACATAGTGTGCCTCACAGAAAAAAGATCTGCACTTTTGTTTGCGCCTTCTGCTTAAACCCCAGAAGACAATGTTGTGCCTTGAGCTTTAGAAAAACACAAAAATAAGTAATAGAAACTCTAGGGGAATGAAATAAAAACTTGAATTTTTTGTTTTTGTTTTTGTAAAACAATATATAAAAATTTTCATCAAGAAAATGAAAACAAACTAATGCTTAGAGATAAAATAAAAGTATCAAATATACCATAACTGAAAACTTCAGTGCAAGATAAAAACCTAAAACAAACCGAAGGGTAGGAAATAAGTAACAAAAAAGTACGATACACTTTAAATTTTGAAATAAAAGCATCCCAACTTTGACAAATGACTGAAGAACTACTAGAGAGAACACCAATAAGTGATGGGGCATTGAACTATGTGAAGCCTTTAGGATAGATAGTATCTTAGGTATGAGGAAATCCTAGCTTATCTGTGACTTGAAAGGTTTGTAATTTACTGTTTGCGCTTTTAATTAGTAGGCCAATGTTTGGTGGTCAAATGAAACTATATTATTAATTCACTTCTTATTAGTCTGTCTTTACTCTTTGCCTTACAATATCTTTGATATATGTTAAGCCAATCATTTCTGCTTATGTGTAGAACTCAATCAGAAGAATTACTTATTTCATTAATAGTTATGATTTTGGTACAGAAATCAGAGAATGACTGAAGATCAATCTGTAGTGGGTCGAAGGAGAATTTATTATGGTCAAAGTGGAGGCGAAGCCCTCATTTGCAGTGACAGCGAGGAAGAAGTAATTGATGATGAAGAGGAAAAGAGAGATTTTGTGGATTCTGAAGATTATATACTTCGGTTGGTACAACCAAATCAATTGTATTCAGACATATACTAATGATGAATGATATATTCAAGTTTCACTGTTAGTTGTTGTCCATAAGCTATTTTTTACAAGAAATGTAGGAAAAGACAGAGAAAAAACCAGGATGGTTATGAAGCTGAAGATAGTGAAAAAAGCATAAGTGTCTACTATGCAAAACCTACATGGGACATGTTGGTAGACCAACATACTTGAAGAAAAAGATCAACATGCTTGTGGATTTGGTTTTTTGTATGGCCATATATTCTTCCATTTTTACTCAATGAAACTTGTTGCAGTATCAATAATAGAAAGGCCAGCATGCTTGAATAAGTATTTCCCAAATGATCAGCTGACATACTTATATTAACACAAGTAGTTGAGTAGTTTAAGGAAATCTGGTGATAGCCGCTAATTTTGCCTCTTTGTACTGCTCTCATCTTTTTCTCCTTCAATGTTGGCTAACATGCACATTGCACACGCTAGGTTTGCTCCTCCCCTTCTCTCTCCTCTCTCATTGAATCATAATCACCTCTCTTTTTCTTATCTCCTATCTATTGAAGCCTGTTCCCTTTCCCTTTTCATGGCTCTTAAGGTCTTGACTCCTAGCCAGTTGGCTACTGCCCTCTTTTTTACTTCAAGTTGGTCTCTTCTTCTCATTCTCATGCGCAAAGAACTTTATTTGTCACCTTTTGATCTTCTGTAGAATCACAACTTTCTAATTTCATGATAGCATCTCAAATTCTCAATAACACTAACTCCTTTATCACATGCCTGCTCCAGATCCTTTTTTAGGTTATAGCACTTTTCTTCCTCCTCCAAGCCCTATGATTTCTGTGCAATACGTTGTTTGAGAATTACTTATCTCAAATTCAGACATCATAAAATTTTATTTCTTCTTTGAAGTCGTTTGAGAATCATCAGACAGATTTTCCAATTAATGTTGACTTTTTTTTCATATGCTAAATGTTATCTCTGATCATCGTTAGTTTAACATTTCAATTGGATGTATGATGGACAAGTTCTCTTTTCTTTTTCCCTTGTTGCAAAAACTATGAAATAACTAGCTATTTTTTGTCTTGACAGGATGACTATGAAAGAAATTGGTTCATCAGATCTGGTGCTAGAGTCACTTGCCAGTTGTTTCTCTAGAAGTCCCGGTGAAATAAAGGTATGGAATTCTATATCGCATAATATAAAATTTAGATGAGCTTTTCTTCTCTGCTTCATCTGATTAAAACTGGTCATAGAGTGTAAGCTTTGGTCCAGCTGTTTCCCATTTGCTTTGTGCTGGCTTTACAGAGATATGAAACACCATCAAACATCTTATACAGGCCAGATATGAAGTGCTTACCCAGGGAGAAAAGGCTATAGGGTATTTCAATAATAGGATCAATGAGGAGATCTCACATATTGGAAGTACTCTTCTTGATAAAGATCTTGATGCAGCTCTTGATTCTTTTGACAATCTATTTTGCCGTCGTTGCCTTGTAAGTTTTCTGTAATTGCTCTTCTCTGAGTTGTATTTATAATATTTTACTCAATATTTGATACGTTTTCTTGCTACAGGTCTTTGATTGTAGACTACATGGTTGTTCCCAAGATCTTGTTTTTCCTGTAAGTTTATGCTAAAAGATAATCTTGTATATACGTGATTGTATGTATGTATTTTGTTGTATCTATCTTATGAATAAATGTTATGTTGTCATTGATTGAAATTATTGTTCTAAAATAAAACTCAGGCTGAGAAACAACCTAAATGGGGCACCGTAGGTGAGGAAAATGTACCCTGTGGTCCACTCTGCTATCGATCAGTATGTGTTGGTTTTTTCTACTATTATGATTTCGTTGGTTTGATTATTGAACAATATTTGTGTTATGCATATCAATAGTCAAAACCTTGTATATTTGTTCACAGGTACTGAAATCAGACAAAAATGGTATAGGGGGTTCTCCACTTCGCAGTGACTTGGAAGAAAAACATCCCATGTCATCTGATGGTACTGGAGCTCAAATCTCCACAAAGAAGAAATCTTCTTGTAAAGCTGGTCGAAGAAGAGCAAAGTCTTATCAAAGTGAAAGTGCCTCATCAAATGCAAAGAACATATCAGAAAGCAGTGAGTCAGAGAATGGACCCAGGCAGGATGGGAATACTATTCATCAATCACCTCCACCAAATTCTAAGATAACAGCAGTGGGTGGAGTTCGAAAAAGAAACAGCAAGCGTGTTGCTGAGCGTGTTCTCATTTGCATGCAGAAACGGCAGAAGAAAATGGCTGCTTCCGAGTCAGAATCTCTAGCCAGTGTAGGTCATTGTCCAAATGACGTGAAATTAAAATCTAACTCATGTAAAGAAAATGACGATACTAGTTCTTCTTCACGTAAGAATATTAGATCTCCTACACCTGGAAGACCTAGGAGGAGGGAATCCCTGACTCAGAAATGCAACAAATTTGAGCAGAATGAAACACTCAATAATTCATTAAATGAGATTATTACTCATCTACCAGCCGACAGTTGTGATGACAACTCAAGGAAAGAAGAGTGTGTGGATGAAAACTTATGGAAGCAGGACTTGGCCGATGATAAATCTTGGAAGCCTATTGAAAAAGGTCTCTATGAGAAGGGTATTGAGATTTTTGGTAGGAACAGGTCTGTGCATACTGTTACGTTTTCTTGTTTAACTTTAGCATATCTTACCGATGTTATTCCATGTAAGCTTGATTCTATGATTTAGCAAATTTGATTCTTTCCAATGGTTTTGTATCCTGTGAAACAGCAATGGAGAAATTATTTAATCCTACATCATACAGGCTTCTAGGCATTACTACAGTTTTTGTTGTTTCCATTTGCCTACTGCATATCTTGTCTGATCTTTGGAGTTATAGGCTTATGGTATATTGTAAATTTCTCATTTTTCTCTGGGAAATTTGTTAGCATCTTGAATTTGGAACACAAAGTATTAATTTGGTAAATTGGATATAGTTAAGACCAACAGTTTTATACATATAGTGATAGGATTTGCTATATGTAGATTCGAACATTGTTGTTGGAGTTTGTGCACATTATAATTTTTATGGTTTTCATCTTTCATATAGCTGCTTAATAGCAAGGAATTTACTAAATGGGATGAAGACCTGTTGGGAAATTTTTCAATACATGAATTACTCTGAAAACAAGAATTGCAGCCAAGTGGGTGATGGATCAAATCCTCATCTTGAAGGTTACACCAAGGTTGGGATTTTTTAAAAGTTTTTCTATTCAAGATATTGACTGTAGTTAGGAGAGTTTCGTTGTTCCTTTTTGATAGTTTCATTTACTATACTTTATGCTTATTTTGTTGTTACCTTTTTGACTTTTAGGCTTCTTTTTCTCCTTGTGTATTACATTTTGGAATATTTCTCTTTTTCGTCTTCTTAATAAAAACTGTGGTATCTTTTTCCAGAGAAACAAAGGTTAGATTTTGGAATCATGATCAATATGCTTCCAGTTTGCCTCTCTCGTGTTCCATTTTTATCACCGTCTGCATTTTTTTCCCCTTTAGTACTAAGTTCAATGATGAAATTTTCAGGGTAGTAATGAGGTGAGAAGAAGGTCGAGATTCTTACGTAGAAGGGGTAGAGTTCGTCGACTAAAATATACTTGGAAATCAGCTGCTTACCATTCAATTCGGAAACGAATAACTGAAAGGAAAGATCAGCCGTGCAGACAATATAATCCATGTGGTTGCCAAACTGCCTGTGGAAAGCAGTGTGCCTGTCTTTTAAATGGCACCTGCTGTGAGAAGTACTGTGGGTGAGTCCTTAGATTCAGAAATCAATTATTTTATGGTTTCTCATCATAGAATGGGGATGGCATTTGAATTTCGTTTTTCTTTGTTCGCATAGTGTTATTCATATATTTTACGACCTCTTTCATGATTATTGGCTTTGAGACTCATTTGGTTTATCTTAATCTTTATTATTTTAATTTTTTTATATGCATCATTTTTGTAGAAAATATTAATGATCCATTTATATTTTAATCTTTCAATTGACATTTAAAGGTGCCCCAAGAGTTGCAAGAATCGTTTTAGAGGATGCCACTGTGCCAAAAGTCAATGTCGTAGTCGTCAATGTCCTTGTTTTGCAGCAGATAGAGAATGTGATCCAGATGTCTGTAGGAATTGTTGGGTCAGGTGAGTTCATTTTATTTATTTTCAATCGTTTGTTGAGATGTTATTTAGAATAGGAATGATAAGGGACTATGTATGTGAGTATGATAAGCTCATGAATGTCTGCCAATCTTTTCGATCTTTTATTTAGTTGTTTTTCATAAACTGTACATCTGGTGAGAATCAACAAATAAGCAAGATTTTCAGGAAATCTAGAATCTTTTACATTCCTCATGTCATTGCATGTTTCCTATTTATAAAATTCTGTTCTAAATATGCTTACTGGCAGATGGTACTTTTAACTTTGGTAGCTGTTTTCATTTAAAAAATGTTTATTGCTGAAAGCCGTTTGTTGTTATCAAAAAAAAAAAAAAGGATAGCTGGTTTTAGATAAGAACATCCATGTCTGCATTTAACGATCTAGTCATCATTCCATTAGTTCAAAGTTAAATCAGGGACCATTTAGAACTATTTTGATATGAGGGACCAAAGCAAAGTGTATCTTTTGAAACCTCGGGGACCAAATAGACATCAACTTCAAGTCCAAGGTACCAAAAGTGCATTTTGTCCATTATTTGATTTGTGTACTTGTGTGCATGGTTGTACATGTCATGGATCAATCAGTTATTAGATTTTACCTTTTTGCTTTTTCCCGAGTGCATTTCGCTGTGCACATTGACTTACTGTGCAACTTGTCTTTGTAGCTGTGGTGATGGTACTCTTGGGGTTCCCAACCAAAGAGGTGATAATTATGAGTGCAGGAACATGAAGCTTCTTCTCAAACAACAACAAAGAGTAATCACATCTTTACTGTTTCTTTTCAGTTATTTCTTAGTTTTTCAAACTTAGTGTAAGGCTTTTGTTGTTAGTTTTATTGCATTATGTTGAAGCATAACTGGCTCATGACTACAATAACTTTAATGCTGTATACATTATAAATTGTTCTTGGTAGGAAACAGCATGTTCTGTTTGGATGTTTTTTTGTGCAATTATTAACAAAAGTTATCAAGGTAGATTCTAACTCGATGACATCTTTTAGGCCTTTGGCCATGTACCTTAAAGTGGTTGTATCAGTGTTTTTTAATTGAACTTGGTGATCTTAGTAATTTTTTTTCCTTATCCTGGCTGATTATGTACGAAGAAGCTACAGGCAAGTTTTGATAAGTCAAGTTAAAATTTAATTCTTTCGTATATGTGTGCTTTGGAAGGCTTGTGGGTTCTTCTAACCGAAAGGGTTTAGGATTTGGGGGGCGGGGAGGGGGTGCCCTAGAAGGGATCTTGTAGAGCTAATAGCATCCAAATCAACCCATAAACAATCCTATTTCGAAGGAAAAATCAAGAAATTTCAGATCAGCCATTCTTTTGGGTTTCTATAGGAAAAGGCATTTTCTTTTCACTTCTTTCTCAACTAGTATGAAATTATACTATCAATCTAAGGTTTTAGGTTCAATCTCCCACCCCACACATTGTCTTTTTATTTCTTCTCTGTAACTAATTATAATTGGGAAAGTTTGTCGTGACGTTCATGGCTTTGAGACTGGAACATCTTTTTGTATTCCAGGAGGGATTCGGTTACAGTTTGTTATTGATGGGAGTTTACTGTGATAGTTTCTTGATTCCTGTTTGGTTCCGATTTGTTAGGTGTTACTCGGAAGATCTGATATATCTGGTTGGGGAGCATTTCTAAAGGTAACGTCAAGTTCAATCTACGGTAAACTTATCTTCTAATGCTGCCTGCCTTGCTAAATTGTGTCGCCACCTCCAGAATAGCGTTGGCAAACACGAATATCTTGGCGAGTATACTGGGGAGTTAATTTCACATAGGGAGGCTGATAAGCGAGGCAAAATATATGATCGTGAAAACTCGTCGTTTCTGTTCAATTTGAATGACCAGGCATGTTTCTGTTCTTACATATCTGGAAACACTAGCATTGTCTACACTTTAATTCATTTTGGTAATAATTTGTGGACTCCTAATGCAAGTTCTGACATGATTTTGTATGGTTTCTTTAGTTTGTTCTTGATGCGTATCGAAAGGGCGATAAACTAAAATTTGCTAATCATTCTCCAGATCCAAACTGCTACGCCAAGGTACATGTACACTCTATGCATCTTTTTGTCGAAATCTGCTAACAATTCCATAACGCCTCCATTCAACTTCTAATCATCTATTGCAGGTCATCATGGTGGCAGGAGATCACCGGGTTGGTATATTTGCCAAGGAAAGAATCAGTGCTGGGGAGGAACTCTTTTATGATTATAGATACGAGCCTGATCGAGCCCCGGCTTGGGCTAGGAAGCCTGAGGCATCAGGATCAAAAAAGGATGATGGTGCTCCATCGAGCGGTCGAGCAAAGAAACTCGCATAATTTAACGATTCATTCGAGACGTGGTAAGTTGAAAATTATTGTTATTCTTTTAGACAAAAGAAGCAGTCCTCATTGATGGTAGATGATAGGTGTTATTCTTGGATCAATTTGTAGAGAAAGATCATTACTTACTTCCATAGGAAAATTTAGACTCGATTTTTACTTACGATCCCCCTTTGAGATTTGGCCACATTGAAGTGAAAAGCTTGAGTGTTGGGGGTGGAGAGGATACAACAGACGTTTATGATTCAAACTGACACTCTGATTGGTTCATTGTTTAAAGAACAGATGGGAGAGAATTCAAAGCCAAGAATTTCATCCTTTTCTTCTTTGAATTGCCAAATTACTATATCCCTTGTATGATCTTGAATTCACTTGATTGACTTGCAAGAGGCTATATTTGTTTATCATTCGAAGCCATATCTAACAATTCAAACCGAGCTACTTTTGCGTGTTTTGCTTTTTGCAATATATACTTTTTTTTTCTTATCACACACCTATTACAATTAAACTAGATTTGCAAACACGAACAGAAAAAATCCAATCCTTTTCATTTCTTTATACTCTTCATATAAAAATAATGAAGAGTATAAAATAAATTAACACATCATTTTAAAATTATTCGGATAGTATATACTAGGATAGTATTAAAAATTTTGCAACAAACAACCGAAACCAATGCATCGAAGAAGATAGATTTAAAAATGGCATGAATTGTGAGTAATATATTATGAAGGCAATCTGCAGAATGCAGAAGGGAAGATGGCCTACCATGTGATGAGCACTCAATTGAAAAAGTACTTCTCAAAGTTAAAAGCATTCAAAAGCTGTCCCCAAATTTCAACTTCAACCCCTCTCATTCATTCATTACCTTATCATTTCAATCCTTTTCATTTCTTAATGAGGAAGAACATAGAAGTGACATTTTTACCGATTTCAACTAGTTTTACTTTTGACTTTGAAGACAATTGTGTTTCTATAAAAAATCAACTGAAAAATGAGTTAAATTAGTGTTGGGTAAACTTTAGTTTTAAATGTAAAAAATATGAATACTTCTATTTTAAACGTGATAAAGTAAGTCATAACATTAGAAAGATTATACTAAATTGTTGTGATTAACAATTTTGACTCAATAGACTTCCTATCAAAATTTGCATCTAATAGTTTTCTTTAAATTATAAGCTTATTTAAAAAGAAATAGGTTTAATACATAAATTTTAATTTATAAAAAATACAACATGTGACTAAAAAAGTGATTTTAACAAATTCAATCTTACTAAACACCCAAACCAAATAAGAGGTAATGAAAGCAATTTTAGATACAACTTTAGTCCAACTAACATAACTTTTAAAATATTCTACTATTACTTCCATGATTTCATATGAAGGTTTGAATATAAGAATTGTTTTGAATAGGCTTTTTTGCTGCTAAAAAATCATTGAAGTGCAAGAAAGTGTTTCTTCTAATAACCGAAAAAGTCATTCTTGACGAACCCTAAAACGATACTGATGGAGAGTAGAATAAAGTAAGATAAGGGTATTGAGAAGAAGGAATTTAGAAGTCCAAGAAGATGCAAAAAGGAGATATGGTACAAAACGACATAGTTTCAAGATCCTTAAATGAAATAAATAAAGTATGAAAGAGAGCAATGAAAAGAAATATAAAGTGGTTTAAGTTTGTCTTAAAATAAGAGAAGAATTAAAGCTAAGGGAAGGAAGAAGAAAATCCCGCGTTTGATACCCAAAATTTGTCATCTTCCCTTTTGCTTTGCTCGATCTTCTTCTCTCTACTGCCTGAGCTCTGCAATGTTATCAACCAGTTTATGGGAAATTCCTTCTTCGTCTGCCATTTTGTACATCTTTCTGACTCTGTTCTCATTCCTTATTTCCATTTCATTCGCTTGCTTTAATGGAAATTGCCAGGTTCTTGCTTCATTTTCTACTGAATCTCGATGTGGGTCTTCTTTTTTTTTTTTTTCCCTTTTTCCTTTCTGGGTTTTCATTGAACTTTGAGAATCTTCAGGTTTTGGAAGCTTGTACGGATGCTACGGATTGTGGGTCAGGTCTCTATTGTGGGAATTGCCCTGCTTCTGGCAAGAACCAACCTGTTTGTACCAGAGGCCAAGCTATCGTTCCCACTTCTGTTGTACGTTTTTTAGTTGATAGATTGCTTTAGAATGGTGGATTAATTGAATGATTGTATGCGATTTTGTTTGATTTTGATTTTTTTTTCTCTCTCTGAGATTTAGATTAATGGGTTGCCATTCAACAAGTACACTTGGTTAGTGACTCATAACTCGTTCAGTATTGTTGATGCTCCGCAATTGGATGGAGTTCAGAGATTGACGTTTTACAATCAAGAGGATACTGTAACTAATCAATTAAGAGTATGTGATTTCAAGCTTGTTGTTTATTGCTATTTTGATCTGTATTTTTCTTGGATTTTGGAAGACAAATTATGCATCTCGTCTTTTACGTTATAAATTTGTTTGTGTTTTAGATATTGTTGTATGATATAATATTAAATTTACCTTCTAATTTAAGGTTTTTAGTCCACCAATGATTTAATATAGAATCAGAGTAAGTGATCTAGGAGGTCACGTGTTCAAACCCCTCCAATGTTATATTTACTCTCTAATTAATATGGATTTCTACTTGTTGGGTCTTTTTCACGTTGAGAATGTTAAATGACATAATATTAAATTCGTCTCCACTCGTTAGCTTAAGTTTTTGGGTCGATAAGTTATTTGACATAAATGTTTCATTTTACTCTCTGTTTGCTGTATTCAGTTCTTTTACTAGTAAGCATTGTTGATCTTTTATGTTTCTCGATTTCACTTTCTCTTCAGAATGGAGTGAGGGGACTGATGCTGGATATGTATGATTTCCAAAACGATATCTGGCTCTGCCATTCATTCAGGGGACAATGTTTCAACTTCACTGCTTTTGTAATCGATCTTCTTCTTCCATCTTCCATTTTTTTCCAATTTATGATGTTGAAAAATGAAAATTTTGTTTGGCCCTTTTGGTTCTGTAAGCAAGATTGTGAATTTGTGACTATTGATATTTGGGTGTTCTCAGCAACCAGCAATTAACACATTAAGAGAAGTGGAAGCATTCTTAACTGAGAACCCAACTGAAATTGTGACCATTATAATTGAAGACTATGTTCATACTCCAAAGGGGTTGATAAATTTATTCACCAATGCTGGGCTGGACAAATACTGGTTTCCAGTATCCAAGATGCCAAAGAAGGGAGAAGATTGGCCTACAGTCACTGAAATGGTGCAACAGAATCATCGGCTTCTTGTTTTCACATCCATCGCATCAAAGGAAGCCGAGGAAGGAATTGCTTACCAGTGGAAGTACATGTTGGAAAACGAACGTAAGCGTAAATTGAATGCAATATTATTCATGACTTTGAGTTTTGTCTTGAATCTTGATGATGAATAAGTTCATAATGTTTGGATTTCAGCCGGCGATCCTGGAGTTGTACCTGGTTCATGCCCAAACCGAAGAGAATCGAAACCACTGAGATCAAGAAGTTCTTCTCTGTTCCTTCAGAATTACTTCCCTACATATCCAGTGGAAGCTGAGGCTTGCAAGGAGCATGCCAATCCACTTTTTAATATGATCTCCACATGCTATAAAGCATCTGGGATCTTGCCAAACTTTTTGGCTGTTAATTTTTACATGGTACGAGTTTAGTTCACTTAACAACGAGTATCAACTGAAATTTACAATGAGTAACATATCATGATGAAAATGATGCAGAGAAGTGAAGGCGGAGGAGTCTTCGATGCTTTGGATAAGATCAGTGGCCAGACGCTATGTGGGTGTAGCACACTTGCTGCCTGCCAGGTTTGTCCAGACAAGTTTTCAAATTGCTCACTATGTTGAAGTTTATTAATATGAATTAGTTTACATTTGGTCAATCACTCCTGATTTTTTTTGTTTCTCAAATAGAAAGGCTTTTATTTTTAACTTGATCGAAATACAGGTCACTGCTTATTCCAAAAAAATTGTTTTTCATTGTTTACCCCAAATAGTATTTGCAAATATATTTGTGATTCTTCTATCCTTTCCTTTTATAGTTTATTTTTACAATAATTGCAAGACATTATATATTTGAATAACAGTGAAAAATCTGTTTTGGGGACATCAAAAGCAGCAATTATTCATTATTTTGCTTCTACCTTCTAGTATAAAAACCAATTCGAGAAATATTTTTATCAAGCCATTCATGAAAGAAAAAATTATGTTTTATTTTTAAAAACACAAGGCGCCTTTCTTATAACACTTTCCAAAACATGTCAGCTCAGCTGTTACAAGTTGACAGTTGTTTTTGTCCTTGCCACAACATCCTTTGAACCCATAATTGAACCAATTTAGGTTCCATTTTGGGGAATTATCCACAAGATGCTTGGTGGTTTGGTATATTGAATTGTGATTCTGCAAAGTTTATATTAATGCGACATTGACATCCCCTTAAATATTCATTTACCATGACATCTTATTGGTGATTTTCCAGGCTGGAGCTCCTCCTGGTACTTGCAAGAGTATTCCAGCACCCAACACTGGCTCAATGAGCAGTACCTCTGGCAGTTTTACCGGGTCTGTTCAATTCTCGAAATCATCAGCTTCGAGAGTCCATTCACCGAACCTCTTGGTCCTCTGGTTTTTCTACTTACCATTGCTGGCACTCTTAAAAACCACAATCAACACTCATCTAATTGGATTTTGAGCAAGTATTCATGGGAGGTTAATCTAGTATATTGTATGTAAAGATTGAGTCATACCTGATGTGCATCCCGGCCATCCTATAGAGATTATTAGAGTGATAGACTCTAACATTAAAGGAAACATATTTTGAGATTTTCATCCAGGGAAGGTAAGTTGTTGCAGAGGTACAGGAGGATCCAAAACCGAAATAGATCCAGCATATGACACGAGGTAGTTCAGGTGTGCAAAATGCTTCACCATGTCACATTTGCTTTATCATTGTTCTAGGATGTAATGCAATTTTCATTAGGATTTGTGTTTATTAAGCTTTGTTCTCTCTTCTGAAATTTGTTTCTTAAATTTGTGTTAGCGTTTCATATGGTTTCTCAAAAGTGTTTAAGCTTCTCAACCTTGTTAGGCAGTTCTATAAACACAAGAAGATTGACAAATTTTTCTTGGAACTAGAAGTGACATTTGGAATATTTGAATTTTATAGAATTGTTGACAAAATGTTCTTTCTTATTGGAGAAAAGGAAAATTTTTACTTATTCAAATTAAACATTTTGTATTAAGATCCTTTTTGGATATGAGAGATGAGAAAGAAGATTAGATTACTAAAGGTTATTCTATTCTATATTTTACAAGTCTTAGTTTTCTAAAGTTGATGGGAGAGATCAAACCATCCACTACCACGTAAATTAAGAAGTTCTGAAAAATACTTGGATGTATCCGGGTTTATACGTATATATGTACCTATATTTTTCTCATCCATCTAAGTTACGTTCTATGATTAATTTATTGAGATGCATGGAGATCGGTGTAATGTGAACACCATGGAAATATTACTGTTTTGTTTTTGTTATTGATTTTGAATCACTCTATATTGCAGGTTTCCTTGGAGGGAAAAGTGAAACAATGAGTGGGTGTAATGCAATCATCTCTCTTATGGATTATATTGAAGACTTCTTTATATCCTTTTGTTTGTTCTGATTTGCTTCCTATCTACATTGGATAATTGTCTCACTCAATTCATTATACCACCATTCATCTTTGCCTAATGCCCTTACCATTCAAACTTAGTTTGAAAGGGATGGAAAATATCAAAGTCATTCTCTTAAATTAAATTAGACTTTATACACATATTATTACGACTTTGATATTCTTAACGAATTCGAAGAGGAAAAAGTTTCATTTACATGCTCTAGCAAATGATTGTATAATCAACCTAAGCATTTTAGTCATGTAACCATCCTTCTAAATAAATCAAAATAAATCATTTGTATAATTTTTATAAAATGTAATACAAATGATTTAAATCCATAAACATTTACATCTAGTGGCTAAAAAAATATGGCAAGAATTATCAATAACAGCAAAAGTTTTAATTATAACAGCATTTGTTAAGAGTCTAAATATAACAAAAAATTAGACTAAATTAGACTTGGAGGGACAGTTTGGAGCAGACTATCTAAGATTACAATAATTCTTCAAAACTTTTATTTGTTGTAATTTTTCCTATTTTACTTTATCATTTTCTTCAATTTACTATCTCTCGATTAAACTAAAATAGTTTTTACTATAAAAATATTATTATAATCTAAGCTAAAATAATCTATCCCTCAAATACAAACTATTGTGTAATCAAATTATAATAATCTAAGACTATAGCAACTTATGTCTTGCCTCAAATGTTTCATGATTTAAATTTTACTATATATCTAACTTGGATAACAAATGAAAATCATAGATGAATCATGATTTTTAGGTCTCAAAGAAATGTATTTATAGAACAATAGGAATATAAACATATTTAGCTCGAAAATAAGCGAGCTTAGTTTTTACATACAATTATATTTACACTAGGAGAGTATAATTTAGTTTTGAATGAACAACTGAAAGTAACATAATCAGCTTTATTGGGGGAAAGATAAACAAATCTAATATTTTACTTTTGATGATGAAGAACGCAAAGATGAAGACATATACATACAATAGAAGCTTTACAGGTTATATGAAGAATATTTTATAGCATATTTCACACAACAGACCACATAGAATTAAGCAGACTTCTTGATTTTATTTGAAGGGATGGACTTATCGCAACCAAACCAATGAAGCAGTCTACAGGAACCCTCATTCCCCAAACATTTATCGACTCGAGTTTACGGCATTTACTTACAAGAATAAGAAGTCCGGTCTCTGTTACATGGCGACAGCTCCAAAGGACAATGGTCTACAGAATTAAGAAAGAAATGGACTTGATTAAAGATTGTGTGGAAGACCATGTAGGTATTATACAGGGAGTTAAGGAGATGCTTGGAATAATCACCTTCAAATTTGGGCAGCTATCTGCAATAGCATATAGAGATACGTCTGTGACAAAGGTTCCACCAATGTTCAAGTTTTGCAAAGAGTTGGCTCTGGAAATCTTGGAACACAAGAAAATATAGTTTTAGGAAAAGGAAGTGATATCACTATGTAAGATACCAAAATGTGGAAAAAAAAAGTCTATTTTAGAACAAAAGTAGAGTGAAAGCACATGTGAAATACAAATTTTTTATACGTGGGTGGAGGGATTTGAGTTTTTTTTCCCTTTTTTAATATCTACAAATGAATGGATTAGCTCACAAGAACTTCAACTAATCATACAAGATAGTTTGGTTAAACCTACGACGTTTGATTGGCAAGAAAATTTGTAAAATATTAAATCACGGATTATGCTTGTTCTCTTTTGGCCTTTTATCGAATTCAAGTCTTTTATTTATGATTTTAGGGAATTGGGTCTATGACATTTTGATTGAGAATACATACTTTGGGTGAGTTAATTTCCACCTATGAATTACCATGTTTTGAAAGTAGTTTCTTGTTTTTTCTCTTATGAAGATTTATTTTTAAGAACAAGTGGAACCTTACTTCCAAAAATCATGCATTTCCAAAATTTCTGAAGTAGAGAGAACAAGAAAATGTTGTCAAAAACTTCCTCCTAAAGTCCTGTAAAGAACATGAAATTTCAGGACAAAGAGAATTTCTCAAACTGGTGTTTACTTTTGGATGGGCTCTAGAATATCCAAAACTACAAACAACAGATATTCTAGACGATGAACAATTTAGAGAAATCCCAATAGTTCAAAACTCCACCTAAACTCATACTCCAATAACAAATCAAGGTTTATTTCATTCTAAGATAATATCAAATTCATACCAGTTGCACAACACCCTTGTCGGTGATCCCTGCCATACCCCAAAGCGAAATGGACTTGAGGTTGGGAATGCATTTTGCAAGAGAGATTTCATACAATCCATGGTCTGTTATATGGCAACCCCAGCGGCTTCTTGAGCTGAAGAACACGAACCATAAACATCAAGAATATAACACCAGATTTACAAACCAATTTCAAAGAACTTTCTCCCTATATTATTCCCAAACAACATCACAATCTCTTAAGATAAACCTCTGTTTTTGTGGTTCGTAATCGTAAAGCCAATTGAATCGATTAACCTAGCGAATTTGAAAAGCTAGTTTCATCTCACAACACACAACACCAGTAACTATCTGTAATTAGAAACTACTCGAAGAAAAGCAAACTGACGAAAATTTCACTGAAATTTCAAGAGAGAGAGAGAGATTACATGTCGAGCTCCCGAAGACTGTAGGCATGGCGAATAAGGCGAGCAGTGGAGTTATCATCCATCTTCCAACCAGCGAAACTCAAACTCTTCCTCCTACCGAGAGACAGTTTAACTCCTTCCTTCCATTTTCTACATACGCCGCACGCCCTGCGTTTTCCCACAGTCACATAAACCCTCAAAATTAGAGGGAAATAACAATAGCAACTGAAGGGGAAAAAATTAAACAAAACCGAAATTGAAAATGAATTACTGAGCCAAATCGGTGAAGGAGGTGATCATAGCAAAAATATGAGCCAATAGGTCAATCGGCAATCGATCAATCTCCGGTTCCAACTCCATCTCTACCGACCACACAACAGCAGAATCCATTCTAGCCATATACCAATTTGGAAGAAGAAGAAGAAGAAGTTTGCGGCGTTGAAAAACGAGGAAATTCACGAGTTGAATTCGTTACTTTTGGCAAAAGATAAGCATAAAAAAGCAAACGGAATATTCAAAGAAGAGAGAGAAGGAGAAGATGTTGACATAATTTCGCCACCATTTCAAGAATCTGAGCTCCAAAATTTATCCAAATTATATGATACGAACGAACATTTTGTTCGGTTTTTTCATGAATTTAGTAAATCCCCATGATGGAATCACTCATATTGTCTCATTCTCTCGCAAAAGCTTCGCTGTATTTGAATTCATCCGACGAATTTCGTTACAATTTACTTCCAAATGTATAAATTTAGTCCCAACAAATATTGAATTTAGTTCTTGCCATTAGTTTATTGTTAATTTTAAGTTTGAGTAATAAGTAGCTGTTCGCAAACGAATAAACCACAATACAATTCAAAATTCATGTTTTCCATCATATTTTTAGTACTAAATTCATTTTACGACTCTTCCAACATTCATTCAATTCCAATTTGAAGTCATTCCTATTACATTCCAACCTTTAAACACCTTTAACTTTTTTAATTTCTAATCATTTTTTTTAAAGAATGAAAAGTTGACACATGACAACTTTTCATTGAGTGCAACAAGATTTGCACAAAGAGACAAGTGCATCACTATAGGTGCCTTGGATCAAGTGCATAAGCAATTCACTTATTATACAACACCCTCAAACAAACCTATTCTAATAATATATGCGTTCTTTTATTGTTTCTAAAACTTTTTCATCAAGATCAAACCACTTATGACCTCACTTTTTGGACCAACTAAATGGCACTAGTGCCAAAGTGTTTGGTATACAACCAAATTATGTACTAGATAGATTATAATAGTTATACTAATTAAGAGAAACTTATATGAAATAGATTATTTATTTCATTACTTAATCATCTTTGAAAAGTATTTATGAGAGGTCATTCTCATGATGACTTGGATAAAAAGGACATGTTGGTCCGTAGTTAGCGAGCTTGGTTTTTATGTACCTTTGTACTTATTGTAATTATCGTGTGTGACAATTTAAAAATTGCAATACATACTTTACTTATATCCACTTGGAGTCCACATATATATATGTATATAGAATCGTGAACGTACTTCTTGGTTATTTCTTGGTTATATTTGAAGTGACATATTATTATATTTTACACCCATGTAGAATCAAGAACACTTCTTGATTTGATTTGAAGTGATGGACTTATCGCAACCAAACCGACGAAACAGTCGATAGGAACCCTCATTGCCCAAACATTGATTGACTCGAGTTGGTGACAATTACGTACGAGAATTAGAAGTCCGCTCTCGGTTACAAGGCGACAGCACCACAGGACAATGGTCTGCAGAATTAAGAAAAGAAATTATGCAACTGATCATTAAAGATTGTGCAAAACCCTAATGGTTAATTAATTGAAAGAGATTATTGAGAAGTATAATTAATCACCTTTAAATTTGGACAATTGTCTGCTATTGCAAGCAATGATATATCTGTTATATAGGTGCCACCAATGTTTAGGTTTTGCAAGGAGTTGGCTCTTGAAATCTTTGAACACAACCAAAAATGGAGTGTTACCAAAAAGGAAGTGGAAATAATGCTAATGAGTTGTGAAAGGACATCAAATATATACAAAGGGGATATCAACATAAGTATACATCGCTAAAACTATAAACTCGAACTAAGATGCTTTACACCTTTAAACATAGGTTGAAACAACTTGCACTTCATATACAAATTTAAAAAGTCTCCACTCTAAACTCGACATAAGATTATTATAACTAGATCAACCAATAACTCCTTAGTTTTCTACATTTTAAAACAGTTAAAGTCAAGTGAAGCATATAGGATTATTGTGATTAGGTTAGAGAACTTATTGACAGAGAGAAATGAAGATATGAACAATAAATATTGTATAACAAGTAAAATTTATAGAACTTAAGACTACTCGGTAACTGTTTTGTTTTTGAAAATTAAATCACTTCTACTCAATTTCTCACGATGATTACAATTTTCATAAGCTAAACAGTTGAGAGTTGTTGAGAGTTGAATTCTAAAAATAAAAACAAAATTTTAAAAAACCTAAATCATCTTGAAACAATTATACATCAAGGAAGCAATATGTCTAAACCCAATGATCGATCCAAGACAAAGATAAAGAATCTAGAAAACGGATAAAAATCTTTTCTAATTGTCTGAATAACTAATGTAGATGAGAATGATGATTAATCGAAATAGAAAGGGTAAGACAATAACGTTACCAGCTGCACAACGCCCTTGTCGGTGATCCTTACCATACCCCAAAGAGAAATGGACTTAAGATTAGGAACACACTTCGCAATAGAGATTTGGTTCAATCCATGATCTGTTATTTGGCAACCCCAATCGCTTCTCGAGCTGGAAAACAAAAAAAGATATAGATATTATACTTAGAGAATCACATAAGTTTGTTTTTTTTTTTTTTCCTCTTACGGCTATTCTAACATATTTTTGTTTTTTTACTTCTCTAATTTTTTGGTCATCCATGCATCCGAATCGATTAAACATTAAGGGTGAAAAAAAATTATGAATCAATACAAACTATCACAATATATATATCGATTCAATAGGTAACGATCAACCCAACCCAACCAACCAACCAAAAAAATCATTGAAAATTTATTTTTGAATATGAAATGTGAACAAATGGTAATTCAAGGTGTAAGGTGATATATATATATAAACTTCTATCACTGTTATTAATAGAAACATACTAGTGTCTATTAAATTTGAAATTTTGTTATATATTGTAAATATTTTGTCAAATTTGCTCTTTTTTACGATTCCTCTATATGTAAATGCACGTTAACATTCAAACCTAAAACCTAAAATCACCTAAAAATTATATAACTAGGTATAGTTATATATTGTATACATATTTGGGTTGGGCCGAGTCAACTCGAGTCCCCAACCCCTTACTTGCACAATTCACCTCCTTCGTTCAACTTTTTTTTATTAAATTTTCTAACTCAATCCAACACAAAATTTAACCGATTTCTATTAAGAACGAAGAAAAAAAAAAGTGATTTCAGCCATTTTGTAATGAATACAAAGATAGTAAGAGAATGATTACAAATCAAGCTCTCGAAGACTGTGTTCATGGCGAATAAGATGAGCAGTGGAATCATCCTCCAATTTCCAACCAGCAAAGCTCAAACTCTTTCTTCTACCAATTGACATTTTAACTCCATCTTTCCATCTTCTACACACTCCCCTCGCCCTAACAGACCAATCCAAGAAAATCAAAATTACGCATTCATAAAGAATAAGTAGGAGAAAAGAAGAAAAGAAAAAAAAACAAAAGTTACTGAGCCAAATCGCTGAAGTATGTTATCATCGCAAAAATATGAGCCAATAGATCAATCGGTAACCGATCAATCTCCACCGCCGACTCCATCTCTTCTCCTCTCTGGTGTTGTTATTCACTTGATCGTATATTTTCTTTGAAGCAAAGAAAAGGAGTTGAGAAAAAAAAGCATTTATAAACCATGATTTGACATCATTTTCATATTGCTCTATCAACGTTGTTTGAAGATTATGAGCTCCAAAGATATCCACACAAAAATGGAAATACATATGATAGCTTTTCATGGTCTTAAACATTTATGGGGCCACATTTCAACGAGGACTTTGGTAGGCATTTCGAGCATTATAGTTCATAGATTATAATAGCATTTCGGGGGTTAATTGTTGAGTCCTAGAGGGAGAAGATGAAATTTGTCATGTCTCAAAATCGAGGTTTTTTAGCTAGTAAATATTTTGTTAAATTTGTTATTTTTTATAATTTTTTCAGTAATAATTGAGTATCTAAATTAATTTACTCAAGTTTAAAAGTAGTGTTGGGTGTATATCAAATAAAATGTAATGTTTAGTTAATATAAATAAATTAATAAATTAAAAGAAGAAAAAGTAGTAACTGTCCATTTTTAAAAAAAGCTCAATTATATTAGTAATTTCTCAAACTCATTTTGAGCCTCAAGTTTGAGATGGGTCCATGGAATCACTTCATGAGGACCTCAGCCATCATCCAATCGTTCTCGTTCTCGTTCTCGTTCTCTTAAGCAATCTTCGTAACCATTCTCACCATATAAATTTTATTTGTATTGCTTTAAAAAGAAAAAGAAAAAGAAAACTTTAAAATACTTGGATATATAGCATTGACTACACACCCATCTCCATGTTGTTTTTATTCGTTACGTTGAGGTCGACTACCCCAACGCATATACTCTAGCTCGTGCACTATTACGAATATCAACATGAAAAACTCTGTCAAGGTGGCAATCAACTCGACTTAACCCGATTACCTGTTTTGTGAGAAAAAGGGAGTTGGACTTGGTTCTTAATAGGCCTAACTTTGAATAATGTATGGACTCGTAGGATCTGTTAGGCTTAAAGGTCCATTTAGGTGGATTTAGGCCCAATTGGGATCATGACTCCTAAGATAGTGAAAAATGTTCCATAACCTTTTCTTAACGTACACTGTCAATAAAAAAAAAAAATCATTATATTTAAATTGGTTTTTGTTTAAGTTTGCAAAGACCATTATTGCTCAAATTTAAGTCATTTGGTTTGTTCTTTGTTTGTTCAAAAAATTTGATAGATTCGAAAAAACCACTACATGAACATGGAGATCTTCTGATGCATAAAAGCTTTGAAAGAAATAGAAAAAACGTTGGAAATTGATTTTTTGATGCATAAGTTCGTGTTAGGATCGAAGTCGGGAAAAATGATCTATCGGGAGAAAAATAAAAATACATTCTCATTGTCATCATCTTCATGCTTGGTTAACCATCCATTTGATCATCTTCTTCTTCAACTTCCTCCTCTTTTGCAGCTGTTGTGTGCAAACAAATATATGCAAAAAATTCAAACCACGAAGACACACTATAAGCAGTAAGTAAACAACAAGAAAAATAAAATCATACTTTACCTTCTAAATTTACCATGGTTGCCAAGAACATAAAGAGCGATTAACATATTCCAAACGGTTGAATATAACAAAAACAGAAGTTAATAAGAAATATTATGTTACATAGAATAAAAGAAACCCAATAATAGAAAAGGAAATTAAGAACAAATTCAAATGGTTTATATTTAGGATTTTGAATTTTGAATTACCTCCAATCAAGAAGTTGTGAAAGAGACGAAGGCAGAGGGAGTGGTGCGACGGACAGAGCTGACGACGATCTCTCTCTTGCAACCTTTTCCTCTTTTTCTTTCAATTTTAGTTATGTGTTATGTGAATAAAAAACTCAAATATGTAGGGGATCTTCCGATGCACTTCGTGAACGTCAGGTGATCCACCTATTCCTGGCGCTGTAAAGTACAACACCATGCATAACGGCGTCGAAGAAAATTTAATTTTTCTTTTAATTTTTAAACTTCTCCCGACACCATGCATAACGACGTCGGAAAAAGTTTAATTTATTTTATTTTAAACGTTTCCCGACGCCGTTATGCATGTCGTCGAAATTGTCAACCTTTTCTGACGGAGTTTCTACAATGTTGGAAGAAACATTTTCTTTCGACTTCTTTTATCCCGATGTCTGTGTTGTGCGTCGAAAAATACTTCTTTTCTTGTAGTGAATTATCAACTCAACTTCGTCTGATATGAACTAAGATGTTATTGTATTACCTTCGAAACCAATCACACGTTCAAGAGCCAATAAGCTACAGTTAATATTGAATTCTTACATTTAAAAGGATGTGAACTCAATTGAGAATATTCAAGCAGAATCAGTTGCTTAGAAACTTTATAATTTGTTTAAGTTGATGCTACATGATGAAATCAATTGAACTTTGTAATTTATTTTATTTTGCAAAAACATACATTAATTTTTAGTTTATTTTAACATTGGAACCCATAAATGTTTATTTGGATATTTAGTTTGTTTCGTGGGTAAATTGGATTTTTTAAGTCCCTTTAGTGTAGTAGGTTGGGTTTAAAGTAGGAAAACAAAATACAACACATTAGTATTTATGTTTATATATATATATATAGATTTAGGGTTTTTAATCAATGAAAACTATCTCGTAGATGACAAAGTCTCATCACCAATATCTTGTAATTTTTATTCAGGGTTACATGTCAAAAGCATTCAATTAAGTTTGATCACTATAAAATATTTGAACTTGGAGCAAGGAACTAGTTCACCTTATCTATTGGTCTTCAATCAGAGGGTAATCCAAATCTAATACTTTCCTTTAAAAAATTGTGTCCTCGGTTTTAGATTTTGATGTTAGACTTTACCAAATTGGGATTCCAATTTTCAAATCTTAGGTTTTTGTCACATCATAACATGTGCAGTTTAAATTTTCAAATCTTAGGTTTTTGTCACATCATAACATGTGCAGTTTAGATTGAGTTATTAACTCGTTTCGGTTCAAATAAATGAAAATTTTATGAGTTGGGTTGGTTCATAGGCTCATCTATAGTGACTCAAACCAGTGTCGATCATTTGATAGAATTTGATTTTTTTTTCTATTTTGTAAAGATTTTAATTCATTATGTTATATTTATGAAAATGTCCCTATAAACAAACTAAATATCACCAATAACATTGAAAGTACAATTTGGGATGAATTTCCCTTTTCTTGATCATGGATTTGACCTAATACTTTAACTCTGACTACAAAAAAAAATACTGGAAAAAACTTTGACATGAGCTCTTCGAAGTGCCTCTCAAGATTTTCTCTTTGATTTATATTTGTTCTTAAATTGAATTTAACTTTTTTTTCTCAATGTCGATTTGAACAAATTATAGTATTATGAAATCAAACAATTAAGGAAAATAGAAAACATAAACATCCAATAAATCGACACGGTTCACAAACAATGTGTTAATTACCACATCAACATGCAAAGGGGAGAGAGCAATTTAATAATTGGACAAACCACGGATAGATGCATCTTTAGGGTTAGAGAATTTATCGTATACGAACTCCTTTAAACTCTATAACCAAAATCACAAGTAACAAAAATTTCAACCTTCACTAGAAAGCAGCTCCCTGACAGTGATAGATGCGTAAATTTTGAATCTAGGGATTGAAAGACCTTTTTTACCACTAGATCAACTAATATATACATACGTAAAGAGCAAAAAGTTGAGATGGACTTCTGGACCTACACTAAATCTGTCGGACAACAGTGAGATCTGATACTTGCATAGATATCTTAGAGAACAACGAAATCACACCATTGTTCACTTGTATTATTATATTTTAACAAATAAAATATTTACGTATTCATTGAAAAGTTGTGATAACCTAAGAAAGGAAACGAGCTAAAGAGTACTAAATTATTTTTTTAATTAAAAAGAAGAAAAACATCTATCACATTGTGGTGGCCCCAACCACATACTATCAAAATCCAATACTACCTTTTTTTTTTAATTATTATTGAAGATAAAATATATACCAATACTCTCTTTCTTCATCACAATGATATCAAAAATATATATTTGTTTATTAAAAAGTGAGCTTTTCGTTGATTAAAGGAACTTTTTGTTTTAAATCTTTCAACTATTCTCCATTGTTGCACTTTTGAAACAAAGTTAAGGTGGGAAATTTTGAGAAATAGCACTAGTTTCATATTTTAAAAGTAGCACACTTTGGAATAACTCGTAATTTTGTTTTTCTCGATCAATCTCGATCGACTAAGCTCAGACTCGAGATCCTTCAAAAAAATTTTAAAACGCTTTCAATGAAATTTCGTGATTTCTCTAAGTCAAGTTTGTTACCAAGATTGTGCTTTTATTAAAAAATTTAAAATAAATGATATATCAAATAACCAAAATATCCTTGGTACCTGAATGTTATGTATTCTTCCAAAACACTAAACACCAAACATTATGCTCGTTTCGGCCAAGAAGTGAACAATTTCGCTCATAAATTCGAACAATTTTCAGTGCTTTTTTCTCTGTGAAACTTTTTGAACTCTTATGTCCTCTTAAGTCTCTAAAGGTGAATGAATATATATATATATATATATTTTTTTGGTTCATACCCATTATAGTTTTAATTTTGTTCCATTATAATTTTAAATTTTGACTATTTTTATCTATAGCAAAACAACTTATTTAAAAGCGAAAAAGGTTCAGTGTATTCAAAAGTATTAGTTTTGTCATTTAAAACAATCTTTTTTTCTAAAACTTTGACCTATAAATTTCTTTTATTTACTTTGGTCTCAAGATATATTAAAAGCTAATTTAACTCCATTTTTTTTATAAAAAAAAAACTATATAGCAATTTGGTCTTTATTATATATATTCTCTTTTTTTTTCATCTATTATTCCCGTTTTTGAATGTCCATCTCTACCTTTATATAGTTTGAAAATGAAATATCATCTACCTGTTAACACGTTAATTCACACTTATTTAAAAAGTCATATCACTAAACTTGTAATAAAAAAGAAAAAAGAAAATTCAAAATATTAAAATAAATAATTTTAAAGTTTAGAAACAAAATAGACCAACAAATGTAAGAACTAAAATATGAAAAATTGAAGGACCAAAAATGAAAATTTCCACCTTCTTTATTAAGTTTTGGAGAAACAAACTATAATATAGTTTTTAAATGTATAAAAGTAAACAAAGTATTTGAAGGTTAATTATATGACTTTTTTTATAGAAAAATTTATGAAACAACAAACAAATAAAAACAAAAGTGTAAAATTCCAAAATAGTGTTTTGGTATGGGATTTTACAATATGCTTAAGACAACATAGAATAAAGCACAATTAATGGAATATATATTTGATAAGTGATTACTTTTGAAGTTGATGAAATCAAATATAATATGTATACAATAGAGAGAGATAATGTTGCGTTGCCTTGAATTTGCCAAGAATATTCCATGATTAAATGTCCATAATTAAGATCGTTATGATCACGGTAGCATTAAACCAAAACTTAAGGTCACTCCAACAACTTCAAACAACTTAGGGTGACTTTCCATTCTTCACTTGTACCTTTTGTCGTTTCTTCGATCAAATCGACATCGAATATACTATGAACAATTGAAGTAAAAGTTCTAACTGATTCTAACCACAAAGAAGTGCAAATCGAGCTCTGATAGATTGGTTTATAACGATCAATTTAGGCCTTTAAAATTCTCTTAAAATGTTTTCGGTTTGGAAAACCGACCGAACATCTCCTTATCTCTGATCGACCGTCTTTTACTTTGGTCGATCGGCTCCTTTTTTCAATCTATCTTGTTCACACTCTAATGCTTTGAAATGAATATGTAATACACACGTTCGTAGAGTATAGAAGTTTGAAAATGGTATTCACATTTATGTAAGACTAGTTCATTGCACGTGTCCTACACATTAATTTTGAAAAAGACAAAAAAAAAAGAGATTTGTGAAATTTTAAAAGGTAAAAGACAAACATATCACTTTGACCCAAATATTGTAATTGAAAAATGATGTAGCATGGTTAGATTGTGATATTTCATGTTTATAGTTTAGATCATCGTACTGAACGTGCAAGATTATACTACTTCGCATGTAATCGCTTTTATTTAATAGTCATGGCAAAAGGCAAAATAGGAATTATGAAAAATTATATGAATAAAATGGAGATGTTTTCATATATATATATATGTATATGTTAATTTGAGAGTAAAGATAGAAATTAAAAATATATAACGGGTAGAATTACTTACCTAATCAGGAAATAAACTGGAAATTCAAAAAAGAATAAGTAAGATTTAAAAAAATAATGTATATTTCGATCTCCATTCTATCCAAGATGCATCAAAAAAGCTGAAAAAGAATAGATAGGTTGTAAAATTTTAAATAGTTGACCGTGATCGAGAATCACGAAAAGAAAAAGAGTACTAATTCTAACAAATTTTCAAAGAAGTAATTATAGAATCATAAGAACTAAATTCAAACGCTTATCTGTATTAGTATAAAAAGAAAAGAAAGCTCGTAACTTTGGGGTCAGTTACTCTCTTCTTTTTCGCTGTCCTTTTAACGGTCTCCTTCTCTCTCTCTCGCTCTCGGTTGTGTGATGTACGATCGAGTTCCGATATCCACCTTCTTTCCTTCTTCCTCCATGTTCAACACTTCCCGCGAATTTCCTTTCTAAGCTTTTGTTTCTCTCTACAAATTCAATTCATTCTCTCTAAACCTTGAGCTTTTCTTCTTTTTCCCCCATGGCCGAGAAATCGAACGGGCCTAGAAATGGAGATTGTTCCACTCGGGTTATTCCTGGCCCAACCAACCCCATGGTTTCTCCTTTGTTAACCGATCTTTATCAGTTCACTATGGCTTATGCTTATTGGAAAGCTGGCAAGCATAACGAGCGAGCTGTGTTAGTTCTTTCTTCTCCTTCTTCTTCTTCTTCTTCTTCTTCTTCTTCTTCTTCTTCTTCTTCTTCTTCTTCTTCTTCTTCTTCTTCTTCTTCTCTCTTTTCTATAATGCCTTTGTTGTTTTTGTTGGGAATGGAACTTCATCTTTTTTTTTTCAATTGGGGTTGCTGTATTTCTCTTTATTTTTTTGTTTGTTTATTACTTTGGCTGTCGTGTTTGGTTTTCAAACTGTTTGCTGCTGAGTTGGGAACTTGTGAAATTGAGTCGAGGGGGGAGGTTATTACTGTTTGAATTAGGAATATTAGTGTTTAAATATACATTCGTGAAGAGTTTAGGATTCTGACTTGGTGGTGTTGTATGAATTGCAAAAGAATAATTCACTATCTGGTGAAACCCATGTTTCTGTTTTGCGTTCTATGCCCTTTGAACTATATCATTCCTTCTCAATGAAAACACAGTTTCTAACTTTCAAATAATAGTAATCATAAAAAAAAAAAAAAAAAAAAGGCTTTGTGTTAATTAAAAGATCCCTTGAACGGCTTACTTGCCCAAATACTTTCTATGGCCTTGAACGTTTGACCTGGATTCTTTTTTGCTCTCCGTTGGGATTTGCTAGTGAGTAAATTCTGTATTTAGTTATCGTTTCTAAAAAAATCTGGTTATTTTCATATGATATGATTGCTTAATTCTTTTTCCTCAAATGCGATTATAGTCTTTAGCTCTCTTGGTGCATTGTCTTTGTGTAAGAACAACTTATTGCTGGTAGGTAATACATTAATCTGGGTTTCAAATTGTCAGTTCTGGCTACCATGAATTGGCCTACTAGTCAGTAATGGCCATGAAAACAATTAAAGGCTTTGAGGGAAGAGTTCGACCCATGGTGGTCATGTACCTAAGATTTAGTGTCCTACTTCTTTGGTAACTCAATGCAGTTGTGTTCCTTGAGAATAGTCAAGGTGTGTATCAGCTAGTGTAGGTGCTCTTGAATATATAAAAAAAGAGAGAGAGAGGTTTTTATTTCTGAATTTTGAAATGGAAGTGTCTGTGTACAACTAATATGGTTAATCAATCACGTTGATTCTATTTTTCTAAATGAACAGAATCTTTAGTTTGAATTACCAACCTAAAATCTTCTTCCGTTACGAGGTTAAACAATTTTATTGGAGCTTTTGCTCTAGCTATTTTATTACTTGATGCTGTAGATGATACACTAGTCTGGTTTGGACTTTTTCCCTCCTTTTATAGTTCAACATTATGTGAGGTGAGAGATTCGAATCTCTAATCTTTTGGTCATGAACTCAAGGGTATGTTTTAACCAATTGAGTTTTTCTCTAGTTGGTGGCTTGAATTTCGTTATTTTTAACTTGTGAAGTGTCTTTGTAATGCTAATCTGCAAAAGCATATTAAGCTTCAAAAACAAATCCAAAGTTTGGAGGTTGGAAATTAATCTTGGCATTTCATTAACTGTTTGAGCATTGGCTGCATCTTATATTTGTTTCTTTTAATAAATAGAATTAAATTCAGCCTTTTCTAGGATATTACGTTTACGACAATATCTTGAAGTTGAAAGTCTGATTTTCCCAACATGGTTGATTTACCAGGGCAATTCTTTGTTTTATTTTCATTCTATAGAAACCATATCGTCTCTCCAAGTCCTTGTAAGTCATGATTGAAGATGTCTTTGAGGGAGAAAATATGCTTATTTTTATTTAGAGGCCTTTTTTGTTAAATTTTTGTGGTCCAGGTTTGATTTATATTTTCGGAAGAATCCTTTTGGTGGTGAATATACAATTTTTGCTGGTTTAGAAGAGTGCATAAGACTTATTGCTAATTTCAAATTCACAGAGGAAGAAATCTCTTTTATCAAGACGTCTTTACCTTCATCCTGTGAGGTAACCAAATTTACTGATTATGTGTTCGCTATACACTGATTTTATGGTTGGTATACACCTCAACTTTTACTTTGGTATATGTGGTAGACCATTTTGTCTTTTAATTCATCAGATGTTGCAATTATGTGGTAGGCCATGCATTATCTTTGATTAAAATTGGCACGTCACTTCCTTTGTTCAACACAAGATACAAGGGCATGCACCATTAACCCTTAATGATTATAAAGATAAGGTAAAAACAGAGACATAGTCTCAATAACTAACTGAGAGGTCATGAGTTCAATCTATGGTGGCGACCTACCTAGAAATTAATTTTTTACTAGTTTTTTTATACTCAATTGTTGTATGGTCAGACAAGCTATTCCGTGAGATTAGTCGATGTGCGCGAAAGTTAGCCCAACACTCGTGGATATAGAAAAAAGAAGATTATAAAAATATTGCATGCTAGATTTCATATTTAAATATACAGAAATAGAAATACATTTCAATATACCTAAGAGGTGCAGGACTTACCTTACTTAATAAAGTATTCCTCAATTGATTTGCATGTTCTTCCTTATATTAGATGAAGCACACTTATGGTAGTAACTTATCAACAACATCAGTTATATTTCATGGTAACTTTGAAATGCAATTTTGATAATTCGGTGATGTTCATAAGGCTCCTTGTTTGGTGAGTTAACTCCTATTGTTATAATTAGGATGCATAAATTCTTCTAGAGGAATCACTTGTTCTGATGCTGAAGAACTTTTGTTGATTAAATATAGGATGCGTTCTACAATTATCTTAGAGGAATCGACTGTTCTGATGTTGAAGTCTATGCTATTTCAGAGGGGTCAGTTGTTTTCCCAAAGGTGCCCCTAGTGAGGGTTGAAGGGCCAGTTGCGGTAAGTGTCAAGAAAATTTTCCTCTACTAAAATAGTTAACACTGGATTTGGAAATGTATTTTATTTCTTCGTATTCATCCAAGATATTCTTATTAATTCACATTTGTACCTTTTTTTCATTTCAGATAGTTCAATTACTTGAAACTCCATTTGTAAATCTTATTAATTATGCATCGTTAGTTGCCACAAATGCTGCAAGACATCGTTTTGTTGCTGGAAAATCTAAAATTCTTCTCGAGTTTGGACTTCGACGAGCTCAGGTTTCTATTTCTTTCATTGCTTACCTTTCTTAGTGCTGAATTTTGTTTATTCTCATCCAAAAGAATTTTTTACTTGGTTTTAGGGACCTGATGGTGGAATTAGCGCCTCAAAGTACTGCTATATTGGAGGATTCGATGCAACAAGGTAACCTTTCATCTCTACCAATCATCTTGCGTTGATTTTTATTATTATTATTATGGATAGAAACAAACATTTCATTTGATGCAACGAGATAACCAACCTTTCATCTCTGGCAATAATCTAGGGCCATATAATATACTTTTTCTTTATTTTAAAAGATAGCATCCGTGTCCTTTCTGGTAATGATCTTTTGACGGTTTTTTTTGTTTCTTTTTGTCCTATAATTTCTTTATGAACTTATTCCCTAGTTACTCTTAAGTTAACAAAAGTAGCTTTTTATGGGGGAAAGAGATTGCCTCAGTTGATCTGTTACTTCTGATTGTTTCCTATCAAATATCAGAGGAAGTAATAGTTTGCATCTGGCTGCCATTCCTTCGCTTCTTACTGTATTTATTAGCTTAAGTTAGAGGATGTAAAAGATCCCATTTTTTGTGAGTTTGATGGTGGTACACATACTGTGAGTCAGTGAAAGTGCCAGTAAATTGGCGAGATAGTCATGAAACTAGAAAAAAATAGTATATTTATCAGCAATCTCTATCAGCAGCTTCTAACTTTTAATATAAGCTAAAATATTCTCCTTTTCTCTTTTACACAGCAATGTTGCAGCTGGGAGGTTATTTGGCATACCACTGCGTGGGACACATTCACATGCATTTGTTAGCTCATTTATGGTTTGTTATTCTCTAATTACGCTTGCTAGCTTTTTTTCCCAACTTTTATGATGTAGTGGTAACTGTGAAATGCAAAGAATGGGGAATTTTATTTGCTTGCCCAAACACACATCTTTTCAGAAGCTCTTTCCAACTCTAAAAGCCAAAACCGTTTCCTCATGTGTTAGTTTACACTAAGGGATGACCAGAAAATGCCCTGATGACGAGTTTCCAAAGAAGTTCTTTTCCTTTTGAGGGGTGACCCTCAATAGTGAGATGGACAGAACTAAGTGGGCCATTGGGTAGCAACAGACCAAAGAACCTTGATAATATATTATCACAAGCCAATTAATAACTCTCTTAAGTTGAAATATTTTGGGCTTTTCACTTGTCACATAAACACCATTATGTCAGCAGCATTTATCAGTTTATAATATCAATGATCATGTCTGATTTGCAGAGCCCAGATGAGATCATAGATAAGTCACTTCGTAGCAGTGATGGCTCACGCACTTGTGAAGATTTTCTTAGTGCAGTTCAAACGTGGTTAAACAAGATTCAGGTATTCGACCATTATGTTTTTGAGGTTTTGTTCTCTGTTAATGTACAAATCTAAAAAGGGATTTTATGAGTTTCAGATAGGCAGTGGCAGTGGCAGTTTTCTGAAAACAGTTTGTGGTGTCTGGATTATTATAATTTTTAGAGTGTCTGGTTTATTATAATTTTACTTCTATTAATGCGGTTTTTTATTAATTATCTTTTGATTTCTGGTTCCTATCAACTAGAAATGAATTTGTTTGTCACTTAGATTCTTTATCAGGCTTGGTTGGTATCTTGTACAAATTGAGTGGGTGTTTATTCACAACTTATTTTCCATTGTTTATTTATTTATTTTTATTATTTTGGAGATTTAGATGCTAGGCTGCATTATGAGGAAACGGTTTTGGCTTTTAATAGCTATGTGGTAAAGTTAATTGCAGTTAATTAGGAAGAAAAGTTAGCTATAAAAAGTGGTTGGGCCGAAAAGATGAGTGCATAATAAACTATAAGAATTTTTTATTCCATATCGCTTTGCCCCACTGTGTCAGGCTAGATTATATCTATGCTTTTTGCATGCATATGATTTTTTTTTTTTTTTTTTTTGTATTGTACCTTCCGCTAATTCATACCCAACTTCTGCACATGACAGTGGCTACCTTCATTACATGGCACTTTTGGTGAGACCAACCAAAGTGAGTTGGCTGCATTCACTTCCTATGCTTTGGCATTTCCATCTGACTTCCTTGCTCTTGTGGATACTTATGATGTGAGTTAAAGAATTGCTAAGATACGTACTTTATAGTTCCTTTTATTTATTTCATGCATTTTCTTTGTAGATCTTGTTAGCTTATCCAGTTAATTTCCCTTTTATTGGCTTATCATTGCTTAAAGATTTATGTGCTATTATAGTACAGGAATGCAATCAAAATGTTGGCGAAACAATCAGAGAGAAAACCTTGTCACTATACAAATTGAAAATTGGTTAAAGTTTTGTTCTAAATTTATATACAATTTTGATTCACGTCTTGATGTTTAGTTAGAACATTATTCAATCACATTTTGACTATTTAAATAAATAATACTTTAATGCTACATTGAGAAACAGTTAAATTCTAGGCAAAAATCTCAGTATTGTTATCTGCTCTTTCTGCATGAGATTTTTTTTTTAATTCTTGAATTACAACTAGACATGGCAAAGGAAACTAGGAGACAGAGATCAGCATGCGCATCCAGATATTTCAACTAGATTGCTCACCCATAGCGACCTCATCGTATCCTAATACAAAATACAACTATTGAAAAATAGAAGATACCAAAATTAAACTAAAGAAACGAAAGCATTCCAATTTAGACAAAGATCCTGGATGGAGTAATCACCAATTGATTTAGATTGAGAATACCATAAAGAGGCTAGAAGACGAGCTAAGCTAAGCCCAACCGAGTAAACCAATCAATATTCTAGTGAAATATTTGTCGATTGCACTCGAACCAAATCTCTGCAATCAAGGCCTTGGTACTAAGGGTTCAATGAAAACTTGAGAAATAGTCTCCCTGAAAGAATGCCCAAAGACCCAATGGAGGTTGAAGTAAGAAAACAGTTTCCAACACCAATGGCTTGAGAACGAGCAATCAAAAAACATCACGAGCTAAACATAGAAGACAGGTGGAAGGAGATAGATAGTGAGACTGGAGCTTTTGTTGTAAGGGTATAGGGTTGGATGAGTTGAAATACTGGAAACCTAAACTTGAACCTATTAAATATAGGCTAAGATAACTGATCAATTCTGGAAATTGTTTAGAATCCAAATGAAGTGCTAAAATGTTTATTTTTGGAATATTTATGCTGCCTTCAAATTAAATTTACATTAGGTATTATTTAAATACCAACTGAGGATCTTGAATACTTTAATGGTTTAGGGTTTGCAGGATATTTCCCTTCCTCTCTTCTCATATCCTTTATTTAATACAGTGTCACAAAAAGTAATTGTGAATAGTGATAAAGGAAGATGTTAATTTTATTTTGTGAAACTTTGAAACTTATGAATATATTTTAATGTGTAATCTATATTCTTCATTTCATACCGTTCATATTTCTTGTTGATGCCTGCATTTATAGCCAAAGTAATATTCACATTTATTTGCCAGGTTATTCGGAGTGGAGTTCCTAACTTCTGTGCAGTTGCTCTGGCACTTAGTGATTTGGGGTATGCCTGAAGTATACTTTAACATTTACAATTTTTACTAGATTTTCTTGTTTTCAGACATCCATGTACGTTTATAATTTGAATGGAAATCTGACGTTGCGTTCTTATTCTATTTTTTTTACGGTAATTCACCCATTTTACTGCTTTGCTCAACTGATCGCTGAATCTGCAAATCTGTTAGTTGGCTGGGATATGTGTGTGCGCGGTTCGGCTGTTAACTATTTTTTAGTTTCATCCGGCTGCTAAGACATTTAGGATAGAAAGTGTCAGTCACAATTACAATCTAGTAAAAATGCTTTAGCTAGTCTCTGTGGCACCCTGTTATTGTATAAATTTATTTAAGAGTAATCAGAATATCAATTGTAAAAAGCTTATCTAGTTGGACGAGAGAGTTTAAGCTGTAATTGCTAAAAGGAAACGTTTTTACACCAATAGAGAGCCATAAAAGAAGCAGAATCCAATATTTCTTCCAACCTTCAATCTTTCCCTTGAAAAACACGAGTTTCTCTCATTCCAAATCAACCAAATGGTTGATCTTCTGAGTTCTAATATGAAGCCACATAACCTTCTTGGACTGTCTTTTAGGGTGATGGATGAGCAGCAAACTCAGGCATTCAATGATCCATTGGGGAGAACCACACTCCAATTGAAAGCTGAAAACAGATTTTCCCAAATGATCAATGAGATAGGGCGGTCAAAAAAATCTGTCTTTAAGTAGGTTAATGCTTTTTTAGATATAGGTGTGGCTAAAGGTAAATTTTTGTTAAATGTTAAGACTGATAAATGATGCATTAAGTGATATAGTTTAGCATTACAATAATCAGGGTCTGTAGTTCAATCAGAAACGCATTGTTGTTCATTGAGAGTTGCTGAAAATTGGTAATAGCTGATATAGTCATGTATGTACATTGGCCGAAGTGTTATTGTCGAGTTCAGGTCTCTAAGACTATTGATCACTAAATTTTACATTCAAATAGTTCCAATTAGGTTTATGTATATCATTTGGTAGCCAAGTAGGCGTATTTATTGATTTATATAAAAGGGAAAAGTAAATTATGTGATTTTTCAGATTATTTGGTACTAGTTAACATTTTGAGTATGATTTAACTTTTGAGCACTAAGTTTCAATTCTATTTAGTGTAGGTACCAAGCTAAAGGGATTAGGTTGGACTCTGGTGATTTAGCATATTTGTCATGGTGGTTTATGTATATCATTTGGTAGCCAAGTGGGCGTATTTATTGATTTATATAAAAGGGAAAAGTAAATTATGTGATATTTCAGATTATTTGGTACTAGTTAACATTTTAAGTACTAAGTTTCAATTCTATTTAGTGTAGGTACCGAGCTAAAGGGATTAGGTTGGACTCTGGTGATTTAGCATATTTGTCATGTGAGGCACGAAAATTTTTTCAGGCTATTGAAAAGGAGTTTGGGGTGCCTGGATTTGGAAAAATAAATATTTCTGCTAGTAACGACCTCAATGAGGAAACTTTAGATGCTTTAAACAAGCAGGTAATCTTTATGACCAAATTGTCTTAATTTTTTTATATTTTTGGAATTGTGTTCAGAATTTATAATGATCCTAGAGATGTATTTTACTATTTTCCTGTTAGTGAATTTTTCTATCTACTGAAACATATAACTGTAGCACTCCCTCCCCTCTCGGTTGAGATAAGCTTAGTGATTTTGAATAGGAATTGAATCATTCCTCTGGTAGATTCTCTTAAAATGATAAAATATAAGGTCTGTACTGCATGTAATAAATTGTTTATCATCCTATGCAGGGTCATGAGGTTGATGCATTTGGAATTGGGACCTATTTGGTTACATGTTATGCTCAGGCTGCTTTAGGATGTGTCTTCAAGCTAGTTGAAATAAATAACCAGCCTCGCATTAAACTTTCTGAAGATGTTTCGAAGGTTCTGATTTTACGATATCTCTTGTAAAATTGAGAAGTGTGAATAAATTCCAGAAATGATATTTAGTTTTAATGTTTATATATTATACTCTCACGTTTCTGTACCCATTTCTTCATTGTTTTAGGTTTCAATTCCATGCAAAAAGCGTAGTTTTAGGTTATATGGGAAGGAAGGCTATCCTCTAGTAGACATAATGTCAGGAGAGAATGAACCGCCTCCTAAGGTAAGTCATTAACTTGTATTATTATTGGTAGGACTATCCTCCCTACCTTCTAATATAGTAATGTTGTCATGTTAGATTAGTTGAGGTACATGCAAGTTAGTTTAGGGGATTGCTAAAGTTCATAAAAGGACTTTAGTTTACATCTTTCATATTTACTTTTCAAATCCGTTAGGTATTCTCCTAAATATTTCAGCTAGGTCTTCGTTGTAAAATATTTTAATATAAAGTACATAGTTGGACCAATTTTGATTGATGTCAACGGATAGAGGAATGTAATGATACACAGTGTGCCAAAATCACTCTGAAACACGCAAAATCAGGTTATTGTTTCATTTTACACTTTTAAGTACATAGTTAGACCAATTTTTATATTATTCCATTAGATTGGAGTGAACAAATGGATAGTTTTGAACCTTTTTTTTTGTTCGTTACTTTTCTACTCCATCTCCTTGTAAGCCACAAAAGAAGCTACACAACACACAAATGCTATATGTTTATCATAGACACAGGGAATGGTTTTGGTGATTGAGAGCTCTAGAATTATATTATATTTTAGATAGATTTATTGTGCATGCAGTAACTATATATGACAAAAATTGAATAGTTTCGTTTCTTTTCATGGGAAACCTGCAGGTAGGTGAAAGAATTCTATGTCGTCACCCATTTAACGAATCAAAAAGAGCATATGTCGTGCCACAGCAAGTAGAGGAGCTTCTCAAGTGCTACCGGAGTGGAAAATCAGGTGAAAACCATATCCCTTCCACCGAAAATTCATTCTTCGAGCATCCAGTCATTGACTAACTCATTTCCGTAACCTTTCTCCTGAAGGTAAAGCAGAAGAATGTTTACCAGCTCTGAAGGACATAAGGGACCGTTGCATTAAACAACTCGAGAAAATGCGTCCTGATCACATGAGAAGACTTAATCCGACGCCTTACAAAGTATACTATCAATACAATATTTCAATCTCATTGGTACTTCCTTCACCATCTTTGATGAGATGAGTTTTGACAAATTTAGAATATGTTATATGCAGGTTAGCGTGAGTGCAAAACTATATGACTTCATTCATTTCTTGTGGCTAAATGAGGCACCTGTTGGGGAGTTGCAATGATGATTGAATTGCTGTAGAGGCCATACTAAGATTGGTTGTTTCTTATACTAATACAGATAAAAAGAAAAAACAAGCTTTTACTTAGCTTTGTGGAGAATTGCTTATTAGTTTTTACTCTCAATAAAATATTACAATGGCTTGCCTTTATGATTTAGACTCTACTCTTCACTTTCACTGTTAATAGTTTGAATGTTAAACCATCCCCTAATTTAAGTTTCAATTTTTCCTATTTGTAGAATGGGATTGAATTCTTTTTTTTAATTTGATTGATAAAACCTTAAAAATAGTTCATATAGTTTGATAAAATTCTCATAAATAGTCTAGACATAGACTAAATCTTAACTCTCTTCTAAACTCTAAGGACCAAATTTGTAATTCACTTTGACTTGGGTGATGTATTTGACACTAATACTTGTTCGGTTCATTACGATTTTAAACCTAATCAATTTGGTTTTTTTTGTAGTTCAATAAGATTATTAAGAGGCATTGACTAAATAGAAAGAGTAAAAATGTAATTGTAGAAAGAAAAAACGAAGTGAGATTAGCCTTATGGAATCGAGTAGAAAAGGTATCCAAAAGATGAGTTGGAAAATGTTATTCCTTCGGTTTTGGCATTGGAAAATGTTATTCCTTTTGGTTTCGCCATTTTTATGGGGAGATGTGCAAAAGCCGACTTGGTCTGTGGGTCACCGGCGGTGGAGGTTATCAAATATTGGGGGAAGAGATTCTTGTTTGCATTCAGGTCCCTGAAAAGTGACATAATTGCACTTGGTATGACATTGGAATGAATGAATCCCCACAGCATTACATCACCAAATATGTCATCTCTTTAAATCCCTTTCCCACTCTTTTCTCAAATATGTTAGTGGGAATAAATTTAGTTGCCTCCTTTTTCCACTCACACTGCCCTCCTCCTCCTTTTGCTTTCATATCATACATTTTTACAACTTTCAAATTTTAGATGAAAAAAGAAATACTTTTTTTGTTTGTAGATTTAGGGTTTAAAAGATACATAGTCTGTCGATTACCGGTCTAAATGACCTCTCTTCACCTTTAGCCTCATCCAAAGATGAGTGTAGGTGAAGATAAAGATTGAGTCTTTCTTATGTAACGAACAAGGTATGATAAGTGCATGTTTTGATTCATTTTGTTGTAACTTGAAGATAAAAATTTTGGCATCAATATATTTTTAAATTAACATAACAAAACTAATAGAAGTTGAAGTGTGCATTATATAACTTAGTTTAATTCAAATTTGTTCTTAATTAAGTTTAATACGATGCTTATTTGATGATTTTGTAGGTCGTCTCAAGTACTAGAAATGTAGATTCGATCGAACACCCGTAATAAAAATTGAGCTAAAAGGGAACACATTTAGAACGGTTAGGTCTAAGTTAGACGTTTCTAAATGTAAGGAATAGAGATTATATATGTACTTTTAACTTAACGAATTAAGGAGTAGTATTATATATGAGTGTGTGAATTAAAAATAGAATGTGAATGTTCCCATGCATTATTCTTCTTTCATTCCCAAGAAAGAACACTCAAGGAATGAAGAGAACCTTAAACCCCTACGTAAAAAGATCCAAACAAAGAAAGCTTGAGAAGAAAACCAGAGACAGCAAGTGAAGGAGACGACGTCGAGATAGCCAATACGACGACAGCCGATCGAGTGCAAGTTCGAGAGGAATGAATTCACAAATTGAAACATGGTGAAAGTACTGAAAGGAGAAAGAGGAGAAGTTGAGAGTGGTGGGATTAGAGAAGAACCTCCAACGCCTTCCCGGCACCACCGTGGACGATCAACACGGCCTGAAACCTCCAATTAACAATGTATGTTCTCTTTTGTTGAGTGAACTATGGTAAATGCAAAATGCACTGAATGCATTTTTTTTAGTCCAAGGTTTTGTTTATTGCAAGATGTGATAATATATATATATATATATATACACATATAATAATGACATGATATTCTATAGCACAAGATTGTGTAAAAGGCAATGGGTTTCATAGCACAAACCACAGAATCAAAAGCCCACAACAAAAGCACAAATTTTGATGCTATACATTAATTAACATAATATTCCTTCTTGTACTAAAAAAAAAATCATACTGTTATACATAAAAAAAGATAAGAAATATAAATGGATATAATCATAGAAATTTAAGATTGAATTGAAAAAAGAAAAAAGAATGGAAAAGATAAGAGTATAAGTTTGAATAATTTTGTTGGAAAATGATATAGGTTGGTATGTAGGGAATGTAAATATAGAGAGAGTGGAAAAGGCAAGTTGGTCTGTCACCGCCGGGTGGAGCTTATCATTATCGCCCCCGCAGGCCCCAACTTCTTCTTTTCTTTTTTTTCTTTACTTAAATCTATTTTCCTTTCCCGCCCCCAAAAGTTACTTAATTCCACTTTGCGGCCCTCTCCTTTCTTTTCTTAAATTATTTCTTCAAAACTTAGGATTTAAAATCACTTTTTTATTTAAAATGCAAATAATAAAATGAAAGAAATTCTAAATATATAGGAACCCAACAAAATGGTTATTATAACATTTAATTTCTTGAGTTGAAATGGGTGACCTCTAGAATAATAATATTCATGAAGAAAGATATTTCATGTATGATATTATTTTTAAATAGCATTCTATTATTTTATTCTATTTTCTTTTTATTGAGAGTTGTAAAATGTTGCCTTCTTCATAAAATATTTGTTTTTATGATTCCATTCTAGTACTTTCATAATACTCTCTATGCAATCTTGATATTCTTTTTGTGCTGGAGTAAAAAAGAAAAAAATATTATGAAGAAGAAAAATAGCTTAAAATAATCTATCTATTTTTGTTCTATTTTTTCTTTAATTAATAACATATTATATTTTATTTTATGAAACGAAATACATCGATGTTTTTGAAGTTAAAGTCTTTGAATAATGTTGGATTTTAGGGAGCTAGTCTTCTATTCTCTTTATCTGAAATTTCTACTCCCTTCCAATAAAACCTATAGAGCTTCTCGGTGGATTTTATATATATGTTTGGACTCGATTGGTTTATGAACTTGACCTTTAGACCGAACTAGCTACTTTGGACTTAGATCTTGAATTGAGCTCGGGTTTAGGCTCAACTAAAAACATGAGGCTATTTCCTCATCCATCACCATTATAAATCTATATTTAATAGAATCTTAGTATATTGCTTCATGCATTTTAAATATTAATGCTTCCGTATAAAAGTAGAAAAAAAATAGTTTTAAGATTTCTTTTCTATCTTACTTTAAATTAAGTCAAGTACGTTTACAAATTACTTGATTGGTAATATTGTCTTTTTTGTCATTAATAGTTTAACTCAATTGATATATGTATGTACTTGAGGACTAAGAGAGTCCCTCCTGCTTGTACTTAAAACCATCGTGTATATATATATATATAGAAAAAGCATGGAGTAAGGAAGAATGAAGGAAGAATATTCAAAATATTTAAAAGAGAAAAAGAGGTTAGTTGAGCGACGAAGGCAACGGATGGGACCCATGATAGTAAGTTTCCAATGAACCAAATCCAATGTTTGTAATTTGAATAACATAATATTATTGTAAAGTTGTAAAGTTGGAAGTTGGCATTGCAAGACTTCCCACCTTTGTTATCTTATTTGACATCATTCAATATTATTTAAGTTAGTTTTGGTATACGTTGGAAGTTGTAATATAATGGATGATTAATTTCATTTATTCAAAATATTATTTAGTACACAATTAGGTATTAACTGTCCCTCGTCAAAGATCAATAGTTCAATTCTCGAATACTTTTGATAGCCATTTGATTTTTTCTTTAAATTTGTGTTTGGTTTCTACTCATTTCTTGGCTCTCGTATTCTTTATATAAACGTTTTGAGAACTTGAATTTCTACCTCAAGAAATAAAAAAGAAGTTTTTGAAAATAAATACCACATTTGATAAATCATTTGGTTTTTTAGGATTTAGTTTTTTATAATTGAGCATATAATCTCTCGTTCTACCTCTAATTTATTTTTTTATTATTTTGGTTTAAATCTTTTTAAACAAATTAAAAAATTTATTTTTGTTTTTTTAGCATCAAGAATATGTACTTAGTTTTCAAAAACCAAAAAACATAAAATTATTATAAATGAGAATTTTTTACTTCTCAAATTTTGGTTTTTGATTTTGAAAATATTTATAACTTTGAACGGTGTGATTTCTATAGAATTAACTTTAAAAAAAAAAAACAAAAAATCTAATAATTATCAAAACTAAATTGTTTAAAATAAGCAGCTTATGTTTAAATTGTTTAAATGGGTTTTTGATGAAGGCTCCAAGATATATTAATTTTTATGTGAATGGTTTTATTTTTTTAAAAAAAAGTGTATGGATATTTATTTAACTTTAATGAGACCATTAATTTCATTGTTTATTTTTATTTTATTTTTATCATCTAGAATAGATGTTTAAATCTCAAAATCCCATTTTTTTGAAAAAAGAAAGAAGTATAAAAGAAGTGGTGTATTAATCATGGAACTGACTTGTTTACCATTTACTCAAGTTAGTGCAATTTAATTTCCTTTTTTTCTTTCTAGTATAATATATGTGGTATAAAATTTAATTCAAACCTCTAGTTTCATTTAAATAATATAAGTTAATTACGGTTGAGTTTAGCTTATTTTGATAAATTAATTTAATTTAACATTATAAAATCGACAACTAAAAAAGTGAGAAAATGTAAACATTAAAAAAATCACACACAAAGATTTAGTGATTTACAAGCAGTGTGTTAGGTTATGTTCACAAGCAAAAATAAGGTTTGTTGGAGGCAATAATCCTCATTAGATCGTATTGACCTTCAACCTCTATTCATTGACTGGTCAGTAAGACTCTTATGCTTGGTCATTTAATTAAAATGTCACGAATAAAGCATTTTAACATTAAACTTAAATAATTAACAAAAAGTATGAAATTCATGAATAGTATCCACTCAAAAGGTATTATTAATATTAAGATCAATAGATAACTCGTGGGTGACTAGTAGGAATTTGGAAGAGATGTCATTGAAAGGGATTGAAGTGAATGAGTGAAAGAGAGAAAGAGAGAGGTCTTATTCATTGGTAAGGTGGTGATGAATTAAAGGAGTAAGATCCTTGAGTTGGTAGAAAGTTGAGGAGTTGATCATTGAATGGAATAGAAGTAGTGGATGAAGGGTCTTATTTATACAACCTTGTAATTACATCTATATATATCTATATATAAATGCACCTTAATAACATATGTTTAGATCCCATAGATTGATATAATGGAAAGAGAACGATGGATAAAGAAATAGATGTAAGTGGGTTAAGTAGAAGTTGAAATTTGTTTTCTTCGACAAATTATTTTTTACGATACGTATGATGTGTGTATCTTTTCAAACACAAATATTCATGTTGTCATAAACAATGATGTTGATATATACGAGTAAAGTGAGTTTATATATTTAAACATTTTGAAATGACAAGTATTTTTTTTGTTGTGAACTATTTAAACAGAAGACATACATTCGAAAGAGTAGTCTAGTCCAGTGTGCTATCATTTATCATCTTTTAGTGATCGTATGTAGTCTCTTAATTTTCATCTTAAATCACTGAAAGACCTAAATGGTTAAAGTTGATAAGTAAAAGCAAGATTATATGATCTCATCTAATAAGATTCATGTAGGGCTTGTGGTTGGTTTATTTTGTCATTATCTCATCACCTTTATAAATGGTATTTGTTTGTACCTTGACCTCAAACACCTTCGTCTGTACTTTCTCGAAACTCAATACAAATAAATAAAATTGTTTGTTTGTTAACTAAAAGGAAAAGAAAGTGGAAAGATTGGAGGAGGAGAAGGGGAATTGGTGTGTGATGAGATGGGTAGGTAAAAGGTGGGCAATTGGGGGGAGGGACTATGTGACTGACAGTCTCTTTCTCTCTGTCTTTGGCAGTTTTGGTTTCTTCAACTTCTAATCCATTTTTCTTTCCCATATTCATTGCACTCAACTCATCTCCCCCTCCCCTCATGGCCTCATCCCACCACCAATAATAATACCCAATACCTTACCTTACAATCCCTTTTTCTATAAATATCTTCTTCTGTCTTCAAAACTAATTCAAACCCTATTTCTTCATTGGTTCCTCCCCCTTCAAAATTTAGTTAGTTAGTTTAGACACATAGAATTACGTGTTTTCAGTAAAAGAGATTTCTCGATAAATGTAAATGAAAATGATAGCTAGTAGTGAACGAACTGCTGTTGAAGTTGAGTAATTTGAGTACTCGTTTACGAAGTTAGTAGGTCAAACATTCTCTAACAGTTTTGTATTAATAATATATATATTTGTTTGGATTGATGGTTTATTTATATGTTAAAAGTAACATTTGAAATGACACATTCAAACATTACTAGAATAAAACAATTCTTTTAAAATTATATTTTATCGGTACTATTTTAATAATTTTGTTTTTTTATTTAGAATATTTAATATCGTTAAATATTTTAATATTTTTAATTTTTATTTGATAATACAATTTGATGGTAGCTAAGTTATGTTGGTTTTGATAATAAATTTTATTTCTACATTGAAAAAAAAAAGAAGAAGAAACATTGGTATATAATATTCTAAAAAATAATGTAGTTTAGAAGTTAAGAAGAGAATATTTTTCAATATTATTGAATTCCGACAGGATGCTTTTATTCAAATGATTTTGGAATTGTATTCTTTCCCCATTGTTATTGGGTTATACTTATTGTTTATTACTCCCAAATAATAGTTTCTTATTTTGCAAAGTTTATAAATAAATAAAAAGTGAATAAAAACATAGATATCGATATGAGATAAACGATCATGGAAAGACATCAACGTCTATGTTAATAGATTCTAAAATTTTGTTATATTTACAAATGTTTTGATTTATTTTTGATATATTTGAAACCAATTATAAATTTATAATTAACTTGTTAAAATTAATTATTATCTAAATTAGTTAAATAATAAATATCAATTTAGATAAAAAAAAATGATGAGTTTTCTTCTCATTTTAAATAAATAGGTTTATAAGGTTTTTAAAAAATATTTTATGTTTGACATTTTAAAAAATAATTATATGATATCTACAATTTAAAAAAACAGATAAAAAAAAATTGTTTGAGAGAAAAAATATTTTTGAAAATATAAAATTGTTTATTTTTAAAACTGAAGATGAAAGGCACGTGTTCATCAAAATTGATGAACTAATTTTTTCAAATGGAAGAGAAGGAATAAAAATATTGAAAAAGCAATAAACACAAAATATTTATGGAACATTGTATTAATTATAGGTGAATATATTGATTCTTGTTATTCATCTTTTAAATGCATTAAGGTTGTAGAAGAAATAATAGGGGTACAATTCATGACCACAAATTATTTGATAAGATCTACCTATTTAACTATTTAGACATGTCATATAAGAATTTAAGTCCATATATTAAAAGTTTGTCACTCTTTTTTAATCATATACTTAAAAATATAATATATATATACATATATGTTAGATTCTTATAGAGAATATAGTTAGATTAACGTCATTTCAAGTGTTTATTATATAGTTTTTATCCAATATCCATATGTTTGGTATTACTAATCATATGTTATTCGAGTTGACATGAGATTAGGGTTAAGTGGATAAGCATACAAAAATATAGCGATTAATCAACTACGGGTTTCATACTATTTTTTCTCGATCTCTTGGTTGGGTGTTTTTTAGGTTAACAATTACAGAAGTGATTAAGAATCAAATAAGTGACCTTTGCGATAATAATTTATGTTTGTCACTAAACTACGATCAAATAATTGGGTAGTAAAATTTTATTATTTAATTTAGATAATTTTTTTTAATAGATATTTTTAAATATAGTAAAAAAAAAAAAAAACTATTTACAAACGAAGTAAAATCTATCCTATTATTATAGTCTATTTAAGTTTTTTTTGGTTATATTTTATAAATATTTTTTTTTGTTACAATACTTGCAGAATCATTATTACGAGAATTTAAATTTATAAGCAACATTATTTTTAAATGTTACATCAACTTTTTAAAGTGAGATCGTTTTTTCGTGGTTTGCGAGGGTGCATATTGTAATTTGGGATATTTAGGATGAGAGAAACGACTGGGTGTTCAGAGGTAAGAAAAAAGATCATCGTGAAGTCTCTGGTCATTAGCGAAATTTCATGTGTCCCTTTGGACTTCAAAATCGAAAGTTTTTTTTGTAAACTATTGTGGTTACATTTTGGGTAGGCGAAATCCCTGATGGGGGTGTTTATTGTAAACTTTTTTTTTTATGCCTTTAAATTGTTTCATTTTTTTTCAATGAAAGTTGTTATGTCTCTACAAAAAGTATCCGATCGTTCAAGATTCAAAGACTTAGTTATATGCAAAGGGAAATTACATGTAATTTTTATTGTTTAGAAACCATGCAGATGAAATAAACATATCAAATACTTAGATATACATATCTATTGATACAATTTAGAGCACTTTTAAATTGTTTGGTCTACAAAAGCCTAACACACTACCAAATCAATTAATTTGATTAGGTACTTCCAATAGCTATATAGTATTAGATGATTGATGACATGGATGAAAAAAAAAGTTCTTAAATTCAACATAATATAATCTGTCACACATCAAATTATGGAAAACATAGTCTTAACTAACAAACTTTGTAAACCTAATTTTGAAGGATGAGGTTTATATATCATTTTCTAAATAATCTAGATTAAGTATATATATATATATATATATATATATATATATATATATATATATAATTCAAATAAAATTAAATATATGATTTATGATCAATTTTACCTAAGTTTCTATGATGAAAATAAATGGAAGTACTTTTTCAAGTTTTAAAGACAATACATATAGGAGAGCATTGCAATTTGTAAAATAGTGGATCGACTTAAAAACAATAAACCAAAAAAGTATAAAAGAAATGATACAAAATATGTTCAAACCATTTTAAAAATCAACCAAAGTATCAGATAATTATCGTGGCTATATACATATATATATAAGTAAGAAAAACTATATCTCTAATAGTATTTGAGATCATTTTTTGGGTGAAACCAAAAGCAAAAGTCTTGAGCTTATACCTAAATAACGAACATTATTGATTATTATACAATCGTTGAGACATCTAAATTCTAAAGGATCAATGTATACCTAACAAGTAGTATCAAAGGCATATACCTTTAACTTAGGGTGTCAACAATAAATTTTTCAAGAACAAATAAACTAACGAAACTCAATGATATAATCATAATGAATCCTCGTATTTGAGTTTTGAGAAAAGTGGTGTCTTCTATTGAGCAATTGAACCTGATTAAAATCTAAAATCCGTAAAATATTGTATTTTATATAGATGACTATTTAAGAGAGATTCAGTGAAAGAATGGTTAGGAATTGAACGTGGAAAAATATCTTTAAAGTACGTAGATTCATGAATTAAGGTTATATATATACACAGACAAAGTTGATAATATCGTATCATCGTCTAAAGGTATGTAGAAGGGTCATTCTATATCAAGTCCGGGTGAAGATGATAAAAGAAGTATGAAGTATGAGGATATGAAAAGGAAATGAAGGTGGGAAAAATTGAGAAGGGATTGGTTTGTTGGTAGATTGTTTATAAAGAAAGGAATAAAAAGGCTAAAAAATCAGTGGGCAGTGATAATCTCTTTAGCTCTCTTTTCTTGGAAACATGGACTCTGAATTTCTGAATAAATGCCTTTTCAATATCTTATATTATATGTTTATCCTAATTCCTTACTATCTTATACAAAAAAAAGTCTACATTTTCTAGAAAAATGTTTCCTATTTTATCATTGGATTACATAAATTTTGCCAACATATTTGCTCACATTAGGGTCCAACTAGTTGAGGTTTATATATATATATTTGGTATACTTGATTTGATATCTAATGACTTCTACGTCTCCTACAATTTAATAACGTCATTGTTCTTACAAATCAATATACATGACAAATGTGGATGGTTCTTGTTTGGGATCTCCCTTATATAAATGTAGTAATATTAGTTTATTTATGATATAGATTTTCAAGCTATATTTTAATGGTTTGTTTTCCTACCATGATTGATTTGATTTTTTTTTATATAAAGAAATTGATTTAGATTAGTTTAATATTTAATCTAATAACCTTAATTTGATGATCGACTTATAGTTAATCAATTTCATATTTTATTTATTTCTTTGAATAAATAAAGACTCATATGATCTTCACGTGACAACAATAGAAAATTTGTAATGAAAAATAAATTTTTATTGTCTATTTTTTTATTTAAATGTAATTTTGAAGGGAAATTATTGTATTTTCACATTGTTTTTGTATTGTAAATTAATTTTATTTTACAATTAATCTACAATTTGTGTGTTTTGTAAATTATAATTGTTTGAAGGGAAATAATATGTATTATTGTAAATTCAAATATACATATAGCCTCGTCAATATCATATGTCCAAAAGCACTGATTTTCACAAACATTAACTTTCAAGGGCACATAGTGTTTAAAAAGTTTGTTTTTATTGATGTAAAAAAAAAAAAAAAGTTTCCAATTCATACATCTACAGATGTAGTTGAGGAAAAATCAATCTCAACCGAGCACTGAATTCAAATTGGAAAATCGTTCTACGTCAACCAACAAGTTACAAGAACGTCAAATATGTCGAATGATTTGGATCACACATGATCATGCTTTCAAAGCTAAAAATATCGTATGTCATGTATTTTACAACGGACAACACCTCCTCCTCATCTACCAACAATCAAACCATTGCCATGTTGTACGTGAGTCCACCACCAAAGGTAGTTGCATTGTCGAACTTACATTTCAAATTCTGATCGACATTGACTAAACCTCAATAACAATACATGAAAACAAAACGCATAGATGCATATGTACATCTTCAAAACAAATGAATTCTCATCTCATACATGTTTTCAAGCACTTAGAAAATCAATCTACACGTTGTTTTCTCTTACTCCGCGTGTGTGTTTTATAGTGTGATATTCAAATATACGAGGAAGACTCGTGCAATTAATTGAAACAAGTTAATAAATAAATAAAACTAATAGGATAATCAAAAGTTCTCCAACAATTTTTGTAAGTAAGAAAAAATATCAAAATAATATTAATAAAAAAAAGTTTGAAAACAATTAGATAATAAAAAAATTAACTAAAGAGATAATTATCACTATAAATATAGTTTTAACTGTGGAAGGATTTTTTTTTAAATTTTGTATCTTTCAACTTTGTATATGTGATTGTGTTCATGTCATGCTCTATAGACAATTTTACTATATTTTGTCGTAAGATACATATAAGTGGGAGTTGAGTTAAGTTTATGTTGACATAAATTTTTATTTGTATGTTCAAATAATAACTATAAATTTGAGGTTTGATCAAATTTGAAAAAAATAGGATATACTAAAATATCCCAAATCACACTATCACGAAAGTGTAGATATTATATCCGATTTCAATAGAAAAATAAACGGAAAGATTAATCCAATTTTGGAGATAAAATAGGTTTGGAAATATCAAAATTAAAATTTAAAACAAATATAAAAATAAAAGAAATTCAAAATACATTTTCAGGAGAGAGAGAATATTAAAAGTATGAAAAGATTTAAGTAGAAGAAATATAATAAATAAAATTGGTAAATTGAATGATGAGAACTATCCTTAAAATCGCGAATTCAATGTAAATAATGAAAAATAAAATAAAATAAATAAAGAAGCCAAAAATCTCGGTTGAAGATCATGTGCCATAAATACTTCTGTTCAAATTCTTATTTCTTTCCATATAAAATCAACAGATCTTCGTCTTAACACTCCCGTTTCCTTTATGGAATTATTATTTTTTCACGATCTTTAATCTTTAAACTCTAAATTCCCATCTCAAAGTCTAAATTTCACCTTCTTCCCCAAGAAAATCAAAATCTCAAATCCCTTCTTCAATTCAACATCATTTAGATTCATCCTTAGTTTCATCATCAATGGAGTGGATTCGAGGGGATCAACTCGGCCGTGGCAATTTTGCTACAATCAATTTAGCAAAGTTAACTAAAGGGTTCGATCAGTTCCCGCCATTAATGGCGGTCAAATCCTCTGTTTCTTCTCTATCCTCTGTTTCATCACTCAAGAACGAGAAGCAAATTCTTGATCGAATTGGGGTTTGCCCACAGATTATCACTTGTTATGGCGATGGATTCAGTGTTGAAAAAGATGGGGATAAGTGTTATAATTTGTTCTTGGAGTATGCTAATGGCGGAAGTCTTGCGGATGCTTTGAGAATCCATGGCGGTGGGTTGTCGGAATTTGACGTTCGAAGGTATACGAGAGCCATTCTTTGTGGACTACAGCATGTTCATGGCAATGGGTTTGTTCATTGCGACTTAAAGCTTTCGAATGTGTTGATTTTCGGGAATGGTGAAGTTAAGATCGCGGATTTTGGGCTTGCTAAATCGGCTGGAAAATTTGCGGCAGTGGAAACAGAGGAGAGATTTGAGTGGAGAGGGACTCCGATGTATATGTCGCCGGAGATTGTAAACGACGGTGAGTATGAGTCGCCGTGTGATATTTGGGCGTTGGGTTGCGCCGTCGTCGAGATGGTGGTTGGAAAGCCGGCGTGGAGGGTTGGACCGGAAACGGATATGTTTGGCTTGATGATGAGGATTGGAGTCGGAGATGAAGTACCGGAGGTACCAGAGAATTTATCGGCGGAGGGGAAAGATTTTATCCGGCGGTGTTTTGTAAAGGATCCAAGTAAGAGATGGACGGCGGAGATACTTTTGAATCACCCATTCGTCGCCGGTGCCGGTGACACTGTTACATTGAAGGAAGTAGAATTGGCGACGGAATCACCAACGGGGCCTTTCGATTTCCCGGAATTCGTTTGTTCCGGGCAAGGTTCGGATGAGTGGAGTTTTTGTTCTTCCAGTTCGTCGCCAGAGGTGTTGAGTAGGGTCCGGCAGCTGATGACGGGGAAGCCTTTGGATTGGTCTGTCATGGATAGTTGGGTGACAGTTAGGTGATGGAGTTTTGGGGAGTAAAATTAGTTAATTAATTTGTTCAGAGAGGAAAGTATATAAATATATATATATATATTAATTTTGGTATGAGAAGCTGATAATGTTTTATTCCAAAGCTTCAGATTGTGAGACAGTTTTTGTAATTTTGTATATAATTATTAGTATAATGATAAATCATAGAGCAGATTGAGGTTGGGATTTTGTATAAAATTTTGCATTTTTTTTATAATTATTTTTTCCTAATCTCATCACACTTTGCTAATAAAATATAACAATTACTTTCTTGGTTCAAGTCTTTACTTATTTGAGAGAAAAAGTTCAACTTAATATAAATGAGCAAAATAGTTGAGGTCGACTTAATTTAAAATAATTTTAAAAATATTTTTGCTAAAATAAAAGTAACATAAATGTATTGTTAATTTGGTATCAATTTAGTTATTATACTAAAAATAAAATAAAAGTGAAACTTAAAAGAATAAAAAATAAAAAATTCAAAATGCATTTTAAGGAGAGAGAAAATATTAAAAGAATGAAAGATTTAAATAATAAAAGTTAGTAATATCGATATTTTTAGAAAATGGTATTTTAAAGGACATTAGACTCATTTTCCGCCGAAACACACAACTTCTTCCCGCCATCGCCGATACCCAAATTCATACCAAACAAATCCAAGCTAACACCACCGCCGTCCAGCTTCAATCTCTTCAGCTATGGCGGACGAACAGCCCTCAGCTTCTAATCGTCGGAGGAGCAGAGGATCTGAGGCTGCCGCCCGACTTACCGCTCTCGAACGTCTCAAAGCCATCCGCAGCGGTGGCCGTCGATCGGAAGCCGGTGGTTTCCAAGTGAAGTTGGAAAATCCTATCTACGATACGATTCCAGAGGATGAGTATGATGCTCTCGTTGCAAAGCGACGCGAGGAAGTCCGAGGGTTTATTGTTGATGACGACGGTCTTGGATATGGAGATGAAGGTGAGGAAGAGGATTGGTCGAAAGCTGGGGTTTGTTTTTCAGATGAGTCTGATGGTGAGCTGGACAAACCTAAGAAGAGGAAAGTGGTGAAGAAAGAGACGCAACCGAAGAAGCCCTCTTCTTCTTCTTTAACGGCGGCGGCAGCGATGATGGGGAAACAAAAGCTTTCTTCGATGTTTACTTCATCCATCTTCAGGAAAACGGGTAGAGACGATAAGGCTAAAGGATTGGGTTGTGATAGTATTGTGGATGATGTGATTGCTGAATTTGCTCCAGATGAGACTGATAGGGAGAGGCGTAGAAAGGGGCAAATTGGAGCTATACCGATTTTGAGGACTGTTACGTCTGTTCCTGCCGTGAAGTCCGAGGGATTCACTGCTCGGGGTCTTAATTTGACTGGTGAGTCTGACTTCATCAAGGATGCTGAAAATGGGAACTCGGAAACGACCAGGGTTGTTACAAACAGTGATTTGGAGTCTGTACGAGGTGGTGTGGAGGTCCAGGGAAATGGTGAAACTAAGGAATTTGATTCAAAGGACTTGAATTCTCAAATCAACTTGGATCCGGTTGAGCAATTACCTAATTCTTTGATCAAGGAAGATGTAAGTGGAGACACTATGCCAATTAAAGTTGAAACAAAGGCAGAACCGTTGGTGAAGAAGGAACCAGTGAGTACTTTGAATGCTAAGATTAGCAATGAAAGAGACCCAGCTTTGAGTGCTACTGCGGAATGGCAGGCAGTAAGGAGTGAAGGGAGTGGAAGTGTTAATTCTGCAGCAGAGATGGCTGAAGAGAAATCCGAATTTGATACCGACACTGACGGCTCTCTTCCTTTCTATATCGTTGATGCACATGAGGAGCTCTTCGGTGCAAATATGGGCACTGTATATCTATTTGGGAAGGTAGTACTAAGACCTTTTGTTTACATGTTTTTTTTTGTTTTTGAAAACGTATGGCTGGCTCAATATAGTTTTCACATTTCTTAAAGAACGTTTGTATTCTTATTTCTTAGTCAAGTTCTAAATGAAAATCAAGTTTTTTTTTTTTTTTTTTTTGTAGTTTTCAAAACATGGGTTAGTTAAATACTGAGTAGAAAGTGAATATCAAAACAAAGAAACTTACGGGTAGAGCTAATGTTTATAAGCTTAATCTCAAAAAACTACCAAATGGCTATTAAGGGGGCTAATTTATTGCCCTATCAATTTAAATATTTTGCATTTTAGCAGTAAACTTTTGAAGTCAATAGTAGTGAATGAATCCAGATGAAAAGAGTGCGTTGTAATTAGGTCAAAGCTGGGGATACGTTCCACAGTTGTTGTGTGGTGGTGAAAAATATGCAAAGATGCATATATGCCATTCCAAGTGCTTCTTTTCTCCATTCGGATGAGATGTTGGAGCTCCAGAAGGATGCTGAAGAGTCTCAGCTTTCTCCTGCAGACCTGCGTGCCAAATTGCAAGTAAGATTATCCACTCTTGTAACTTATGTTATGCTTGTCATCATCTGGCCTCTCTTATTGAGGCATCTTCTTTTATCTTGCTTCTGTTAATTTGTTTTTACTTTCTTCTTGTAGGAAGTGACTGCAGGATTAAAAAATGAAATGGCTAAGCAGTTGCTAGACCTCAATGTTTCAACATTTAGCATGACACCGGTTAAGGTTTGCTAATGAAACTTTGTTTATTTCATATAAATATTAATGTAGACCCAAATTTTATTATCTTTAAAAAACCAGTTTATTATGTATTCTTTTTAATTTTCATCACAGAGGAAATATGCATTTGAGCGTCAAGACATACCTGCAGGGGAGAATTATGTGATTAAGATTAATTACCCATTCAAGGTATGATACTTGACACACGAACGGTATTTGTAATTTGAGTTAAGATGTCAACATATCGGTTTTTTAGTACAACAAGATATTGTACACCAAAAATTTTAGATTTCGGAGGTTAAAGTTCTTAAAGGTGCCTTTAGAAGGCATCTCTTAGTTTTGATTTTCTTGTTTATTTATATATATTTATTATCACTGCGATTTGGAAATTACTGACGATGGTTAAACTTGTGGCAGCACCCCCCACTTCCCGCTGATCTAAAAGGAGAATTGTTCTGTGCTCTTTTAGGAACACATCGCAGGTATTAATATCTTTCAATGTTGGTGTTATCTTTCCTGTCATGTCTCTCATCTTTCTTTGTATTCTCCTTTTAGTTTTCTGCCTTCCTTTTAAGTGTCATGGCATTTATAATTTAAGCTATTTGTGCAATGGTAAAGTTTTTCTAAATTTCATTTCTGGTGAAGTTTTTCTATTTTCATTTCAGTATACTTCTTTAATGACATTAACATGTTGATACATACAGTGCCTTAGAGCTTCTCCTCATTAAAAGGAAAATTAAGGGCCCCTCCTGGTTGTCAATTTCAAAATTTTCTTCTCGTCCTGCTTCTCAACGAGTAAGATTACTTAATTCTATCATAATTTTTTAATATTTATACGTATAAAAGAGGCTAATTCTATGATGATATTCTTATGAAGGTGAGCTGGTGCAAGTTTGAGGTGATAGTTGACTCTCCAAAAGATGTGCAAACTTCAACGTCATCAAGCAAAAATTTGGAGATTCCTCCTATGATTGTCACTGCAATAAACATAAAGACCATCATTAATGAAAGGCAGAGTGTCAACGAAATTGTGTCTGCATCTGTCATATGCTGTCAAAGAGCAAAGGTCGATTATGAATGGCTTTCAGTGTTGTTGATTTTGATTTCATGTTTCTTCTGATGTGACAATCATTTTCTGTTCTGGTTGAAAATGCGAATTGGATTCACCAACATTCTTACAGGAATGTTGACCATCGATGGCTGTTAGATGCTTTAATGGTTATGCTATTGAATTTGATAAATGATATGAGTTACAATTACTATAGGCCTCAGAGGAATATGATCAACTTGATCGGAAGTATGCAACCATAGGCAGAACTGTTGAATTTTCTCAAATTTTTGATCATGTCAGAGTGAAAATTCTATTTGTTATGAATTGGGTACATGGAAGCATACAATCAAGTTTTATGGATGAATGAGACTTTGTAGGAATTATAAGGACTGCTCTATTGAAATAATAATTAGCATGTTTTACTCTCGTACGTATACAGAGATTTTAAGACGTGCAGAGAGATTATTTATCCTTATTAAATCTTACTCAAATTAACTACTGCGTGATATTGCAGATTGACGGTCCCATGTTGGCCACAGAATGGAAGAAGCCTGGTATGCTAAGGCATTTTACTGTCATCCGTAAGCTTGATGGAGGCATATTTCCTATGGGATTTGCTAAAGAGTCCACTGATAGAAATTCGAAGGCTGGATCAAATGTTCTGATCTGCGAGGGCAAGTGGGTTACTTATTAGTACTGCCTAAATATTATTCTGTTTCATGCAGAAGATTTCTCTTTTACTAGAAAAATTATATGTTAGTAGTGGTAGTATTAAGTTTTAACTAAAATGTTTCTCTTGCAGTGAAAGGGCCTTGTTGAATAGGTTAATGATCGAATTATTCAAATTGGATAGTGATGTGCTGGTTGGACACAATATCTCTGGGTTTGATTTAGATGTTCTTCTCCATCGAGCACAGGTAGAATTATCAAGAAATTAATATGAACAAAGTAATGAAAAATTTATTTATTATTGTTATTGTTATCATCTTTTTAGGAAACACTTTTTATTGACATTGTTTAAGTGACAACCATCTTTACATAGTTACAACCCTCTTGAGTAAATAAACGTCCCAAGCCCCCATAACTGACAATCCATCCCCTCCACCACACCTAGTGCTCACGCTTGCTGTCTACCTTAAAGAAATAGAAGCACCATAGAACTCTGGAAAACACTCCACACTCTGGATCACAGAAAATCGGTTTTTAATGCATCTGAATTCTCAAAAAGCTTCTATAACAAAACAAAAGCTAATAGCTTTTCTTTTTATTGCAATCTAGAGTTTTCTCTCTCGTTTTCTTTTATGAAATTTATGCACATAGTTTATTTTTCTTTTTAGAAATAATTGGAAAATAAAACAGCAAGTACAAAAATGAGTAATAACCCCCAGTAAAGACTGGTACGATTCAATTCAACATTTTGTTCGTTCGTAGTTTATTTTTCTTTTTTCCTTTCACTTAGTATAAACGTAGTTTTAACAGCTGACTTGTAGTAGTAAATGAAACTATTCAAAAAAGTGAGTGTTTCATCTGTCATTAAAACCCCCAAATTTTGCTCAAGTTGATGCCTCCCATTACTTATCCTATGTTATTAGCACATGTACTATTCATACAAAATAGTTTTGTCATACTGTTTCTTAGATGATCTCATGGAAGCTACTTCCTAGAAGTGGTTCCTTGTTGCCTTGCTGACTAAATGACTAGAAAGCAGTACAATTTTACTCAAGTTTTTCTATTATAACAGTTTTGCCGAGTACCAAGCAGCATGTGGTCCAAAATAGGCCGCCTTAAGCGGTCTGTAATGCCAAAACTTGGAAAGGGAGGGAACATTTTTGGGTCTGGAGCAAGTCCAGGACTCATGTCTTGCATTGCTGGTCGACTCTTATGTGATACGTACTTGTCTTCCCGTGACCTATTGAAGGAGGTACAGTATTTATGTTGGAAATATATTTGTGTTTATTTATTTGGGTTTTAAAGCTTACTTTTATTCTTTCAGATAAGTTATTCTTTGACAGAGCTAGCAAAAACTCAACTTAATAAGGACCGCAAGGAAGTCACTTCACATGAAATTCCAAAAATGTACCAGGCATCCGAGTCTCTCATGAACCTGGTGAGTAGAGGATTCGATATCCTGCAACTCGGCCTTAGAATCATCATAGTTATTACCAATTATTACAATTTGAATATAATAGTTGTAATAGCTATATTGTTTTGAATATAATATTTGTAATATTTGTGGTCTGCTGGCCTTCATGCTATTTTTATGAGGTTTTTGGGAGAGAAGAAACGACAGAATTATTAGGACTTGGGAAGCCTTGGGATGCTCGGGGTATTTGAGTTGGGAGGCAGAATTTGATTTTTTAGAGAGGTTTAAAGATCTAGGAAGGAGGTTTGGGAGGTGGCTTGGTTTAATGCCCCTTTGTGGGTGTCTATTTTGTAGTCTTATCTCGACATCATTTTGTTGGATTGAAGCCTCGTTTGTAGTTAATTAGGTCTCCTCCCCTCTTTTCCGGCTGTTTTATTTGTATGCCTACTCTATTTCCATTTTTTTTCTCAATGAAAACTTAATTTCTTGAAAGGAAAAAGAAAAGAAAAGAAAAACACACTTCTCTTTGGGCCTCCATGTTTATAATTGTTTGTAATTATCTTTTCGGTTTTATTTTTAACTGGAGTCCTTTGTTAGTTTACTTGCGCACCATTCGAAGGGTTGATTTTGTATCCTCCTTGATTTCTTTCATTTATCTTAATGAAAGTTTGATTTCTTACCCACAAAGAAAAAAAATTGAATCTTCAATTTTTGTTTCTCAAAATGTTTTAATATTTTAGATTGAATATGGTGACACTGTGCATGATGGTTTTGGATTTCATGTTTTATTTTAAAGTGCTTCATTCTCACGAGGTCTTGATATTTCAGATTGAATATGGTGAGACAGATGCATGGTTGTCATTGGAACTCATGTTTCATTTAAGTGTTCTTCCCCTTACTCGACAGTTAACTAATATCAGTGGTAACCTCTGGGGAAGAAGTCTACAGGTAACCCCTATAGGCATATTTCATTCCACAATTTGACCATGATGTTATAATGTAATGAGACTTTTACTAGTCTTAATTTGATGTATATACTTTTTCAGGGTGCTAGAGCCCAGAGAGTAGAGTATCTCTTACTTCATGCATTCCATGCCAAAAAATATATTGTCCCCGACAAGAATTCATCTTATGTGAAAGATAAAAAGATTGTAAAAAAGAGAACAAATCATGGATCTGAGGAAAAAAATGTTGATCAATTTGATTTGGATGATGGAAATGTAGAAGCTCCCAATACTGACAGTGGAAAGGGCAAAAAGGGACCCTCCTATTTAGGTGGGCTAGTCTTGGAGCCAAAGCGAGGTTTATATGATAAGTATGTATTGCTCCTGGACTTTAACAGTCTGTACCCTTCTATCATTCAGGTTAGTCTGTTGGTCCCATTAAATGTTCATCAACTTCTTCCAGTTGAATTTTAAACATGGATGCAGTGATAAAATTGTAATCCGTATGCCACACTTGTATCTTGATCATGCAGGAATATAATATTTGCTTTACCACTGTTGAAAGATCCCCAGATGGTGTTATTCCTCCTCTGCCATCTAGTAGAGTGACGGGAGTTCTTCCTGAGGTACAATCTTAATGCACGATGGAATAGAAACTAAATTTAATCAATAGTGATTCATTGGGCTATCATCTTCTTTGATGAAAGCATTTTTCATGAGAACTTCTGGACTCTTCCATGTGAAGATATAATAAATTGTTAATATGTATAGGACTTTCAATTGTATGCTAGACATGTCTGTCTTCATAAGGTTAACAGATCAAGCTCGGATACCTATATTATATCTCCTTTTGTCATTGTTTTAAATCACAAGAGTTCCTTTCGTGAATGGTTGGTTCATGTCAGGCGACATATGTCCATGGTTTACTAACTTGGTTTTGAGCAACATTCTTATATTTTTCCACTTCCCAGTAGAAAGAATAGGCAATGATGATACTCCTCTTCTTATTTCTACAGTTGCTTAAAAATCTGGTTCAGAGAAGAAGAATGGTGAAGTCATGGATGAAGAATGCCTCTGGTCTCAAGCTTCAGCAACTTGACATTCAGCAGCAGGCACTAAAGCTCACTGCAAACAGGTATTTTTCTCCTTATTTTTTTTCCATCTTTACTCCAGACTTGTTCTAATCATCCTTTTTTATTGTGCATTTACATGATCTGGTTGCAGTATGTATGGATGTCTAGGGTTTTCTAATTCAAGGTTTTATGCAAAACCACTAGCAGAGCTTATTACTTCACAGGTAAGGGAAAGGTTGCTTATGTTTCAGTTTGCGTGTTTGCCAATTATGTCAAAGACAGCACCCTCTTTTTATTTTTCAATAAAACGAAAAAATGACAAGTAAAAAGAAAGGAAACAAAAAAGAATCAGCAGAAACTTTCATTTACACTACCTATTTGCTTATTTTGCAGGGAAGAGAAATACTGCAGAGCACTGTTGATCTTGTCAAGAATAATCTAAGCCTAGAGGTCATAGTTGAACACTGAAACTCACAAGTTATATTTTCTGAACGCATGTGCATAATCTCAATGCACTACCGAGTCCACTTGTCTCATGAATAGAATATCTTTCACATGACAGGTAATTTATGGCGATACAGATTCAATAATGATTCACAGTGGACTGGATGATGTTGGCAAAGTAAAAGCAATTGCAGGAAAAGTTATACAAGAGGTAAGGTTGTGGATCTGATTGCATTTATCTCAAGTATTTTTGGTATTATTTATTTTGGAAATCTCATGATTTATTATCTAAACCTTAACCTTAACCTTAACCTACGGAACAGCTCTCTTGTTTAAGAATCACATTATTATATTATTGAAAATTGTGAAAGTTCTCAGTATTCATATACTCTTCTTACGTACACAAATTCATGGTAATAAAGTAAAGGGAACCTTAACCTTAACCTACTGAACAGATCTATTGTTTAAGAATCACATTATTATATTATTGAAAATTGTGAAAGTTCTCAGTATTCATATACTCTTCTTATGTACACAAATTTATGGTAATAAAGTAAAGGGAAAAAAGAAAAGGAAAAAAATTAACCCTTTAACCTTGTTTTGAAATTTCTATTGAAAAATGCTCGAAAATAGTTTGCAGGTCCATCTAAATTATTCATAATCTACTCAAATGCTTATATGTCACCACAAAAAACTAGTGTAGGACAACAGAACTTTTCCTTGGCAAGTATTTCCACTTATTTTCTCAAGTCTCATATGTGAGGTATTCTTGCATGTTTTTTCTTTTCCAGGTTAACAAAAAGTACAAGTGCTTAGAAATTGATCTCGATGGTTTGTACAAGAGAATGTTGCTTCTGAAGAAAAAGAAGTATGCTGCTGTAAAGTTGCAGTTTAAGGATGGAATGCCATACGAGGTAACTATGATGTATTACTCTTTGGATCTTATGTGGAAATAATTGGGAGATATAGCAATGTCAAAGTTGATTTTATATTCAGGTTATTGAGCGTAAGGGTCTTGATATGGTTCGGCGTGACTGGAGTTTATTGTCAAAGGAATTAGGTGATTTCTGCTTGAATCAAATATTGTCTGGAGGGTATGTTACATTGCGTGCTTGTTTTAGCTGCAGTATTTTTACCTTCATAGCTGCAGCTTTTAACAAATAAGTTTTTCTAAATAAAACTTATATGTTAAAAACTTTAGAAAAATTTGTTTGTTAAAAACTGAATTAAAATTTTCCTGATCATTAATCTTTTTTCATGCTTATAGGTCATGCGAGGATGTCGTTGAATCAATACATGACTCACTTATGAAGGTAAAAAACATGTACCTTTTCATGTTGACTTGTGAATACTTTGTTCTTTCACTATCAAGAAAGATGGAGGATGGGTTGATGCTCAGAATGTTCCTAAAGTTTAAATTGGGATGTGTGCTTAAAATGAAAATGATTGTCAGACAACTTTGCAAAATGTGGACATGTCAAATTGATGACAACTTGTCTCAACTTTCTTTCCACTTGTACTTCCCCTCCCGAACAACCTAAAAACAGATGAAAACAGTCACTGCTTCGAGAAAGGAAAAATAATAGAAAAACAAGCCTTTAGCACTCTGTAATTACTATTGTTTGTCGAGAATTACTTGGGACTTAACTGTGCAATTTTTTCACAGATCCAAGAGGATATGAGGAAAGGGCAAGTTGCACTTGAGAAATATATCATCACGAAGACATTGACTAAGCCACCTGAAGCATATCCTGATGCCAGAAACCAACCACATGTTCAAGTAAGAAAATCCATAAACCCCTGCTAAATTGTTTGATCAACCATTACATTTGTCTTGAAGATGTGTGGTCAATGTAGGTTGCACAAAGGTTAAAACAAATGGGTTATACTACTGGCTGTTCTGTTGGTGACACGATCCCATATATAATTTGCTGTGAGCAGGTTTGTGGAAGTGTTTTGATATTTATTCTGATATATAATTCTAGAACTGTGGTGGTGGTTATAACTTTGTGAAGAATACCGAAAGCTGGTAGAATATTATCAATGAGATCCTCTTTTCATTTTTTCTTCTTGCCCTGCTTTTCTGGTCAGGAGTCTACTTCTGGTGGTTCTACAGGCATTGCTCAGCGGGCTAGACATCCTGATGAATTGAAAAAAGAGGATGGAAAATGGATGATTGACATCGAATACTATCTTTCACAGCAGGTATTTTTCCCCTTCCTATTCTGTGGCATTTAATTGCTTTTGTAACAAATGATCATGATCTGTTGTTACTGTCATTCTAATGCTATGATGCTTTCAATATATTCACAGATTCACCCAGTGGTCTCTCGTCTATGTGCCTCAATTCAGGGCACCAGCCCAGAACGCTTGGCTGATTGTCTGGGGCTTGATTCATCAAAGGTATATACATCCCGACATCAGAAAAGAAATAATAATAATAAAGGTTCCCCAAGTTTCTAATATTATATTTGCACTGACATACTTTGTACTTCAGTTCCAAAACAGATCAATTGAAGTTTCCCGAAGTGATATCTCCACTTCCCTCCTGTGTTCTGTAAATGATGAAGAAAGGTAATGATTTAAACTACTAAGGTTCAAACCACTCCTTGCTTGTCAAACCTACACTTATTCTTCTCCAAAATTCTTGGGAACTTAAAAGTTTTATATGGATTTTAAAAGTTTAACGCTTCTTTTGGTCAACCACCTACAGGTATCAGGGATGCACACCGCTGACATTCACTTGCCCCAGCTGTTCTGGTACTTTTAATTGTCCTCCTATCTTTAGTTCCATATACAAATCTGCAGAAGGAAAGCAAGAAAGGCTAGTTGATGAACCTACAACCAAATTTTGGAATAATTTGCGTTGTCCAAAATGTCCCGACGAAGCTAATGCGGGTAGAATAACTCCTGGAATGATTGCCAACCAGGTATGTACGAGTAGCAATTTGATACCATTTTTTCCAAACAAACAATCAATCGTACTGCTCTTTCTAGAACATGCATATGTGGTTTTACAGCAAGAAGGCTCCTGAATTTATTTTGGATTGAATATGGTATTGCAATCCCTGTTAATGGGGTCCCAAAATTAGACATTGTCGTGTCCCTTGAGAAGACATTGTTCAATTTAGAAACTCAATATACTATTTTACAATATCACAAATTTTTAATGTCACAGGTGAAAAGGCAAGCAGATAGGTTCATTTCAATGTATTATAATGGCTTAATGATGGTAAACTCTATCTCCTAGAATTTTTTTGTGGGGCACATTGTACTGCTAGTGAAGTTTTGTAAATCTCACAAATCTTTTGGATATTAGTGTGATGATGAAACCTGCAAATATGCCACACGTGCCGTTAATCTTCGAGTTATGGGCGACTCTGAGAAAGGAACCATCTGCCCAAACTACCCCCACTGCAATGGGCATCTAGTAAGAAAGGTATTACATCATCCAACTTTGAAGCACTTTAGTCCTACATATTTTTATCTCTAAGTTACGATTCTAATCACGAATGTTCTTGTATATCAGTACACAGAAGCCGATTTGTACAAGCAGCTTTCATATTTTAGTCACATTTTGGATACTGAACGCTGTATGGAAAAGGTTGTTTGACTCTCTTCATTCGCTTCTTATATTCTTTAATTAGTTGAGACAATGTAGCCATTATCCACTTGCTAAGCTATGGATGGAGGCATTAATATGATGGTTTTTTGCTACAGTTGGAGGTTCATGCAAGGGTAACATTAGAGAAAGAAATGGCGAGTATTCGGCCAGTAGTCGAGTTAGCTGCAACGACAATTCAAAGCATTCGGGATCGGAGTGCATATGGCTGGGTGCAGTTGCAAAATTTTGTAGTAACATTTTGAGTTTGCACATATAACCGAGGTAGGCATGCTGAATATCCATTCATTTTACCTTCATTGTTTTCTCTTTACATTGTATGTAAATATTTGTCAAATGGATAGTTGCTTTGTTTTTCCTTTTTTCGTGAATCTAAATACTCGTAAGAAATCTACCAAACCCATCTCAAACATAGTCTTCAACATTGAAAAGTAATCTTGATTTTAGATAGCAAATCTCTATCGTAATCATAATTTCAATAACCATATTCAGTTCCAGTGATACAAACGCTCCCCCTAATTTCAACAAGATAAGTTTAGAAAAAATTTATGGCAATGCACATTGTTAATCTTCATAATCAATCTGCCATGCAAATGCCAAATAGAACGAAAATTTAGAGTGGAAAAATATTTACCTTGTTGGCTCTTAGGTTCTCTGTTGAGTTTCTATTTCATATCTTTACCTTAAATATTACACTTTTGCATTAAAGTTTGTGTTTAATTTTCAGATGATTAATTTTTTTTTATAGAAGAGTATGTCTGTTGTGCTAAGATCACTTTGCTAATTTAATCTTTATGTTTTCAAATGTTTTATTTTTATCTTGAGGTACTATTTGGTCTTTTTCAAGTTTCAAAATATACATTTTTTAAATACTTATTTAATGATTATTCAAATTTTCATTAACTTTTGGAAGTATTTTAAATGATATAATTGTTAAAAAGATTGACAAATATAACAAAATGTTACTATTTAACAATAATAGATTTTTATCAATATTGATAAGTAAGAATGTATTAGTGTTTATTGGTGCAAGACTGAATTTTTTCTTCATTTGTAAATAGTTAGGTTCAAATGAAAATTAAACTTACTACTTTATGATGAAAATGAAAACGTCATATAATAAAATTTAGAAACTAAGCGAGAATGGAACTTATACAATGTACTACTGAAAAAAATGGTAGAAATCATACTCTTCCTTTTCCAATAAAAAAAAATACAAATCATCAGACACAAATTTATTTCTTCTTAAAACAAGGAAGCAAAAATCAGAGCTTAATAAAAACATTGCCAAATTTAAAAACTTTTTAGTGTACAGAATGCAAACTATTTCACCAAAGTTGGCTGTAATTATTTACTATCTGTATAATCGATCGAGATATTAGAGCTTCGATTCCACCACTTTGCATAGTGTTGAATTAATAAAAGTTAAACTAAGCTATAATGAAGATTCATCAAAATTTGCAAAAGTTATCTATTCCAAACGAGCGAAAAGAAATGTGTTAAATTAAACTTAACAAATGGTTGTTTGATCTCGTTGTTATATCGCTTTCTTGTTTGTAAATTTCCACATTTGTTTCCCACAATGTTAATAATGCAATGATACATAAAAAATCCATAGGAAAAATCAAGAAAAACAAAATTTTAAAAAGAAAAAGAAAGATGTTGAATAGTATTGTCATTGTTGGTAATATAAATAAAAGAAAAAAGATACCATTTGAAGTTATCACTTCAAAGAAACAAAATAATCCAGTTGGTTGGGCCAAATGAAATTTCATATTAAACTAAAAGCATACCCATGTGGGATGGGGACAATTTGCCCTTTAGGTTTGGTTGCTTTTGGGAGATGTTCATTTCCATTTGTGGCTAACATTCTCCCTAACAAAATTCATGGACCCAACAAAATATACACACTTCACATTAATTATTGCTATTATAATATAACTAAACAAATCCAAATATTTACAAAATATCGTTGAATCGTAAAAGACTACCATAGTTTATCTTGGTCTATCATAAATAGATTGATTTTTTTAGAAATTTTGTTATTGAATGAATTGATGAATCCAAATTATGTAATTTGATAGGACAATTATTTTCGGACAAGAGCATGCCCTAGTTGTGCCCTTAGAACATAGACCCTAGAGGAGGACGAGGAGAAAGATGTAAAGTTGAAATAACCTTTTAACTTACTATTATTGAAACAGTTCTCTAACTTTTATCTGTTTGAAATTTAGTTTATTAGGTTAAAGGAAAAGTTATTCCAAAGTAACACGAGCAACCCAAAAATATTTATGTTTAATGTATATTACTTTTACGATTTTAAATATACACTTGAGCTCTAAGTCAAATATCAAAGGTTAAATCGAGATTGTTAGTGCCAAAATCTAGATAGGAAAGAATCTATCCTTCACCTTGTTGATTTTATGGAATTAATCTATATTTCATTAATTACTTAATAGAGATACAAGCCTATATATAACCATAGAGAAATACACTTAAGGAAATAATATCAAATAATATCTCCAGAATAATATCTCCTAAGAATAATATCTCCTAAGAATAATATCTCCTAAGAATAATCTAATTATATTAATACACCTAACAATTTATATCAAAATATATTTAGAGGGAGAAAAATAATAAGAAAGCTTTGATGTTTAAGTTGGGAGCTTTAGAATTTGAGAGTGAGATTAACTTACCCTTCTTAAAACTATAATGACGTATTTGTAAAAAAGGTCGACCTAGGTTATACTAAGAACGTACGTTGAATTTTCATGTTTTAAAATTTAAATTGATAAAATTAAAAGTTAATTAAGATTAGTAATTGATAGGATGAAAAACAATTATTTTTTTATAAAAGAACAAAAATGCTAATTTTAGTCTTTTTGCTCCAAAATTAGATTCATACACTTTTGAAATGGAAGTATATGAATCTAATTTATACTGATTCATATAATGATATTTTATGAAATGAAAGTATAATAAAATGACATTTTTATACTAATTCAATTTAAACATTTGAAACTATTATAATTGAAATCAAACCAAGAGTGATTAACGAAAAATATTCTTTTAAGCAATAAAACTTCAAAATATCTATATATATATATAATGGATCCTGATAAATTAGTCAAGATAGACTATTATTTATATCTATCATGATATAAATAAACACATAGAATATTCTATCTTCCTCTATTACCATCGTAAATGATAGACTATGATATCTAATATATTTTTTCATTCATTACTCTAAAAAAAATAATATGATAACATTAACCGTTGATTGAATAACAATTTACTTTGAAAAAATAGAAGTTGGGTAGCAATCGGTTAAAGTTGAAGAACATGTAAGCCAAAAATTAGGTGAATAGTGGTTGGAAATAATAATAATGATAAGAAGAATAATGGACCATTTGATTAATATGGTCTATACATTTGAAAGCAAATGATAACTAAGCATAAACGAGACAATTAGAAAATCAATTATCACTCATTATCATTATTATTATTTAAACCTAAATAACACTGTGCATCTTTCAAACTTCATCGTTAAAATTTTGTCCGATTAGTATTATATAAAACCTACTACTTACATATATCAAACTACCTTTGAAAACGAGAAAGAAGCATTCGAGATATTTTCAAAATGAAAGTAAAATACATGGACCGTAGATAAAATTCAAAATTTTGTTATAAATATTTTGGAATGGATAGAAAGAGGCCGACAACAATCCAAAAACAGACTCACTTACTTTTTTTAATATACATAATTTAAGAAAAGAATAATGATTTGAGTTTGAAGTATATGAATAGAATTGAAAGAAGTGATGATCATAAATACAACCTTTCTTATCAAATTGCATGAAGAGGTCCCCTCATTTATTGAAGTTGAAGAGCAAACTCCCATCACCTTCATACTCAGTCCCACACCTTCCACCATATCCCTACTTTTTCTTTATACTTTTCTCTCTAAACCCTTCTCTTCTTATTCTATTTCACATCCAATTATTCACATCCAATCAATATATGTTTCAACATTTTATTCATTATTTCCACTTTAAATACACCATATGATGATATAACACAACACCCATATGATATAACACGACGCACAAGTACGGTTGTTTGTTTCTCGATTGGATTGGATCGATTATGCATTTAAAGTAAAGATAATTTCTTTTTCAGTCATGTTAGCTAGTTATGTTAAAGTTGAAAAATTAGTACCTTTGATAATTGACGTAATTCGATTGTTGATTGACTTGAATTAATTGTTCAAGAATTAAAAATGAAGTACTACTTTTAAAGATATGACTTTTTTGATGGTTTCACATCACTAGAAATACTATTTCTTTTTCCTAATTGAATTCAAGAATAGTTCGATTAAAATATAAGATGGGTTAGTGGGCGATGAAGGAGTAGTTCTTGGTTTGAATTTCTCTCCATCCATTCTTACATTGTTTTTCAACTGTATATAACAAATTACACGAGACCATGAAACTTCAGATGCGACAGAATTGTATGAAAAATAAAGTCGAATAATATGTTGGGTTTTTTGTTTGTTGTTTAGAACATTAAAAAGGTAAGATTACAAGTTTGGTAACATTGTATTTTGAGATAAGACACAACCTTTGTAGAAAAATTAAGATGTTAACATTTGTGGATGGGAATTTTTGCAACTTCCCATGTTGGTATTTTGCTCTGTTTGCCTCCACCCAACATCTTCCAATCTCATCTCTTAAATCAGAATTTTCCCCAAGCCCACACCACATGCTCTTAACCCCATCCCTTTTCTCATAGCTCCCAACTTTACCCTTCTTCTTTTTCTCTCTTTATTGTCTCAAATGCCTTCACTTTCCTTCCCCTTCTCCCATGCCCATTTCTGTCTTTTCACTGTGCAAATCTTGCTCATTATACTATACTACTCTTTGATCATTTGAGAGGCCTGCAACATTTTGATATATATGTTGATGTTATTACAAGTAAATGAAGATTTATCATTTGTTTTGTATTGTTTTATGATTATGAATTTTATGTTTCTTCAATCTCTCCCATGGCTGATCCTGAACCAGAAAAAGCTCAACTCTCTTCTTCTCTTAACATGTCAGCTAAGAAAGAACTTCTTTCCACTGCCATGAAAAGAACAAGTGAATGGTATGTTTCTCTTCTTCTTCTTCTTCTTCATTAAAGCTTAGCTTCAGTGGAAGTCTTGTAGTTCCTCTTATGATTGTTTTTTTTTTCTTTTCTTCTTTAGGATCTTTTCCCAGGAAATTCCAAGCGATGTCACAGTTCATGTTGGAGAAGCATCTTTCTCCTTACATAAGGTATACAGTTCAAGATGTTCTTATAATTAAGTTGTGGGAAATGAATTTGATGAAATGTAATTCAAATTAGTACTTTTTTTTCTCTTCTTGTTTGGATGAATTTTCAGTTCCCACTTGTTTCAAAATGTGGACACATAAGAAAACTAGTATCAGAATCAACTGATGCTGATCTTGCAACTGTTGAGCTCCCAAACTGTCCCGGTGGGGCAGAGGCGTTTGAGTTAGCTGCCATGTTTTGTTACGGGATAAACTTTGAGATCGGCACCGAGAACATTGCGATGCTCCGTTGTGCCGCAGAGTATCTCGAGATGACGGAGGAATATGCAGTCGGAAACCTTGTGGGGAGAACTGAGGCTTATATAAATGAAGTTGCACTCAAAAGCCTTGCAGGGGCAGTGTCTGTTTTGCATATGTCACAAAGCCTTCTTCCAACAGCTGAGAAGGTTAAATTAGTGAGTCGTTGCATTGATGCTATTGCATTTGTTGCTTGTAAAGACAGCCATTTTAGTATGTTGGGAAGAGCTTCTGATATTGGTCATCATAATAAAGGGTTGCCTTCTAAGCCTATTGTTGATTGGTGGGCTGAGGATTTAACTGTTCTAAGAATTGATATCTTTCAAAGAGTTCTTGTTGCAATGATGTCAAGAGGCTACAAACATTACTCTCTTGGTCCGGTTCTAATGCTCTATGCACAGAAATCGCTTCGTGGCTTGGTGAGATTTTGTTATGAATACGAGTGGATTAATAAGGATGCCTTCTATTCTTTCCTTTTTTTTGCTCTTTCTTGTGTTTTTGTCTAAACAAAATTTGTGCAGCAGGAGGTGTTTGGGAAGGGGAGGAAGAAAATTGAGCCACAACAAGAGCATGAGAAGAGAGTAGTATTGGAAACAATTGTGAGTCTTTTGCCGAGGGAGAAGAACGCATTGTCAGTTAGCTTTCTTTCCATGCTTCTCCGTGCAGCGATTTATCTTGAGACAACAGTTGCTTGTCGATTAGATTTGGAGAAGAGATTGGCTGCACAATTAGGACAGGCTGTTTTGGATGATCTTTTGATTCCTTCATATGCCTTCACTGGAGATACATTGTTTGACGTTGACACCGTGCAGCGGATCATGGTGAATTATCTTGAATTAGAAGTCGATGGGAATCAATTCGGGTACACTGTAAATGAAGAACACGTTTCATCGTCGTCATCAGGCGACTTTGAAAGAGTGGGAAAATTAATGGAGAATTATCTAGCTGAAATTGCCTCGGACCGCAATGTATCTGTCTCGAAATTCATTAATCTTGCTGAACTAATTCCTGAACAATCAAGAGCTACAGAAGATGGAATGTATAGGGCCATAGACATCTACTTGAAGGTGAAAAAAACTCTCTCATACTCCAACTTTCCATTTGAAATTAAACAAAATGAGTATATCCTTTCCTGAATCAGATTGTATGACTATTAATAGGCTCATCCATCATTGAGTGATATGGAAAGGAAGAAAGTGTGCAGTTTAATGGACTGCCAGAAGCTATCAAGAGAGGCCTGTGCACACGCCGCACAGAACGATCGTCTTCCAGTTCAAACGGTGGTGCAGGTGCTATATTACGAGCAGCAACGGCTCCGGGACGTTATGAATGGCAGTCCCACCGGAGTCGAGGTGCCTGCTGTTCCTGCTAAATTAAACATATACTCAGCTGAAACAGCAGCAGCAGCTGCACACCCAGTTTCAGATGAGCTCTCAATTTTAAGAAGAGAGAATCAAGATCTAAAGTTAGAGCTTGTGAAAATGAAAATGAAAATGAGAGAGTTTGAGAAACCATCCATAAGCAGTCCACAAACAAACACTCAGCTGCAGCCTAATGCTGAGAAGCCTCCACTGCCCAAGAAATCATTCATAAACTCAGTGTCCAAGAGGCTTGGTAGGCTCTATCCCTTTGTCCGTGCCGATGGAGTCACATCGAAAGGCCGAGTAAGACCAGCCAAGGATCGGCGACATTCGATATCCTAAGGCAGCCTTGGATGTATACAGCATTTTGAAGAGTCTGGTTTTCTCTCTCTTTTTTTTTTTTTTTTTTTTTTTGGTTTGACTCTTGTTTATTTGTTTTGCTTCCAAGGATTTGCAAACTTTCAAAAACCTCTGCCATCTTGTTCTTTTGTAATCTATCTTAATCTTATGTTGTAAATAATATTGACATTTCTCAGTGTTTGTAATAAGTTCAATAGTTGAGAAACAGAATAAAAGAAATCTTACTTTCTTCATTGGCAGAGATATGAAAAAGTAAACCAATCCAATTGGGAGATTTGGGAATGCCTTCCATTTGTTATCTATTGCTCTAAACGGTCGACGTAAATCTATGTTGTATGATTTTGACTCTGAAGTTTGGTGCAACTTTTCATCTTAATCTAATATTCTCTCTTATAAAAACAGTAAATCTGTGTGTTGATTTTCTATTGTTTTACGTTTTTTGTATTTTGTTTGTCTTTACTTGTCGATATCATAACAAAAGAAAAGAGGGAGTGTTAGTGGGGTATGCATCTGAATAATTGAAATCTCTTTCTGCAGAAAGCTTTTTGAATTAAAAAGGCAAAGAAAACAGCCAACTCAACACCCAACAAAAACAACACAGCAGAAACAAGCAGGTTTTGGTCTGTTTTCTGAGGCAATTCTCCATGGACCCTAAAAAAAGAATATGTTTCAAACTCAACTTTTCTTTTTTGAGTTCTGTAACATGTTTATACCTTAATCAAAGCCCATTTATACATTTCCCCTCCTTTTTATGAAATAGGAATCTTCTGTTCTTGCATTGGCAAACACCTACTGAAATATTACCTCCTTCTAGCTCAGTTGAGGAATGAATAGTTTAATTTGGCCAATTTTATACGAAATAAATACTTCCTTTTGTTTATAATAAACTCACCACTTAATTTTGAGACTTGAAAAAGAAGCTGAAGTGCTTGTAAACAAATAACCATTCACATCCATTTTCGAGAACTTTGATCGAATGACCTGTAAAAGTCTTTCCTTTTCCTTTTCAGTTCAACGTTCGCAGATGATAGAATTGAACGACTAGAGTTTGAGATGATATCAAATTACCCAAAAAAGTTTCTTTTTTAGTTCAATGATTGTAGAGAGGAAAGGATCGAACGATTAACTTTCGAGATGATATCAAATGATCACCAGCAAACTTTTTTCTTTTCAAGTCCAATGATTGTGTAAGGATCAAATGACTAACATTTGAAATGATGTCAAACGACCCGTAAAGGTTTTTCTCTTTTAAGTTCAACGATTGCAAAGGAAACGATCAAACGATTAGCATTTGATATGATATCGAATGACCCTTAAAAGTGTTTCTTTTTAAGTTCAACAATGGCAGAAGGGAGAACAAAGCAATCAACATTAGAGACAGTAACTAAACCAAAATTGATTGAAAAGAAAGAGACTCTTTAACAACGTGTGATGCGAAAAGACCTAGTGATAATTATATTAACTTGGTTATAAACTTGTACATGGAGAAAACTCTAAATCAGCCATTGATAAGAGAATTAAAACTAAGGTGAAGAACCAAAAAGAACCCCGATGAAGAACATAAGAAGAAAAAAAAAAAGAAAGTAAAAATCAAGTGAGATTAAGGCTTACAGTTTGATAAAGCCATGGATTAGGATGGTGATGAGAAACCTTGATATCATCTTGAACATCAAGAAATCCCAAGAAACCCATTTGAGATCCATTAACAAATTCACCATTATCTCTGTAAAACTGTTTAATTTTCTGAACAGATCCATTGGTTGAAGAAGAAGAAGCAGAAAAACTCATCCCAGAATCTGAATTTCCTTCACCAAATTTCTTCATTCTTCTTGTTCTTGTTCTTGTTCTTCCACCGGTTTGATTATTATAATTTGAAGGCCCCAATGTTAATTCAATATCACTTTCTTCAATAAAATCACCTTCTTCTTCCCCTTCTTCCTCCTCCTCCTCCTCTGTTTTTCCTCTGTTTTTTTCTCTTATGTTCTTCATCAAAACCTTCTGAATTCTATATAATCTATGCAGTTCATAAACCTATAAACAAGACCCATTGTTCATCTCTAAAAAAAATTCAAGAAAAGAAAAAAGAACAAAAAAAGAACAAAAAGGGAAAAAAAATCACTTACTTGATGACGAAAAGTTTGTTCATGATTTAACATGGCCATCTTCATATTGTGTTTAGAGTAAGATTGCTCCAGCAGGTTAGCCATTTGAGAGATGTTATGGAAATTTCTTCTTTCTTCTTCTTGGGAATGGTCAGAATTTTGTTGCTGCTTTCTTGGTTCCGACAATGTTGGAGCTTTGGATCATCCAATCAATCTAACAATTAGATCTTCAGATTTTTGCCTAACAAAAACATATAATTTAACTCTAAATTAGTGGGGATTCTCCCTTTTATAAACTAAAAATACTTGGCTAGATCTCGAGTTGCACTCGTCTTTGTACACTTCAATCATATGTTTTCATGTGGCGATCAAACACTATCTCTTCTTTTTCATGTTATTATTAGTATTTCTTTTCGTCCACAACAACGTAGCAATTTTTGGTACCAAAATATCATAGAATTGGGAAAATCAGAAGAAGAAAACAAACAAATGTTTCTATTATTTAATTTTCAGTGATCTAGAAAAGAATAGTAATTTACTTGATTTTTTAAAAGTTGTACTATATATTAAACATATAGTGGCATGGTTAAAGTGGTATGAATATGTGCATGCATTACTTTAGTGGACTTATGCTACCTCCCTAAACATCAAAACAATAATATAAAACAAATTAGTAAATTGTTGAAATATTTTTTAAATTGGTTAAAGGCTTTTTGAAAAAATAGCCATATAATGTGACCAAACCATTGATAACATAATGATGCAAAGCATGAGATGAACCAAAATTCTTGTGAGAGCTTCCACATCAAAGTAACAATGGAAAACGAAGTAGAGACTAAAACATAGAGAAGAAAACTACCTCAGTCCTCACGTGTATTCCAAATACAAACTTCTTTTATCATAACATGATGAATATATGAGAAAAACAGCACATTGTATGGAAAAGAAGCAAAGAAGATTAAATGACAGAGAGAGGGGGAAAGAACCTGAAAGAAAATGAGAAACTGATCAGGTTCTTCTTCTTCTTCTTCTTCTTCAAATGGCTTTACAAGCTGCACCATTCACACAAAGAGGGATGTTATATATATATATATATATAGAAGGTGACAAGAGATTGGATAATATAATAAAAAAGAATATGATTTAGAATAATATATGAACAAAAGAATAAAGAAATGGGGAAATGTGGGTTTAGGATGTTTGGTCTGGGGAATATATGAAGCATGCCAATAAAGAGTCAGAAGAAAGAAAGAAACACATTACCAAATAACTATTTTCAATGACACCCACGGCTACACCCACTCCCATACAACTCAAACCCACCACCTTTCTTTTTTTTAATATAAATAAATAACTATGTATTCCGACCTATACCTATTCTATAATCTAACCCTACTCGGTGTTCAATCACAAGTCGTCACGTGAAACATTTTGTCTTAAGATTATAGATTCTTATACTTTCATATGTTTAAATTTTTAGTCTCTACCAGTGTGCACTTACAAATCTTTGTTCTACATATTACTAAGAATGAAAATGTTTTCTGTTTTTTTCCTTTTTTTTTGTTGTTGTTGAATTACAAGTTTAAATGCTTATGTAAGTTAGAAATTTTGGAGCAAAAAAAGAAAAAAAAATTAAAACTAAATTGTGATCAATAAAATCTTTGATTAACTTTTGAACATATTATAATTGTTGTTGTGTTTTAAACTAAGGTGCACTGAATTTTGCAATAGTATATATGTGTGTGTATGTTTGAGACTAAAAAGTAAAGACAAATGAATTAATTAGTGTTTACCTAAATTTAAGCTTTGATCTCACATGGTGTCTTGATCATATTATTGTTTATTATTATTGGATGTTAATAGGGTTGTGATGTCCCTTCACATTACAACTCTTTTTCTGAATTTTTCTTCCATCCACTTTAATTTGTTGTTCTAAACTTAAGCATATTTGAGTAAATAAAGTGTTTGCTTTGTCTTTTCTTAAAATTGTCTCACCTTCTACCTACTAAATCATATATATATATTTGTCAAATTAATTATGTAGTTTTTCTTTTTTTAAGATTCAAATTTTCAATTGTATAAGAAGTTATGACTTTCCAATATATATATATATATCTATGTTTGTAAGCGAAGGCATGATTTTAATCCCTTAACTCACAAAATTGATTGTTACTGCCTCAATTTTATAACCCTTTTGCTTACCAAACAACCATTTCATATGATATTTTGGACTTGCGAAGGCTTTGAACCTTTTATGTGCATAAATTAACAAAAGTGATGTGTTAGTATTGCATCCTAAGTTTTAGTCAAATTGCATCCAATTGTTCAAACTTATATCGTTAGTTTGATTAATTGGGAAAAACTCTTCGAAAGACAATCTCTTGACTGGATAGTGGACCATGTCGGGAGTTATTAAAAACTCTCGACATGTGTTGTACATTTGAGAGATATTATATTACAAACTTTCAAAGAGTGTTATTTTGTACATTGTCGGGAGATACTTACTTTCAACCGTGTATCTTAAACATAGATATTATTACAATCAAGTTTTTGTTAGCACTTCATTGTTTTGGATTTTTTTTTTCAAATTAAAATAGATGATATATGATGTATTTATATGATTTACAAAATAATGATATGATGTTTTTTAATATAGTAAAATAAACTAAAATATTTATAATTATAATAAAATTTTACTTTCTATTACCTCTAATATAATAATAGAATATAATTTTTGTTACCTTTTCTAAATATTTCCAAAACCATCTTATCATTTGAAACAAAATTTTGTTATTATGTGAATCAAATATAATATGTCTACAAATTAATTAATTACAAAATTTATATTTAACTTGAAAATCACACTAAATTTTATATTAAATCAAATTGTCATACACGAGTAATTCAATATAAAAAAAATTTAACAAATTTCTTTTTCAAGAGTTACCATTATTCATGGTAAGGAATTCAGTTCTTACAAACAAATGCACAATACTCAAATACGTGTACAAAGTTGACAACGTTCAACTTAGTTTCGGATTTGTCTCAAAACTTTTAATTCCAAAAAGAATTTGATACTTTTAATATATAAAAGATGCACTTATAATGGAATAAATTGTTTTTGATAAGTTCTTATTTTACCATTCAAATTGAAGAAAGAAAAAAACAAATTAAAAAAAAAACGTTAAAAGTTTTATTTATTATATTTTTTGAAGTGAGAAAGTGGTTATGAAGTCCTAAGTAATAGCTTTTTAAAGTGATTTAATTTGATGATGACGTACCACATTTGTGTACCTCTTGGATTACCTCAAGAGCTCAAAATCAAATCAATTAGGATTTTACAAAGAAAAAAAAACTTATATTTAACCTATTTGTTGGAGTGTATATTTCTTCCGATAGCAAATAATATAATAACAAAATTACTAAAAGTATATCTAATAGATGATAGTAGTCTATTACTGTCTATCAACATATCTATCGGTGATATTTTGCTATATTTGTAAATATTTTGATGTATTTGAAAACTTTATTTTTAAAATGATAATAATTAAGTGTAAAACAACGTTTGTAAAAAGTTGCAGATATAATAAAATTCATCAGTGATAGACTCTATCAGTAATAGATTTTATGCATAATAGACTCCTATTATAGCAATATAGTTTATCACCTATTGGCTCAAGTTGGATCTAAATTTTGTTATATCTACATTTTCTTTTTAAATTTTGCTACATGTATCCTTCATTGTTATATTTGGAATTGCATCTAATGTTTATTAAATAGTTTAATAGAATTAATAAATTTATAATTTATTAAATTTTACTATTTCTTAATCACTACTAAAATATGTTTTAAAATTCTCGTTCATAATTATTTAAAATTAATTAATAAACATAATGGTGGAGCTAGTGTGAGTGATCACATAAAAATGAAAGAGTAAAAGTGTAAAAATTGAAACAAAATTGAAATATGAACTACATGGAATAAAACTCAAAACTTAACAATCAAAATGCAACATTTGAACTTAAGGATCAAATTAGAAACCGAACTTAAAACATAGAACCCTTTTTCTTTTTCAAATTTGATTATATTTTTCTTTCTCGTCAAATTTCAAATTTCAAATTTTAAACTTTTAACCTTTTAATTTTAATTTTGTATATATATAATAGATTGTTGTGGAATTATTTTTGGTTTGATACATACATATTTTTTTTAGCACTAAAATTGAACTATTTAGACAAATTAAACACATATTATTGGGAATATAAATAAAATAGATTGAAAGTTTTGGCAAATGATTGATTAAAAAAGGGGACAAATGAGAGTGTGGGGGAAGTTGTGTGTTGAATTATTGGGAAAACTAAAACCCCTTCAAATTGGAATTTTAATATTATTAATTAATCTATAATTAAAAATATTCCATAGAGAATGAAATTATGTCAGACTCTAGGTGGGTCCCAGTGTGCACTTACAAATCAGATCCTTGTTTGTTGGCCTAATAAATTTATTTAACATATTTCAAACTCAATTTTCCAAAACCAACAAAAAAAAAAAAAAATAATACCTTAAAAGTCCATTTTTCAATTCTCATATATCAACTTAAACCTAACAAAAAGTTACATATTAATCCTAACTCATCAGGAATGCCATGATTTAAGCTTATTAACCAACTAAGAGACACCACCAGTTCAATTCCTGTAATCAATTTCAAATGTTGTAGGTCATAAAATGGAAAATAGGAATTATGATATTTGCTATAAAAGAAAGGAAATAATGATTGTAATTATAAAGATCACATGGGAAAGAGATGAGAGTGTGAGAATATAATAATGAAAGAAAGGAAAAGAAAAGGTTAGAAGAGAAATGTATGGTTAATAGGTGAGGTGGCGGAGGAGGGAATCTCTCTCGTTTAAACAGCACGCCTTGCCGGCGAACGGACGAGCAACCGTATGGGGCGGTGGGCCCTTTGCTTTTCCCTCTTCTATTTTTTTTTAATTTAAATATATATATATATACACGTTTCATTTTATTATTGAAAAATGTCATCATACTATTTTCTAAATATTTAAAATATGTATATATAAACAATTATGAAGTATTTATTATTGTCTCAAAATTATGATAAAAATGATTGAATAATAGAATACACTTTAAAATTGGATGCTTTCAATACCCTCTTGATCTATACTAAATTCGTCACGATGTATGCTTTTTGTAACTACTCTTTTACAAAATCAAGACAGATTTTAAAAGCTTATAGCTATCCTTATTACTATTTTAAACAATTTGGTCGTTAAGTTTATAAACACGTTAGTTAAGAATTCAAGTAATTTACTAAACGAGATTTAAACTTTCAACTTTATATCAACCATATCATTAAACCATCAACATAACTTTTTGTCAAATAGACTCATTGAAGAACTATGAACTTATCAAACACAATTCATATCACAAACATGCGAAACACAAAGTTAAAAGTTGGGGAAACGTGAGTTTGAATAATAGAGAAATGGATTGATTAAAATGGTTGAAGTATTTTATAAGTATAAAAGAGGAGTGTAATTGGACAAAAAAGAGGAATGTTGTACACATAGAGACACAGCAACACAGTTTCACATGAAAATTTGTATTCCCAATTAGCCACAAGTTTCTGCATTTTCCCTCAAATTTCACCCACGCCCACAACACATCACAACACTACACTACACTACACACTTACTTATATCTCTCTCTCTCTCTCTATGCCTATTATTATATCTCCACTTCCTAATTATTTAACTAACTTTGATATATTCTTGTGTTGCAAATTTACCTAACCTTCAAACACTAATTACCTCCACTAAATCATTAACTTTTAACTTTTCCCTCTCATACACTACCTTTTTCATTACGTCTTTCATGAAAATGTTATCAACTTTATCTAAAAACTCACTTCTTCTCACATTTAAACTCATATTAAACCAAGTTAAATCAGCCAATAACAACAAATTCAAACAAATTCACCGTTACGTAATTAACCCTTAAATTGATTAACTTGATTGTATAAAAGTAAATTTACGTAAACTTACATCAAAACTCTAGAGTTGAAAGAAATTAAATAAACCACTCAATCTCAATACTCAAAATTATCAATTATTACATTACAAGTATCAACATCCCGACCTAAATCTTATAGAAAGTTGTGTTCTTCCTTTCTCTATGTTAGAAAATCTTCCTAATTAAATCTTTTGTTCAACCATTAAGTAAAATGGATATTTCATAGTCAAATATTTGATAGAGTCATCTCTTTACGCTAATTATCAATACCATTTTTAAAAGTTTAACTAAAATATAAATTCAACTTAAAAGTTTTGAGTTTAGTTTCTATATGTTCCATAATGTTTCACTTTTGAAAGTTTTGAATATGTTACAAGTTTAATTTTGTTACGTGACTTTGAAAATTCTTCTCGAAGTTTTAACTTAGGTGAATACTAAAATCGACCAAACTAGACCAAATGACAAAACCGTTAGTTCGATTTGTTTTAAAATGAGAAGAACTTAAAATTAACCAAATTGAATCGAAGCAATATTATTATTGTAAAATTGAAAATTGAGTCAAGACAAACCGGAACCCAACCAAACCAAACCGAAATCCTAAACCATAGACGAAAGGGTCGAACAAAGGCGCATGAAAGGGTCAAGTCGCTGCGGCGAGGCTGAAGAAAGACGCAGGCAGCCGCGTGCAAAGGGGCAGCATCCACACGCTGAACAAACAAACCCAAAACCCCAATTCGCAGCCACAAAAATCAAAGAACAAAACCCAAATCCTCCAATCCAAAAGCAATTGGGGATTATCCGATGAAAGGCTCAAAACAATCCACGCATCGACAAATCTTTTTCCAAAACCCCAAATTCTCCAACGGGTCGCTCCCATTTTTCTTCTCCGATAACCTCACTGTAATTGGAGAACACTCTCAAGTAGATGCTTCGCCTTAATCTCTACTGCACTAGTTGCTGCTCTCTGATTCGCGATAATAAAAATGTAACGACCTCTTTTCGATTTCAATTAAGGCCAAATCGGAGGCTGAATCCACGGGTTTTGGCCAAAGCCTTGAAGGATGATCAGACTGACGGCGGCGGTGGCAGATTTTCCGGCCAGAAATGGGACCCTGGCTTGGAAATTGAAGTCCCCTTTGAACAACGCCCGGTATCGAATACCCTTTCTATAATTTATTCATCATTCAATTTTATGCTTTTTCTCTTGCATATATTCAATATTCTTTTACAAATTTTGGAGATATTAAACATTGTTTTAAACTCCTAAACATTTCTCTTGATAAAAAATTGGAGTAGGGGAAGAGTGAGCTAAGAAGCATGTATATGAGACACGGATACAGTACAAGCCATTTTTTTAAATTTAGACACTAAGGGGACGTTTATTTTGATGTATTTCACACGTAAAATTTATTAGTATTATCATACATATTTTTTCAGCCTACCCAACAAGTATTCTATATATATATATCTAACATACTTGTTGATCTAATAAGCGATTGATACATGTCCATCAACAAAAGATTCGACAAGTGTCAAGACTAGTCGAAGTTGAAATGTCACTCCTTGTTAGAGAGTGAACAACTAAAAGTAGACTAGGTTATCTTTGGTAATTAAGTTAATAATATTCAAATCTTGATAAAGTAGTTTCATTTTTATATAATGGGTAGTTGCAAGTCTAGGCTAATTGGAAATAAATACTACAAATATAACAGTTAAAGCAATCGATTAGCGACTTGTTTATTGTGATCTAGCATAAGCATGACTATCCATTCTGTTATCAATTAAAATAATGGACATTATTAAAGCATATAAGTGATGAATGGCTTTTAAAAAGAGTACTATATTTTAACATTTATAGTTTTTTAATAGCAAACTGCATATATACTATTATAGTTTAGCGACATCTATCTGCTCTTTTTTATTCTTAAAATCAGGCTAAGATCTAGGAAATTGTTTGTAAAAGTTGAAATCCTCAAAATGAAAAAAAGTGGATTCAAAACTACAAGACAAGATGTCTCACAATCATGATGAAGAAAATTTGTTTAATGTATAATTGGCAGAATGCGGTAGTGTTACATTTGCATGAGACTAATCTTTAAAAATATAGTTTTCATCTAATTCCAATAATTGTAGTAGGAAAAAATAGACTTTTGCTCTCTAAGGTTTGATTTAAGTTGCATAGGGTTATTGAGTTTTTGAACTCAACAATTTTACCCCTGAGGTTTGCTTTCGGTAGCACCTTCAGTCCCTCTATCAGGGTTTCCGTTAATTTCTAACAAAAAAGATGATGTGTATTTTTTATTTAAAAAATATTTTTTTTTATTTTTTAATGATTAAAATCAAAGAAAACATGTTGATATATTTTCTTTTCCTCTTTTCTCCATCTTCTTCTTTTCTTCCTTCCTCTCGTGGTCTGTTGTCTGCAAACCTATTGTTGAGTTTGAGAGCTCACCGACCCAAATGCAACCTAAACCAAACTTCAAGGATAAAAAATGTAATTTTCAAATGAAAAAAGTTGAATTACAATATACAATTTTGATCCATGGATTTTAAGTATAGTTATAAATTTGGTCTCAATAGCTTTGAATTTTCAATTTCAAAGTAATCGTTTTACTTTTGATTTAGTTTCAATTTGATCCCATAGTGATAAAATTTCCAATTTGGTCTTATGTAAATTTAGTTAAGTCTCATAAGTCATCCCTAAATTGTGTGTTGCCTAGTTGAAAAATCCGCCTATTTCCTTCCCTCTTTACTCTTTCCTAAATCTAAGTCTTAATATAACCCAAATTTGTCATGTAAAAAAATTTAGGTTAATGTTATAATGACAAGGACAATTGTAAAGTTTTACTGAACTAGAACAACTAAATTGAAAATTATAAATCATAGACATCAAATAGAAACTTTGGCCAAATCATACAAATCAATTTGAAAGTAAGTCTAAATCTTGGAACATTTAAAATCTAAGGAACCAAATGCAATCCTATTGAATTATGATGCACAATATGTGTGGGAGTGCAGGTGAATGAATACTCATCTCTAAAAGACTCGACATTATATTCATGGGGGGAGCTTGGAGCAGCGCCTTTCTTCCTTCGCCTTGGAGGGCTTTGGCTAGGAAGCTTCATAGTGTTAGGAATCCCTGTTGCGGCCGCAAGCTTCAATCCTTCGCGGGTACCTTACAAACTAATAGTACTGAATTTGAAAAAAGCTCGTAATTTAGCGACCCAGCTTTAATTTCTGTGCTTACACTTTTGTTTGTTTAAGGAACCTTTGCGATTTGTGCTTGCTGCTGGAATTGGAACTCTTCTCCTCGTTTCCTTGATTGTCTTGAGAATATATCTGGCAAGTTTCTTCAATATCCATTATTATAGTTCTGGTTTAGGTTAAGTCATATGAATTGAACTGGCAATGGCAGTGGAAGTTAAGGGTATTATGTACAAAAGATTAAGGGTGTGTTTAGCTTTGATTTTTAAGTGTTTTACTTGAAAAATAAGTCATTTAGCTAATTTTGACATATTGAGCTGACTCAAAATGTCTTTTTAAAAAATGCTGCAAATATGCCTGGCCTATCTGCATTGGCTTTGAGATTTAGTGGTAGTTTAACAAAATGTTAGAATGAAAGATTGTAAGTTCGAGCTTTTTGCAATTCATTTCCTTATCCCTTTATACTGTAATCCATTTGTTGGGGTAGGGGCTTCTCTTAATTTTCAAGCTTAAGTAAAGGAAAGAATTAAACGTATGATAGCTTAGTAGCTTAAACTTTGAAAAGGTTTGAGAAGTATTAGTAGTTTTAAGCATAGATGATGGTATTGTGGTTTCAGGGTTGGAGTTATGTGGGAGATAGGCTGTTGTCAGCAGTAATACCTTACGAAGAGAGTGGTTGGTATGATGGCCAAATGTGGGTCAAACCACCCGAGGTAAATTCTTACCATACTTTTATTTTCTTCTCTCAACTTATCATCATGTTTAAACCCGTTTGAATAGCTGTAATCTTACTTTTTGAGGGAATTGATAGGTATGTTAATTGAGATATTATAAGGATATATTAACAATTAGTTAGAGAGTTTGTTAGGTTTGCTGATTTTAAATAGAGTGAGTATCGAGTAGAGAAAGGCGAAGGTAGACAATTAATTCTTTGGAGTGTGAATTAGGGCTTGAGAGTACTCTCAAGATTGAGAGGTTGACGAGGGTCCACATACCGCGAACACTTGATTTATCTTTCGTTATCGTTTGTCTTTCAATATATATGATGTCATCAGAATATACAAAATCTGTATGTATAATTAACCATAGTTTTGTTGGTAATGATAATTTAATCTTCTCAAGTTCTCATGTTGGTTGTAGGTTCTGGCTCGAGATAGATTGTTAGGATCTTACAAGGTATTTATCCATTACCAACTTAATACATCTTAGAGAAAACTTATTCTAATACAAAATACTATTTATTTATCTAAAACTTCAAGGAAAAAACAAAAACTGCAGGTTAAACCAGTGATCAACATGCTCAAACAAACTTTAGTTGGAACAGGGATTGTTCTTGTCTCAGGTGTATTATTTTTCATATTTGCTACACCAGTAGAGGATTTTCTTCAAACCACATTTTCGTCAAACCAAAGCTTACCATCCAGCATTAATCCAGATTCAAACATCAACAAAAAATACAATTTAAGGTAAATGGCATGACAATATCGATTGAGAGGGGTTCTTTCCATATGTTTTTCTTTGTAATTTAGAGTTTATATGTCTTTAGAAAAGACCAGTTGCTTCGGTTACCAGTTGAGGTCCTGGCCGACGATGAGCTTGCTGCGGCAGCGGCCGAGGCAGCCGACGGAAGACCGGTTTACTGTAGGGATCGGTTTTACCGAGCATTAGCTGGGGGACAATACTGCAAATGGGAGGACTTGATCAAGTAAATACAAAGCTGGGGAAGTAATGTTGACAAAAACAACTTTGGTTTCTGTTCCAAGTAAGATCACAATCCTCCTGAAGTGTTCCATTCTACATAGTTTGCCAATTAATTGTAAGTCCTATTTTTCATTAGAATGTTCATAAGTTTTGGTTGTTATATAAGTTGATGGAAAGAGAAGTACTATTGAAGAAGTGAGCTTTGGTTTACCGTAAGCTGAATAGAATAGAAGGTTGATATACATACAATACATAAAGTGCATTTTCTTTTAAAATTTTTCATATCATATAGATAAACATCATAACTTTGGTAAATTTAAGTATTACATTGAGTGAGAATGAGTAACAAAGGACGATGGATTGTTTTGGTAAATTTGTAAGCAGTTGACGTTATCAAAAGGTGATGATTCATTAAAATTTCAAACATGCCCAAATTCTTACAAAAACTCTAATATCACTCAACTTTTAAAAAATTCTCCATTTCACATTATTTATTTATCAATATTTTCTTTTGAGATATTTTCACACATCAAATTAAGTCTCAAGTTTCAAGTTTACATTAAATTTTGAATTATTTTCAACTATTTGTATTGTTCACAGTACCATTTGTAATATATATATATATATATGTCTCACCAATCCATGATGTCAAACACTAACAAGAACAGATATTTATAGAACAAAAAGGATTTGAGGTAATATAGTTTTGTTATATTTTATAATTATTTTTACTAATTTTGTAGTTCACAATCATTTGAAAATTTAGTAAAAGAAAATTTATAATTTAAACAAACCATATATGGGAATTTAAGTATGTGTCCTATTCTATGGATGGTTTTCTTCCCTAATTTATTGGAAAACATTAGGACTCAACTTTTCCACACAAATTCTATCTTATCATAATAAATGTCAAATCAATGAGATATTTGTCATCTCTTGAACCTTTTGTTTTTAGGATAATAATTGTTTTAAGGAAGATTGTGTTGTCATTTATAGATAAACCGTGATAAACTACTACTTGTATCTTTCAATGCATAGGTAGAAATCTATTTGCTATATTTATAAATTTTTTGTTAATTTTGCTAGATTTGAGTTGATACAACCCTGTAATTAATGGGGTGTTTGGGGACATGACTAAGTTATTATAGTTTGATTAGAATAATTTATGTCTAGAGTGTAGATAATTTTAGTTTGAATTATAAGTGTGTTTGGTGTGTAGACTATTTTAGTTTGGTAAGAAAATAGTAAACACCGTAGGAAAGAATTAAAAAAATAACAAATGTCAAATAATAAAAATTGTAGCAAATAATAAATACTATAGAAAATTTGGAGTTTTGAAATAGTGTTTACAGTAACTAATTAGAAACTTTTAAATAACATTTACTATAGCAAGAGGTGGTTGTTATAGTCTTAGATAATCTTTGCCATAAACTATCCTTAAGTATTGATTAATTAATATTTTTAAAGAAGTTTAAATGTAGAAAAATCTATCAATATATGATTCTATCACCAATAGACTTCTAGTAGTGATAAATTTCTATCAACGATCTAGCCTATCATTGTATTACTACTATACTCCAAAAACTAGATTTAAATTTTGCTACATCTACAATTTTTTTTTTTTACATTTTGCTATATCATTTCGTTCGTAATAGAAAAAGAAAAGATAGCATAGAGATCGATAAATGCAACATGAGTTGCACCTTAACATTACCTCAAACTTAGATAACAACAAACTTATTAAACTCTAAAATTTTGTGAAAAGATGATCAATAGATAGTAATGCAAACAATATCTAAGCACAATAAATCATGAGTTTCCATCAATTCAATCTAATTTGAATCTCTAATTACTTTCATTGTAATGCAAACAATATCTAAGCACAATAAGATCTAATAACAAAATAAAAAATAAAAATCCCAATTTATTTTTAACATTCGTTTGATGATTAGTCCCACCAAAAGAATGAAAGTTGAGCCATTGAAAACAACCTTCTTGGTTGTCCAATTAGAAGCCATATGACCTTTACACAAACCCAACCCTCTATATAATAATATATATACACTTCCTTTTTCAGCATTCAATGATCAATTGAACCACAACCACATAACAAAGTTTATAATGAAAAGCAAAGTGTGCAACCAATCCTTTTCTCTTTTGCCATAACTATACAAACCCTTTAATCATGTTAGAGAGCACCAAAAAACTGAAATTGCTTTTCCTTACCTTCATGCTCCACTCTTCTCTTCATCCCCTTTTCATCTAAACCCTACCTCTATCCTCGAAATCTTGTTTCAAATAATTGAATTTTGGCAATTGACTCGTTAAAAGTCTATTCAAACACCTTATGTTTCGCTTATGATCGACTTAAAGTCGAAATATGACCACTGATATATGGCTCAACACCTAACCTAAGCTCATATACAAACTTGTGTCCAATAAATCAAACCTAAAAGTTGGCCACAAAACCAATTCATTCAATTCAAGTCTAAATAGTGACTTAGGAATACAAAGATATGATTAAGCATTTTTCATTTAATTAATTTTTAATTGTGTCCAAAAATAAAAAACATTGCTCCAAAATATTATTTAATATATAAATCACCACTAAACCCTACAAGAATTAGTATTATTATCATCATCTCTTAGTTTATCAAAGTCTAAATCATTCACTAAAAGTAAAACTATATTTAAAAAGAAAATCTAAAAACCATACAAATTCTTTTTTGAACATTTGATCAAAATATATATATATATATATATATATCTTTTTATCAATAATGCTAAAATAATCCATATAGGCTTTGATATGACCCTTCATGTAACCTTTAGGCAAACTTATTCATAGATTCTCTCTCTCTCTCACTCTCTCATCATACTTTAGTTTTCCTTTATCTTTCTCTCTCTCACACACCCAATATCCTCTTTTTTCTCATTCACACAAACACATATATAAATCTCAACCCCTTCCTCTGTTTTTTTCCAAAGAGAAAAGAAAAGATCAGAGTGAAAGTTTGCAAGTGAGGTAATGAAGATAATAGGAAGAAGAAGCTGCCATGGAGATGAAAGATGTGAAGAAGAAGATAAAGAAGAGACCCAAATTGATGATGATGATGATGAAGAAGAAGAAGAAGAAGAAGAAGCATTGTCTCTGTGTGATCTTCCTGTGAAAGAAAAGCAGCAGCCAACGAGATCGGTATCGACCACGGTCGTCGAAACTGATCAAGACTTTGATTTCAACCACTGGCGGCCGCCACCGTCTCCTATGTTGACAGCGGATGACTTGTTCTTTCAAGGACATATGCTCCCTCTACGTCTCTCATTCAGCTCTGAAAATTCCCAGAATAATAATGGAAATTTATGGTGTAGATCGGAGTCTATGGATGGTAATAATATGTTGAGGTTTAGAAATGAAAGCACTAGTAGCAGTAGCAGTAGAAGCCATTATTCAAGGTACGTACTTTAACCTTTCATCAAACTCATCAAATTATTTATATTAATACACTCTTTTATGGCCAACTTGTGAAAATTATTGCCTTAAATTAGGCCGGTAAATTGCAATTATTACCTCCAACTTTCATGAAAAAAAAAAAAAAAAAAGAGTATTCACCTAATTGTTGAAATTGAACCGTTGCATAGAATTGAAAGTTTAAAGGTGTTTGTAATTTGGTATTTGTTAATAAAAATTGTTAGTAAGTAATTAGAATTTGGTTATGTTAGAGTTTAATTTGTTAAACTTTCTAAATAATCAATATGCATGTCTTTTAGAAAAAAAAAATATTTTGACAAATAATACTAAAATTTTAACAAATTTAATTAGATAAATTTGAATGATGTATTAGAGGTTAAATTCTAACTTTTTTATAATAGGATCGTTTTAATGGAAGTTTTTATTGTTAATGTTACTTTTCATAGATTTTTATCATGCATTCATTAATCGATCATTTCTTCAAACTTTTGTTTTTATCTCTAATTAAACGGTTAGAAACGACGATATTTCAAAATATTGCAAAAAAGAAAAAAAAGACCTTTAATGAAGTAGACGGCCATCTAAGTGATCAATCGTAAATTTATAGTTTTTTTTCTTTTCAAAAAGTTAATTTTTTTCTTATTTGTAGTTCACGAAGATAGACTACGATTGATGTAGAAAAACTTGTAGATAGTCCAAACGTGGAGATTTGAAATTTTTTATATCAAATTAAAGAATAATACAAATGGATGTTATGTGAAGAAGTAACAAATTTAGAAAAATTGTAGCAATTTTTGTTTAGAAAAAATATTGATGTGAACTTGTTTATGTTGTTGCAGGTCATCAAGTCTAAGTAACAATTCCATTTCCATTCCAACAAACTCAAAGCCAAGACCTTCAAACAACAACGTTTTCCACTCTCACCCAAGTCCAACCCCCCAAATCAGATCCTTCTCAACATCCAGCCACCGGAGCCGGAGTTCCTCTCGATGGGAGTTTTTCCGACTCGGACTTCTCCGAACGCCAGGAATGGAGCTTCACGATCTCAAAACTCGCACCACTACCACAACGACGACAACGACAACGACATCGACGGCGCATAAAACAACCGCATCAATTCTGGGTGTGGTGAGCTGCAAAAGATCAGTTGAGACAGTACCAACGACGACAGGATCGAAGAATAGAATAAGAAGGGAAAACGTTTTGGAAAACAATAAAAAGAATAACGATGATAATAAAGTTGAAATTAGGGAAAAGGAAAAGGAAAAGGAAAGAAGAGTGTCACATCGTCGAACATTTGAATGGCTAAAGCAGCTCTCGCATGCAACCTTTGGAGAAGAACAATGATAATAAATTGAGCCGTTACGTTTAATTTTGACTTAACTAACAATTTTCCTCTCCCTCATGCATGCCTTTCTCTGCTACTTTAATCATTTAAATTCCCACTTACTAATTTCGCTTTTCTCTTCCTTTTTAATTCATTGAGACTAATTGATCGATGTAGATTTGAGCTAAGTTCAACATTTTTCTTTTATTAAAGTACGGTTTGACATACACAACATTTTATGGTTAATTAAGTTGTATTATAGAGGAGATATGTCGTCCGAAAAGATAATTTGATGGTATCTTACCTACGGTAGAGAGACTTCTTAAGACTTAGTAATATCGTGTTACTATAGAGAGCGATATATCAAGTCATTCCAACTATCTATCACCAACGTTATTTCATGACTAAAATCTAACAAGGATAAAAGAAAACCCACAAAAGAGTTTGAAATCAATAATAATGAATGGAAACGACATACACAGATGTAATGGTTTATGTTTAAAATAGATTTTACTTATGGTGGGGGGATGATGATTAGGTTGACTTGGGAATTAGAAAATGATTGAGACTTTGAGTTTGTGGTGAGAGAGGAAAAGGAAAAGTATATACAATATTATGGGAAATTTTAGAAAAAGAGGAAAGTATGAGTTAAGTGGTGAGGTGGGATTTCATGATGAAGAAGGTGTGACATTTAATTTTCTTTCGTTGGTATTATTGTTTTGCTATGAAAGTGGGATTTTTATTCAAAATAATCGTGAACTCTCACGAGGCCTAAACTACAAGTTATTATTATTTTCACACCGACAAAAAGTAAAAGCTGATATGATCGATGAACAAAAGAAAATACAGAAAGGTAGAATTTTTGTTCAAAGTTAAATGCCACAAAAACTCACCTTTTTTCATCAATATATATGGACAAACAGACAACAATTTACAGTATATGTCTCTCTTTGGACCATCAAATTTCTTTTCACAAACTTCTCTCTTTTTTCAATTTACCCATCTAATTAAACATCTCTTTTACTAACTCTACCATATTTATGTTCTTCATTTCAACTAATTTAGATAATAAGAGATTTAAATGTGTTAGGAAAGACAGATGTTATTAAATTCAACCTAAAAAAGAGAAAGTTGTATTACTGTAAAGTTGGGTAGTTTCTATTGCTTTTATTTTTTCTTTCTGTTTCCTTTAATTTATTGTTTATGTAATATTCTTTGTATATTATTGTGAACCTGTGAGTTAGAAAAAATTATGACTTGTGAAAGAAAGTGTGAGAGCATCTATATTTTAAGCTTTAGTTACCCTAAAGATGAATGGATTTGTCGTGAAGAGTGACAACTAATGAAAGGTGTATGAAAATAATAGTTAGGAGAGATGTAAGCTCAAATGTATATGATATATATATGTGTGTGTGTGTGTGTGTGTAGAGAGGTATATGTTTGGCCAAAAGAGCACTTTAGAGGCTATTTTGGTTGGAAGTAGGTTTAGTGGGTGAAGAATTATTTGGAGGTGTTCATATGATCAAAGAAAGGAAGAGAATATATAGGGACATGGGGAGCAATATGAACATATATGTAAAGATGGACATTTAGATCACTAAATGGAATCAAATCTAGTTATGATGTTGATTTGTTTGTCTGCTACCAGTAATTATGGGAATGAATTTTCTTCTAAACAAGATAAAAAATGATGGAAGAATTATTAATAAACGTTAACATGTTTTTAGTTCTTAATTTACATTTAATGAATGCATGGTTTAATTAAATTAGTATTTAGATTGATTAACAAGAAGCTGATCTTTTAAGTATATATTATCTATTTCAGCATTGAAAATCGAGAGTGTTCTCCTGTTCATATTATCTAAACCAACTACGTTAAAACCTTTTTATTTATATATATTTATAATGTTGGAATGTCTTGAATTTGTTATCTGACGCTAGAAACAGAACACACAATTAAAGTACGCACAGATTGCTCTCACTTGTTTACTACAACCCTAAAGTTTAGAGAAGTGCTTTATACAAACTTTTTAACCCTAATGGCACCTTCTCGTATTTTGAAGACCCTTTTAAATCTTCAAATGAAATATACGTGGAGTGTGATGAATATATATATATATATATATAAAAGTTAAGATGGTCCACAGGGGCAGTTGAAGGATAAAAAAGAAGAAGAAAGAATCCAAAATATTCCAAATTCAAAATGCAAATAGACAAAATTGGAGAAAACAGGTTTGAATAGGTAGAAAGATTCCCAATAATGTGTAGAAGAATACTTCAAATTTTGTACTCAAAATAATGAGTCAAGTTGATGATGAAACATAGAGACTTTTATCCATTGGGTTTGGCCCAAAATGAGAACAATTGGACCATTGCTCACAATCTCTCTCTCAACTAAACCATGGGGTTATATTGTAAATAGATAGAATGTGATTTTTTTTCCATATTTGTTTTTTTCTTTTTCTTCGTTTTGTTATATTTGAAAATAAATTTTCTTGATAGGTATAGAGTTTCTTGATGGACAAAGACCAACAAAAGATCGTGGGCAAGATTCATCAACAAAAATGATATTTTGATGGCAATTAATAGTTTTGGATTTATGATAAGATTATGGAAAGACCAACGAAGAAAAATGATATCTTGATGAGTATTGTCCATAAAAAAAATCCCAAGAACCACGAAATTCAAGCTTTCATTAACGGGTTCAAATCAAAACACGATATTCATCAATAATATTCTTAATTTTTTTTTTTCTTTAACGAAGGAATGAAAAAAGATGAGTTGGAAGAAAATAATTAAAACTCGGAAGTAATATAATTAAACGGTTATTAGGTATGGTTGAATTAAAGAAGAAAAGAATAAGTAATGGTTAAAGTGGTTGGAGGGGTAGCAACTCATTAATGACTTGGCCACGTGGTTGCCGTCTGGTGGTTGGATGAAATGTGACTCTCCATCTCCATCTCCATCCCCATCTCTTTCTCTATCTCTATCTCTTTCCCTATTTATTAAAAGGTCGGTATCCTAATTCCTACATTTCACTACTCACCTCTCCTTTCTTTCTTTACTAAATCTCTACCCTTAATATCCATTTAAATATCTTCTCCTTCTTGTACTCCCTATTTTCTAAACCTAATTTCATTATATATTTCCATTTCTTTACTCTACCTTCTCCCCTACTTTTATTTTATTGTTTAGTCTTAGTCGGTAACTGTACTTGTAATCGTAATACTGGTCGAGATAGCTAATGATAATGGTAAAATTTGTACATGAAGTCATTCAAGAGTGTTGGAGAGAAAAAAATATGTTGTGTTTGTTGATTTTAGATTTAGTTGTGTACATATCTCATATGATTAGTGGACTTACGAAAATAACAACAAATATAATTAAATGAAGCCAATTTCTTTGTTAGTTAACGTAGATGATTAAAAACAACAAATATGGTTGTAACTGTAACGCTCTGAGTTTAGGAGGGAGACATGAATGAACTAATATCACATCTAAATAAGAGAGATCCTAATGACATGAAAGTATGGTTAAAAAAGGCTTGAAAATAATTTTAAAAAATTACTATCTATACTAACAAGGTGCATCTTTCTTTACGGTTGCTTGATCATAGGAACCCCAAAGTTAAGCGTGCTTAGCTCGAAACAATTATATGTTAGGTGACCTTCTGTGAATTTTTCTAGGATGCATATAAGTGATGATAAAACATTCTAAAAGAATTCATGTTGGTTTGTGGGGACGACTTTCATTTTAATAAGTCGTTAAGACAAGTAAGAATGATGTTGGTAGGTCTGTTAGGGATCCTAGGCGTGGGGTGTTACGGTAATTCAATCATATAGTGAATATCAATCGTCCTTCGTTACAACAAGGGATGAATTTCATTTTTCATCGTTGAAGCAAGCATAGAAAATGAAAGAATGAGATTTGTTTGATGATGTTTACAATAAAGAAACAAGTTGTAAGCATATAATTAGGAACAATATATTTTTTTTATTGCATAATATATACTAACAATCTTAATACCAATAATATCTTCTACTGATTTCATTTTCTTTCATTTGATCACTTTGTTTTACTCTTTCAATCTTTTGTAATATTCGTTTTTGTTTCCATTAGGTAATCAAATCTTACTCAATCATAATAAAAATCAATTACAATTCATCACCACTACCATAAAATTGATTTGTTTCCAAGTTGTTAAATGGAGTATTAAACATGATTAGAAATTCATTAGCATTGTTTATTTTCATATTAATTTGTAATGAAATTGCTATAAAGAGTTTTTATATTTGTAGTTAATTTAATACAAAATAAAGACAAAAACGCCAACTCTAATATTCTAAATAGGGTCTAACAAAAATCACGAACAAAAGAAAATTACTTAACTTTTTAAAATATGGATATGGATCTTGAGTAGTGATTTTGGATCTGGATCTAGATATCACTTTTCTCTAACGAGAGATTACAGGATGTAATTACGAATTAAGAACTGGGGACCATGGTCGTTTTTTTTTTTTTTTTTTTTTTGCAAAGTGTGATACACAAAATCAATCGTATCAAGATAGTTCCGACATATTTTTATTCCCATTGATTGATTAAACTTTCATGAGTTTAAACACATGACTTTATGTCTTTTTTCTTAGAAAAAAAAAAGAGTAAAAGTCTTTGGTACAAATAAGAATCAAACGAGGAAATAATATTAATGGTCGAGTATTCTACTATTTCTAATGTTTGTGTTGGAAATATTCATGTTCCTATAGGTACTCGACCCTAATCGGGGCAAATATTTCTTATTTAAGGGAAGTGAGGAGAGGGTCTCGTAAGAGATGAGGATGCATTTGAGGACCCAACTACATTACGATTCTTTTTAATTTATTGTTACGACAGTTTGTTACAAATAGATATAGTAAAAAGAATAAGAATATTTACTAAATATCATCCGATTTGAAATTTTGGTGAAGATGAAAAATGGAATGTGTTATTATTGGATTGTTGATGGTTATATTATTCTACCTCACAACCACACTCATAGTGATTTATGAGTTCATGATGTGCTATTTAGTTGGTTCTTCCTGCCTTGGTTTCATTACCCATTTCTATTGAGAATATATTCACCCAATCAGTTTGGTTTTCAGTACTAAAGGTTTCTTTCTTTTTTCTTTTTGAGTTCTATAATAACAATAAAAAAAATTAAGAAAGAGTTAAAAACATCCCAATTAATTTGGTTGAATATATTAATAAAATATTGATTTTGATAGATATTTTTTAGAAAAAAAGTATAGAAACAAATAGTCAAAAACGAATATTAGGATAGTAACATCTTAAAGCTTCATGGACTCAAAAAATTTAATATTTTTTAGTACAACAATTATGAAAACGAGGATTAAACATTTCACATCTTAAAAGGAAGGTTACACCAATTATAATATATGTATTATAGGTTAGGAGTGTTCAAGAAATAGTTGAAAACCAAACTGATTGACAAACCAAACAACAACCGAATTGAAATCGAAAGCATGCGGTTCAATTCAGTTTGTGTTAAATTGAAACCGCTTCTTATGCGGTTTGATTCGATTAATTAGACATTAAATCGATTCTAAAACCGAACTGAACAACCTTATTTTAATATAACTTACTTTAGAGTAGACAGTATTGGAAGTGAAACTTGAATGACATAGAGAGATGAAGACCATCCTTGGACATGCAAACCCTTATTTTCATTCTAAAAGTCGGAAAATCATGTTTTTAATTCTTATATTGGTTTAAAATTTTGCATATTATAGACAGGTATTATACAAATTAATTTAATCTATGTTTATATTTTTGTACGATTTTTATTCATGCATAAGTGGCTCAGTTTCGATTTAGTTTTATTTATGCATAAGCTACTCAGTTTCGATTTGATTTACACAGATAAGCAGTTTAGTTCGATTTTAAATGAATTTTTTTTCACTGTCATTTTAATTTCAAGCTGAACTAAACCGAACCATGAACACTCTTAGTCAACGGAGGCTCGTCTCCTCAATTTTATGCTTACAGTACCACTATCATTAGCTAGTGAAGTTAGTCTTCTGCAGACCCCTTGCTTTTATATATATATATATATTTGATTAGATTATTGGATGGTAAATTAAGAATTATAAAAAGAGAATAAAAGTATATAAGGATTGATAAAGTAGAACGGGGAGCAGTGGATAGAAACCCGGACACAACGATATTATCTGTGTAATATAAATATGTGTGACTATGGAGATGCCTCGTCGTCCACCGGAATAAATAACAACCCATCAAGAAAACGCAAACGCAACAGTTTTTCTTCAAAATCAAAGCATGGGAATCGCGGAGGATGCTCAGAATGTGAAGGTAATAGGGGCCGGACAGCAGATTGTGGTTCTAGGGCATGGATTCGGAACAGATCAATCGGTGTGGAAACACCTAATTCCACATCTACTTGATGATTACAAGGTAATTTTGTACGATAACATGGGTGCCGGAACTACTAATCCTGATTATTTCGATTTCGAGCGGTACAGAACTCTTGAAGGCTTTGCTTATGATCTTCTCGCCATTTTGGAAGAACTTCATGTTGATTCCTGTGTGTTTCTTGGTCACTCTGTTTCCGCCATGATCGGCGCCCTTGCTTCCATTACTCGCCCTGATCTCTTCCAGAAGATTATTATGCTCTCACCTTCCCCAAGGTACTTTCATTCCCCCCCTCCCCCCTGCCTCCCTACTGCCGGTATGGAATTTTTTGGTTTAATTATTGTTTTTTTATATAAATTTTTTGTGGTTAAGATGATGTGTAAACGTAGGAATAAATCATGACGTATGCGTTTTTTTAATTTTTAATTCATTATTGATAATTAAATTTAATTTATTTGCCTTCCAACTAAAATTTATTATTAATGTAATTTTTTGTATTCCATTATTATTTTGTTAAATCCATATAGTTGCAATTGCAAATGTCACTTTTTTTTAATTCAATTAGGTTTGATAATTATTTGCGTTTTTTTTTTCATTTTTTAAATTAAGCTTAAACTATATTTTCATCGGTTTCTTTTTAAACGGAAGAAATGGACGAATCATTCACACTAAAATAAATTAAAATATTTACAAGCTATAGCAAAATTTTAGTTTCTATCATTGATAGCCTTCAATCACTGTAGCATATCAATGACTATCAGTGATAACTATAGCTTATTTTTATCAAATTTGTTATTTTTAAAAATTTTCCTATTTTTATTATTTATTCCTAAATTTTTTAAATTTTATTTTGTTTTTTTTTTTTAATTTGGTAAGAATTCAAATGTTTGAATTTGAATTACAAAATTAAAATATAGCATACATCAATATGTGTTTAACTCGACTTATATTATCAACTTCAAAATCAAATGTTCAAATCTTTTACCTTTATAAAAAAAATATATGTATGTTTGAAAGCTATTTATGATTTTACGTATTCTTTGTTCGGAGTTTGAAAGCTATTTATGATTTTACATAATGGGAGGTAACTTATTTTAATGTGAATAAAATAAGAAAAAGACACAAGTTTGAGAGGACTGTGTTTGAGATTTTAATAAAAACAAAGAGGGTGTAAGGTAATCTTTATGGAAATAATTATCTAATAGTTTTACCTTTTAGTATAGAAAAAGAATTTTGAAATGATAGTAAAATCTTTGACATTTGTAGAAATAATTTTTTTATTTTTGTTTGTATGTGGTGGAAAGTTGTAAAGTTTGACCAACATTTCAATAATTCTTTAGAAAAGAATGTGTTTTCTTTTCAAAAAGTGCAAATAACTTTTTATAAAGCTTTATTATTATAAATCACGACTAAATTAGGGAAGAAAATGTTTCAATTGGCTTTTTTAAAACCAGAGTTTGGGACTTACTATGATACGAAAATTTGAGGCCATGAATTTGTTGTTATAATTTGTGATTATTATTGTCTCATTTTATAATATGAAGTTCGTGTATGGTGTGCAAACTTTTTTTTAAATAGTAACTCATTCGACCGAAATTTTAAAATTCAATTCCTTTATAAATACTTATATTTTTCACAGGTATTTAAACGATGAAAACTACTTTGGAGGCTTTGAGCAAGAAGATCTAGAGCAGTTATTCCAAGCAATGCAGTCAAATTACAAGGCTTGGTGCTCTGGTTTTGCCCCGCTAGCTGTTGGTGGCGACATGGACTCTGTTGCAGTTCAAGAGTTTAGTCGAACTCTATTCAACATGCGTCCAGACATAGCGTTGAGTGTGGCGCAGACCATCTTTCAAAGTGACATGAGAAACATACTTAGCTTCGTTACCGTCCCTTGTCACATCATCCAAAGTATGAAGGACATGGCGGTTCCAGTGGTCGTTTCAGAGTACCTCCACCGCAACCTCGGTGGCAACTCAATTGTTGAAGTCATGGAGTCAGACGGGCACTTGCCACAACTAAGCTCCCCTAATACCGTGATTCCGGTGCTTCTTAAGCATATTAAGTACGACATTGCAACCTAGTTTTGTTGTTACGAGTGTGTATATATATTATGTTTTTATTTTCTTTCATCCATGATTTGTTAGGAATGGATGTTTGGGAAACTTTACTCCATGTCGCTTCCTTCTTATGCCAATAACGTAATTGTGTTCGGGACTTCTCATTTTAGTTTTTGAAATTTGAGCCTATTTGATTTTCTATCCATTGTTTCATCGATAACATTGTTACAAATGCAATAATAAATTTAGAGGTAGAAAGAAAATTTCTATACACTTGAATTTTAAGTTGAAGTAATTACCAAATAAATGTCTTAAATACCATTAATGTAAAAAAATTAAATGGCTCCATAACCCCTCTTTTGTCCACGAATGAATTGTTTTTTCTTAAAAAATCATCTCAACAGAGTAAAATGCATACTTTATTCAAGTTCAACTCTTGTCGTCCATTGCAAATAGATTTTATTATATTTATACTTCTTTAAAGTGTTAATATACATTTAATTATTATTATTCTCTAAAAGTTCCACAATTTGCAATTACCTATCTATTATAAATTGTTTTAGAGTTTATATTTTATTTTTTTTAAGAAAATTAAAAAATTTGGAAGAACAATTTTCTAGGAGTTTGATGCAACAAAAACATAAGAAGTTGAAGATGATAAAGCATACAGAGGAAAAAAAAAAACCATAACACAGAATCCATGTCCAGTGTTGTATATATCAAATCAAGATAGCAATAATAGACATAAATTTTGAAAAACAAAAACAAAAAGCGAAATGGTTATTGAATATTTTGAAAGAAAAAAAATGTATGTTTCATTCTTAAAATTTCTCTAAATTTTAAAATATTATATTTTCGTCGTTTATTTTAATTCAAAATCTAAGCCTATATATATTAATAGAGTGATTTCAAAATAATTAGAATCACTTTTGGTATAAAATCATTTTAGAAAATACTTTAAATCATGCAAAATCATATCATCTTGAAGTGTGTGAGTAAAAATAAAATTGATTTAGAACCATCCATGTACAAGTCACGGGAAAATGCAATAACTAATTTAAAATCACACTCGGAAGGGCGAGTAGCATAAACAATAGATAGAAACTAAACTGAAAAAACGAGATATGAAAATGGTAATAAACACTTTTTACCATTAAATTAAAATGAAAACCAAAATTACCAAAACCTCTTTTAAGGCCAAAGTCACAAAGTCTCTTCAAAGTTGATATTATAAAGTATTATTGAAAGAAAGAAGATGAACATAACAAGAAGAAGAAGAAGAAGAAGAACAAACACTAAACGCCATTATCCCTAAAAAATTTAGCTTAGAACAAACCGGCAGTGATTAAAACCTGCAAAAAAGAAAACAAATCAACACAACAAAACCCAATTCAACATTGATTCATACTCAAAAGAAAAATTCATAAAATCAGACAAATTCTTACTTGGATCTGAGCTTATAATCATGGCAGTTCCTCCAAAGCTACAAGTTCCTCCACTTCTCTTGTTCTTCTGCCAGTAGCTATTGAAAGCGTACGACGCATGTGCCACCAAACTATCCGGATGAAAGCAGCTACCCTCTGCCGATATCTCCCGGCAGTCGGCGCCGCCGTCCCCACATGCGTAATCCATCGCCTGCTGAAGAATCTCCGCCGGAACGTTTGGTTTCGCCACGCACCACAGTTTTTGCACACCACCTGTTTGTGGAAATGGCGCACCGGCGTTTTGGTTTGGATTACATGGAGGTAGAGTAAATCCCATCGGCGGGCTTGCTGGTACCACGAACGGAGGCGATTCTGGAGCGGAGGCGAAGCTCCAATGTGGCGGAGATGCGATTTGGGACTCTGGTGGAAGTGGGGGTGTGGCGAGATCTGATGGCAGTGGTGGCTCTGATGTAAAGAAAGGTTCGTATTCTTTGAGTTCCATGAATGAAGAGAGCTTTCTATTAGTGGGGTTTCTTTGTTTTGAGACGCTGGTTAATAAATTCACCTTTTTTAGCTTTAGAAATCCAAATTTGTTCGTGTGGGTGGAGATGAAACTCTCTGTTTCGTGTAGAGAAATTACATTTTCAGGTAGTTTGAGACTCAATGTAGAGTTAGTACTTTGGATGAACTCAATCACAAGCTTAACCATATTCTGAATGGATTCCTCTTGAGAGTGGAAACAATCTTTTGGGAAGAGAGTAGAAACTTTGATTTGATTCTCCAAACCCCATCTAGTGAGGGAGTAAAACAAATTCTTCATAGACAGCAACACAATGTGTAAATTGTTAGTATCTAGATTCTTGTTGCTGCATAAAGAACTATTTCCCACAACAATGGTGGTGATTTTAGTGGAAGGGTAGTGAGCTAGAACAAAGGTTCTAAGCCAACTTTCCGCCATTAAAACACTGCTTGAAACTTCTGGAAGTTCAACATCAGTAACAGAAACAGCAACAGGGAGTTCAGAAGCAGACATTGCTGGAAAAACCCCTGAAGAAGCTATCTCATCCAGCTTCACAAATTGAATGGATTCTTGACCTGCAGCTGCCATGGCAGAACATTAATAAACCCACAAGACAGGAAGTAAAAAAATGTAAAGAGAGAGAGAGAGGGAGAAGCTTACTAGTAAGACCCAGAAGGAGGAAGAAGAAGAAGAAGAAGAAGAAGAGGAGGAAGAAGGGAGAGAAAAACTTCATCTTCTTCACCATTTTCTTCTCCGAAAAATGGAAAACAAAAAAAAAAAGAAAAAGAAAAGAAAAAGAAAAAGAAAGAAAGAAAAGGAAATTTGGGGAACTATGGAGAGGTTGTTGTTTAAGCAGTCCTGGCCATGTCCTCCATTGAAGGGTGTGGGAAAGCTTTATATATAGTGAGAGTAAAGAGAAAGCTTAATGAGAAAACCACTCGTCACTTCCAAATTACATGAAATGGCAAAATATATCCGTTGCTTGGGAATGGAGTTCTAAGGTGCCTCCTTGGAATTGGAATCCTAATTGGTGAAGTATTTTTAGAACTTTTACTTTTCAATGCAAATATTAAATTAGCTGAATTATAATGATGAAAGAATGTTATTTTCCTTCTTCCTTAAATGGGAATATTTGCAAAAACAAGAAATTCAAAGAAAAGCAACCTTAACTAATTGGTTTGTGTATATTGTAATTGGTAGATTGGTTTTGGCATTTAGTAATAACAGGATTCAAAATTACTCTATTCTTTCTGTTTGGAAATGAAAGCAATTGAGGGAAGTTTAAGATCATTTGTTTCGATTCATTCCATTATATATCATCCAGAATCTTATTGCTTAAATGTTATTTTGGCTTTTCAAAATGATGAAAATCATAAGTTACTCACTTGTTGGGTGATGATCAAGCCTTGCTGTTATGAGATTGTAAGGCTGTTGATTTTCTTCATTGGATTTCTCACTTTGTTGATAATGAGCAAAATTCTTTTATTTTTGGCTAAGTTTCTTGAATTTCAAAGAATTTTCTACAAATTAGACTTTGCTTCCATCATGGGAATTTTACCTTTTGCTTTCATGGATCATTGTTTTTGATTTATTATTCGAAGTGTTTTGTTTTTTTTAAAAAATAATTAGAGGAAAATTTTACCAAAAGTAATTTTAAAAAGTTTTAATGAAATAATGTAATTAGTTTTTTTATATAAAAAAAAATAAGAGTTTAAAAATATTATTTCTACCATTTTTTTTAATTTGAATCGCAAATCTCTTAATCGCTAACGGATGAGTTATGATCACTTTTGTTGCTAATAAAGTGATCAATCTTACTAACAGTTTATGATCATACGATAATAGTAAAGATATTTGTTTTAAAATTTCGTAAGTAAGAACTTCTGAACTTTTTTTTTGTTAGGTTAAGAGTACATCTTGAAAATTAGGGATGTTTTATATAATACCAAAATAAAATTTGTGACTCGAAGTTGTATTTATACATAAAAAAACAAAGAAATTTAAAAGATACACTATTTTCACCTTTGAAATTTAATAGGTATTGTTTATTATTTACATGATCATTTGTTATTTGGTTTATCACGAGTACACGATATCATTAGTGATACTCGAAACTGTTTTATATTTATGATTGTTTGATGCTCGTGTATTATGATGTCTATCATTCATTTATCATATCAAAAAAATTATAATTTTTTTTGTTTTTATCGACTTATTAGCAACATGTTTGAATTTGATTTTTTAATTAGTTCTTTAAAGTTTGGAATAGTAAAATAGAGTTGACTATCAAACTATTAGTATATATATATAATGAATATGATGTTTTTTTTTTTAATACTCAGATCCCAATTTCATAAGCTTAAATCAATTATAAAGTTTTAGAATAATGAAATATGTCATTTTAGAACTTTTAAGAATTATTTCTTTTATTAAAAAAAAAAAAGTGTTAGATTTTTTTTCTTTAGAATAAAAAAGAAGCATTTAATAACAATAATAATAATTTACACCATATTTTTTTATATAAAAAATCTAATTGCAATTAGAATGTTATGGATATTAATTTGCATTGAATTGAAAGTTGGGTGATAGAGTAAACAAGTTTTGATTTGATATGGAAAGTGTAAGATCTCCCAAAATGTCATTTCCCTGTAACGTTAGAGTAAAATCAACCGTAACAAAGATTGGGATAGAATCTTAAGGTTGAGGTGTATCAAAGACTTATCAATTGTAGCAATCCAAGAAGAAGCATTAGGTCTGCTGTTTTTGAGACTGAGGAGGGTTAGCAAAAGGGTCTATGTAAGGGGGAAGAGAAAGGTTGATAGGGTGGGAGAGAGATGTAGTGTTTCCTTCAATGAGTAGGTTAGAGGGTATGAAGGTAAAAGTAGAGAAGGAGAGAAAGAAAGGGCATTGGGAGGAGGGAGGAGGGAGGAGAGAGGAGAGAATAGGATGGGAAGTGTGAAGGCTGCACAACTTCTGATCACTCTTTATGTTCCCTATCTCTCTCTTCATACTCCATACCATCTTCCCCTTTTTGCCCCTATCAATATACATAAAGAGGAAAGGAAGACAGAGGAGATTTAGTTTGTTAATTAAAACCATAAAAAGAGGGGTTTGGTGGTGTGAATAGAGAGAGAATTGTAAGCACACAGTTGACTTACATTGACCCTTTTTTATTATCCTTTTGAGCAGAATTGGTAAGTTAAGTGGATGTTTATGGGGAAATTACCAAAAATAAGCCAAAAATGGAGGAATAAAAGATTTATGAGATTGATTTTTAAAAAGTTGATTTCTAGGACAAATTATGTGTGAATTGTCTAAATTACCCTTAATTCATTTTACCTTCCATTCCTTCTCCTCAACGCAGAAACAAAACGCAAAAAAAAAAAAAAAAAAAACACACACACACACATTCGCTTTCTTCTCCTTCTACTTCGGTGCATATCATCGCTTCTCGGATGTCGTTCGTCGCTCCTCCGGTGTGAACTAAAAGATCTGAACAAAGAGCCAAAGCTACACTTGTTACTTCTCTAAGGAAAAAACTAAACCCCCTAATCTTCTTCCTCCAAACTTTCCTCTGATTTTCGACTCAAATATTCAGCAATTTGGTGGGTAACTATTCTTTGTTTATTTCTGTTTTTCTTCCTTTTTAATACGTGAATTAGGGTTGAATCAAAAGATCGCTTACTGAGTCGAATCTTTGATGATGGCACACAGAGATCACGATGAATTAGTACATGATAGAAAAACATGTTTAAGATTTTGCCGAAATTTTAAATAGAGACCTAGGTAAGGATGGATTAGCTTAGGTGAAATTTTGTGATCATTTTATGATCGTTATAATGGTTACAATTTTACTTGTTTCCAATTCAGTCTCCTATTTTTTGAACTGAGTAAGAGGGAGTGGATGAATATTCAATGGTAGCATTAGAAATGTATTTGTTTCGAAAGCCCATATGATTTTTTTCCTTTTGGGTAGATTCTGTTTTGCAATCTGAACGGACTTTATATATAGGGTTGGTGCTTCATTGTGATTTCTTTTTTTTTCAGTTGCTGCTAAGATAATTTTGGTGGAAGAAAAGAGACGGATCAATGCCAAAGGGTTTGAAGAGTAAATATCAATCTACTTCTCATTAGGTTTTGAAGGAAAAAGAAAAGAATTGTGTTAATGACCTTGAAGGGATATTCACTAATCTTCAAAATGCAAGGAGAGTCGTACTACTGACATTGCACGTGTCTCTGTTTTACTTTCGACTTCAACTCCGGCGGACGCTTCTCCACTTCCATCCATTTCGATTTCAGGTTTGTTTTCACCGGACCTCTCCATTTCTTATCCACTCCTCTACGTTGGCAGTGTCGTATCCATCATTTCCTTTGCAATGTACTGTAATAATAGAAAAACCATACCTTGGAGTTTAGAACTTGAATTCGAACATATATTTGGTATCCCATATAAACTCTGCAAAGCTACCAGTACAATAGAATATCATAAGCTGCATTGTTGAAAGACCATTTCCTTTGCAATTTGTTGAAAGACATTATCATAAGCTGCATTGTTGTTCTCTACTTTGTTAATGTTTTTAGTGATGTAGTTCCAATAGAATACAATCTTTAGAATGCATGTTTAGCTAGTCTAGGTAGTCTACTAGGTGTTAAGGCTTTAGGGTTAGCAATTTTATTAGACTTAGCAACTTTGCCTTGAAGTTTTCCAGCATCTCGCACCTATCAGCACCTATCTCTCACCTTCCAAAATTTTGAGTAGAAGTCCCAAGATGAGAGTGTTAACCTTCCTAAACCGTTTAGAATGCATGTTTAGCTACTCTACTAGGTGTTAAGGCTTTAGGGTTAGCAATTTTATTAGACTTAGCAACTTTGCCTTGAAGTTTTCCAGCATCTCGCACCTATCAGCACCTATCTCTCACCTTCCAAAATTTTGAGTAGAAGTCCCAAGATGAGAGTGTTAACCTTCCTAAACCGTTTAGAATGCATGTTTAGCTACTCTACTAGGTGTTAAGGCTTTAGGGTTAGCAATTTTATTAGACTTAGCAACTTTGCCTTGAAGTTTTCCAGCATCTCGCACTTATCAGCACCTATCTCTCACCTTCCAAAATTTTGAGTAGAAGTCCCAAGATGAGAGTGTTAACCTTCCTAAACCGTTTAGAATGCATGTTTAGCTACTCTACTAGGTGTTAAGGCTTTAGGGTTAGCAATTTTATTAGACTTAACAACTTTGCCTTGAAGTTTTCCAGCATCTCGCACCTATCAGCACCTATCTCTCACCTTCCAAAATTTTGAGTAGAAGTCCCAAGATGAGAGTGTTAACCTTCCTAAACCGTTTAGAATGCATGTTTAGCTACTCTACTAGGTGTTAAGGCTTTAGGGTTAGCAATTTTATTAGACTTAGCAACTTTGCCTTGAAGTTTTCCAGCATCTCGCACCTATCAGCACCTATCTCTCACCTTCCAAAATTTTGAGTAGAAGTCCCAAGATGCTAGTGCATCCATGTTTAGTAAGTCTCTTATGCAATTATATTTAATTAGTTTTTTTTTATGCAGGTTTCAGTATGGCTTCGACATCAACTAACGGTCCCATGTACAAGATTGACCCTGCTCATCATTTTCAGTCTATAGTAAGTAGTTTATCACATTTAGTAAGCAGGTTGACTATGTTGTCGGATCAAAACAAGACTGTCAAGATCCTTGGGTGAATGTTGATTACATTTACTCTCCATTCAATATCCATGGCAATCATTGGATTCTATTATGCTTGGACTTGGTACGTTGTCAAGTTAAGGTATGGGATTCGCTTCCGTCGCTGACGAGTGCCGAAGATATGAGAAGCATATTAGAGCCAATTCAAGAGATGGTGCCAAATTTGCTCGATGCTACTGGATTCTTTGTTAGGAGAGGCGGATCATCAACACACAAGGAACCTTGGCCACTTGTCATTGTCGACTCCATTCCACTTCAACGCAACAATAGTGATTGTGGTGTATTTACAATTAAGTATTTCGAATATGAAGCTTCTGGTTTAGATGTAGCTACATTATGTCAAGAAAACATGTCATATTTTAGAAAACAATTGGCATTTCAATTATGGACCAACAATCCCATGTATTGACTTTTAGTTCCAACTTTTGAAGGAATTGTATATGTTCCAAACTATGTACATAAATAGTTTTATATAATGGAATGAATACCATTTTTGTTTTTTGGTATGCAATTTTTATTTCATTATCTTGGAAAATTGTAAAGTGTGCAGAACTTTTATATAATGTACAACAATGCAGGTGAGAGCAACATTTTCATGCTCTTAGAATTAGGAAGGCCAATTTATCCCACAATGTATGAAAATGGAGAGAGATGAGAGAAAAATGAAATATTCTTTTTGGAAGTGAGAAAATGGAGAAAATGGTTTTCAAAGGCCGGTGGGAGACCATGGGAAGAGCTTCAGAAAGAAATTTCAAGAAAACGAATTAAAGAATGGAAAAGGAAGAAAAAGGAAATTTCGTGAAAATGAGGGAAAATGGAACACTAGAGGGAGGGATGAGAGAAAAATGAAACATTTTTAGAAAGTGAAAAAACGGAGGGAGAAGGAGAAGAGAGGATTCATAAATTGATTTTAGGATATTTTTTAACTTGAGGGTAATATAGACTTTTTCCAACTAATTTGTCCTAAAAGTCATCTTTTTTAAAATTCATCTCAAAACTCTTTACATCCTTCCAAATTATCCTATTTTTGATAATTCCCCATGTTTATGGTAGAGAGAAGTAATAATGTATATGAAAAGGTGAAGGGTGAAGGGTGTTGAGACAAAATTAGTTAGTGGATGGAGATGGGAAAAGGGGAGAAAAGGTAGGATGGGATGAAGAGAAAAAAGTGGGGAAAGACAGAAGAAGTTGAGAAATGATGATGAAAAAAGGGGTAATATTGCAGCTTTATACGGAACCCACTAAACAAAAACCCTTTGGCTTTGCCTTTGGCATTGGCTTTGCCTTTGGCTTTGGCTTTGGCGCTTGGGGGCTTGGGGTCTTGGGGCTTTGGGGAGACGATCGATCACACTCATACGGAAGGCACCACCCCATTCCCATAGGACCCACCTATACACACACTTTTCAATCTTTTTTATTTTTTTCTATGCTAAATTACTTTTATTTTAAAATGTCTATCTCAAATATACTTTTACCATTAATTTTTAATGAAAACCGTTAAAGTTTGGGTTTAGATTTTTATGGGTTGGATGTGAATAAAAGGGACTATACAAATCACATATAAAAAAAATGATCCTAATATAAATAATAGACATGCATATTTATTTAATAATTCAAATTTATGTTTAGATCTTTTTCACATATATCTATTGAAGTTGGAATTTCTATAATGTTTTATTTAAAAATAAAATTTTAGTTTATTGAAGATGAAGCCACGTGGGCAAATGTTGCATAGAAGTCCTTTTCGACTTGGTTTACAATCCACCTTGGAATATTATGGGACCATTCAAACGTTTGTTTTACGATTGTGATAGACAAAATGTAAATGAAATTGAATTGAAATTCTCGAATAGGGTTTTAATGTCTTTGATCGATGAGCTCAACCATGTGGTTTTTCACTCAAGATTAAGTTTGGGGTAAGAATGAGTTGTTGCAAATTTGATCTCATCTCTTATTATAAGAATTTTCTCTAATAGTTTAGACTTTAATACATCTATCAATATCGATATTTTAAATCTTGACTAAAACATAAATTCTACAAAATCTCATAAAGTTTCAAAATAAAAATTTCTCCTTCAAATATACTAAAACTATTAGTCAAACAAAAAATATCTATTAATATGTGTTGTCGAATACATTTTTTATTTGACAATTAACGGTAGGATAATTACAACAATAATTAAGGGTTTTAACTTAGAATTTAGGTTTTTATTTTGGTTCGTGAGAATATTGGTGTAAATTTTGATGGACTATTTTTTAACTTTTTGTTTCAGTTCAGCTCTATTTATGAAATTTTTTCAATAGTTCAAAAGTATTTTTTAAACAAAACTTTCAATTCAAAATATTTTCAAACTCTTTTAAAAACTTTTAAACCCTTTTTTTAAAATTCTTAAAATTTTGAAAGTTTTTTTTAACGTTCAACGAAATTAAATTTGGAGACATTTTTTTTTAATTTAACCAATTAATTATTAATCTAACAAAATCAATTTTGTTAACTTCTTAATCATTTAAATGAATATATTATAATAATATCTTTTCTTAGGGAATATTTTTTATAGTTCGGTTGATATTTTATAATTTAAGCTTTTAATTATTCCGAAATTGCCCTTCTTCTTCACCTTTGTTCTCTTTTATTTGTTTCTTTTACGTTTCTCTTCTTCCTTTGCTTCTCTTCTCATATTCTGTCTTTCATTTTCTTTTTTTAATGCCCTAATCATTCTACTATTTGTACTTCATATACAATATATTACAATTGGAGGAAGTTTTGATCTTTTCGTTCTTGTGTGAATCACTCATATTTATAAATTTATTGAAATTAAGGCTACGATTTGTTCTTCCTCATATATTGTATTATTCTTCTTTTGTGAATCACTCATATTTATAAATTTATTAAAATTAAGGCTACGATTTATTCTTCCTCATTTCTTTTATATTGTATTAATCTTGATTTTAGGATATCAATGATACATTAATTGTAATATGAAACATGATAATTGTTGATCAAAGTAATTTAACTTCGTCTGTGATTGTTCTCAACTTCCTTCGATGTGTATTTTGGAGTTGATTCTGATTTCAAATTATTTTTTTTTATTGTTTTAGGTTGGTTTTATTTTAGTTTTAGTTTCTAACAATTTTGGTTTTATTATATGCATTAGTTTGTTGGTATATTTATTACGTGATTTTCATTTTTGCAAAACTTTTACCGTTCATTGTAGCTATAGTTAAATATATAATAAATTGTGTATCAATTGTATAAACTAGTGCATTATTAAGTATATAAATGATATAACTCAATGTGTCCTTATGAAGTATATCAACTATATATTAGTAAATTATATCAACATATCGGTAAAGTGAATCATTATCAAGTATATCAATTAAGTTTACAAGTGTATATCAATAGTGTATCAAGTATATTGACAGAACTTCAAGTATACCAAATGTATCTAAGCAATCTAGTGTATCAATGAAGAATTATTAATTGTATATGCAAGTTTGTAATTTCCCATTTTCAGATCAAATACTTGAAGTAACATTTCAAGTGCATTGACAATATATGAAAGTATCGACAATTATATATAACAATAATCAACATTGCAAATACATCAACAATATCTTACAACTTACAACATTCAATCAATAAATTATTTTGGAATAAAAGTACATGTGGTACATTTCAAAAGTATCAGGTGTGTCTAAGTGTTCATCAACAACATATCAAATGTACATCATCAAGTGTATCAGGAGTATTAAGGTGTTTCATGTGTATTGAAAGCTATAATGTGTATCAAAGTTATGTATTTGATAAGCGCACTTGTGACATTTTACATGGTAAAAGACGACATGGCAAAAAGTTTTGTGCAAAAGTTTGAAGACTATTTTGTATTAAAATATTTTATTTGGTGCTATTATGTAATTAAAATATACTCTTTCAATTAGAAGATATTATCTTATTTCATTTGAATACTCAAATCCTGTTTACCATGTATTTCGGGATCCTTGGTGTTTTTGCCTGTGTGTAGAATTGGCAGTTGAACTAACAAAAACCTTTGTGAAGTAATCAAAGGAACATGCAAGTATTTTAGATTGTTGTGAATTTATTGGTTGTTAGTTGTGTCGGTGTTGAAGAACAGTCTTTATATCTGTTGGATGAAGAAATAAGGAGCCTTAATCCGCTATTTGACGAGAAACGTGATTAAGGGAGAGAGCATTATACAACATTAATATGCTGATCAATGAGAAACATGATTAAGGGAGAGATTTTCATTCACCTAAATCATCCTTGAGATAGATTAGTGATAGATTTGCTTGTAGTGGAGATCACTCAAACTCTAGAGTGAATAATAGGTGTTTTAATTTTTGTACTTAAAATCATAATATTATGATTATGATTCATAAAAAAAAAAAACAAAATCTCTAAACTGACTCAGGTTAAAGATCCCCAGACGTAGATGTGCATCTTCTGTCTGAGAGATCTTCTCAACCACGTTGTTTACTCGATGTTAAATGGGTCAATTTTGGTCAAATCGATTTCTCCAAACCTTTTAATTAAACTAACCAAATTAAATTAATTAATATTTTAAATATATATTTGGCATGTGAACCCGATCCTCATCGTTACCTCGGTCCTTTTTAGGCTGGTTGGCCAACCAGCCATTGATTTTGAAGGGCTTAAAATTGACTACAGTTGGTTTTCAATACGAGTGGCTCACCCTAGGAAGGATAAGTGGGGAAAAGAAGAAAAAGAGAAAAACATGCCATTATTGGCAGTTGGTTTCCAACAAGGAGTGTTGACATGAGGAAGAACATGAGGGAAGACGAATTTTTAAAAAGATCTCTTTTGTTTATTTATTGCTTTTAGTAAAACACAAAGTATAATTCCAAGAAAAGCATGCTTGTTCATATCTTTTCCAAGGGTGTTAATACAGTCCTCAATACCAACAATTCCTTCCTTTTTTTCATCAAATATATATCAGATATTATGTCGATCCATATATGTTTCATGTTGAACACTTTTCTAAGGACAAGAGAGAAAGAGTTGCCTTCTCTAGAAAGAAGGCAACCATGACACAAAAACTCTTCACTACTCCTAAACACATTTACACATAATCTACTCAATAGATGTTAAACATTAAATTAGTTGAAAAGGGTACCTCGTCATTCGTTATGTCAAAGGCCTAGTTGAGCGTGGATAATGATTTCCATGTTTAGGAGATTCACAATCACCTTCATGGAGACCAAACAGCCCATGCATTCCCATAAATCTTGAATTATACCGTTGAAACATTGATGTTTCATCGTGTACTCTTGGCAGTGAACTCAAGAACACAGGTCTAGTTTGACAAGGTTGCTTTCGAGGGTGTCTCATTGAACTCTTTTGAAACTTACGTTTCTTTTGCATCTTTTGCGGTCCTTGATGTTGCTGATGGGGTTTGTGGGTAGAAGAAGGATGTTTTCGGAATTGATGGTGTTTTGGGTGCGATTGTGGCACATCAGACTTCTCCCAATTTGGCAAAACCTTAGTTGGATTTGAGCATTGTGCTTCGGTATAGGCTTTAGATGGTTGTGGTTTTGAAGTGGTCAAACTTGTAGGTTGACCATTGCTATTGAATTTCAATCTTCTCATCTCTTCAAGTGAAACAACTCGGGTTTCAAGCACTTGAGATGAGATTTCAGAACTGAGATTGCAATCTGCTATGCATGAGATTACCGACTTTACAGCATCTATCTCCTTATCAATGGCTTCATCCTGTTGCAGTCAGAGTAACCTTTTAGCAAAGAAAAAAAAAACATTTCTTTTCCATGTTCCTGCTTTTGTTATCAATAGAATAGAAGGCAATGTTCATCTTTGAGGATTCCTCTAGAACAGAGAACTAACCATGGCAATGGCAGTAGGTACATCTTTTTGACCTTGATTCTTCTTGCTGGCTAACACGGTGGCATTCCTTACATCTCGCAAGTATTCATTCAGGATCTGTACGGGTCGAAAGAATTCCAACTTGAATCCACATACAAACCTGACAGCCTTGACAACTTGCTTTGTTCCAATAAGGTTTTGTACAATGTCTGCAAAATAAAATAAAAAATTGGGAGTCACCATTAGAATGTGATAGGCACGGTAATGTTCTGAGTTTGCAGTTGGTACTTGTTACAAAAATTGTTGTAAACAAACAAAAATCCAGTTGTTTCTCAATATAATCTTTAGGGAAAATATCAATTTAAACTCCAAATCTTGGGATCACATGAATTTAAACCCTAAATTAATAGTTTATCAATTAAGGTAGGGTCCTCTCCACCTCTAAAAAAGCCAAAGAAATCGACCCTTCTCCCCATCAGGGTTGAGAAAGGACTCCTTAAGCAACGCTCCCACATCTATGTGGCGAGCCCCTAAAACGAGCCTTGAATCAAACTAGAAAATCCACAATGCCCAATAATAGGCTTCCAGCGTTTTTAAATGCCAAAAACGCATTAAGGTGCATTAAGGTGCAATGGCGCTCGGCTTTTTTCTTTTGTGAGGCATGCTACACATCAAAATTAAATGAAAAAGCCTTAAAGCCCTGCTTTGAGCCTTGAAGCTTTCACAAAAGGCACACAACACCTGAGCATGCCTTATTTTGTAAGCTTATCCTTTCTAAGACGAGGCGATAGACCTGCGCCTTGAACCTAAGCGCACGATCGAGAGGGCTTTTTATAACATTGGGTCTTTCTTCGAGAAAGAATGCAATAGAAGAGACCCACAAGAAAAGACATTTTCTTCTTAAGTCGATTTTGTAAGACTTGCCCCATTAAAGAACCTCATTTTACCCCTAAAACGAGCCTTGAATCGAACTAGAAAACCCACAATGCCCAAGTATAGGCTTCCAGCGTTTTTAAATGCCAAAAAGCGCTCGGTTTTTTTCTTTTGTGAGGCGTGCTACACATAAAAATAAAATGAAAAGCCTTAAAGCCCTGCTTTGAGCCTTGGAGCTTTTACAAAAGGCACACACCTGAGCATGCCTTATTTTGTAAGCTTCTCCTTTCTAAGACGAGGCGATAGACCTGCGCCTTGAGCCTAGGCACACGATCGAGAGGGCTTTTTATAACATCGGATCTTTCTTCGAGAAAGAACGCAATAGAAGAGACCCACAAGAAAAGACATTTTCTTCTCAAGTCGATTTTGTAAGACTTGCCCCATTAAAGAACCTCATTTTACTAGGAATATTAATCCTCCTCCACCACAAAACGGAAAGACAAACAATCCTAGGGGAGAAGGATCGATCAACTTACGAAAGAAAGACTTGGACAAGAACCAATCCAAAGGATCAAGATTCCAAAACCTCACATCGCTTCTCCCTTCCTAAAAAAGGGGCTCTCAAGTAAGCAAATAATATCAACCACCTTCATCATTTTCAGCATTTCCCCATTGGAACGAGCACGGCAGAATCCAAAAGAGAAGGAATATAAACTCCCAAACCACACAAGAAAATCAACAACAAAATGGTTTTTGAAATCCAACACATTACACAAATGATTACCGACGGATCCCTAAAGAAATAATTTTTGAAAACTTGATTTGGTTGTGAAATTTGACTTATAATTCACATAAACTATATATGTTTTAAAAAGGTGAAAAGCCTACCAAGAGGTTGGGAGGAAACAAGCATAAATTTACCAATAATGAGTTAAGTGATATATAATAAATTTTGCCTTCAATCACTAGCTTAAGCTTTTAGGTTGAATTGGTGGTTTAATAATGATACCAAACCAATTGGCAATATGAGGAGTAGCCCACCTATCTAATATCTTATGGAGAGTGTGAATCTCTTTGGTTTTTCCAATGTGGGACTCTCAACATTGGAATAAAACAAAGCCAACATCTTGTAAAATGAGTAGACGATTTTGAAAACAAAACATGAACTAAATATAATAAGAAACACAGAATAGTTGCACCCTATAGGTAAAATGACATCACAGTTTTAGGAAAACAAAAACGGGATAGGATACAAAGAAGACTAATTCATGAATCATGGAATTTTTTTCACAAAAAGATATAAAGCTCCAATGTCGATGCAAGTTGAGTATCAACATACTTGAGTGCAGGAATTAGAAATGAACATAGAACGAAACTAACCTTGTATCTGTTGTTTATACCCAAACATCAAACACAATTCCGATGCCTGTTCATGATGCACTATGTTCTCAAAGAGCTTCAAAATCTCATCCCCGCTGAATGAAGTTGTCAATCCATAAGACACTAGAAGTTGCAAGAAGCCAACAGCATCCATAGACCCATTTGTATCACTTCTCATGTTCTGTTTCCAGTCAATTGCAATCTTCATTGCATCTTCTCTTTCCTTTGGACCAATACTTGGTGAGATTTGCTTTAATTGTTTTAAAAGAAGTGTGGACCACGTCAAGAAATTTTCTTTAAAGCCCAACTGTTCTTTCTTCAAATGTTGGTGAAAAGAACCTTGAATCAGATCCAGGACAAGTTTTGCTGGGTCTAATGACTGTTTAAGAATAGATAAGATTACACTTGGTATCAACTTTGATCCAGTCAACCTCTTTTTGTTCAGAAGTACATATAATCTCTTCTCGTTTGGTTCCATGCTGAGCTGCTCGTTTTTTGAGGAAAAGACCAGCCCTTCGTTAGGTTGCTCTAGTTCAACAAGGGAAGGAGTAGGAGTTGCATTGACCTCTTAGAGAAACAATTGGTAAAGAGATTAGAAATTTAAAAACCAACCAGCATGAATTAGTATTTGATTTTAGTAACGGCATGAAAGAACTAGATAGCCTTCACAATTGGAGATACTGTGAAGACAATAGGATCAGTGACAACAAAACTTACTTGGGGTCTGAAGCATATATAACTTATAGCAAAGGTAAGGGGAGAAAAACGTAAACAGTAGAGGATAGCCACAGAGATCTAAAAGCTATGAACCCTAAAGGCCAAAACCATCCTGAATACATAAATATGAAAATACAATTTGGGTTTTGGGGGCAACCCGCACTAGACAGTCTCCCTTAGACCCTGATTCATAACCTGAGCCAGACGACCCCTTGATTCAATGCATTCCAAGGAAAGCAATATCAAGGTAGTAACTAGGATAACTATACCTCCGAAACTATTTTGCCAACAATTAATAATAAATGATAATAAAGATGGCGAGAAAAGTATATACCAGACGATTTATCTCCAATTCCAAGTGCTCGGGATAACTCAAATGCTTGTTTATATTGTGAAACAGAATTCAAAAGAATTTGTAGTTCACCCGCATTAAAATTGGAGGCCAACCGAAAATTAGCAACAAGTAGCAAGAATGCCACTACCTCCGCATGGTTCTCAACTGGCATCACCAGTTTAGCCTTCCACAGGCCTGCCAGCCTTAGAGCTTCTTCTTTCAGTGGAGGTGTGATTTTGGGTGAGAAGTTCAATAATAGTTCAGACAGAAAAATGCATCCCCTTTTCACATTATAAAAATCGATTTTTGCATCTTTAGACTCTGTATGTGTAGGGTAGAACCATCTCATTGCATCTAGAACCAACTTAGCAGGATCGGAAGATGCTTTAAGTGTAATCATCAGTTCCGCTCGCACCAAATCATGCAGTTTCAAATGCTCACATAAGAGAGCTAACAAAAGCTTTCCATCCAAGGCAGATCCAGTAGGAAAATGCAAAGTATTAGAACTGCCTGCCGGTTTGCAGCCTGATTCCTCAGTTTTTACTTGTAAGTGAAGATTGTTTGGATCATCTATCAATTTTACTTTTTCGTTACATTTTTGTATCAAAGCTCTGACTAGATTGATTTCTTTTTCTTTTGATTCAAGTTCCTCATCCGGCGCTTTGTGTTGTATTTCCTTTAATCTTAGTTCTTCACGGTCTTTTTCCAGCAATAAAATCTGCGAATCCATGTCTGCTTTTAAAGATTCAATCTCTTTTAGATACAGGCTCACTTTCTCATCTTTCTTGTTGAGCTCCTCCATCCGTCTCTTAAAATTGTTTTCTACATTCTCGAGATACTTTGAGCGCTCTTCTATGAATTTCCTCAACGCATTGAAATGCTCTTTTTGAGATTTTAGACCTTCAAGGCATTTATCAACTGTCAAAGAAATGGAACCGTGTTGTTCCACCACTGATGAAAAGTCATTAGAGTTTCCATCCACTGTTTCTTTCAGCGAATGATGGTGATTCTCCTCCAATTCCCATTCCTTTGAGCATTCGATGATTGCCTTTTCTATCGTACTAACATAATTTGTAAGCATCATGACAGCATTCTGACAATCTCGAATAGATTGTTGGGTGCCATCAAGTTGCTTTTCCTGCACATCAAGTTCTTTACTATGTTCCTTGATACAAGATTTGATGGATTCTAATTCTGATTCCTTTGATAACAAGTCCTCAGAAAGAGCCCCCAACTTGCTCCACATAACATCAAATTCTTGCTCTTTAAGATCAAGCTCTTCAGTCCGCACTTTTATAGTCTTTTCAATCTTGTCTAATCTTTTCTCCTTCCACTTCGTGGCAATCATATTTTGAATTGTCTCAAGCTCCTTTTCTTTCAATTTGAGTTCTCCATTGCTATCTTTAATTGCCATTTGGATTGCATCGAACTGCTTCTCCTTGATTGCAAGCTCTTCTTCATGATTTCGAAGCAATGCTCTTATCGATTCAACACTCTTCTCCTTCAACTCACATTCCATTAATCGTTCTTCAATTAACTGCATTACACCATTTAATTTCTGTTCTTTCAATTCCATAGCATGCTCACAGTCGTCAATCCTCTCTCGAACCATCTCAAAATCCTTCTCCTTCTCCTCAAATTCCTTCTCCAAATCCGATAATCTCCTGCATGCTCTACAAAGCTCATCTTCTTTCATCTTAATATCCTTCGACAAAACTCCCAATCTCTCATGCATTAATTCCAACTCCATCTCTTTTCCCTTAACCGCACTATCACACTTCACAATCAAACGATTCAACTCACTGAGTTCATTCTTCCTCAACTCAACCTCCTTCGAACATTCCAAGATACACTTCTCCAAATCCACTAACTTCTCTTCCTTCAACGCAATAGCTTTCTCCCGGCGCTCAACCTCCTCACACTGAGTCAAAATCATCTCACGTGTAGATTCGAAGTGCGTCTCCAAATCTTTCCATTGAAGACTGAAGAGAAGAAACGAAGAAGCTTCCGAATGTAACTGCTCGTGAGCTTTGCAGAGATTACTCTGCTTCCACTCAGAAAGCTTCATATTAGAAGCAACCCTGTCCATATACACAACTGCAGAGTAGTTATTATACAAAAAGAAAAAAGATCAAAACGTGGAAAGAAAGAAAAAAGAACGTAAAAGAAGAAGAAACGTATTAACAATGGCGAAAATAGCGATAGAAAGAGAGTGAAACCCTAGATATGGGGACATGGAAGAGGTGGTCAGAGAAATCGGAAGAGGGAGGAGAGTGGTGACGAGTGATGAAAGAAAATGGCAATGGTTTCTTGATTTTCTTTCTCTCTTTCTCTCTTTCTTTTCGTTTCTCCCACGAGTCCCCATATTTATACAAAAAAAAAATTATAATTAAAGTAGGAAAAGATTAGGATTAATTAATTTGATTAATTATTTAATGTTATATTTTGTTTCCTAAAGTAACTGACCGTACGGAGATCACGGATTGTGTGATTACTTTTTTATTTATCCGTTTAATTCCGATAACTTAGGGGCTTTTCAGATTTTGAAAAACTACTAATTACATCATTTTAAGTCCTACACTTTAGGATTTATATCAATTTTAACGGTTGCATTTATTCCATTTATACTTTTACTTATATAAATTTATCCATTTAAATTCCTTAAGCATTAGAATTAGTTTAAATATAATTGTTATCTTCATTTATATATATATATTACATAAATTTCGGACCGTCAGTATTTTTTTCAACCAGAAAATAAAATTTTAAAAGTATATTTTTAGATAATGAAAATTGATCAAATATTTTTAGATTTGGAGATTTATATTTGGATACAAATTTAATCGTGTATCAATATCTAATAAAAAAAATTATGTTAGATTAACGTTTAGATTTATATTTGGTATGTTTAGCTTGGTAGCTTAACCAAATCTAAATTAATATTTCAATATTTTTGTTCAAGATTATATTTGATACACAATCTATAAAAGAAAGTGTACAAAAAGGAAAGACAAAGCAATTTTGTTATAAAAATTAACCCAAATATTTTGCTATTTTAATAACACTTTTCAAAGTTGTTGTTATTATTATTATTATTTAATCAATTAAATTAAATTTATTTACAAAATATGAAAATAAAACTTTCAAATATCACTTATTAAAACTATTTCTTTTTTTAAAAGAAATAAATATGATCCTCACGTTCCTATAAAATATCACTTATTAAAATTATTTCGTAAATGTTTTGGGAACAACATATACTAAAATATCACTTATTGAAAGTATTTCATAAATATTTTGGAAACAACATATACTATTATATACCTTTGCATAATCTAATTCTCTTATGTAATTGAGTAGATAATTTTAATAATGTTATATTAATAGTGTTAGTGCATATTCGTTTTATTAAATTTATTTCTTTTCTTATTTTTGTTTTTTTGAATGTGTTGTCAACCATATATATTATTATATTCCACTATATAATATATTTTTGTGATGTGGTTTATTATAATATATACAACTATATAATATATTTTTGTGACGTGGTTTATTATAATATATACAACTACATATTTTTAATAATACATGACTTCTATACAAAATTAAGTATGAATGCATACTAAATCTAAATAAAAATAATCAAGTATATAACAACATTTAAAAAATTCCGAAACAAAATCTATCCAATTTTTTAGAAAATGTTGGTGTATACTTTAATTATTTTAAATATAATTGATATATTTTCTATCATCCTATAAAACAAGTTATCTACAATATTCTCAAATCTTTTTCGATTTTAGATGCATATCTGTATATTAATTTATTTGTCATGTTGTTATGTTTTTAAAAAATTGGGTGAAGAATTGTCAGATGTTTATAAATTATAACGATATTATAATTGGAGAATATAATACTTTTACAACTATACAAATTTTCCTATATTTCTTTGGAGACGAAGATTTGAAACAATATATCATATGGTACAACATTTGTCTACCAACAGGAAAACCATATACTCATCATAAATTAAAGTCAAGTATATTAATTCAAAATTTCAATTCAACTATACTTTTGGTACATCATATCATTAGTTTCTCTTTTTGGTACATTTGACCTTTTAAAACCACTAAACATAGACACTAAAAAAATTGAAGAACCATTTTGGTCCTCCTTTGGACCAATTCTTCCAAGAAAAAAAATCAACAGCATAAACTAATTTTAAGATCTGTATAAAAATCAAAATGGAACAAAACTCAGTTATTCAGAGACCAAACCATTCATAAGGTAAGAATCAACTAAACCATGAAAACATGAAAACATGAAACATGAAATAGAATGCAACGACAAACGCTATGGTTCAAGTCTCATTTGAGAACCTGAAAATGTAAATCATCAATAAACATATGAATAAACTTCTCTGAGAAAATTCATATAAATGAACAACTATGCACAGCATGCCACATCACACTCTAAACATATTGTACTTACAAAATAATACAAAGGAATACAAAAAAAACAAGCCCACATAAGAAGCCCTCAATGGCCTAAAAGCTATGGGGAGATTGATATGAAATCTTTCCATTTGAAAAAGAAAGAACCCAAAAGAGAACAGTGACAAAATACAAGTATATACATCATATTAACTTTTTTTTTGAGGAAAAGAAGTTCAAAATCAGAGATACAAATGATAATTGATTCAACAACTAGACTGGAATATTTTACAGAACCTAATCAAATCTTAAGTATTTTTTTTTTTTTTTTCCTTTCCAAATGTTTCACTCTGCCTTCCAACTTTTGAGGAAAATGTAGTGCAAAAAATCAAGGAACAAGAAACAGCTTCACATGCATTATTTGTTACATTAGATGTACATGAATTCTCATACATCTCAGATGGCATTTTAAGATTTGACATATAAAAGAATTTACCCTCTTCCTGAATTGCCATGTCTCTGGCTTCTGAAATGGCTTAGAAGTGCTTGGGCCTGCGAGTAGTCGTATAGTTAGTTTTTGCTACAATGTCTAATAATTCACTTAAACTATTTTTCTATGTATTCCTTACACTCTAACGAGATTCTAATACTTCGCCAAACTTTTACTAGTTTTCGTAAAAAATTCTAATAATTCACTAGTGATATTCTATGTAACCCTACCCACTTGTGAAGATTCTAATACGCCCCTAAGCCTTTACTACTGTTTCGAGGAGGTGCTGTCATTTACTCTGTTAACAAGTTTAATGCTTGTCCTACTAATGCTTGAATATGTCCACAACCACCCTCTACATCTAAACATTAAGACCTCATTTAGTACCCTTTTCCTTTCTTGTTTCTGGTTTTCTAAAATTAAAGAGAATGATTTGAAGTATTGAATTCTTGGCTGAATTTCATAAAAGAAAATAAATAATAAATAACAAAATAAAATAAAACTGCATTCTTTTAGTTTCAGAATCGGGCTTGGTTTGTGAAAACATAGGTAAGATGTAGATAACAAGTCAAGAAATTAAAAGATTTGAGTAAGCTTAATCTCCAAAAACAAAAACAAAAACAAAAAACAAAAAACCAAATGGTTACTTATTTTTAGAAACCAAATGGTTATCAAAAGGGGCCTAACATTAATGGCAAAGCACGAGATTTAAATTAAAAGTTTAAAGACCTGATGAATGTTTCATGAAAGATCAAAAGTAAGAAATTAGCTAAACAAACAAAAACTCTAAAATTTAGAAATCAACTAGAAACTTTTTAAAATACTGTGTTTCAAATCTATACAACCTTAAAAGTTCAAGACTAACCGATAATTTAACCGTAAGATATCAAAGAGAAGATTAAGCGATACAGATAGATTTGATGTACCTTTTCTTTAGCTCTAGCAGTGCCAGATTGAGACAATGCCACTAATGGTGGAACAGCTCCTTCTTGGAGCACCATACTGCAATGCCTATTGCTTGTTGTGCAAAGCTGCAATAGTGCTGCTGCCGCATTTTCTTTTCCTCTTGCAGAACCCAACTCAACGACTTCAACCAGAACGGGAATTCCACCTTCCTGGCCAATTGCAGACCTACCCTCAGGAATCGTGGCAAGATTTGCCAACACAGCAACAGCCTTGTCAACCATTCCTGCTGCTGGGTCCATCAACTCCACAAGATGCCTCACAGCTCCAGCTTGTACAATTCTAGCTTTGTTCTCATGGAATATTGACAAATTAAACAGCGCTGTTGCTGCATCCTTCTTTCCCCTTGGAGTTCCATTGCCCAATAATTCAACCAGAGGTCCTATTGCCCCAGACCTTCCAATTTTGACCTTGTTCTCTTCAATCACTGAGAGGCTAAAAAGAGTTGCTGCTGAGTTCTCCTTTGCTTCTGGGCTCCCAGTTTTAAGAACATGAATCAAAGGTTCAATGGCATTAGCCTGGGCAATTGCGCTTTTGTTATTATCATTGATGGATAAGTTTAGAAGTGCTGTCACAGCATTCTCCTGGATCTTAGAGTCTTCGGAGAGGAGCAAACCAACCAAATAATCAATGGCCCCACATTGGGCAATTACTATCCGGTTGTCCATATTATGCTTGGCCAGCAGCCGCAATTCAGCTGTAGCACCTCTTAAAGTGTCAAGTGAACTGCTTTTTAATTCCTCTACCACCTTCTGAACTTGTGCTTCAATAGCAGAAAGATCCGGCCTTGTCTCATTAGCAGATGATGTAATTATTCTAGAGGCAAACCTCTCTGACGGCCGGAGCCACATTGTATTACCTCGAGGCCTTGGGTGGTCAGCTAGTCTGGGTGGATGCTCCCGCTCTGGTTCTCTGTGGTTGGTTGTTGGGGTAGCAGCAGCCAAGGGCTCTGATTTACTCTCCCCAGCAGCATCACTGCCATAACCTGTCAGATTTGTTGACAAGTGAGTTGCTTCATTGGCTTCTCCTGAAGTTCCCCGAGAGTGATTAGCATTTGAGACTCCACTAGAGGTGGAGGAAGACCTGTTATGACTATGAGACGGTTCATCCTCACCACAGGAATTTAGAACATTGGTTCTAGATGGTGACATAGATGGTTTAGCAACCGGATCACAACCATTTTCTTCCAGTTTGGCCATTTGATCTTCTGAACTTGAAAGCAACAGTCTATCAACTTCAATCGCTCCTTCATCTCCAGCATCATTTGACAAGGAATCCTCAGACAGAGAGTGGGGGAGCAAAGAAGAACTTCCATCTCGATGGGTTCCACCAAGTGAGTTCGAATTCTTTCCTGAACCTGCAGACCTGGTTGACTGAGGAGACATTGGTTGGTAGCCAGGGGAATGAGGAAAAAGGGGTTCTCGATGGGTATCAGGCTCAAAGCTCCCAACTAGAAGAGGAGAAATCTGGTTTAAGTTCACTGACTTTGAGGGATCAGACAATTTCACATTGTTTGTGTCACACCAGTTTGCAATCAGAGCCTTAACAGTGTAATTAGGTATGAGATTTGTGTGAACCAATGTCTGTCTAGTTTTTGGGCAAACGTTGAGACCCTGATCAATCCAATTTTTAATAAACACTCGCTCATAGGTCTGCCCTGATGCTACAATAACTGGATCTGTCATTAGTTCTAGAGAAAGAGGACAGCAGAAGTCAGGAGGTATTGATACAGGACTAGAACTTTGGGACTGCTTTATCATAATAAGTCGTTCATGCATACGGGTTACAAGACCAATCATTTGATCAATGTCCTCTGCTTCTCCAGTATTTTCAGCTTGTTCTGCACTCTCTTTCAATTTTTCAAGGGCCACAGCCTCAATTAAGATCGCCTGATTTGATCTCAAGCTTAGGGAATCCGCAAGTTTAACCAAAACATCTGAGCTGGGAGCAATGCCATCTACTTGATTCCTTATGGCATCTTTGATAACGGAAGATATTTCTTCCTTTCCAATATTCTTAATTTTTTGTACGCAGTGCTGTAATAATTAGTTAAGCAAATAATTTGTCATTGATACTCAGTTTACAACTAAAACATTAATCGGACAGAAAGGGGAAAAATAGAGGCTGTCCATGCGTTGATTTTCACCTTGAAAGCATTTATACTCCATTGTAAAAAGCAAGGGGAAGTGGTGAATAAGCTCAATCAATATCACGGCAAAAAGTTGAAACCATAAATCTTAAATCAATCATTACCTCAAGAGATTTTGAACTCAGCTCCTCCGGAAGATTTTCATTTGAAGACTGAAGAAGCTGGAATATATCCAAGCTAAATTTCCCAATCTTTGATATCAATGTTTCACTTTGCAATACCTTGGATCATACACCAAAAAGGGAAGGAGAGAGGGACACCGACAAATTAGTAAAAAGATGGCGACAAATAATTTTTAAAGAAGAATAACTAGACTACTATTTAAAAGAAAAAAAGACGCATAAAAAATAAAGCCTACAAAAAGGTTCCAAACTACCAAAAATATAAAAGGGCTCGGAGGCCGTAACCCATGTTACTATTCGTGAGTATAATGTCAAACCATATAATAGTCCAACCAGGTGCAAAACTGACAAGTCATGGTTATACTTCAAAGGTTATTTTCAAGAATACAAAAATTTCAGATTAATGTGGCTAAGTGCACTAGACAACGCCATTTTGCTTTCAATTTTCTACATTAAAAAAAGGTGATTTTCTACTAGTATCTTAGTGTGTCTTTTAGCTTTGGATATTAATATTGACCAAATTTCCACAAAAAAATGTTATGGTAAAAGTATGGGCCGTCTCACCCATTCACCAGTTTAGTTGACCAAATAACAGCTCACAAAAGAACTGTGTTTGATATCCAAGTGATGGTTTAACCCCAGTTTTCACCCAATCCTATCAAGGTAATCTTTGCTCCATCATATCCAAGCTGACTGTTCTTAAATGAATGAATACAACAACACACTTCACTCTTATTATTGAGACAGCATACACCAGCTTGACAGCACATATCTACTGGGTTAAACAATGAATCCATCAATGAATCTCTTACAAGTGAGGAACTCTTTCTCACAAGTTCCAGCCCATTTCAAAATCTTCTTCAAGAGTTCTGCCTATGTTAATTGCAAAATACTACTCAATTAAGGATACTTGTGAGAAAGAGTTCCACAGCAACCAAACTCTTATCTCTGAAACTAAGAGCCCACAAGCCATTTAATGTATGCATTTCTACACTGTGATGATATCAAAACTCTACTGTTTTCTCTCTCCTTTACCAATATCTTCTTGCTTAGGTCGTTAAAGTCACATTTAAAACATCATACTGCTGGATCCAATGATATTTGGCATCAATAAAACCTAATTGTTAAAACCACGTTTTATAACCATTTGGTATTTTTGTTTTCAAGATTAAACTTATAAGCACTACTTTCACCTATTGATTTCTTGACTTTGTTATGTATTTTTCGTCCTATTAGATTGGAGGGCTGTGATGGAGCCAACCACTTTGTTATGTACTCTTCAGGAGTGTTTTACTTAAAAGTCAAGCCAAGTTTTGAAAGAAAAAAAAAAGTAGGTTTTGAAAAGTTATTTCTGTGTTTTAAACTTGGATCAAATTCAAATGTTTCATTAGGAAAGATGAAAACCACGGTAAAGAAGTTGTAAGAAAACAAGTAAACTTTTCAATAGTTACTACTAGTATCTTAGTGTGTCTTAGTATATAAAAAAATTAAAACAATAAAAAAATAATGAAACTTAATAAATTAATTATAGGACAAAAAATACATTTTAGTAAACAAGATTGTTCTTTCAAAACTAGGTACTCAATAAAATTATTAGGCCCTAAACCTTACACGTGAGAGTTTCCATTTCAAATGCTCAAGTCAGTAGGGTGCCCGTCGATGAGAGAGATAAACTTACTTTTTAAGATTAATAATACTACTACTACTAATAATAATAATAAAGGTAAGGTACTCATTTTAGAGAAGAAAAATGCATCAAAAGAAAAAAAGAAGGATAACGTATAACTTACAAAGTATACTTTACTTGACAACGGTTGCCAATTTTCGAAGAGCACCCTTAGTTCATCCACTGAATGATCAAGTTCTTCAAATGCCTGAGTAAGCTCTTCATCAGAAGCTATATCTGAATCAACAACCGCATCCAGTATTGGTCTTAATAGTTTCAAGGCCCCTTCTATTTTATGGTAGTACTTCAAAGTTGGTTGTAAATTTATGTAGTCAGAAGATGAAAGTTGAAGAAATGATGATATATGCCTAAGAAGCACTTTAAGTAATGATACCCCCATTGCACCTGCGTCAATATCATAATCAATCAAGATGAAAGAGAAGGAATGCATGTATACAGGGAGGGTGGAAAGGACAGAAAATAATAGCCAAATCACAAAAATAGCAAATAGAATCGAGGCAGTCTATTGTAAATCTACAAAATAATAATAATAATAACAACAACAAATAAATAAATAGAGATGGACTGCTTCAAAGAGAAAAATTCATTTTAGAACTTCTCAAGAGTTGAGATTCCTTTAAAAAAACTATAACAGATCAAATCAAAGAACCAAACCTACGTGTATAGAGCTTCTCTAGTAAATAAACATATGGCAGCTATTTTGTAAGTATGGTGATCAAATGTTTAAAACTCTTTCAAAAACCAATGATTTTTGTCAGAGGTGCTTGGTGAAAAAAATAAAATGGGAAAAATTAGCATTAATTGGCCTCAATTGGATGAACCTACGCTTCTACAATATTCTGCAAGACTTGATTTTAAGAGGGAGGTCTAGCCTTTTCTTTACCTTAGGCTTCCTCTAGGGGTTATCCTAAAAGAACCTCCTTCTAGCAGCGTATTATTGATAAATTCCAGAAGAAAATCAATAGATGGAAAGGGTTCACACCCTTATGGGGAGCCCGCCTTGTATTGTAATTCATTGTCACCAATCTCCCAATCTATTATATGTCTATTTTCCTCATGTCTTCTATAGTCAGCTTGTAATTTGTAACGATCTGACTTTCTTAGAAGAGACCTTGGGTGTTACTATACATCCAAGGATTGGAAAAACATAAACTTTAACAATGTTTATAAAGAACCACAAGTTCGCCAATGCTTTATCAAACATAAAAACAAAGAACTTATTTGAGATCACTTTGACACAATAATTTAAACCAAACAAAATTTTAAATGTTTTGATTTTATTCAAGGCTAGCTCTTGCATTCTTAAATAGTTCGACGAGAACAACAAAAACACCTCAGTGATGCGGAAGCTCATGACTAATCTGTCCCCATGGCCAGTATGGCAATCTCCTGTCAACGGCCTCGAGCGTCCTTACCTTACCTGGGAGACAAACAAAGTGGAAAGGGTGACCACCACAAAAGTACTCACTAAGTGCCCCTGACAAAGTCCACCATGCACATTTCTATCACACAGAGACGTCATGCACAATAGATTGCAAATGAGAAGCATAAAAGGAACAGATTATAAGCTTATAAGCTATATGTTATGACACCCACGTCACGCAGATACGATGTACATAACTCTTAGCATATAACGCTTTATGAGATACAACACCTATGTCACTCAGATACGTCACACAGATACGATGTATGTAACTCATGACCCACACAGAGCTCGTGTCATGCATATTTGCATTACACAAACCCGTCAAACATATCGTCAATGTACATGACACGCTTACAAAAAAATATCAAACATACATAACAGTATCACAATAAGTTAACATATCGACACTAAGTCAGAAAACAGTGCTATCGACGGCTCTAAATCTCATCATTAGAGAAACACTTACCACAATTTGAAACCAGAAGCTATCGTGGTAAATTTTCTTTGGCTTCCAGAAACCATGATTAAGATGTTTAAACACTTGCCCAAAAAAAAATTATCCAAAACACCTAATTTCCAACTAAATAAAGTTCAAACCTAAGGCAAACGCAAAAATTAAGACCCAATAAACCAAGTTATAGCAAGCCATATGACTATAAGGCCTTAACACTCACCGAAATGACATCAAAACATCATTAAATCCACTAGAAAGCCGCTATAATCTACACTGAACTCTGAATCTATCCTTGAAACACCATGGGCAAATTCTTTTAAGTCAAACCATACTACCAAACATCAAGATCGGATCGAAAATACCCATAGATCACAACAAACTTACTCTGATTGAACGCTGCCCGAAAACTCCGCAACACCCAATGGCGGCTGTCACCAAAACCGGCGGCGCTGATCTCGAAAGAGAGCAAGAAAGAAATCCGGGTAGAGAGAGAGAGAGAGAGAGGAAACCAAACTCCCACACTCTCCTACCGGCGGCGATCTGGGAGAAGCTAAGGATGGCGGCGTTAGAGAGAAGGAAGTAAGCGGTGGCTTCGGCGTCGGCGGTGGCGTGGAAGTCGGAGGTGGGTCTTGGGTGGCCGGTCTGGTGGGAGGAAGAAAACGAAAAACGAAGGTGGAGTAGAGAGAGAAAGAAGAGGATGAATGAGAAGCTGCGGCAATTTTCAAATTTTAATTAAAAATAAATCAAATAAACAAAACAAAACAAAAGACAAAGGCTGACTTTTTTTTTATCATTTTTTCTTTGGTCAAACCCTAAGTTTGACCAGTCAACATTCAAATTCTTTTCAATTTCTCTTTTAATTCATACTTTCCTAAACTCAATCTAAATTAAACCCATCCATTTCTCAATGTCCACTTTACTTACTTACTAAATCCAAACAATCATATTTGGTATTGTTTAAATGTTTTAAAAATCCACATGCACAATAGATTCAAGTTAACATTACTACCCTAAACCCTGTTTTGAATGTCTCAAGGTTGCTTCAAGTTAAGTGGCAGAGTTTAACTTTGGGAGGATTTTGCTGAGAGGACTAGTAATAGTTTCCCATATAGTTTACTATTCCTATATTCTTACAACTTTCTCATCACCTCCCATATTCAATGCTCCAAATGTTTTTTTATCACCACTTGTCGTAAAACATATTTATTTTAGTTGACATGCGGAGAATCTCATACTATCATTCTCAATTTATTTTGAGATGAAACCTCATATTGTCACATGTAGTATCATAGCTTATAAAGCTCAAACGGGTTTGTCAGTTCAAAATGAAGAAAAAGGCATTATCTTAAAGGGACATGTTGAGATACCGAGAATTTTCACTCATATTAAATAGACGAGTTACTCATCTTTTTCATTGTTAATTGGTTTTAGAATGAAATCACATACCATCAAATATCATATATCATTCATTTCCACGGAGGAAGTTGAAAATCAATATATCATCAAAGAACAACGACATATGAGTCTTTTAAAAAAGAAAGTAATTATCTATACTCATATGGTCTCATGTCTATACTTTTTAGGGATGATGACATGTTTCCACGAGTGATCTAATTTTTTTAAAAATTCCGAGCACTCGAAAACAGTAAGTACAAAATAATTATAACCTTAACTATGCTATTAAACTGCTTATTGACTATTTTAAAAATAAAGATAGATATTTAATTTGTTTTTAAAAAAACACATGTTGAATGAAGTCTATTAAACTGCTTATTAGTCTCTCTTAATAAATTGTGAAATTTTTTTACAATAATTTAACCACCTTCGATAAAACAAACTTTAAAAGAAAATACAGGAATCAAATTAAAACAGCGTTTTAATCTAGATTTTAGTACTCTACACAATTAACAACTCGGTCTGTTGTTGACCTCTTCCACTTTTATGGCTATGATATCAAAATAAGAACAAGTCATACCATACCTTGTTGAATGAAGGGAAAAAAACAGAGAATACTCTCGTTAAAAGTAGTACAATCACAGAATCAAAGTATTCCACTCACCCAAGTGAAAAAAGGGAACTTACAATTTGTGTAAGGTTAGAACATCTGAACATAAAAGAAAAACAAAACCTGAAAAACAATAATTCGTCCAATTCCTCCCCCAATGATTAATGACTAATGAACATAGCAAAAATGCGTTGGTAAGGATTTTTCTGTTTTACAGTGGCTGGAGTTCTTGCTCTGGAACTGCTGCATTGACTGGCTTGTATGAATTGATGGCTTGTTGTCTACTTCTCAAAACAAACCATGCTCCCAATGCAGACAGCCCAAGAATAAAGATGACAACAATAACTAAACCCACCAGAACATAGAGTCGTTTCCACATTGATCTAAACCATATAAAAGAGATTGGATTATATTAAGGCTATGCAACATTAATAACTAAGAACGTAGTATGAAAAGTAACATATGTATGGCTGCATTACAATTTTAGTCCCTTTGGTTGTGTTTATTTAATCCTATGGTTAAGGTTAAGAAGGGCCAAACCATTGATATCATTGTTTAAATGCAAGTGGACCAGTTGATAAAATAAAACCAAGTGTAAAAGAAAAATCAGTTTAGATTTTATTATGCTTGCTCGCTTGGTTGAGTTTTGTATGGAAAGGTTAATGACATTTCATTTCCAAGAATCTCAACGAGTTTTCGAAACAGTGAAAGCTAAATTGAGAAAATCTCTAAGGCAAGAGCCAAACAATCAGAGCAAATCTAGCCCACTCATCATTACTTTGTCTAGTTGGCTTATGTCCACGACAGGAACTTCTTAGAATAAAAAGTCAAAATTTTAAGAACGTGATTGAAAACTTTTGAAGTTTAAAACTAAATAGACAACTAATAACCACCAAGGTTTATTAACTAAATTGGTAATTTAACATCTATATATAATTACAGTACTTACCTTTCCATTGGAGGTTCAACATTCCATCGAACGACCTGGTAACTTCCAAATGTAGGAGGTAGCTGCATGTGATGCTCAACGATCTTGGAAATTATCGTCTGCCAGAGGAAAACAATATTTTAAAGGGACGCTTCATGCTTGTGAATTTACGGTTGTTATGTAGTCTACAGTTGCAGGCATGTTCACTTACATTGGCAGTCGCATGTGAGAAAATTTCTGAAGATCCATAAGGGAGTATGGCCAACTGAATAAGTGAATCATTTCCTCTCATGGTAAAATTCAAAATAATGACCTGAAACAAAGGTTAGAAATGATATGCTGCACAACTCGAAGATTAAGAAAAGAATGAGAGAGATATCTCTCAGGGTAAATCATAAATTTAGACTGGCTTTTGCTTGGTGTATCTATTTATTCTTCCTTAAACATTAATACACTTACATACATATATATACATATACATCGATAAGAAATGAGACAATAAATATACAACAAGGCAAATTTCAACAGTCACCTCCCACTGATGTTGTAAACTCAACTAAACTATGATGTGATGTATCAATTGAACCAATGTTGGTTCATTTGGCATGACAAGGTATGATAGTAGTCTAAATCCTTCATTGTTTATCCAATAGTTATGACGTCAATAGTTAGTTAAGAGTCAACTGATTATACAAACTAGTTAGAACCATAATTCAAAGCTCAACGACTTTTAAAGGCTAGGGAACAAATAGGCACAAGAATGGACTAAATTTATGATATAACTTATTTGTTAATTGTTATTACAATAGTTATTATTAAATACTGCAAAAGAATTTTCAATATCCCCGATAGGTCGTATGACTAACCTGCGAATGACTAACATTTAACTCTTGAGCAATATGATCAGAAAGTTCTGTAATATGAGGCTCCAGATCTGTGTAGCTTTTGTTCAACAAGATCGCAAATGTGATACGTCCAATCTGGAGCTCTCCTGCACGTAATACAAAAGGAAACACTTAACAAAGAGGCCTTTAATAAATCCTTGAATCACATTTTTTTTCCATTGCTCTTTTGCAATGGCCATTTGAGCTGATATCTTCAGCGTCTTCAATTGCAATTCCATTACCCATTTTGCATCTTTGGCCTGGATTAGATTGATTCTTATGGATCATCCCTTCAAAGATGACAAGGCAGTGATTTGGTCCAGCATCATATGTCCAATTTTATCAAAAGATTTAGGAGGAAGGAAATTATCCGATCTTCAACAGCTCGAGATCATGTAAAGACATCTTTGATTCATCTATTTTTAATGTTTTTTTTTGTGTAAACATTTATCGCCCCTTAAGAACCATAACCTCAGCTACCTTGCCGTTTGATTGGGCTATTTTGTAAGTCCTTTGGACTATTTCATTCATCAATTAAATTGTTTCTTATCCAAAAAAGAAACAAACAGACAAATCTTTAAGGTAGAGACTGCCACAGATAATAATTTTTTTGAAATAATCATCTTATGAAATTTTCCTTTCAAAATGATCTATACTGTTTATAGTCATTCCGATAAATGATTTCCATAATGCTGGTTATGTAATTTTCTTCACCCAGCAGTTCTTTTACACATGAGCCTATGTGTTAAAGTAGACTAAAATGTTAAAAAACCAATACTCGTGCCACAAATTCCCGTAGATCCTCAATTGTCATCATGACATGAAGGATGAGATAACGCCATAACTACTTTTCAAATAAATTAAGTTCAAACGATTACATGGACATATAATGAAAAGAAAATTATAAAAGAACCAACTGATATGCCGTCAAGCTTCTGTACTCGCATAAAACTATAAAAGCAAACACAAACCTTGAAATTAACTATACCTGGGATCGTATAATGTGGTCTCTCACTTGGAGCTGATGCAGGTGCAATATCTGAATCGTGAGATTTAGTTGAAACTGAAGGACCATCGGCATTATCATCCGAAATGCGAAGCCTTTCCCATAACTCAGAACAGTTGGTTTTCCAAAATCCAATTTTTGAATTTGCTCGGTCATACATCACCAAAGTGTTGCGGACAACGATTCCTATATCAAAAAAACAGTCGTGCTAAAATGTGATATGTTTCTAAATAAAAAAAAAATTAGGCTTGCGGGAACATCATATGAACTATGAAAAAACGCACCTCCTAGAAGAGTGGTTTGATCATTTCCATTCTCAAAAATTCCCAGACAATATGCACCGTGCACCTTCGAGTGCTGAATTAATGATTCAGAAAATTCAAGTCAAGTAGAAGACATTAAATTTCTAGTTTAGTAATTCCACAAACTTTTACAACCATTATATCTAGTGAAAAAATAATAATAACAAAAGGAGGCTTAAAATTAAACAAATAGATAACTAACTAAAAATCAACTCAAGATTCTCATTTTTGTTAATGAGGCATATATTATTATTACCCTTACCCCACATATAATCCCATGTAAACAGACACGGATTCACAAAGTAATCAAGAGAAATCCTTACCCGGAAAAAGTAATTTTCTGGTGTTAGAGACAATTTTTGGCCATTTTCGAATACCATGTCAACTGTCGGAAATTTGTTTGATAATTCAGCAGCATCACTAACATAAAGTAACGAATTAATTACTCATTGTTGTAAATTACTTTAGAATTGACAACGTATTAGCTAACCATACCTTCCAGCACCAGAGAAACATATATCTTTAAAATTTGGGTCAGGACCATCAATCTTCTTCAAAGAATGAATCTCATCCATAATCTGAAGGATTTTTTTTAAGAAAATAATAATTAATTAATCGATTGTCCATTCTAAAACAAAAATGTTAAAAACAGGATCCAGATAGTTAACAAGTAATGATCACATTTGCAAAAGAAGAAATGTATTACAGTTGATCTCGAGACACCATATGGCAAAGAAGACATACAAGGCAATGGAATAGAGGGAGCAAGAAAAAAAAGACGGGGGTTATAGGCCTGGTCAGGATATAACTACTTCAGGAACTCTCTTCATTTCATTCTGTTCCTTTCTCCATTTCATTGTATAGATAAAGTTCTTCAGATCACACAAGAACATGGCGTTCCACAGTATCACAATGAATTGAAATCATCCGCAAATTAAATATATCAATTGGTCCCAATCATCCAGGTTGTGGAGGAAACAATGTAAATTGAGCCATATCAAAACTTTAAATGTAGAGAAACTAGAACAAGTTTAAGGAAAAAAAAAACAATACAGACAATTACCATATTGCAACAGAAAAACCTGAAAAAGTAAGTCTTAGACCATCTTACTATGAACTTGAGAAAATATGCAACAATCTTCAAATTCAGACATAAGCAAAGATACTCCAACTGAGAATGTTAAGTTCAGAGACGTAGAAGCTTACAGCATCCTTGAAAGCGCTGAATGCTTCTGCTGGTAGGTAAGCATAAGTCGTACCACTATCCAAGACAGCTCCATATCTTCCATCAAAGATGCCTGAGCTCAGAGGCAACTTCTTACCCGCAACATGTATCTCCTTCAAATCAACATTGTAGTATGGACTGTTGCCATCCCGAAACTAAAGTAAATGTGTGAGATGTATCAATTGTAATTGTTATGAAAGAGCATTGAGCACATTTTTGAAGGTTAAAACGACTTTAGTGCACACCTTCTGACAGGGTCTGAGTAGGTAAAAATCATATCCGATGGAGGAGAGATTCCACCAAGAACCATAGCACCTCCACCAATATCCATACCACCATAGCACAATGAGAAAGAATCATTGATCGCACCTTTTTCAACTAGTTGGTCGACAAGACTAAGATCACCGGTACCCAAACCCATAATTCCATCAGCACGTTGACTAAAAAGATCACCAGTTTCCATATTCTCACAACCAAACACAGCACGCTGTGGTATGAGTTCACTCTGATTGCCAAAGGATATAACATCCTCACCAAGGACACCACTGCTAGTACTCATTTCAGCATATTGCCTCTCATAGACGCACTGCACTCCATCACTGTCACAAATGCAATCAATATTGCATTTAATAGGTTTGTAAGTGCTTGACGATTCTGGATCAAACTTCGGGTCCTGATAGAAATAGAAGTTTAAGTAGCAACTACAGCACATTGCAAGGTACTAGTGGAAAAAAAAACTAGTAATGTTTTAATAAAAATGCAATAAATGACTAGAGAAATTTTATCCATAAAACTAACATATGGACAAACTTCAAGGTCCCATATAGAATACCCACTATCACATTCATTAAATAGCCAATGCCTTTTAGTTATTCATTTCCCTAAATAGGAGAGAAACAGGTTTTCTGGTCACCATGGTCAGATACCATTCTCCAGGATCACTTGTTCCTAGAGAAACAATTTGCCCATCGAACCAGACTCCTTTTCTTTTGAATTGTCTATATCCAGATTACACTCTACCTCACTAATGAGCTTGTAACATGTAAAAGATCCAACAAGTGAAAATCAATATTTAATTGGTGAAAAAATAAACTGTGCAGGTTCGAACACAAAACCTCTTGAACTAATGTCTTATAACATCGATTAACCTGAAAACTTAAACTGACGTGTGAGAGTAAATTTATTATTATATCATCTAACAACTTTAATCATTTACAGATCGGTCATTTACCAATTTCCAAATCAATATTCATGAAAACCAGTTAAGGGAAACAGAACAGAGGATTGAATATGAATATGAAGATCTTATATATGATCTGAAAAAAAAGTCAATCTCTAAACATTTTAACCTGATGTCTCCCACACTGTTCGCAAGTTGAACAAGGAACATAAGTAACCGTACTCCCCGTATCAACAATAAGCGCGAATTGCTGCGGTGGAGTTCCGATCCAAAGCCGAGTGGTATAATACCTTAACAAAAAAAAACCCACATTGCATCAAAAAGAAAAAAAAAATCATAACCATCCAAAATTTGAAGGAAATGGAACATACCCATTTAGAAGGAGGTCGTCATAGAGGCGCATACGAGCGTTGGAGAGATTATCCGAAGTGGGGAATTGGCGGAGACGGCGGTGGGGGTTGGAGATGAATTTGGAGGAATTAGGGGAAGAGAGGTAAAGAGGCAACACCATGGCGCGATGTGAAGGAGAAAGGAGAGGATTGGGGGAGATGGGATCGGCGGAGAGGAAGATATGGAGGAGAATAGCAGCGACTAGGAAGGGTGATTTTGCCATTGGGAAGAATTGAAAGGGAATGCAGATGGCGGAGGTCAACGAAACGAAGAAGATCGAAAGAGGGAAGAGGAAGGAGAATGGATTGATGAGAGCTGTGATGGATTTAACATCAAACAATTTCAGTTGGAGTTTGGTGAATTGTGATTCATTTTGAGAGGGAAAGTCAAACTTTCATTGAGAACGATCGAATTATTTATATATACACACTTCAGCCTTACGTTACATTTTCTTTTAAAAGAATCAACAATTATCAACATTTGTAATAATAATAATTTAGTTCATATGTATAAATTTGTGAGACTTCGTTAGATTTTTTTCCATAAATGAACCAATAAACTATTAGAGATTCTATATGCTTATATCATACCAAGTCTACATCATAAAAAGAAAAGTATTATATTCTTAGATCAACAATGCATACAATTTCAACAAAATTCATGAAACAAACATGTAATAAGAGAACCTTTTGGATTAACAAAACTGAATCATCTCCGATTTGAATTACAAAGAATGACAAATTTCTTAGAATCATATTTAGAATGAAGTAATTGATCTAAAATCAATCACTCTTAATCTGAAATCTTTCTATTTTCTTATTCAAATACTAAAATAAAATAAATCGTCAATCTCCGTCGCGACGGAAAGATGATGAAACGACGGCGAAGTAGTAAGAAACCCTTGATTCCTCACCGCCGCCAATTCCTCCACTCTCTCCGCAACTTTTCCTCTCAGTTCCATCAACGACGACCGGAATCGCTTCAAATCCTCGATTCCCATACATTCCATCGCCTCATCCCACCAAAACCCCCCGGTTTTCCTCATTCTCTCAGCGCGCCTCTTCTCTGTTTCAAACTCCGCAGTCACATCCTTCAAATCACGATTCAACTCCTCCAAAGGGAGGTACGCTTCCACCGGCTTGGGCGGAACAAAATTGGACGTCAGGAAACGATCAATGAGGAAATCAACATTAGGATGACCAAATGTATAGATTTTGTCAGTGGAAGAGAAGACGAGAATAGCAATCTCAGCGCCGGAGAGAATGGAGAGCTCCGCAGCCTTGTTGAAGAGCCCAGCACGGCGTTTGGAGAAGGTTACTTGCCGTCTACTCTTCACATTTAGCTTCTTGATTTCGATCTTTTGACGGCCCAATGATTTCTTCATTGTGAAGAAGAAGAAGAAGAAGAAGAAAATAAAGTAGCCGTTAGGTAAAACGGTTAGTAAGAGAGAAGACGATATTGTTGTTACGGTAAATTTAGTGGATGGATTATATATAGGTTAATGAAATTGTATATATGGTAAATAATGTGATAATTATGGTATGTAAGAATGACAACTGTATATATACATATATATATATATATATATTTTGTTATACTTCAATTATGATCTGTCATCTGATATGCAAATAATGAGAGTGGATTTGATTTGAGTTGTTTATGGAAAAAAATGTGTTGATTTCAGATATTTTTTTGTTGTTGGAATTTTAGTATATGAGAAATTTTAAAATGAAAATTTGTATATGTGGATAAACAAATATATGCCAATGTATTACTGAAAATATTGCTGACATAGATGGTATATAGTTTTTAGATCATAGTTGAGGTATGAGGAATTAAGTAGTATTATGCAATCAACGTAATACTTATAAACTTACCTTTTTGACCCTCATCCTCACTTTGAATCTAGCTTAACATATAATAATAGAAACTAATTATAGGTTACTAAGCAACTTGACATACATGCTTATGGTTGATTAAAACTTAGATAAATATCCATTAAAATATGCAATAAACTTTGATTTATTTTAAGAATATAAAACATTTTTTTTTCTTTTTTAAAATCGCATGTCTGGAAATGAATTGAGAATTTTGGTGGTGGATGCATAAGCTTTGTCGATGGAAGTTTTATAGGTCAAATTTAAAAGTCAAGGCTTGAATCTAGGTCTAAAGGAGGAGCTGGCTAGAACATCACTTTACGACTAGACCAACTAATAATATCAATACATATGTGTATATATAAAACAAGCACAAAGTCGAGGGAGGTTTGAGCCTCCCCAAACTTCCCCTTAATCTACACTAAATCCACAAATAGTTGAGATGTGTGAGTAATCGAAAATGGAGTTGTGAAGTGTGAAAACGGTAGAAAAGAGAGTTGAGTTCAAAATTGTAGGAATGAAATGTGTGTTATATCACAAATTGGGCCCAAAACGTACGCTCAATCATTTTAGATTAGAATGACTCATTGCATTGTCGTTCTCTCAGCAACTCCTATGATCCAAACAATCTAAACCAACCCAATCTATGAAACACCCCCGATACAAGGGCACTTTCTTTTTGTCTACAAACTTCATTCACAAATTTTGTATTCCAACTGTGGGTGTAATTGTGCACTACATGAACAAAAATCTATCAAAATATAAACACTCACAACTTTTCTTACTTTACATTAAACGGCTTTTATTTGATAAAGGAAGGTCAAAGCATAGTAGACTACTCCACTTGTTTTTACTTAAAGACGGACCAGTGTACCATCTCTCAATAAATTATTGAACTACTTAACTCACTTACCTTAATTAGAATACTATCACATCATGTTATGTCGAGAAGATATTTAGTGAAAGTCCATCGTCAACATCATTTAGATCAATTATACAAAAGATATAAAAAAGCTACAAACAAACTTTTCTATCTAACATGCTTAGATACACCCGAAACTAAAACTTTCCAAATATTTTAGAGTTCAAAACAATTCATTTAAATTAAATTTATGACAATCTTGTCAAGACGACATAGTAAAAAACCGTATTAATTTGGATCGATTACAAAAAAGAGACATAGAAAATTACCAACCAAACTTTCCAACTTACATATAAACAAAGACATGAAATGAAAACATTCCATTTTCCCCTACTCAAAAGTGGCAACCCTACTTTTCCCTTCTATTTCACAACAGTGCTCTTCCACATTCCAAAATCTACCACTGCCTCAAGCAAATAGCAACAAAATTTATTTTTTATGATGTGTTGTGATTGTGCATTTGTGGCAATAATTCAACAGGTGGATTTCGAGAGTGGAAAATCATTCGTTTTCTTAAAATAATCTTATCGATCTTCAGTTGATGTCATGAAGGAGTAAAGTTATGAATTTGATCTTAATTTCTTCCTTTCTTTTCTCCTCTTCAACTCGATCACAACTTCACATATAATGAGACTCTTCTTTTTTCTTTTCTTTCGTGATTTGTCATCTTTTTCTCCTGCATGATCAACTTTGGCAAAAATACCCCACCATCTTCTGGTGTGAGAGAGGGGAATAATATGTGATTGAGTAAGGAAAGAGTGGAGAGTCATATGTGAGTGAGGACGAGATATGAGCTTTTTATCTAGCATAAGTTTATTCCATTTGTTTTACTGGAATGTGAGTCAGCAAATGATAAAGAAAAAATATAGGAGAATGTGATTTCCTCTTCAAAATTTACATGGGCAGTACGAATTTTCAAAACTACCTGAAAAGGACATGAAAAATTACTAAGGAACTTTCGAATCTACACATACACACATGGAATGAAGACTTTCCACGTTCTCCTTACTCGAAAGTGGCAACGATACCTTCCTCCTCAATTTTACAGCAACGCTGTTCTTCCAAAATTGAAAATCGCAATAGAAACAAAACTCCTTTTCTAACATTTATTAGTGGTGTGCAGTGATTTGTGAACTTGTGGGTTGCAAGGTAACGATCACTTTCGGTGGGACACAAACAAAATCAAGATAACAGTGGTGTACTAAATTCGGACCACTAACCAAGATCTTTTTTCACTTAGGGAGAATGGGGTTTCAAGAATTCACTGAAATCGTCCATGTTTTGCCACATGGCCATGAATTTTCCACCACTCCCCTAGAATTTCAGTGCTACAAGCTTCATAAATCGACCCATTTCATCACCCACAGACATCCACCGTCTCCATTTCTTCTTAACTGTTCATCACCCTCTTCCTTTTTCTCTGCAGAGTCTTCAACAGAAGTGACTTTTGATACAAACCCATCATGGCTTTGACCAGATTTCACAACCCTTTCAATCTTTCCTCATCTAGTTTGTCAAGAACATGTTTCCCAGTTCCAGCTTTTCGGGAATACCTAGTTGAGATTTCGCCTTGTCAAAGGATTGGTTGTAATTTTGGAGGGAAATCAGCTTGTGGGCGGAGGAAGAAATTGACCCAAGTGAAAGCCGCTGTTACTGAAGCGCCGCCGGCGGAAGGGGCAGCTGGAGAAATCAGCAGGAGCTTACCAACGAAGAATGTTCGGATACTTGTGGCTGGTGGTGGAATTGGGGGTTTGGTTTTTGCTTTGGCGGCGAAAAGGAAAGGTTTTGATGTGGTGGTTTTCGAGAAGGATATAAGTGCGATTAGAGGAGAAGGGCAGTACAGGGGACCTATTCAGATACAGAGCAATGCTTTGGCGGCTTTGGAAGCCATTGATTTGGATGTTGCTGAGGAAGTTATGAGAGTTGGTTGTATTACTGGTGATAGGATTAATGGTCTTGTTGATGGAGTTTCTGGAAATTGGTATGCTGCTTTTTTATGAAAATTTTCTGTCTCTTTTGATTGATTGTTCTTGAATCTTTTGATTCCTTTCACTATCCCAAATTGGACCTACTTTTCAAAAGCTGGATCATAACAACAACTGAGAAAGATAATGATATGTTGTACTGTGTAAGAATTTTTGTGTGCTTGAAGTTATTGCTTAGTGTATACTTAGAGTATGTGGATGAAATGAAGGGCTAAAGTTGTTTGGGTCTTTAAAGTTTTATGGCATCTTTGACTTCTAGTGAAAGGAGCTAATCTGGCTATCGTCGGTTATGGAATAGAATCAACAAAAAGGTTAACTAGGTTAAAGTGGTTCAAATCTTCACCTGAACTCAAGAAAATAGAAATAGAAAGAAGTCAAAAGAGGAATCAGGAAAGTTCTTAAGATTAGCTTTTTGTGATATTGTACATTTTCTGCCTCCTCTTCTATTTTTTTTTATGCTTTTTGAATAATACCGTTTTCTGATATTTCTTGATCGGAAAGTGGTTTTGTAATCCATGTTTTTGGTAGGGATTACCTTTAGTCTGACCCTAGGATGGTCTCTCTTATTAATTTTTGTTAAGCTGTGCCACTATCCATGAGGTTACATTAATATCTGAGACAGAGGTAAGAGCAAGATAGTACTGTTCATTTTGATAAATTTGGAATATAAGCCAAAAAGGCATAGGGATTGAATAGGATAATCTTCAAACAAATGGAATTTATCAGACAATCTCGCTTTCTTTACTCTGTCTTCTGGGATTATTGTTGTGTTTTGTTTGTTACATGAAGGATATGTAACTCGTTACCAGGTACATCAAGTTTGACACGTTCACTCCTGCAGCAGAACGTGGACTTCCAGTCACTAGGGTAATCAGTCGAATGTCATTGCAACAAATTCTTGCTCGTGCTGTGGGTGATGATGTGATTATAAATGATAGTAATGTTGTTGACTTTGAGGATAGTGGAGAGAAGGTAATCCCGTCATTACCTGTTTCTTTTCCTATAGCTTCATAAGGTTATGGTTAACTGACATCTATTCCATTGTCACTTTCACGAAGTAATCTTGTCTTTCTGCATTATGTGCCTTTAGGTAAAGGTGACGCTTGAAAATGGGCAGCAACATGAGGGTGATCTCCTGGTCGGAGCAGACGGTATATGGTCAAAGGTACAATATGTTACTATTTTTTCATTTTCTGGTTGAATTTAAGTTGTACTTGTTGAATTCTTTTATTAACGAATATTGATACTACATGATTTATAACGTCAGGTTAGGAAGAACTTATTTGGACACTCAGAAGCAGTATATTCTGGCTACACTTGCTATACAGGTATCGCAGACTTCATTCCAGCTGACATCGAAACTGTTGGGTAAGATTATAAAGCTGTCTGTTGCAATACATGTAAACAAAAATTTTGGTATTCGATTTAAGACCTGTCTTTTGATTTATATTCTGAAGGTACCGTGTGTTTTTGGGACACAAACAATACTTTGTTTCCTCAGACGTCGGTGCAGGAAAGATGCAGTGGTATGCATTCCATAAGGAACCACCTGGTGGCGCTGATGCCCCTAACGGTACATCTATGACCAACCTTTTAGAATTGCTTAGATTCATGTTTTTAGCTTAGCGAAACAAATAAAGTAAATAAATCAGAAGTTCTCCCTTAAATTCGTCCATGAAAATAATATATCAACTCAGGCCATACACTTATGAATCAGGAAGCTACAATCCATAGAATTCACTTAGGATGTCTAATTCTTGATTGGATTACATGACTTTTAGTCTCTTCCACCCATCTTCTTTTTGCCTTCTAACAATCCATTCTACTAACTATCTAATAATGGGAACAACACAAGAGGATGAGGATAATTCTTCCTCCATGTAGTAGAATGCTAAGAGTTTCCCAGGCTCGTGCTTTCTCGAATAACATTTGATTGGTGTCTTTGCAGGCAAAAAGGAGAGACTGTTCAAAATTTTTGAAGGTTGGTGTGACAATGTGACAGATTTGATTCAGGCCACTGATGAAGATTCTGTTCTTCGACGTGATATATATGATCGCACACCCATTTTCACATGGGGTAAGGGTCGTGTAACTTTGCTTGGGGATTCTGTACATGCCATGCAGCCAAATATGGGCCAAGGGGGATGCATGGCTATTGAGGTACTCATTTTTCATCCATAGTTTTCTTGATTTACATCTTTTGATCCATACTAAGCCTGTTACTGATAAGTTCTAGTAATCGTAAATGATGCTTGTCCTCCATTTCTTGGACACTGCACATCGAATTTTTTTGCTCTATCACTCATCTGTTGAATTATGAACTCCAAATGTGATAAAACCGGGTTAATGTATAGTTGTGCTCACCATTTCTCTCTGGTGACTAACAGGATGGTTATCAACTTGCACTTGAGCTGGATAAAGCATGGAACGAAAGTGTAGCCTCAGGATCTCCTATTGACATTGTTTCGTCGTTGAAGAGGTACTAAGCTTTCCATATTTGCTGTGATAAAAGATAATAAAACTGAAAATCCATCCAAATGTAGCACATATACGCAAATGGAAATCCTTTGGATGGAAAGATAGGAAATATAGTTCTTCCCAGTTTTTGTAAGACTAAATCTGTTGCAGAAATCCATGCTATAATTTTTCTTTTAATTTAATTCGGTTTAACTGTTTTCTAAATGATGATCCTAGTTATGAGAGTAGTAGAAGAATACGGGTTGCTGTAATTCATGGAATGGCAAGAATGGCTGCATTAATGGCTTCCACTTATAAAGCTTATTTGGGAGTTGGACTTGGCCCTCTTTCAGTAAGAAACCATTGTATAAACATATTAACATTAATTTTGTACGTGGCAAAGGTTACATGTTATATCTAATGAGTTTCAATTTGTTCTAGTTTTTGACACAGTTCAGAATACCACATCCAGGGACGTTTGGTGGAAGGTTTTTTATTGATCTGGCAATGCCCTTGATGCTCAATTGGGTCCTTGGCGGTAATAGGTAAAAATTCTTAAAATTCTATCTATTTGTCTTCTTTAAAGGATAGCCTATTCAGTGAAAAGTTATATTGCTTCCCATCATGAAATGTTGGCCACTTGAATAATTTATTTATCATACAAAAAATTATGAACATGGAATTGAGGAAACTTCTTGTACTAGTTTGAATCTGAGAAGAATTAAGATAAGTCATTTTTTTTCTGCAGTTCAAAATTAGAAGGGAGGCCACCAGCTTGTAGACTCTCAGACAAAGTACGTTATCTAGAATAAATTTTATGTTCAGTCTGCTCAAACCAAGTGTGGATTTTTCCATTTTTCATTTGTCATCGAAGATTTATTTTCATGACATAATGTTTCCATCAACTATCTTTGAAGGCAAATGATCAGTTGCGAAAATGGTTTGAGGACGATGATGCCCTAGAGCGAGCTATTAACGGAGAGTAAGCTCCCAGTCCCAATAGTTTGTTACTCTTTACTCTTTAGAGTACTCCAGTTCTACCCAACTATGCATCTGATCTTTGCATTACCAACCTGTTTGCTTTTTAGTTGGTTTTTATTACCACAAGGAGGCGAAGCTAGCGTTTCACAGCCTATTTGCCTACGCAAAGACGAGAACCAACCCTGTTTAATTGGGTATGCTTTCATCCTTGTTTCTTTTTGGTAGAACCAAAAAAACGGCTTTACATTTGCAATGGGCTTTGGTTCATTTAATAAATATGATTGCAGAAGTGTGGAGAAAGAAGTAGATTCAGGGTTATCGGTCGCTATACCGTTGCCTCAGGTGAACAATTGCACTTTACATGCCTGAAAAGAAATCGAAAGTTGAAACAATCTGACTGATTTGATTCTATTGTCCACCCAAATCGCAGGTTTCAGAAAAGCATGCCCGTATTTATTACAAAGATGGGGCCTTCTTCTTGACTGATCTGAGAAGTGAACATGGCACTTGGCTATCTGAGTAAGTATATTTCACGAGGCAGCTCTTTTTACTTAGTATGTCCTCCAATACCAACCATTAAGGCCATACAAAGCTCATAATACATCTTTGCTAATATGATTGTAGTCACGAAGGACGGCGGTACCGTGCACCCCCGAATTTTCCTGTGCGCTTCCATCAATCTGACTTAATTGAGTTTGGTTCTGATAAGAAGGTAACTATGGACAGAAAAACTCGGGTGTTTTATGTTTAAGCATCCCCAATCTACTCTGATGAATATTTAAAGTTCTGATTGATCTATTTGCAAATATGCAGGCAAGATTTCGTGTGAAGGTGATAAGATCTTCAGTTGAAAATGATAGAGAGAAAGTGGAGATGAACTCATGAAACAACAAAGAAGATCTTTCCATATTGAGTTATTCTTAGTTCTAGAGATATGTACAGAATATTGAAGGCAGTGGAGAATTCTAAATCTTCTGATTTTGAATGCAACAGATTGATTTGTATTGTCACTCAGTTTTTGAGTGTAAAGATGCATGGAACACCACACTCTTGTAGTGATTTTTAAAATACCAAAGTTTTAGTATACACCAAAAGTTCTCGATTAAAATATAGATGTACCATTGTTATCTGATTCCTTTGGTTCTTATACTTCAAAAAGGGAAAATATGTCTCAAATGGGAAAAATTTTAAGTTGGATGATTCTACAAAGTTAATGATATGGTCTTTCAAAAAGGAATGCGTATGGTTAAGTTATGGGCCTAGTTTAAGTTCGATCCAATCAATACTTGAGGCCTATAGGACTTAGGCTTGGCCAAACATGGATCTAAGATGCATAATGAAACGATCCAATGATGAACCTATCAGTGTGGAAGATGTTAACCTCAAGATTGAGTTATTAGCAGAGGTCCACAATTCCCGATTCTAAGATACATAATGAAAGCGTTACAAGAAGTACCAAGATTTGAGGTATTACTAATATTAGCAAAGCATGAAGGAGAGATGTGACCTTAAGTTTGTCAACATGCAAAAGCCCTAAGACAGAAACCAACATGGTTGTTAGTTACATCCATTGAGATTACCATAATTGAAGTGAGAGCACGTGTCAATGGATTTCATTGTTGGTTTGTCTAAAATATCTATAACGTCATGCAATGATATGGTTTATCGTGGTAAGTCTTTCCAAGAAAATGTACGTATTAAGTAAAAAAATGGACACAAGAGATTGCTAGATTGGATGGATGCCAATTCAACACTATGTCATGTAAACACCCATATTTTACATCCATTGTTTTCACAATTTCCATGAAGTGTAAAACACTTGGTTTCAAGAATAATAATTAAGTGAATAGGGATATAAATTTGTATTATATTTGTGATTATTATTATTATATTGTAATATATATATATATATACAAATAGTTGGGATATAAGTTAATAGTGTGTAAAAAACCAAAAAGTGATTTGTATTATCCTTCTATATAAACTTTGTCCAAATAGTACAAACTCGTATTTCCATATAATTCTTTTCTTTTCTTTTTTTCCTCTTTTCTTTCTCTTTTACCTAAAACGAGGAAAGAAAATTCAATGCCTTAAAGTTCGATAATATATCGATAGTAAAATAAGAAAAGAAAAGAAAAAAAATAGTCAGGTATCATGACCGGGAAACCGACTCAGCCAGTTTCCCAATACGCTCCACCAGTTCTGCCGAAAGCTTCTTTGCCAGTTTCTTACCCTTCTCCGGCCGAAAATCGAAACCAAACGCCTCCGAAACCTCCTCGGAGCTCCAACCGGACCGTCGTAGTGAACCGGAAAACCGGTCCACTTTCAAAAGAAGAGCATCCAAAACCGCCTGATTGTCCAACATAACCATCTCTCCGTCGAAGATTCCTGCTGCCGAGACCTCCACCATTTCCGCCACCTCTGATTCACTCCACCCACCGGTTCTCAAAACCGATCCCAATTCGACGAGATACTTCCCAACCCACTTCGGTACTTCAGATCTCGGCATCTCGAAGAATCGATCTGGTGAAGAATTTGACGAGGATGACGAGTTCCTCCGCCGCCGATCTATGGCGGCATCGCTCCAAAACTCAACCCACCTCGGTGTTCTCACAACCCCCGAATCCATGCTCCTCCGTGAGAAATTCGCTGATGGTACAATGGACTTCTGTGCGAGAGAACTTTGTTTCGAGAACAGAGAATCGGAATCCGAAACAGAGCACCGAAATAAAGACTCCCGTTCGAAGAAATCAGACAAATCGAACCCACAGCAAAGAACACGATTCTCATCAACAAAGAAAATGGGGTTTCCGGCCAAAGGTGGGTTGCAAGGAATGTAACAATGGTTGAAAATGGGGATCAAAACAGGGGCTCGTTTAAGTAAATTTCTCGCAATCCTCAATGCCTTTTCTGGTTCAGCCGGTTTGTGGCCCCAAGAGCAGGACCATAGTGTATTTTTCGCGATTTGGAAGGAAATTGCAGCAATAGGAAGGTCGAGGGATGATCGGAGATGGAGCCGAGCGCCGGCGGAACGCCAGTCCGGGAAGCCCGGACCGACAGGAAGGCCAGCGGAGAGGACAGCCCGGAGATCAGGAGGAAAAGAGAAGCAGAACTCGGCCTCAGCTCGGGCAAATTCAGCGTCGGAGAGACCGGGCTGGACTTGGACACCGGAGTTCCTAAGATGGGTGAGGACTTTATCGGCGAGGGAGGAGAAGGAGAGGAGGCTGTTACGGAGGGGGGCAGAGGAAGTGGCGGCAGCGCGGGCGGAGAGACGACGGAGGCCAGCGATGTGGGCAGGGTTGAGGGTGGACATTCTCCGGTCAACGTCGACCATTATAGATAGAAGAAGAAGGATTGGGAATGGTATTAATTGGTATGGTGTTTTTGAAAGAGGAAGAAGACGAGAAGTGCTTTTTGGGAAGTGGAAGAGATGAAAGAAATCTGATGTGAAAAAATTGATCTTCTCCCTATTAATATAGCATGCTTTACGACTAGGCCCCACTCCTGATTTTCCTTTTTATTTTATTTCTTTTTTTAAAAAAAAAAATATTTAGGAAATTCTTTTTTTCTTTTTTGCAAAAGTATTATAATTAAAGCGAAAATTGGAACCTCTCATTTTTATTTGGTATAGGTTTTAAAATGTTAACGTGCTTGCTTATGCCTTGAAAACATTCACCCTCTCCTACAATGTTTACTATTTTGTAACTATCACTATGTCCCAAACACCCATTATTGTTACTTTAAAACTATAGCAATCATTTATAATAATAATTAACTAATGTCTTAACCAATTTTTAGGTTTTAGATGTAAAATAATTACATTTTCAAACTTAAATAATTTTAAACTATCTCACTCAAACATAAAAGCTATCCAAAATCTAAGAAAATAAATGTATTTTTCTTTCAATATTAGTTTGAGTATTAACTTATTATGTGCTATATTGGTTATGTTGCCAACCAGACATCTTAGGAACTCCGGTGTCCAAGTCCTGATTCGTGATTATGAACTATAAATATTTTATCCATTTTATCCATTTTATCATTTTGGATCATTTTCGTAAAACATATAATTAAGAAGAAGAAAAAACAAGTGAAAATCTATATATATGGCCATCAAATGATTAATTATTAGAAGAAAACCTAAAATATGTTGATGAACTAATAAGTGTTTGATATATATTGTATAAATGGTTAGTTGAAACTGATGAAAAATTAATACTAATGATTTTGACAAACTTTTTATGTAGAATTAGAAATTAAAAAATAAATCTAGATCAAAATCAAGAGATTAAAAATATAATATTTGAATATTCATGTATATGCACTATAACAAAGTATATATATAATGATGTCACATTTATTTCCACCCTATATTTATCAATGACAAAATTATTATTAAAATAAACCTAATAATTATAAAGATGGTTAAAAAATACAACTTTAAGAATATAAAAATTAGTTTTAGAATTGTAAAGTTGAAAACTAAATTCATTTCAAATGATTTAAAAGGTTCGTTTTCGAGTGATTTTAAAAATAGAAAAGTGATTTTGACAATTTCAAATCCTTCTCAAATACGCAACGATACAATTAATTAAAATTATAAAAATGTGTTTCTCTTTTAAACGGTAACTCTTACGATAGGAGATGGGGATAAACAATGTTGAATAACCCTACTTGACTTATGTCATATGATCATGAGTTGATGATATACAGACGTTTAGATGTCACAAGCAACACTACTACGATTTACGAATTTCATAATCATAAATTATGTGATATCTTTTTAAGTTTTCTTATATATATATATATATATATATATATATATATATATATATATATATATATATATATATATATATTGTCCATTGAGTCACGATCTTGTTATGTATGATGCTATCAAAGTTGCCATAATTAATTTTCTTACGATAATTTTCAAGTGAATAAAATAAAATTGATAATTAATTTTCCATCAAATTACGATAAATTTTTTGTCATAATTAATTTTCTTACGATAATGGACCTACGGTGTTAAATTTTTTTAGCTTAAAATTAATACACTTATAGTCAAATTAATAAGTTCCAAATTTTACTTGCAAATAATCAATTTATATCAGCTAAATTAATTCTATTCATATCAATCGTTTTAAATTATAAGTGATAAATGATCTTACGTACGTCTCCAAGTTGTTGAGTCAGTTTAATTTTCTTCACTCTTATTAAATAGGGAAGAAAATAAAAATAAATCGATAACTTTAAAGTTTAAGAGCTAAGATGCTCGGGAGTGGACATTTTAAAGTTCAAATACTATTTTCTTTTTAAAATTTTGAATTGAAGGACTAAAATAAAGTTTTTGAAAGTTGAAAAGAGAAAAGTGAAAACAAATGGTGGAAAATGCATCAAAGACCAAAACGTCATTCAAAGTCAATTAAAATTAATTGGACTTTTTTTTTCTTGGGTAACTCACAAAATTAAAGTAGCAAAATAAATTATTTTAAATTACAATACCTCTAAAAATATTTACAAATTAAAAATAATTATCACAATCTATGTGATAAACTATAATAAACTACTATATATGATAATCATGATACGATCATAGATTGTAGTTTATTTTCATCTATTGAATTCAACGTAAATAAATGGTAATATTTTGTTATATTTTATAAATGTTTTTGTTCATTTTACAATATTTAAAAATAGTCCAAACAAAAACGTATACAATGTCTATATTACTTATAATGTGTACTGTACTAACAAAAAGAAATTATATGAGAAATATATATTTTTTTATTTTACTCTTACCTGGATAATCTTTAAACAATAGAGGGACCTTCAAACTTACCTTTAAAAATTTAGTAACTAAAAAGATAGATTTTTCTTTTTCTTCTTTATTTAAAAGAATAAAAATTATAAAGAAATAGTAAAGGGAATAAAATATTTGCCTTTCATACGAAAATCAATTATAGATTTGTGTTTTTTTTAATAGTTTTCTTCATACGAAGAATAAATAATTTGTTTTGTTTTTTTCTAAAACTCCTAAAAAATTTAAGAATCTAATGCACTTATTTTTATATATTTAAAAACTAAAAAAAAAGTAAATGAATATTTGTGGTAAATATTTTGTAAAATTTGATATTTTTTAAAAGAAATTATATTATAAAATTCTATATATTTTTTTTTTGTTGAAAATAAATAGTTGTGAGGAAAATAGTAATGGAAGAGTCCTAAAAAAATGTTCCCTTGGACACTAACAAAAGCATGGCATTGAAAATATTAACATTATTATTCCTTTGCCAAAAATAATAATAACATTATTATTATTTTTCCCTATAGAAAAAGAAAAGAAGAAGAAAAAAAAGAAAATATGTCCTTTTAGAAAATGTTGGAATGAGGCATGTGGTGGCCTTTTGGCAACGGCTCTATGTTGTCAAAAGAAAGACGTACAATTGTTGGCCCCTCCCCTCTTTCACTTTTTCCCCCCACAACCAATTTCGGTGCAACTTTTATTTTCATTCTAAATGCTATAAACTTTCACGCTTAAATTTATTCATTTCCAAAACTTTAGTTGTTTAATTGATATAATTAATTATAAGTTTTTAAGAATTACGAACCGTGGGTGCTATCTTGCCGCGCTAATTTGGTGAAGAGTCTTGAACATGTGGAGTGTGATTTGTAGGAGTACCGTTGCTTGTTGGTGGTGGAGATGTTATTGTTATCTAAAGCTATCCTTCGAGAGTTAATGAATAGGGTGTCACACCGTCTTATCTTTTGGGAGTTTTTTCTTTTTTTGTCAATCACCTCTTCTTTTCCTCTTCGAAGAAGATGATAGGAAATTCTTTTGTTGCCTCTTGATGGTTCTTCTTGTCTTTTTGTAAGGAGGATTTTGATTTGAGCTTTGGAGAAAGTCGTTGTGTTATGGTTTATAGATGAACTTTTTTAATCGACATTTTTCCTTAATTATTCTTTTAACTGCATTTCATTTTCATCAACCTAGCTAGTTTGAATAATGTGAGAGGTTCCAAGACTCTGGTTTTATATATGTTTGTGTTTAGTCCTATTGTTAGAATTTTGATGTTTTTATTTTATTCTTTTGATGTGGATGTGATACTTAATTTCTCTAGGTTTTGGATGATGTGATTTGATTTCACATAAACAACCAATTTGAATAGATTTGAAATGAATATGTAAACACGAGTTCGATTCATTATAAATGAATGAACTTTTGATAAGGTTGGATTTGATCATTTTTTTCGTCCTATATAGTGATCGTTTGAATGAACTTAAGTTTGTATTTAGGACATCACCTATGTTCGTGTATCCCACTAAATTATCCAATCAAATTTCGTGATCTGACAAATTCTTACTATGATCTTTTGTAAAATATTTACAACATTTTTACCCGATCAAAGAAGTATATGATAATTATGGTTAATTTTAGCTTAATTTAACTTTATATTTATATTTTTTTTAAATTTTCGAGTAAAGTTGAAACAAAAGTTATTTAATAAAAAAATTATATATTAAAATCTTGAATTTAGATAATGTAATGGAATGTTAATCATTAGGTGTTTATATCTTTTGGGCATGTTAATCATCAATACCAATAAATTCCTTGATCTAATAATTATTGCATTGATGTATGATTATGTAATAAAACCAATCTCCCTAACCCTTTTTTTTTTTTAATTATTCTTTCTCCATTCTCAAGGTTCAAGTTTTATCTATATAAAAGAATTGATATATAATAGGAAGGTTTTATTTTATTTTTATTTTTATATCCAAATGTTAGAAATTTTAGATTAAAAACATACGGATTTAATCCTTATTCTTTGAAATTTATAAAAAAAATTTATCGTTCGATGAAAAATCTCGTCAAGATTATATATCAACTTTTCAAATCAAAGAGCGCAACCTTGAAAGGACATGTCAAAGTTGCAAGGAAATAGACAAATTTATCTCCAATCCTTTTCGAGACTTGACAAAAAAAAAAAAAGAGTAAAAATTATATATTACAGATTAGATTACATAAGCGACATATTTGATTTCACTTTAAGGCAAATCAAACTCTACTTCAAATGAGAGATTAGATACTTGACTTCATTCGTTTTCAACAACTATCAACCTTTTAAAACCGTATTTTGTTCATGTTCTATATCTTCATGAGTTGTACGTTACACATAACGTATTAACCTTTGAGTTGTCTTATTAATCAATAATATAACATTTCATATCAGAGTGAGTACCAAATTTTGATCAAGACTTGTCAACTTCTTTTAGTCCTATACATAATGCATGCTCTCCCAAGTCCCAATAACATTTCATCCAATTGACTATGACAAAGTGTTAGAAAAAAGATAAAAGGAATTGGGAAGAGATGATGAAAAAAGTGGTCAATATTTGTGGAATTATTAAAAGATGTTTATAACAAATCACGCTTAATTAATTTTGAGACTAATAACTATTAGCTTATTCTTATTATTATTATCATAATTACAATAAGGTTTGAGAGACAAATCAATGAGTCTTGACCCACACACAACTAATCAAATCTTATGTTAGACAGCTTAGGTAAAGGTAAACTCACCCAATCATCACAACACACATTCTTACTTCATTGTGTTTTCACTTTTTCTTCTTCTTCTTTCATTTCTAGGTCTTTTGGTTAATTTAGAATCCCAATATCAAATCATACAAAGATTTTGGATTCCCATGCCATAAGGAGTATGGAGTATGGTTATAAATAATTAAACTACTCAAAATCTTTAGCAAATTTTCACTGATAGATACCAATAAGTATCAATATCAGTGTCTATCAAAATCTATTACTGATAGATGAGATCTTAATCCAAGAGTGTTTCTAAGCATCTATATGTCAATGATATTTTCATTCATTTTACTGTGCTTGAAAACAATCCTAATTAAAACACAATTTTTCGGTAAACTTTTAAAAAATTTACAACAATTTTATTACTAATATAAAATTAATTCATTAATAAATATTTTATATATAAAAAATAAAAATATGAGTAATTTTAAAAATAGCAAAATAAATTAAAACATTTACAAGCTATAACAAAGTTTTGGATTCTATCAATGACAGACTGATAGACCTCTATCACTATCTATTAATGCTACTAAGAGAAGTATATCAATATCTATTATTGATAGAATCTAAAATTTTGTTATATGTTATAAATATTTTGTCAAATTTGTTATTTTTTACAATTTAAAAAAATGCACATTTTGATGGTAAAAGATAAGAAATTTTCGAGTAAGCTAATGAGGTATAATCAACTAATTATTTGATTAACAATTATTTATTAACTTAAGAAAATAAAAAGTGATAGTTGAAATATTAAAATTTGGTAGTGACTAAATTATGATTAGGATCGAGTCATTAAATAAAAACTACATGAATAGTTTGAATAGTTGAGAGTGAAGTGTGTGAGACTATTTAGTTTAGAAATGAAGGGTTGGTGTGTGGGCAAATTATTGAATAGTGTCTAAGGGGTAGGTTGATATATTTTGAATATGGAATAAAATTTAAATTCAAAGTCAATTTTCATTCATTGTATTTAGTTTTGTCTATGAGGGGGCCCTAATATTTATGAAAAGTACACATTGAGAGAATCCCATCAAACTCATAAGAAATATGTTTACATGTTTTTGCTTTTTTTTAATAAATTGTAGATATTAGAAGTTTTATTTTAATTTCTTTTTAAGAAATATTATAAAGAAAAAATGATTTGAGTTAGACGAGAATCCACCTTGAACGAGATTGGTATTTTTCGTTTAGGTAAATGGTGATGGAACGAAGAATTCTTACCTGTTGAGTTAAATTTGTTCACAATAGTGATTTTAAGTTTATTGAAAACAGTTCTCATGAATAACCCAATCTTTGTAAATTCTCTACGCATAATTTTCACTCCAATCTTCTTGAAAATTTTGGGTGGTTGGATAGACCGTTCCATCCATGTTCTGTTAGTGAATATATATCTAGTTCGATGTTCAAGGTTTGGACTTTAATTATTTAACTATCTTTAAAAGTATAAACCGTTCGATATTGATAACGAGGACATGCAATGCAATCTTCCAACAAAAGGGACGTTTAAGGGTGGTTGAAATAGAAGCTTTGAAAATGCACCATTAATCTAATTAATAACTTTGCTTTCAAAATTAAAATATCATCATTTCGTTTTTGGGTTTTAGGTCATTTTCAAATATAGCATAATGAACCAAAATATTTACAAAACACAATAGAATTTTAGATCTATGTTGTAAATATTTTCAACAAAACAACATTTTCTTTAAAAAAAGAACGAAAAGTCTTTCCTTCCAATGTCAAAAACTTGAAAAGGAAAATTTAGAATTGTAATAGTTTGATGGTAATTGTGACGTTCCACCACGAGGGAGGAAAAGTTTGGTCCCCATTCCCGTAAGTTTTATACTTTGAAATTTAAAAAGAAAATCTAAAAAATCAACCGTCTCGAGACTTATGTTTGTGTTTGAAAGTTCAGAATTTGAAAGTTCAGAATTTGAAAGGCTCACTTGAGTTGAATGTTACTAATGCCTATGTTTTTAGATAATCTATATATTAGCCCCTATATATATTTGACATTACGACATCGGCAACTCCCCGCAATTTTACACTAAAAAGATGAAAAAAACAAAGAATAATGTTTATATAAATACACTAAATAGTAAATTTATCATACTTACTTAACAAATCCCTAAACACAATACCATATTTCAATTCATTCAAACTTTTATGATGCAAATGGAATTCAATAAAATAGAGTTTGTTGTTCAAGTTAAGTAAATAAAAGAAAATTAAATCCCTCATATATTTATACAAATTACCAACTTGTAATAAAATAAGTTATCTTCTTTTCCCATTCCTCTCTTTTTCAAGAAATAAAGTATGAATGCTTTTACATATATATATATATATATAGAATACATCAGAAACCAAGTTGTAATAAAATAAATGTTTTTTATCCTATTATTTTTCTCTCTTATCTTTAAAGAGAAACAAGGTAGAGAGTGCTTAATTGTGGTTCAAATTATGAACATGAGGAGATATCTATTCCATCACATGGTGGCACCCCTTCCCCCACCCAAATACTAATCATAATTTTCATATCTCACTTGTGTGATTTTTTAAATTAAAATTTCACTTTTTTTCATATATTCATTCCAACCAGAAAACCAAAGTGAAAATTACGTACATTGCGTAAGAAAGAACTATTACAAAGAGACAAAACTATTACAACGGTTAATTTGAGAGTTAACATCTTCACTTGAGACAAACCTAAGAAAAAACCACGGGAGCATGTGCAACCTCTTAAGAAAGATATCCATAAAACTATTTGGTTACTTTTAGCCAAGTTAGTTTTTAAAAATTTATGCCGAAAAATTTAATGATCATTAAGTTAATGTCACCACATCACACATTTTTGTAAGTCATCAAAGATATCCGTCCATAGCCATGTAAAACATTTTTGAAAATCTCAAGTGAACACACATGAGATGGATGCATTTGGAAAATGCTAAAATTTCAAAAGTAATTGATAGATATTTAATTAACCAATAACCTTTTATTTGTGAGTCAACAATTTAGATTGGACGGTTAAATCTTTTGACTTTTTTTTTCACTTTAAAACTCACAATAACAATAAGGAAATAATCGCATTGCATTTATATGTTCAAATAAACCAACCGAAGTAAAATTTATATAGTGGCAAATTTGACGTCGAAAATCTAACAAAAATTTGTATAAACTTAAAAGAAATTGGTAAATGTTTGAAAGAAAATGGATAAGGATTTAGAGTAATTAATATAATAATGAAATGGGAACTTCTTTTCTTCAACCAAATGTTCATCAATTTCTTGGGGAAGACTTACTTTTTGTGTTCATATTCACTTTTCTTGCTCTTTCAGCCACAAATCACATGCAATCCAAAATTTCATGTCACCTTCCCTTTTATATATTTATGTATATATAAATCATTTTTTCTTCCATTCTCATTGTTTTTATTTATTAATTTTTTTCACATGTGGGGGTATTTACATTATATAAAAAAATTATTAGCTAATTGGAAATGATGGTGAGAATAATGGAGAGATCTCTCTTTCATTCTCATTAAGCATTTTCTACATTTTTTGGGTCCTATAATATGTCCTTTTTTTTTTAATTTATTATTTCTACATTCATTATAGGCTCTCAATTCTACTTATCTTGAAAAGAAAAAAAATACAATAAAAAAATTAAAAATAACAAAACGGTTGAAAATATGTACAAAATATCAAATTCTATCAATTAGAATATGAAAATTTGCTATATTTTGTAAATAATTTGGTTCATTACACTATATTTTGAAAATGTCCTTTATAATAACTTGTTTATTAAAGCTTCTATAATTAATAAAAAAAGTTAAAACAGAGGATAAATGACAAAAATCGTCGTACCCTTAAAGTAATGTGGTAATTGCAATTACATCCTTAAAGTTTCAATAATTATAATAATTGTGACCCTAAACTTTTAAAAGTGTTAAAATTGGACTTGCAAACTTACAACAATTGTACAATTTGGATCTACAAATGATGAAAACCAAATCCTCAAACTTTATATATAATGAGTATAACTTATACGATGTCTATACAAGTTCGAGAATCTAACTTTAAAATTTGAATAAGTTTGAGGGCTTACCTTTTAATTTTGTAAGATTAAGGGTATAATTGCAACTATTACTATACTCTTCTCGAAAATTTATTTTGAGTGGGTAAGCAAAGATAGTTAAATGAATTAGTGTTAATTTATACATACAACCCTTTTTGGAAAACTTGAGCAACATTATCTTTAAAGCAAAGGTTGAGCCTTCCTCTTGGTGCTATAATAATCTTCAAACATTAATGCATATACCAAAGTCTATATAAAAATTTTAAGAATAATGTTGAATTGCATAACAATATTCTAAAAAATGGTAAATATAGCAAAGACAATGCGATAGACAAACTTATATTATTGATAGACTTTAACAAATTTTGTTATATTTCTACATTTTAAAAATGTTGTTACATATATGTTGTTATTACTTGCAACTATCTCTAAAGTTTATGAACCAAGTTTTTTACTGAGTATCCAACCGCTACAGGATATGAAAGATCAGACTTTTAATTTTTAGAGAAAAAAAAAGTCATATTAATTATTGTTGAATTAGACTATCCAATCCCCAACTTACTCTTAAATATAAGAGTAAAATAATCACATGAGAATGTAGCATTGCCTAGAGGTGTGTGCATGATGTGTGTGATACCACGAGGGAGGCATCCAAATGTCTACACACCTTCATAGATTCATGTGATAGCTTTGTTCCCATGCACATTAGGTGGGTGAAATATAAATGATAACAATCAGATCTAAAATATTAATAAATACAGTATAATCAAATATATTTTTTTTTTATAAATACGGTAGTTTTTTTTTTTAAATATAACAAAATTTATATCTAACTTTGATAGACTATATCGTTGATAAATTTTGTTATATCTTTGCAATTCTTGATCCAAAATATTTATCAAACACAACAAAACTTCAAATCTATCATATTGATAGACCTTTGTTAGTATCAATTAAAATATGGAATTCTACTGTATCTTGTAAATATATATTTTCAACCGTTGTTGTCAATTGACAATTATTCTCCCAAATGTTTTTGTTTTAGTAATAAGTAAAATTTAAAACAACCAAAATGCTCTCAAACTATTTTTTATGGCTACATTTAATTAATCCTTCAATTTAGATAATCACTCACAGAATGGTACCAATTGAATGGTAATAAAATACATTGTTCTTCTAGAAAAAAATTATGACAATTACTCATCTTTTTTTTTTTTCTTTTTCTATTAAAAAACGTCTATAATGTTCAAGTGTTAGCATTACGTATATGTTAATAAACCATCTATAATGTTCAAGTGTTAGCATTACGTATATGTTAATAAATCATGATGTCACATTAAGAGAGAAAGATACCTTTGAACTTTCATAAATAATGTTGATTAAATCATGACAATAACACAATAATCTCATAAGCGCTAACAATTAAATTAAGTAAATTAATTAAAAGAAGACGATTAAGAATGATGATTAAATCTTCATTTTAAGGTAAAGCATCCCATCCAAGCAATAAACCCTACTTGAAAAGGAGAGCTTTTGAGAGAGATGAATATTAAACTCACCATTGCATGTGCTTCCCTAAATTATAATATAAAGTTAAATTATAATATAAAGTTTTCATTGATAACATGATATATGAAAATTAAAGTATGTTTTGTTAATTACTCCTTTTAAGTGACTAACTTTTTTATTATTTTTTTGCCAAAAAAAAAAAACTTTTATTATAAAACAAAATTTGAGCCACTTAAGTTTTAAAATTAGGAGTAAAGTCAATGTCATACTCTATTATATTTTTTTAGGCTTAGTTTGTGGTTGCTATCAAACCCTTGGTGATTGGTTAATCATAATAAGTGACATGACTCAAGAACCTTGAGATGCAAAAGGGATTGTTTTTCTTTAAAAATGCTATGCACAAGATATGAAGGATTTAATCTGTCATATGTAGATCCATCAAAGGCCTAGGGCACGTCCCGTCAACTTATTATATAGTAGACAAATCAAGTTATTAGTATTGAGCTTATAACCAAAACTTTTGCAAAAGTAACGAAATCAAATCCAACCCAAGATTTAAATTGAGGAAAAGTAAAAAATGTATAGATACACTTGATAGAGACTATTAATATATCTTTGATACACTTGATACCACACTTAATACACTTGATATACAGTTTAATCCCCTACCACTGTTAGATCCGTTTTTTTTTTTTTTCAATTTTTGATTCTTAATACTTTGTAGTCGATATATCCAATACTTGATTAATTTAATGTAACACCAAAACAAAAATAACTTTTTTTTTTCTTTTCAGAAAACAAATATCAAATATAAATATTTATATACTTCATCTTTCTCCCCCACATCACAAATCATTAGTAACCTATTGACTTAAATATTGGTACCAAGAATGATTTGAGAATCATACCCAAAGAGAGAGAGAGAGAAGCAATAAACCCAATATAGAAAAGTCTTATCATATAGTTGTTGACAAATCATTTACATTATAAATCTTTATAAACTTCATCATTCATAAACCTTCCATAACAGCTCTCAAAGAAAGAACCATTCAAATGGAAAGAAATCCCAATAAAGAAAAGTAAATATATTACATAATGGAACGAGAAGAAGAACATAGTCTTATTCCTCTTCCAATGCCATCTGAAATGGACACAAAGGACACCAATTAATATAGACATATATACCTGTATATATGTTTGTGTATATCCTCTCTTTCAACAAGGAAACTTCGAAACAATGAAAGAGGAAAGAACTTGGCCATACCCTCTTTCGAACTTCCTAAAATATTTTTTGAAAGCAAATCCTAAAAGGAGTATGACATTGGGAACTTATGAATAGACAATGGAGGTTTATTGAAAAGGATATAGTGTTAGCCACACTAATGTGTAATTATCTCACTTTTTTTGTAATGATTCTTATCTTCTTCGTACAAACAAGTTTACCGTTACTATTCAGTCCAAGTTTCAACATCAATAATCAACATTGTCTGTGAGATAGACGAGCATGTGGGGGTAGGGGACGACAATAACATGTAAAGTAGACCTTGCAAAAAGTCTCAAATATCATGAAAGAGTTGCAATGAAGAGAACTTCAATCAACACTACCATATAAGAAAAATACTTAGAAACATAAAAGAAATATTCAAACATCTCCATCAACCACATAAAGATGCACTAGTTATAACTCTCACTAATGCAAATCTAAAGGTACATATTGTTCGGTGGATGGAAGAAACTCAATGGATATTCTAATTCACAAAACTATTTTGATGTAACAAGGTCATAGTTGAGAAACAACTCAACGCTACTAACGACATTTTAGATAGAAAAAGTTAGTATTAAAGGGATGATAGATATTTGGAGATGACATTTGAAGTAGGAAAGATGGTAGATGATTGGATGTGTTGGTTATAATGTAATTGTAAGAGTGTCTTGAATTGGGTTGATAAGAAATAATATTTAGAAAAATTAGTAAAATATTGTTGGAGAGTGAGAGAGAAGTCAAAACAACTAATTAGATAGAAAAGGTTTTTATGAAAAATGTGGACGGTGGATCATAGAGAAAATGGGCCAAAAGCTATTTTATGGAGATTTTATAAAAATGTGCTAGTTTTGAAAAATGAAAGTATGAGGGGCAAAATGGGAATATGGGAACTCAGTTGGATTCCAACACTTTTTTTCGTTTTCCATCCATTTCATTTTCCTCCTTTTTCCAAGTTTTCATCTCAATTAGGGCACACAAACACGATCTTTGTTTCTTCACCGGACATCTCTCCGATCTGCTATTCAGGTTCTTTCCTATCTCTCTCATTTATTTCCCGATCCAGATTTACTCATTTCAATTCGCCATGAATTCGTTTCCCGATCTTCTTCTTCCTTCTTCATCTATCAAAACCGTTTCGAGTGTTTCTGCACACGCTTTCAAGTCCTTGTCGTTTGTGGTTCTATTTTTTTTTTTTAGTTAGAAGTAGTTTAAACTGCCTTTTTGTTTAGAAGAATCAGTTCAGAAACAGTACGATAATTCCGGTTCATCCATTTATATATTTTTGGATCTTGTTTGGTTAGTTGAGGGACAAGCATTCCTGAACGAGTACTTTTTAGTAGATGTAATTAGCTATTTCTACAGCAATATCATGTTTGTTCATGGAAGATTCTCAAATCTCAAGAGTGGCTGCTTTTTTTTATAGATATGCAATTCATGTGGAGATGCTACCTTATGGTTTGAAGTTAGTCGGAGTAGTTCTACAAGCCTTGATTTTCTTATGGAGGTTTGGATTTTTTCTTTACTTCTATTCTCATTTTTCTTCTTAGTTTTAGAAGCTGCCTGGACTGTAGTGACTGTGGGATTATCAAACGAGACTCAGTTCTTAAAACGTTGTGGGAATTGTTCATGTTTGAAGTATATATTTGCACTCGTAGTTTTACGTATTATACGGACTCTGCAGCCACAGTGGGTTTAGATTTTGGTGTTTTTATCATACTTCTGGGCTTACTCTTACACTATACTATTATTTTCAGGCTGTAATTTGATTAGCAATAAAGCTTTTCAGATAGCTTCTCTATCTTTTGGCTTCTCAAAGACTGGAACTGCTGTTTTGGACGAAGGAATGAAATTTGCATAGTTTATTTTACTCTCACCTCATGCCATGTCGGGTTTACTTAATGTACTGTCAGCTATCTACATTTTTGTCTAAGATTGCGTTGGAACATGTGTATGTTCAGTTGCATATTGTTTCTTGAAGTTCATTACTGATACTTTCCTGTGGTCCTCGGCCTTTTGGCTAAGATCAAGTGTATTACTGATACTTTCCTGTGTTACTTGATTCTCTGCGGAAGTCATTGATCTATTACATATAGTTCAAGGAACTTGGAATTTTGAGAAATTAAGAAATTAAGAAATTAAGCCTATAGTTTATTTCATTTTTATTTGATGGTCTAGTTAGGATTTCAGTTTTAATTGGTTTAGGTTTTTTGTTTGTAAGAACGTGGTTCTTTCATTTGTTGAAATTTAATTCCTACCCATGCCTAATTCTCACTGAATTTCTAGTCTATCTAGGTTGATTTAATCTTATTTTCACAACAATCAGCTGCATAATCATATGCCTTTGTCGGGTTAGCATACTATGACAGGATCTTGTGCATTTATGCAGAAGTTAGTGGTTACACATGGACTCATTCTTTGTGACAAATGATTTATCTTCTTCTCCCTGTTATGATGACCCCTTATAATTCTACTGCAAAATTTTTTGATTCAAGTATAAGATTCTCATGAAAATATGATTTCTAAATTCTGACGCTCTTGTTCTTTGCAGTCATCTCTTAATGGATCAGCTTCAAATCTTCCAGATGGTACTGGGCGATCATTTGCTACCTCATTTTCTGGTCAGTCTGGTGCAGCCTCCCCTGTTTTTCATCACTCCGGTGCGTGCATGTTTCTAGAGTTTCTGTATTTATCTTTCAAATTTATGCAACTTAGAGGTCTTAATTTCCAGGAGGAGGGTTGCATAACATCCATGGAAGCTTCAGTATTCAAAACATGTCAGGTGCACTAACTTCAAGAAACTCAACGATAAATAATGTTCCATCTGGTGGAGTGCAGCAACCTACTGGCACACTTTCCAGTGGGCGTTTTGCTTCAAACAACCTCCCTGTTGCTCTTTCTCAGGTATCTTTCAGAGCCAGGGACTCAGGCTATTTATCCATCAATGAATGCCATGTTTATTGACTGAAATCTCTGTAGTTTATTTGATTTTCATTTATGGTGGACACGAAAAATTAAGTTGTTGAATGATAACATAGTTGAGATATCTTTGCTTAGTGAAGGAAAATATGCTCGTTTTGAAGTTTGAAAATTTGATTTTATAAACATTTACTCTGATAAATTTGTTGAAGAAATGATGGAGAGTTGTTTACATATCAGATACCAGATCCTAATGTTCATAACTAAACTTCTATAAGATTTCTGATCATTGAAGTCGATAAAATGACATCTTTTAAGAGATCTAGTAGCAGCGAAGTTGAAACCCTAATCTTATCCTCTCAGTAACCCTCGTAATTGTGTGTTTGCACTCCATTTTAACTTTGTTCTCTCTCTTCTGTAGTTGTCTCACGGCAGCTCCCATGGGCATTCAGGAGTCGCAAGTAGAGGAGGTATAAGTGTTGTTGGAAACCCTGGATTTAGTAGTAGCACAAATGCAGTTGGCGGTTCTATTCCTGGGATTCTATCTACTTCTGCTGCTATTGGTAATCGAAATACTGTTCCAGGATTGGGTGTGTCCCCAATTTTGGGAAATGCAGGTCCTCGGATCACAAGTTCAATGGGAAATATGGCCAGTGGAGGCAACATAGGAAGGAGTATAACTGCGGGTGGGGGATTGTCATTACCTGGTCTTGCTTCTCGCCTAAACCTTGGTGCAAATAGTGGATCCGGAAGCTTAACTGTGCAAGGACAAAACCGTCTAATGAGTGGTGTGCTTCCACAAGGTATGATCCCTTGAATTTGTGGACGAATATTTGCATTTATGTACACTGTCCAGCATCTTGTAGTAATATTTCCGTACTCGGTTCTAACCATTGCATGGGTATCTAGATGCATCTTAAAACAATGGTCGTATTCTTTGCAAATGTATTTTGAGATTTTGTTCTGTACTCGGTTCTCTAACCATTGCATGCTATCTTTGAATTTGACTATTTCTTTCATTAATAATTTAATTTGAACTAGACATTAGCTAGTGGGAGAACGTCATATTCCTTTTTATGCACCTTTTGCTCAAAGATGAAAAGATCATTTTAGATGTTAGTGCAATTAAAATTAATCGTTCTGTTTGAAATAGTATTTATGCTTACATCTGTATTCATGCTATATTTTAGTTGAAAATATTATGTGCTATTTTGGTCGTTGATGACATGTTCTTGCTTCAGGATCTCAACAGGTCATTTCTATGTTGAGTAATTCTTATCCTAGTGCTGGAGGTCCCCTTTCCCAAAACCACATGCAGAGTGTGAATAGTTTGAATTCTTTGGGGATGTTGAATGAAGTGAACACCAATGACAATTCTCCTTTTGACATTAATGATTTTCCTCAGTTAACAAGTCGTCCAAGTTCAGCAGGAGGGCCTCAAGGGCAATTAAGTTAGTAGCTAATTATTGTTGGTCTTTAGTTTTTTTTCCTTCCCTTTTCTGCCAGTTTTGACTTATAGGGTGTTTTGTTTAATTGTTTCAGGTTCGCTGAGAAAGCAGGGCCTTAGTCCTATTGTTCAACAAAATCAAGAGTTCAGCATTCAGAATGAAGACTTTCCAGCATTGCCTAGATTTAAAGGTGCAAATCCTTTCTTTGCATTACCTAATACCTAGTAGGTTTCATTCATTTAAATCATAAGCCAAAACTTGGTTTGCTGTACTCTACCCTATTTTTTGGTCAAAGATTAAATCCAATAATGTTAGAAATATTCATTCGGAAATATCCTAGTTGCCCTTGAATAATTGCTGAATAGATGGAGTATTGAAGTAGAATTTCAAATTTCATTTTTCCAGTAGGTCATTGCAATTATTAAGCTCAGGTGCTTCTTCAATAGAGAGTAAAGATTATTTCGATCTTCTCTTTGGATTGTAAATTTATAGCATGACCCAAGTTAACCTCATTCTTACTTTGAATATAAAACAGGACACTTCCAATCATTGATTATAGTTCTAGATCGTGTGCAGGTGGCAATGCTGACTATGGCATGGACATTCATCAGAAAGATCAACATGATAATTCTGTGCCTATGATGCAGTCTCAACAGTTCTCTGTGCGAACACGTTTTACTCAATCTCTTGCTAACTATCATCATTTTGGCGATGGGGTGCTTATCAACTTTTCCCTTGTTTTGATCTTCAGATTGGAAGGTCTGCTGGATTTAACCTAGGGGGCACCTATTCACACCGACCCCAGCAGCAGCAGCAACATTCTCCAGCTGTCAGTAACAGCTCGGTCTCCTTTCCACCTGCAAATAATCAGGATCTCCTCCATTTACATGGATCAGATATGTTCCCATCTTCACATGCTGCATCCTATCACCAGCAGGTGTGCGATTCTATTGCACTAGTCTAAAGGAAGAAAATATTTTACCCCTCGTATTTAAGCTCTTGGTTTTTCTTAACTGAAATGCAGTTTCAAGTTTCATTCTTTTGACGTCATTTGCTCTCATTATTAAAAAAATTCAACAGGATTAAATGTTTTGGTAGATCAGTAGCCTATATGTCTTAAATGTCTTCTTCGTTGATAGTTCTCAATATCGATGCTTTGTTAATGAGCAGTCTAGTGGGCCTCCTGGTATTGGGTTAAGACCTCTGAGCTCTCCTAATTCAGCTTCTGGAATGAGTTATGACCAACTTATTCCGCAATATCAGCAGCATCCGAGTCAATCTCAGTTTCGATTGCAACATATGTCTGGTGTTAGCCAGTCATTTAGAGATCAAGGCCTGAAATCTATGCAGGCGACTCAATCTTCTCCTGATCCGTTTGGTTTACTTGGTTTGTTAAGTGTGATAAGGTTGAGCGATCCTGATCTTGCATCCCTTGCACTCGGAATCGATTTGACCACATTAGGATTAAATTTGAATTCAGCGGATAACCTTCACAAGACCTTTGGCTCCCCATGGTCCGATGAACCTGCCAAGGGTGATCCAGATTTCAATGTACCGCAATGCTATCTTATTAAACCACCACCTTCACTACATGTGAGATTCTTCACCTTTAATGTATCCCTCTCCAAGTTCATATCTGAAACTTCCTTCAGTTTCACTTTCACTTTCATCTCAACTGATTAACTATTTTTGTAACTGCAGCGAGGCTACTTCTCAAAATTTACTCTGGAGACACTGTTTTATATATTTTTCAGGTGTCATATATTTAAATCATTTTACACTCTTCTTTTTCCTTTCGCTATATATAATTAATTCTGTTGTGTCGTGGTGTCTGCAGCATGCCAAAAGACGAAGCTCAGTTATACGCTGCAAATGAACTGTAAGCTAGCTCCTTCTGTTATTGACTTACTGTCACCAAAGTCTTAAAACGTCAATGTTTTTTTTTTAAAAAAATTTCTTTAGTTACCAAATGCATTAATTTATTTTCAAAATGACTTGAAAAGTTAAAACCAATCGCTCCCACCCTTAAATTTGGTTAGGTTTCTCCCTAAGGTCTGTTACCAATATTTTGTATTTTGTATTTTTGTTAGTTATAATAGAGGCTGGTTTTATCACAAAGAACATCGGTTCTGGTTCATTCGGGTCTCAAACATGGAACCACTTGTGAAGACTAGCACGTACGAAAGAGGATCATATCTCTGTTTCGACCCCCACACGTTCGAAACTGTACGCAAGGTTCGTGGAGTTATCAATATTTCTCATTTCTCATTTCCCATATCATTATATCAACTCATTCTTATTGCTTATATTACATCCATTGGCTTCAGGATAATTTCGTTCTCCACTACGAGATGGTAGAAAAGAGACCTGTTCTATCCCAACACTAAGTTTCAAAATTTTCTTTTCTTTTCTTTTCTTTTCTTCTTTTATAATTTATAATTATAAATTTTTAATTTTAGCCTCTTCCTTTTTCAATATATAAAAAAGGTCGTTGGGTTAGCCTTAGTGTTCTGTTTGTAGAATTAATGTTTTGTTAATATGGTCATTGCAAATCAATTATAGAGAGGTCCCTTTGTTATTGTAATGAGCCCATTTTTCCTCCTTTTTTTTTAAAGAAACACAAAACTGTAACTTAGTCCCCTTTCTTTGTTCCTTATTTTACATGATAATGTTAGATTGTTAGTAGTGCTTTTCTATAGATATATGTTATCTATTGAATAAAGAGCGGTCTTTTAATTTCTACCTAGCTCACACCTCGATCGGATCGAGGTCTTTATTGTTCTAGTTAGGAAAATTTTTAGTACTAATAATTCAAATATATGATTGTTGTTTTGAGAGTAGAGTGATTTTGAAGATGTCGATGATGAGTCCAATTGTGTTCTTTTTTATTGTTTATCATTTAGGAGATGCTAATTCGGTTTGCTACAAATAAAACCTATTAAAACCACTAAATAATACAAATGTATGATTGTTGAGTTACCTAAACCATAGTTAATTTATGTAGTTGGAGAAATGAAGGGAACTGAATTTCAACGGAAGTGAGTATTGTGTTTTATTTTATTGAAAAGAAATTAAGAATAGAGAAACAACTAGAAGAAAGGTCGATGGTTCCAACTGTAGCAAACAATTGGTTTAGGTTCTCTTTGAAGTTTTCAATTTTCACTATCCAAACTTTGAGAAAACTCTAAAAAATGAGAGGGAAAGGAGATGGAGAATCTTTTAGGAATTCTATACAATTTGGGAGATTTTTTTTTGTTGGAGAATCTTTGCAAAATGGTTGCGTAGAGGTTATGTAGTGTATTCCATAAGTTAGAGACCTATTTATAGAGCTCTAAAGAGAACTATTTAAATCACATTTTAAGTATTTATCAACTCTCATTTGTCTTTGAATTTATTTATTTTAATCTACAGCAAGTTGATCCTTTCATGTTTTGAATTACACTTTAGATTCTTAAAGTTGCATCTTTTCTTTAAGTACCACTAATTCATTTAATGAATAAGCAATTTGTCAACATAAATAATTGGTTTATAGGCGAAAACTTCTGTCATGAACAGCTCACATTCAATCAAATTCTCTAAATAAATTCTCTAAACAGTGGACCTATCGTCGCGAGAAAGTTGTTCATAACTCGCAACATATATTAATTTAAAAGAAACTCATACAAATTTTGGACCAAACCATTTGTAATTGTTACAAAATAGATTATAGTTATATTTAGTGTTACGAGAATAAGACAACCAATGGACAACGTAGATGAAAGACTTGAAACTGCCTCTAGATGATGACTTCAAATTTAAGACAATTGAATTTATTTAGTCCATCGATGAAATCAATACACCCTAGACGTCTTATTTACTCTATTAGACTAAATCATTTTACTTGATTTCTTAGGATTATTTGATTCCCAAAATAAAACTAGAACAATTTCTAGATAGATAAAATAAGCGATAACTTGATCTCTAGAAGACCGATGCTTGATTTTTGATCTATTGATCCATGGTTGTGGGGTAATTCCAAGACTAACATATTTTAGCTTTCTATAATACTTAGATCCTTTATATAGATGCCTGCAATGGTGAAACACCAAAAGGAAGAAGTTTGAATGTGAGCAAGATAAATGAAAAGGCAAAACCGAACCCCCCCCCCCCCCTGAGGCTTTAAGCCTAATCACCACCAGATGTTAAGACCATTGAAATTTCTTAGCTATATATATAAACGAATACAAACTCGAGAAAGGAACCAATCCAGAGCTCGCATTATAATACATAAGTTCAAGGTTAGAAACATAACAAATATTTTCGGAGCTAAGAAGTAGAGTACGATGAAAATGAAATAATATTCAACAAAAGATTCAGCACTTCCCTTTCTTAATATCTTGTACGACTTCTAACCCTGCAATATTTTGGCTTATCTTATCATCAAGTTGTCCAAACACAATGAAATTGTTGCATGACTGATAATAATGCATACCTTGGTGAACGAGAGTAAGGAGAACGGGAATGTGAACGAGAGTAAGGAGAACGGGAATGTGAACGAGAATGGCTTCGAGAGCGGGAGCGAGAACGAGATCGAGAACGAGAATAATATCTTCGTGACCCTCTACTTCTACTTCTACTCCTACTTCTACTACGGCGGTATCTTCTGCAGCAAGCAATCAAATCATTGTTGAGTCTCAAACTCGAACACACATAGGGTGTCAGAACAAAAAAAAAATACTACTCAGCAGGTTCAAGATCGTAAGTCATTTAGTTAAAACCTCAAAACAAGAAAAATATACCTTCTTGGTGAACGGCTGTAGCTTCTGCTGCGGCTCCGATGCCTACGACTGTTTAATCGGCTAGTTTCCGCTAACTTTTCTAGTCTCTGGCGCTCCTGCTCTCTCTTTTTAGCCATTTCTGCAGCTGTATCTTTCTTAACTGCAAGAATCATCAATTGCTCAACCATAAATGCCAAAAAAGAAATTAAAAGATCTTGAAATAAAAATGGCTCCCATACAGAACCTTCATAAAGTCAAGGTTAGAAGGGTCCAAAACATCTATCGAACTAACTAGTGTCAAAATGACAAAGCGTCCAACATCTTAGGTCTTAGACAAGACACTTCACAATGAAAATGCAAACATACTTTGTTTATTGAGCTGTTGACTCATGATCCTCTTAAGTCTTTCCTGCGGAGTTTCTTTCTTTTCCCCCAGCTTTAAAGGCCCCCCGGAAGAACTTGCCTTCGTTAACTTTGCAAGTGCTGACGAAGTACTGTTCAAGGAAAAAAAAGGTCCAGAATTATTTCTCAAGGATTTAAATGCCCATATATATTGTGCTTGGATTCAAATACTCACGACTATTATTAGACAAGGACTTAAATGCCAATAACTATTCTATAAACTTTAGAACATAATAACTTCACATGTAAAAGTAATTGGAAATGTATCAGCATCAGTGTTCTTAAAAGCTCAAGGTCCAATAAATCAATAGTTTTCTAGGGCCTAAGCACAACATGCAAAAACAAGAGCGGCTTTTTGTTGTGAAGCACACTAAACAAAAGTACTACATGACGAGACGCCAGACCTGCACCTTGAACCTAGGTGCGTGATTGGGAGTGCTTTTTTAAAATACTAATCAATATCAGTTCACAGGACTTGACACTAAAGTAAATTGAGACTTTAGAAATACCTTACTGAGGGCTTTACTGCTCTGCTGCTCTTTTCTTTATCAAGTGTCACGCCAGATGCTGGATCAATATGCAATGCCTCAAGGATCCGACCAGATGATGGCCTGCATGAAAGCACAAGGGTAAGAGATGCCCATTATAAAAGTTCCATGCACATTTGCTAGTGGTTATGTTAAATCCATTTTAGGGAATATCTGAGCTTCAAAAAGGAAGCCTTCTTCCATCTTGCCGTGGGCAGTTACGCTGAAAATCCTAGGCCTGATCTATACTAAACCACACCCTCAGGTAACAAAATGGGAGAAAGCTGCAGGACAATAAAGATTGTCCAATCTATCTTCGCAATAATGAAAGGTCGAGTGCTCCGACCGGTTTATCATATCAGGCTGAGATGGAGGAGATTGTGGTGGAGATAGTCCTTCTAGCCTCGGTTCCTTGCTTTCGCCAGATCCCCCAAATTCAGTGATGAATTCAATTTTTGGAGTCTTTGGTTTGCTCCGATGAACATCATCAAAATGGCCATGAGAATGATGCCTTGAGTGTGACGGGGAATGTGATCTAGACCTGGATCTGCAGAATAACAGGATATAATTGTAATTTTAAAATCATGAAAAAAAAGTAATTCAAAAAATCCAGTTTTGTCTGTAGGATCCACAAACCCTGGTAGGAAGCTCTGATTTCGATCATAACTCAAAAGACATACCTTCTAGAACGTGGATAAGCATCATAAGTTGGACTTCGTCTAGATTCCCTACACATAAAAATAGAATGCATGATTATAGACCATAGAAGTCAACTGCCATATCATATCACTGATTTCAGTTAACAAAAGAGTAAATTTGTATCCTCTTCATATCATGAAAGAAAAGTTTATCTTTATACCGGTAAGGATCATGATGGAGGACTCTGGTACCAGTAATTCGTGCAGCTTCTCTTTCCCTTTCCCGTTCCATTTGAGATGCTTTCCTTCTCTCCTTGCGACTTAGCTTCCTCTAATAGTTTCAGATTTTATGTTAATGAGACATTTGGTTATCAGAGAGCTGAAACAAAAGCAATATTTTTCTGAGGCAATGATGGAAGTCACTTACAATAGCAGGATCACCTTTGATTATTTCCTTTTGTCTCTTCTCTTCCTCCTTAGCCTTCTTATCCATGTAAACAAGCCATCCGTATCTTTTCACTCCAAACTCTTTTGCTATTACCTCCATTCCTTCATCATTACTGTCATCACTATGAAAATCCTCATACTCATCATCCTCATCATCTTCATCATCACTAGCATTATCATCAGCATCTGAATTTGATTCCTCCTTCCCATCCGCCTCATAAGAAAACCCCACTTGCGAATATGATCCCTTGCTTGCAGAAGGAGGCTGTGGTTGCTGAGATCTTCATGTAAACACAAGAGAGACCATAAAAAAGTATATAAAATTCAACAGCAAAATTTTCACTCATAAAACTAACGTAAAAATAAAATTACAGAGAACAAAAGAAAATGATCAGTAGAACCAGAATCTAGAGCAAAGTTGAAATTGACACCTCAAAAAATAGTAATGATCTAAAACATAAGTCATCCTATGACGGGTAATGTATCTCAACATGAAGGACGACACCAATATGAGTAAAATCATTTGCACGACAGTTGGTGGTTTGTGCTTAAGCGACCTCAATAGGCAAATCGGTAATGGGGAATTGTGAAGGGGGTGAATAGTAATGCTAAGGTGAAATTTAGGTTTCTAATAAAAATAGAATAAAATGAAAGAGAACAGTAGTCATCCTTCAGGATTAGTACAAGATTTTGAGGGCTTCCAACAACTTGTAGGAAATAGGAGTACGTTGAACTGAATATGAATATTTTCCATGCTTATTTGGCCCAATCAAGTTGTCCACACTTTGTAAGTGAGGTGATCATGTGTTAGAGATTTCGTCAAAATTGAAAAGGTGGAACTTGAAGGAGTATTTGGAATCAGAGGTGGTTATGGTTCTGAGTAATGGTGGATATATTAGATAAAATTGAAGGGCTTACACACACACACACACATGCACATAGAGAAAGAGAGAGCAGGAGAGAGAAACCTATCAGATACAAATGGAGCAGACATCTTGGCCTCCATTTCTTGATTTACGTGTTGTAAACCATCCTCATCATTAACTGTTGACATAGAATTATAGAAAGCTTTGTTATATATTTGCATTGTAATAAAAAAATATGTATACAAATAAAAATAACCTTTGCCCGTATCGCACATCCCATAAGGAAAGCAGTGGGTTTGTGCATTGAACTGTTAAAGGAGTTAAGAGTTCGATAAAAGTAAAAAGAAGTACCCACATCCTCGACGCCGATGCTTAATTAAATCCCGATAACGCTGAAAATTAACAAACTCTTCTAACTCCTCTTCTTCCTCAGATTTTTCATGTGTTCGAATATGCCGGGATCCAGGTTCTCGGATGAAATCAAGCAAGGCACGTCCATCAAATCTGCTCAAGAAATGAAAACCTACTCCTCAACCTCAAATCATAAATCTTTTAGCCAAACAACAAATTTAAAACCAAATAGCCCTCAGATGACTAAAAGAAACGAACCGATCAATCATAACATCCTGCTTTCCATTCCAAGGAATCCTGTAGACAGAAGTTGCAACAAAAATCCCAAAAAAAGGTCAGAATTAAGGTGAAGTGGATGTCTGGATGATAAAAAATAACAAGGCCACAAAACTAATAAAACAAGCTCTAGCATTTGACAAATTTCTCTCAACAAATGATAAATTGTAACAAAAATGATCAATTATGGGCTCGAAGGTTAAAATATTAAAGAACCTCCTGCAATTAAATCCTCAGTCCAAACAAATTGCAGAAATTCAAATAATTTAAGAATTTAATACTAAAGGCAGAAAGAAGCTGACAACATTAGCCAGCTACAATATCTATAACACCGGAGAAAAAAAAAATCCCAATTCGTAATATGCCCAAGTTTTTTTTATATCTAACGCAGAGAGATGAAATATAAAATTCTTACAGGCCTTGTTGGTCCTCAGTTGCTTGATAGAGACCATCATCACGGTAGACACGGCACCGAGTTCCAACGACCTGAATTGATTGCTGAGGATCGCCACGGCGCTTGGCGAGAAAGACAGCGCGCCTTTGAGCTCGCTTTCGAGCAGCGTCCATCATGTCATGGACCTTCCTTTCGGATCTCCTCGCTTCGTGCCACATCTCTAGAAAGAAGCAATGCAAATTGCAATGGATTTCGATGGAATCGGGAAGATGGAAAAACCCTAATCCCCTTCTCTCTTCATGGAACTATCAAGTTCTTGACGATGAAGACGGTCTACCGAGCTTCAATGGCGTTGAGAAGGTTCGGAGTTTTGGACTCACACTCGATAGTTTGGGCTCTGAATAGTTTTGGGCTTTTTTATTGGCTTCGGTAGATTTATAATCTTTTTTAATAATTATAAATAGATAGAAATTTTAGAATAACACTAAGCTTTCTTTCAAAATATATATATATAGGTTGTAGGGTTATAACAAACCGATCAAATATTTACTACGTATAGAACAATTTTGAAAACAAAAAAAATCCACATGCTACAGTGAAAAATACCAAAAATGCTCAAGTAAACATGTGATTAATCAGTCACACGCACGCACGAGTAATCTTTCTTTTAAATGATCGTGTACTACAATTTAAGCAAATGATTTACTATCGTTTAGGTCATGATGCGTCATATAGTTCTTCTAACGATGGAAAAAAATGCTTCAAATTTAAACAATTGTGTTGATTATGGTAAGCGATCGAATAGTTCAATGTAAATAATCGTTAAAAACTTTCAAATCAAACGATCATGTTGACCATGTTAAACGATCGTGTTAACTATGGTAAGTGATCATTTATGTCATGCCAGCAAGATGGTGTATTTTTTTTTTAAACGATGGGTAAACAATAGAAAAACGACTTCAAATATAAACGATCATGTTGACCACGGTAAACAATCGTTTAGATCATGTCAAAATGATAGTTAAACGATTTTGATATTCTCGAATATGAGGAAGATAAAGTAGATTCATAAACTTTTGTCGAAAATGATGAAGATGAAGCAAAAGATTTAAATAGAAGAATAAATCGTTTAAAGATAAAAGAAAGAAAATCTAGAAGAGAATATGAAGAAATCTAGAAGAGAAGATGAATAAGTAAAAAAAAAAAAAATGATGAATTGTTCGCAATATTCAAGGGCAAATTTGAAAATTATGAAAATATTTTACTAGCTCATGTATTTTTGGTTTTTTGTTACACGGACTGTAAATATTTTTTTGTTTTGTAACCTTTATGTAAATTATTTTCTTAGTAGCCTAACTATCATGATAGACCACCAATATTTTCAACATGATCCATTAACGATAGATTTCTATTCCATTAACGATAGATTTCTATCATTGATAGACTTTGACAGATTTTGTTGTATATACACATTTTTTAAAGATTGTATAAATGCTAATACTTTGAATTTAATTATTATAATTACGACCACTACATTTTTTTTTATACTTTTTGGTTAATTTTATTGGAGAAAAAATTGAGTATAAAGTGTAAAAATTTATTGGAAAAAAAATATTGTATTTTTTTTTTGTGTCGAATTAGTTTTAAAGTTTATAATGTTTATTTGTTTGTTTTGTTTTTATTATTGGGGTGGTTAATTAACATAACGATAGACATGTCATGTTTATATCAAACTAGCGTGTAAAAGAATATAAGATAAATTATACGTAGAGGTTGGAATAAGGGCATTGAGCGACCAATATTGTTTACATGACACCCCAAGTAGATGGATGCGTGGATGAATTATTATGTTTTATTATCTACAACGTCGGATTTTTTGTATGAAATTGATCTTATGGTATTTTTTTTTGTTTAAAAAGATCTTTTAGTACAACTTGGAAATGAATGATTATATTTAAACTTGAGACCCCTTATCCATGGGTACATACAAATGTTGAGCCCTTTATGGCTTGTTACGAAATTTTGTTGTATGAAATTTTAGGAAGTCAACTAGAAAAATACTTTTCTATCCTACTTGGGAAACCATCCATTTGATCTTCTTCTTCAACTTCCTCCTCTTTTGCAGTTGTTATGTGCAAACAGACATGCAAATATCCAAACCACTAAGACACACTAAGCAGTAAGAAAACAATAAGAAAAATAAATCATACTTTACCTTTTAAACTCAGCATGGTTGCCAAGAACATCAAGAGTGATTACAACACATTCCAAATTGTTAAATATAACAAAAACAAAAATCAATAAGAAATATTCAAATACTTAGAATAAAAGAAAGCCAATGATAGAAAAGGAAATTAAGAACTAATTTAAAGAGGTTTATGTTTAAGATTTTGAACTTTGAATTACCTCCAACCAAGAAGTTGTGGAAGAGGAAGAAGGAGGGAGTTGCAGCGGTGGACAGAGCGGACGACAATAGGCGGACAATAATCTCTCTTGTGGCCTCTTCCTCTTTTCCTTTCAGTTTGAGTTTTGTGTTATGTGAATACAAAACTCAAATATGCAGGGGATCTCTGACGCACTTTGAAAACGCCAGACAATCCACCTATTCCTGACGCCGTAAAGTACAATGTCGAAAAAAGTGTCCTCCATTCCCGACGTTTCACTAACGACGTCAAGAAAAGTTTAATACTTCTCCTAATGCCATGCATAACGGCGTCGAGAAACGTTTAAATTTTTTAAAAAAAGTTTTAAACTTTTTCCGACGCCATTATGCATGCCGTAGGAATTGTCAACCTTTCCCGACGAAGCTTCTGCGACGTCGGAAGAAAGACGTCTTTTATCCCGACGTCCGTGTTTTGCGTCGAAAAATACTTATTTTCTTGTAGTGTTAAACGATGGAAAAAAGTTTAATTTCAAATCTAAACGATCGTGTAGATCACACTAAACGATCGTGTTGACCAGGTAAGTAATCGTTTAGATCATATCAAAGTAATATTTAAACGATGTTGATATTCTGAAAGATGGGCCGAAAGAAAGAAAGAGAAGATGAATAGAAATAGGAGACATAAAATTTAGAAGAGCAGCTGAAAAAATCTAGGAAGAGAATGTGAATGAATCACAAAGAAGAAGAAAGAAAAGTGATGAATGGTCCGCAATATCAAAAACAAATCTAGAATTTATCAAAATATTTTACCGACTCTATGAACTTTTTATTTTTATTACACATGATGTAAATATATTATAATGTTTCGTTACATTCATGAAAATTAACCTTATTTAATGGTGTTTCAGTAGAGATTTCAAATTAATGTTGATTTGATTTTAGAAAATTTCATTTTTTTTTAATTTCCACATCCCTAATTAAAAATCAATCCTCTCTCCACTACCATATCAAGTATATGTTAGAATATATTAATATTATACTAAAAAAATATAAATATACATCACATATATTTGTTTGGTATATAAAACGTTACATTATATAAATTGTTTTATTCAAGCAATTGTCAAATATATCTAGTTTTTTCTATAGAAAAAATCAAATATATATTGTGTTGTTACTATATGGATCAACAATGCACCTTTCTTTTCTCCTTGAAGCTTATTGTCGATTCTTGCTTTCATTGATGAGGATAACAAAAACATAAAAGGTAAATTGTGCTAGATTTTAGTGAAAAAAGATAACTACTCGTTTAAAAAATAAGAATTTAGATAATTGTGCAATCGAACATACTTATTTAGGTTATATGTGTAGAAAGTCCATATAGTTAGGTGTTGGTGGGGATGTAACTATCTTTAGGTAAACAATCTAGTTTTTTATTTATATAGACAACAAACCATTTAGTTACCCAATAAAATTTTGTCACGTAAGAAACAATTTATTTTTACAAACCGAACTTTTTAACTGTATAACAAAAATAGTTGCATTACACCCTCAAAATTATGTATCTATCTTAAAAGTCTATAGCTCAAGTTTGTGTACATCTTCAAACAAGAAAGGAAAAAACCCTAAAATAAAGGCATTATAACCTTCAAATCCTATAAACAGCAAATAAAAATAAAAGGCCACATAATCAAGAAACAGAAACCTCTCATTCCCTCTTTCTTATTAACCATCCCAATTCCTTCAAAACTCCAAACAAGCCATCGTCAGAGAAAACATTCTCGAGTCCGATCATTCTCAAACTCCTACACCCAAAATCACGACGACCTCGAGCTAGCCATGACCGGCGCCACATTTGCCATTGCGGTCACATGGACCGTTCTAATAGTCGTTACAACAACGATCACCAGTGTGGTGCAGGCGCACTTGGGTGCGAATTGGGGTACAATGGCATCCCACCCATTGAACCCTAATATTGTGGTGAACTTGCTCGAGGACAATGGGATCAAGAAGGTGAAGTTGTTTGATTCTGATTCTTGGACTGTGAGTGCATTGGCTGGTTCCAAAATTGAAACCATTGTTGGCATTCCTAATGACCAACTTGAGAGCTTGGCTTCTGATTATAACCATGCTAAGGATTGGGTTAAGGAGAACGTCACCGCTCATATTTATGATGGAGGCGTCAATATAAGGTTCCTTTTAATTTCTCTTTTTATTAGTAGATTATTACAAATGTTTAAGTCTGTGTGTATTAGATTATTACAAAATGACTTAATAATCACGTTCAAATGTATATTAAGACAATATAAATAATTAGAATTGAAACATCACTAATTTTCAATAGTACAAATGAGGAGTAGAAAAATTGAACAACGAATCTCTTAGTCTTCAATACACACAAATTCTAATTGAGTTAAGTCTTTGTTGGGTTTGTCACTAAATCCCTAAACCTTCTTCATAGTCATGTTGTGTATTTTCTTAAAATTTGGTTTCTGGACAATTTTCTACTAAATATATATATAGAGGCCGCATTTAAACTATAACTTTGCTTATAGGTTATTTGTTATTTTAATTTACTAATTTATTTTTGTGGCATTTAAGTTATAATTAATTTAACCTGAAATATAAATGAAAAAAAAAGCCATAATTAATGAACTAATTTAACTATTTTTCCAAATGAAAACATCCACAGGTACATAGCTGTGGGCAATGAACCATTTTTAACAGCTTACAATGGCACCTACATAAAGCTAACATTTCCAGCCATGCAAAACATACAAAAAGCTCTCGATGAAGCCGGCTACAGCAAGAAGATAAAAGTAACATGCCCATTGAACGCCGACGTCTACGAGTCAGCCACAAACCAGCCCTCTGACGGGCAATTCCGATCAGATATCCTCGACGAGATGAAAGATATAGTCCGCTTCCTGAGTAGGAACGATGCTGCTTTCATGGTGAACATTTATCCCTTCCTTAGTCTCTACCTGAACTCTGACTTTCCCGTAGATTTTGCCTTCTTCGATGAAAACGGGAAGTCGATAAACGACAAGGGAAAGAAGTATACAAATGTATTCGATGCAAACTTCGACACGTTAGTTTGGTCGTTGAAGAAGATCGGTCTTGGAGATTTGAAGATCATAGTAGGGGAAGTCGGGTGGCCGACGGATGGTAATAAGTTTGCTACTGTGGAGTTGGCAAAGAGGTTTTATGATGGCTTGTTGAAGAAGTTGGCCAGCAAGAAGGGGACTCCCATGAGGCCAAATGAGAAGTTGGAAGTGTATTTGTTCGGCCTTTTAGATGAGGATTTGAAAAGCATTCAACCTGGCTTCTTTGAGCGTCATTGGGGTCTTTTCAGGTATGAATGATCGTAAATTCTATTTTGTTAGGGTTTGGAGAATAACATAAATTCTATTTTGAACGATCGTAAATTATATTTGATATCTGTTAAGTTTTTTATTTTTGAATCTTATATTTATTTTTTAGTTTTCATTCTTAATTTCTAGTTAAAGTAAATATTTGAGTTCTCAAGATGATTTTTAAGAAAAAGTAGGATTTTAAAGATTATTATTATATTTATCAACCTTCATATTTGATGTAGAAAAAAAAAATGCTCCGAATTTAGCACCACACAACACAACAAAGATCATTAAGTTGACTACGATCCATGAATAATGATAATAGTCAAACAAATTGATAAACAACGTCGATGATTTTCCATATTATTGAAAAACATTACAGGGTTATGATATTAAACAACAAGATTTCATCTCATAGTTAACCAATTTGTTTTAAGATGGAAGCTGACTTATAATGTTGTGTCAAAGTCCATCAAATTTAAATAGGCATTCAATAAAAAATAAAATCAGGATTTTATCCGAGAATATTAACCTAAAGAGACACTATCTCAAATGAGTATATATTGAGGATCCAACACAAAAAAAGAAAAAAAAAAACTAAAAGGATCTCACAGTTTTTACAAGATAGACGAGTTACTCTTCTAGTTGTCAATTAGTTCGAATTTTGAGACATAGTTGAAACATTTTACTCATTGTTTTACATGTGTTTCTTAATAGGTATGACGGAAAACCAAAGTTCTCGTTAGACTTAACAGGCAAAGGCAACGACAAGAGGCTAGTGGCAGCGAAGGGAGTTCAATACTTGGAACACAAATGGTGCGTGGTTAAGAACAGTGTTAAGGATTTAGGTACAATATCAAGTCAGATCGACTATGCTTGCTCCATGTCTGATTGCACAAGCTTAGGGTATGGGTCTTCTTGCAACAACCTGAACTCTAGAGGCAACATTTCTTATGCTTACAACATGTATTTCCAAATGCAAGATCAAAGTGTTGAAGCTTGTGTTTTTGGTGAATCTGCTGAAATTGTAACAAGAAATGCCTCTGTTGGCAGTTGCTTATTCCCCATCCAAATAGACAGCATCGGGCAACGGTTGACGCCAATGAACATTGTTGTTTTCACCGCCACCGTGTTGATTGGCCTAGTATTGAGCATGTATGTTTAAATGTATGACAAAGGTTTCAAAACATACCATTTAATTTAAATTAATAGACATAGTTATAACTACGTACATTTTCCTAATTTCATATGATATTTTCTATACTAATAAAATTAATGATATTTAACCTTTCAAGTTAAGTTAGAATTAATAAATAATTATTAGTATAGAAAAGGAAAAATTAAAAAATTTGAGAAGAGAAAATTAGAAGAAAGATTGCACCAGCCGGGAATCGAACCCGGGTCTGTACCGTGGCAGGGTACTATTCTACCACTAGACCACTGGTGCTTTCATATCATACCAAAGCTGATTTTTATCGATGATCTTGTCAAACTAAGCATTACAAAGAACTTATAGACAATAATAGAAAAACTATTTTACTAGTTGTTTGACGTAAAGTTGTGCAGCAGTCGATTGATCTTTCAACTAAACTGTCATTAAATCGACTGAAGTCGATTTAGAAAAATGTTCAAACTAACCTCAACAGTCAAAGAGTTTAGTTGGTCAACTACTTTTACTCTTCGCAATTTTTCTTTTAAATTGTCAGTTTGAATTTGTCTATTATACTCACCCTTACTTTGACCCCACCTATTGATATATAAAATAACTCTACTCCAATAAACACTCATTACCAAAATTTATACACTTTTCACATTTTTCAAACAAAAATTATATTCAAATTTCTCTATATTTTATATTTAACAGAAAAACTCAATCTAACAACTCAAACACCAACATTTTAACTAGCATATTAACGGTTGAAAAGTATTTTTTCGTAATCATACAAGTTAAGAGTGTTTAGAAAAAGTCTTCTTATCTAAGAATAGAGCTCATCTCCATCCCATTGATAATTTATCAACAACTTTATACATATTCTAGAAAGTTTCCAAAGTCAGCATCATTTTTCCAATCAATTCATTATATAATATACCCTTTCTTTTATTATTATTAATATTATTATTGTTATTTTAGACTATCATTATTTTAAATAATTTCCTTTATAAAATTGCCACCACTACAAATTGGAACCACACCGACCCTTAAATTCAACCGAATTAGTTTATTCTTAGGCCTGCTAAAATAGGTTGAAATTTAATTAAAATATTTGTTCATCCATTACTTTCATGAAATGATATCTATATAAATATTCCTTTTCGATTTTCATATATTATTAAACTATTTTTTTCATCATCCTAACCAATTAAAAAGACAAAAAATTCTTTTTTCTAATTTTTCTTGGAGCCAATTTGCTAAAACAAATATTTTCCAACAAAAAAATTAAATAATACTTAAATGTTTTTAATTTCTCAACTTTAGGTTGAGAAATTATTTTAAATATTTATTTGCAATCTAAAGTTAGAGGTTCCATAATTGTATATTTATCATTTCGACATAATTTTTACATAGAAATATAAGACTCCTTCGAATGATAAAAATGTATAGGATAAAACACTCTACATATAGATATATAACTATATTTTATTTAGGTTATGTTTTGTTTCTATTTTTTTTTTAATTTTTTCTCTGTTTCGACCCTTTGTATTTAACCTGGAATACTGTTGATTATTATCTATCGACTTCGTATTTATTTAGTTTATGATATTTTGGTGCTATGAGATGTCAATAACCTAGTTAAGATGTCAGTGCATCTTCTGATCTCAACTGCTTTTCGCTCTTTAGGTTTATTTATTACGCTAATTGTATCGTCTCTATTCTACTTTGAGTTTCTATTATTAATAAAGAAGTTTTTCTCCATTTTATAAAACAGTATGACTATATTTTATTGATTATTTTTTTAGGTTAAGTATATAGGTATTGTATTAAAAAAAATTGATAATATTTTTATTAATAATTTCACATTTTTACAAAGTCGATATCGACAGAAGAGGTGAATCAATATTTCCATTATTTTCTAAAAGTAATACACAAAACACAAAGAATAAGTAACAAAGCCTCACTAAGGTAAATATAACATAAACAAGAGACACACTAACTATAATTTAGACTCATACAACTTTTACTTTTATTTTTTCGAGAGTATTGTATTAAAGCACGAGATGAGAGAATTGAATCGCTATCTACAACATTCGATATACTACAACACTATTTCAATTGAGTTACGTTCAAGTTGACGTGAAAGCAATATTTCTAAATAATTCATAAAATTAAAATCGGTAGAGATTAATTAATGCTACTAGGAAATATTCAAAGAAAGAAAAGTTAAATGATAACAGGTCATCAAAGAAAAAAGACGTGGACCAACCAAAAATCAAAGTCTTCCCGGGCCCATCACCACCACCACCAAACCAATCGACCTTTATAACCAATCTTTCATTTCCCCTATAAACCCCTCTTATTAAAACTAAAATAAATAAATAAATAACAAAGAGCAGCCATAGAGCCCTCCGGCAACGCCACTGGGCATCCGCTCATCCCCTACGGCGGGGCTATGTCGGGTGTCCCACCGAGACCAACATCCACCGTGTCGGAACCCTACACGCCGCCGCCCCCACCAGGAAAAGCTGAGTTGATTCCGACGGCTCTTTACAGGCAGGGATCATGGTCGCCGGACGCGTCGAGGGAGGAGGCGTGGCAACGGCGGAGGAAGGGGAGGAGCAAGAAAGAGCGGAATCGGAGCTTGACGGCGGAGGATCTGGAGGAATTGAAGGCGTGTCTGGAGTTGGGTTTTGGATTTGAGTCACCCGAATTGGACAGCCGGCTTTCCAATACGTTGCCGGCTTTAGGACTGTATCATGCTGTGAATAAAAGTTACAGTGATTCCATCTCAAAGTCTGCGAATAGGACGGCGTTTTCATCGCCTGATCGTGATTACATCAACTCTCCTTCTCCTCTCGGTAGCCCTCTTGCCATTTTTGGTTCCTCTGGTATACAATTCTTCATTCCCTTTTCTTTTTCTTTTTCATTTACTAACATTTTATTTTATAGTTTGAAATATAAAGTGTGGTTTTGATTACTTCTTGTTCTGCTTTTTTAATACATCTCTAGATTTTAAATTTCATGTCTCATAAATTTCTACATTTTAAAAATTTTAGACAATTTTTTAAAAAAGAAAATATAGTTTCAATCATACCTTTATTTCTTTTTAAATTGAATCTTACCTTTATACAATTGTTAAATATTTAGTACATTTCATGCCTCGTCTCTAATCGTTCAATCATAACTTGTGGGATGACAAATTTTCTTTTTTACTTTTTTTCTAATAATTGAATATTTTATGCGTAAGTGATGGAAAGAAATTAAAAAAAAAAGTGATGTCTGAAATGCACTCAGATATTACTTTTTTTTTTTTTGTTATTAGAGAGATTTGATAGACCAATTTTTACCACTGGAATTATAAGAATGTAACGAAAACTAAGACCACATATGCATAATTTCTACTATTTATCTTTAAACTTCTTTAATTTAAGGTTTAATTTAGCGTATATCACATTTAGTGAATTGTTCGAATATATAATCAACTAAATTTAAAAGTATAATAATTTAAATGAATATTTTAAAATTACACCAACCAAAATAAAACAAATAGAAAATAACATTCAATTTTTAAGAATTTTGTATAAACAAAAATGAAATTACTTGTTTATTTTTGTATTTAATGATACATTTCTTCTAAAAAAATTTTACATCTCATAAATATATATATGTGGTTAATGAGTTGTTTGTTTGTTAGTTGTAAAGTAATAATAATAATGTGAGTGCATAAATTAGGGGAAAATCCAAAGGCGGTGAAGACAAAGCTAAGGCAGTGGGCTCAAGTGGTTGCTTGTTCGGTGAAGAACTCATCAACTTAAATATATCTTAAATTATCGACCACTATGGTTAACTTTAAACTTAACCATAGTTAACAAATTTGCATATGCCAAGAAGAAAAATTAAAAAAAAAAAAGGGTCATAATCCAACCACCACCTATTATCATTACTCTTTTGTATCTACCCTTCCTTTAAATTCTTAGTAATATGATCTTGGGTTATATATATAATAGTAAAGAGAAAAAAAGAAAAAAAATGTGAATTGTTTTGTTTGTGAAATAATTAGCTATTTTGAGTGTATATTTATTAATTTTGGAGTTGTGAAGTTTGAATTTGTGAGGTGTATGTTTGGAATTTTGGAAATATTATGTATGAATTAAATAGGTTTTTTTTTTTTTTTTCTTAAACTTTGTTATAATGATTTGAGTTATAGTGTTTTTTGGAATTGAGTTTATCTAATTTTTTCCCCCATTTCTTACAATGGTTTGTGTTGTTCTCAAGTAAGATATTTAATATATATATATATATATATATATTTTTTTTTTTTTAAGGAACTGTAACTTCGATTGGTTTTTTGTTGGGTAGTTTATGAAATTTAGGTTTATTTTGCCTCAACTTTTTTTTTTTAAACATTCTGAGTTTAGGAGGAAACATGAATGGACTGATATCACATATGAATGAGAGAGATCCCAACGACAAGAAAGTAATGTTAAAACTTAAAAATAATTAAAAGTTACTATCTATACCAACAAGATGTACTTACCATTTTGGTGGTTCAAATATAGAAACTTCTTAAAATTTAAGCATGCTTAGCTCATAATAATTCTATGTTGAGAGTGACTCAAAGCATCCTGAAAGGACTCATGTTGGTTTTCACTCCAATAAACCTTTAAAATAAGTTGGATCGTAGAGAAGACAGAAAAATGTTAGAGATTCGAATTCCAAATCCTAAGCTTGAGGTGTTATATATCTACTTTCTATCAATTTCTTAAAAATTTAAGTAAAAGACACAAGTTGTTGTAGGAAAATGAAAAGTAATAGACAATTATTGTGTAATTTCATTTGCAAGTTTATATTTTAGGATAATTTTTTAATATCTTAAAAAAAACAAATCATTTGGGAGAATGATCATAAGGGTAAGTGTAAAAAAATCTTGATTTTTTTATATTTCTTATAAAAGTGTTTTCAAATATTACACAATGAACCAAATAGATACATTCATACATGTGATTGAGAATACGATTAATTCCAAAATGTTGCTATCAAATCTTTATAGGTATAGTGTCATTATAATTCTTTCAATTATCATCTAATAACGATAACCTTTGGATCACAAGAAGATATTAGTGTTAAAAAGTAAATAGACGTGAAGTTGTTATTTATGTGTCATATATTATTGTTTCTTGCAAAGAAATATAATATAGTCATATATTATTTATATGTACTGTAGTAAAATACATTTCTTTCGATTTACAAGCTATATACGTGTATCGAAATGGGGGGTGGAGGGTATATATATAATTTTTCCATTCATTTTTTAAGGAGCATTGCCTTTTCGATCTTCTCTCAAAGATTCTGGAAAGGCTTTGTGAAGAAATTTCTTTTCCAATCCATGTGGGTGACAAAAACATAGGTTGAGCTTGCAATCACAGTCCCATGGATCAGAACAATCAATACGACTTTGGCAGGGAATGTTTACAACATTTCTGGCATCTGACACGAACAATTTTTCTGAAGTGATACAATTGTTAAATTGTCATACAAAAAGATAACTATTGCAAAAAGAAAAAAAAAGGCTATATATAAACAATACAAATCGACTGATATACCTGAGATAATGAAGACCATTAGGAAGAAGAGAGCGAACTTTGTCAAGGGCTTCACCATATTCGATCTCTAGTTGGGTGAGAATTATGTGATTTAGAAGATTTGTATTTGTTTGTGTGTTTTTGAATGAATAATATAGCACAATTTATAGTAAAATGTTGTAGGCTTAAAATGATAGAAATTATATGGGATAGTTGCAACAATAACAAAACAAAAATGATTAAAATTTAGTATATGTCTACCATTTTTAGGTTTTAGGGTTTTGCTATGCAAAAAAAACACCAAAACGACAATTATCGTAACCAATGCTAAAAAAGAACAAAAATAATCAAAGGTCCAAAATTCTTTTATGATTAAAATATACGATGGTTGATTCAGCATTGATTGATATTAGATATTTTGTTGATATAGTACTTGGAAAGTTGATGGGTGTTTGTTGTTGCTCTTTACCAAGAAGGAGTTATAAGTTGAGAAGCTTTAACGCCTAGACAAAACGAGTGCTTCTTTGTCTTATATCTCTTAGAGTGTATTGGTATCTCACCTGATAAAGTCGCTTAATGGTCAACTCGCCAGATTATTTCACCTACTGATCACCTCCCCAAGTAGTCAAATTGCATGGTTAGATTGCCTCGTCAAAACACAAACTGCAAAACAGAAACTGGTTAAGAAATGGCCGAGTCATGAATCTCGCTCTCTTTAAGATGTTTTCGCAGCTCTGGTCTCTTTGTGCAAAGAGTTTGATCGCCCCGTCATGCTCAGGATAAAATATCCTCGTTCTTCAATTAGTTTTGCTCAAAACTGCAAAACTAATTGGAATTCGCAACACTCAAATAGACACTCTAATGCTCGGTAGAAAAGAATGAGACTGATATCTATAGTGAGTATGGAGAGACCAACGATCATATTAGTGATGAGAAAAGTTTAGTTTTTAATTTAAGTAAATAGTATTTTATTCCTCCTCTCCTCGCCATAAGCCCGACGACGGTGGCACGTGGAGATATAGACATACCTACGTTTGGCTATCTCCTCACCACTTCATAAACTTGGATGCCCTTTGGGTCTAAATCCATGTGAGTGAATGTATGAGTTTATAAAGGCGACCTCCAAATTGTTAACTAAGTAATGTGAGAATACATGTTTAAAGTAAAATAATAATAAATATTTGCTTACTCAAAATTTTCATTTAACAGTGTTTGATATAATAATGTTCTTCAAGTGTTTGTCAGATTGATGTTTGATACACTCAAACTTTATATCTTATATATGATTGATACACTTGAAATATTATATGTTTAATTTATTAAAAGATAAACATGTATGCTTTATTTCAAAAGTAAGTGACAGTTGATTCAACGTTGATTTCTATTAAATATAATGATGACACACTTGAATTGTTGAATGGTTGATAGACGTATCAAATAAATTTATAATTTACAATTTGGATAAGAGATAACATGCAAAATGTATAAAGAAATTGTACTTTAATGCTAAAGTCAGATATCTCAAATTCAAAATAGAGAATAAGTTAGAAGTTCTTAGATATCTCATATGGAGTCATAATGATCGATGTATCTTTAGGGAGTTTGATATGATATTTATCTTCGATCAAACTAGGATTTGGATATGAGTTTCTTAATCCCAAATAAACAAAGTTATCTCTTTAAGCTAAATGGGGTAGGACACACATTTGACATACCTTAGCTTGTATGTACATCGAATTTCAAGGCTTGGCCGAAATCGAGACCAAAGAGGTTGGCTTGAGTTTATTGCTCAAATCCTCCTCCTTTGAGGCCCAAATAGGGTGAAATATGTTCAATTCACCAAATGAAAAAGATTGGTCTCGATTGATCGCGCTACTTCGGCTCAAAGCCTAATTACCATTTTTCTTAAGACCTTTTCATTTCTTTTTATTAAATTTACTATGGAATACACTCCATAACAAGCTCCAAACATTATAAAAAGGAGAGCTCCCCTAGTTTTAGTTTCAAAGTGTCTTAGCTGTAAACACTTCTAAGTCCGAGTCTCGTAACTCTAACCAACTAAAAGAGTTACTAAATTCTCTTTTTGTATATTATCTAAGTTTAAGAGCGGAGTTAAGGTTGTGAATAATACAGAAAAAACTTTGAAAGCAGGTTCTTGTAATTAAAATCAGAAAGGGAGACATTTATTCATGTGGTTGTAATAATATTTCTTACATAATTGTTTTCTTTGATCTGGTGGGTTGTGGGTTTTCTATATAGTTTTAGAGTGTTTTACATAAATGTATTTTCCTTTAATTTCTCGACTATTCCTACTGTGATAGTGAAGTTTTTCTAACATTATCTTCACCTTGGTCTTCCAATAAAATGCTTTAATTAAAGCTGAGTTGTTAGGTTATATATGGTTTATCTTTTTTCTTATTGATTCAACATACTTAAGAAAAAAACAAAAGTTGTGGTAGGAAAAGGAAAGGAAATGGACAATGACAGTGTAGTTTCATTTGGTAGTTTATGTTGCAGAATAATTTGAATATCTTAATAAAACAAATCATCTGGGAAGGATAATGAATGATCATAATGGATAATTTTTCCAACAATATAATCTAATTGATTTTTCTTTCTATATTTTCAAATATAGCATATAACCAAAGATCCAGACTTTGATTAAATATTCCAAAATGTTATTATCAATCTTTATAGCACATACAGTCTAATTATATTTCTTGAATTCATCTAAAGAACAATTCACAACCTTTGGATCAATAGAAGATTTATTTAACGTTAGAGTATATAGATATAAGATTGTTTATGCCGTCATATATTATTGTTCTGGTAGAGAAATATAGTCATATATATATATTACTTGTGTGTGTATTGTAGTAAAAGTACATTTCTTTCCATATATGAGCTATATATGTAGATCTTAAATTGGGAGGGGAGAATACATATATGTTAATTTCCAATTTATGTTTTAAGGAGCGACGTTGTCTTTTCTTCTCTCAAATGTTCAGGAAGGGCATTGTGAAGAAATTTCTTTTCCAATCCATGTGGATGACAAAAACATAGGTTGAGCTTACAATCACAGTCCCATGGATCAGAACAATCAATACGACTATTGCATGGAATGTTGACGACATTTCTGGCATCTGCCACGAACGTTTCTAAAATATTTGAATTGTTAATTGTCACGAGATCATAAGATAACAATAATATTGTGAAAAGGAAAAATATATTATCTATAAACAATTGAAATGGATTTATATATACCTGAGATAATGAAGAACATTAAGAACAAGAGGGCGAACTTTGTTGAGGGCTTCACCATATCGAATGTGTCTAGTGGGTTAGTATTATATGATTTGGAAGATTTGTATTTGTTTGTGTGCTTTTGAAGGAATAAGATATCATAATTTATAGTAAAATGTTGTAGCTTAAAATGGAAGAAATTACAGAGGATAGTTGCAACAATAACAAAATAAGATTAAATTTTAGTATATGTTTTACCATTTTTAGGTTTTAGGTTTTACAAACTTTAGCAAAACCAAAGATGGAGTTTGGCTCAAAACCCAAAATTAAGAAAGTCATCAAACTAAATGCAACAAAAAATTTCTGAGCAGACGTACAAGTAGAATTTCTCTTTCAATACACTTTTGATTACTATATACTTTTGAAATATTAAAATAATGAAAGATCTTAAATTTAAAATGTGTGATTGCTGATATATTAAGCGTGAATTGGTATGAGATATATTTAAAATGTGTGATTGCTGATATATTAAGCGTGAATTGGTATGAGATATATTGTTAGATACACTTGAAATGTTGATACGTAGTTCATGTCAATGTTTAATACACTCATTATCTTATATCTTATATACGATTGATACACTCTGTTTATAAAAGAAAATATTTATGCTTTATTTCAAATGTGAGTTACATCTTAATTATGATTGAATGTGCATTGTTGTTGTATATGATGAATATGGTGGTGGTAGTAGACATTTACAAAATAAATTTATAATTTGCAAATTTGAATAAGGACTTGTAAAATAAAGAAAAATGTGATTTGACGCTAAAATCGGGGATGTGAACTACAAAATAAAAAAGTTAAAAGTTGTTAGATATCTCAAATGAAGTCATAATGATGTTAATTATAGGGGATTTGATATGAGTTTTATCTTAGTCCCAACAAGGATTAGGATACGAGAGTTTCATAATCCTTCCAGATAAGTTAGATTATCGGACACATGTACATTTGACATGCCTTTTATATATATATATATATTTATCAATTTCGAGGCTTGGCCTCTGCCTCATCCTTGGCCAAGATCAAGACCAAAATGGTTGATTTGGGCTTTTTACTAAAATCATTCTACTTTTAAGGCCAAAATAGGCTGGAATACGCTCCAATTCACTAAACGAAGAAGGTTAGCCTGACAGATCGAGTTAGTTTGGCAAAAATCCTATCTCTTTTCCTTAAGGCCATTTCATCCTACCAACCTAGTTGCATTTTTATTTACTATTGTTTTCTTGGTAGGATAGTTTCTCCTTCTTTGTTTTGTTTATATACCCTTTAGCCAAAAAACTAAATCACCCATGACAAGTTCTTAACGTTGTAAAAAGAAAGCACCTATAGCTTTAATTAGTTTCAAATCGTCTTAATTGTAAACACTTTTAAGTCAGAGTTTCATAACTCTTATTAAATTCTCTTTTGGTAGTATCCTCTTTTGGTAGTGTCTAGTTTAAAAGTGGAGTTTGGTTGTGAGTAATACAAAAAACTTTAGGAGAGTGTTCTTGTAATTAAAATTAAGGAGAGAATTATTCTATCTGGTTATAACAGTTCCTTACATAATGATCTTCTTTTCAGTGGGTTGTGTGGTTGAATGTTTCTATAGTTTTAAGTTTTTCCAACAAAATACATCGATTTCTGTTGGTTCAAACACCCCTTTGAGTATGTGATCGAAAAGGCAAACTTTGATATTCTTGCCCAATTGGTGTATTTGCCAATAGTCAAAATGACATCATGAATGTCTTTTCATTCTAGGATGAAGTACTTCGATGTCGAGAAAGATTAATGTTAAGATACAGTGTAATTATATATATTTCTTGAATTCTCATCTAACAACAATATGCAACGTTTGAATCAATAGAAGATTTATTTAACATTAGAGTATATATATATATGATTGTTTATGTTGTCATATAATATTGTTCTTAGCTTGTAGAGATATACAGGCATATATATATCTTACTTATGTGTATTGTAGTAAAAGTACATTTCTTTCTACATATGAGGTATGTATGTAGATCTTAAATTGGTAGCGGAGAATACATATATGTTAATTTGTCTTTTCTTCTTTCAAATTTTCAGGAAATGTGTTGTGAAGAAATTTCTTTTCCAATCCATGTGGATGACAAAAACATAGATTGAGCTTGCAGTCACAGTCCCATGGATCAGAACAATCAATACGACTATTGCATGGAATGTTGACGACATTTCTGGCATTTGTCACGAACGTTTCTGAAATATTTCAATTGTTAATTGTCATACATAAGATAACAATAATTGCGAAAAGAAAAAAAAAAAGATATTTTTTATAAACAATTGAAATAGATTTGTATACCCGAGATAATGAAGAACATTAAGAACAAGAGAGCTAACTTTGTTGAGGACTTCACCATATCAAATGTCTAGTGGGTTAGTATTATATGATTTGGAAGATTTGTATTTTTGTTTGTGTGATTTTGAATGAATAATATATCATAATTTATAGTAAATTATATGGGATAGTTGCAACAATAACAAAACAAGAATTATTAAAATTTAGTATAGCTTTTACGAGTTTTAGGTTTTAGCTTATGCAAACTTAGCAAATTCAAAGAGAGTTTGTCTCAAAACCCAAAATTAAGAAAGTCGTCAAACTAAATGCAACAAAATTTCTTTTAAGCATTCATGACTGTTTTTTCTTTTCTCTTTTCAATTTGGGATGTATACAACTATCACATTAGGTAACTTTTCTAGCAGTGCCTCATTAACCATTTTTCTTAAGACCTTATCATTCTTTCTGTTCACTATGGAATATGCTCCATAACAAGCTCCAAACATTATAAAAATAATTTTTAAGAGCGGAGTTAAAGGTTGTGAATATATATAGAGATCCTCTAGTTTTAGTTTAAAAGTGTCTTAATTGTAAACACTTTAAGTCCGAATCTCGTAACTCTAAATAAAATTTCTTTTGTATTATCGTAGTTTAAGAGCAGAGTTAAAGGTTGTGAGTATATATAAAAAACTAGGGGTGTTGTACATAAGCTAGGCTGGGTTGGGTATGTGGAAAGCTATGGAGCAACCCAATGTGTTCGCTTTGGGGGAAAAAAATGAACGCTATCAGTTCAATATGCAAGGCAACCCAACCCAAAAAAAATCGGGTTGAGCCTGGTTATTTTTTTAAAATCTCTACAAAAGTTATTTAGACAAATTTTCATCATGTTTTTCAATATACAACGTGAACAAATTGTTATTCAAGGTGCAAGGTGATTATATATATATACATACATACATAATCGGGTTGGACTGGGTCATGCCTTACTCGCACAACCCCGCAACCCGACTCAACATTTTTCTTCTCCAATTTTCTAACCCAATCCAACACAAAATTTAATCCAACTCAATCATTATAGTTTGGATAATTAGATAATCATAGTAGGTTGGGTTGTCGTTTTTTTGAACACCCGTACAAAAAAAACTTTGAGAGAATTTCTTCTAGTTAAAATCAGGAAGAGAGACACTTATTCTCTGTTGTTGTGATAATTTTTCTTTACATAATAATAGTTTTCTTTGATTCGATGGGTTGTGAGAGTTTTCTATAGTTGTAGAGTGTTTTACATAAATGTATTTTCCTTTAATTTCTCGACTATTCCTACTGTGATAGTGAAGTTTTTCTAACATTATCTTCACCTTGGTCTTCTAATAAAATGCTTTAATTTAAGCTGAGTTGTTAGGTTATATATGGTTTATCTTTTTTCTTATGGATTCAACGTACTTAAGAAAAAAACAAATGTTGTGGTAGGAAAAGGAAAGGAAATGGATAATGACAGTGTAGTTTCATTTGGTAGTTTATGTTCCAGAATAATTTGAATATCTTAATAAAACAAATCATCTGGGAAGGATAATGAATGATCATAATGGAGATAAAGTTCCCAAAAATATAAACTTGATTTTTCTTTCTATATTTTCAAATATAGCATATAACCAAAGATCCAGATTTTGATTAAACATTCCAAAATGTTATTATCAATCTTTATAGCACATACAGTGTAATTATATTTCTTGAATTCATATAATAACAATTCACAACCTTTGGATCAATAGAAGATTTATTTAACGTTAGAGTATATAGATATAAGATTGTTTATGCTGTCATATATTATCGTTATTGTACAAAAATATATCGTCATATATTACTTACGTGTATATATTGTAGTAAAAGTACATTTCTTTCCATATATGAGCTATGTATGTATAGATCTTAAATTACGAGTGGAGAATACATATATGTTAATTTTCTATTTATTTTTTAAGGAGAGACGACGTTGTCTTTTCTTCTCTTAAATGTTTAGGAAAGGCGTTGTGAAGAAATTTCTTTTCCAATCCATGTGGATGACAAAACATAGGTTGAGCTTGTAGACTAAGTCTAGACTTTAGTTTTGGTATACCACGCATGTTAAGGTTATATAAGATAACTATTATTGTTGTTGATTTTGGAATAGGCCACACATATAGGAAACTTTAGTTGCCTATATTGGATTCGAGTTATGTAATTGTTGATGATATTGCTAGATTAATGAAATTATTGATGGTTTCCTTATTATACTAAATTCAGTCATTTTTTGTGTATTAAATATGTTTTATTGACGAATATACATAATGCAGGAAATAGGAAATGAAAAATTTTGTGTATTAATAAATGATATACATGACGTTAAATACATGTCAAATATACTATCTTATTTGAATCAAAAATACGATTTTACTTGACAGTTTTGTAGTGTCAAGTATACTAACTATTTTACTTGACGTTAATACAGTGTCAGGTAAATGTATACTTGACGGTTTTATAGTGTCAAGTAAATATATACTTGATGGCTTTTTAGTGTTAAGTAAATGTATACTTGACGGGTTTTTCGTGTCAAGTAAATGTATACTTGACGGCTTTTTAGTGTCAAGTAATGTGACTAAACTTGACAGTCAATTACTTGACGGTTTTAAAGACGTCAAGTATACGTTTACTTGACACTGTATTAACGTCAAGCAAACCATTTTCTGAAGTAGTGGTGCCATGGATAAGAACAATTCATACGACTATTGCATGGAATCTTAACGACCCTTCTAGCATCTGCCACGAATGTTTCTGAAATATTTCAATTGATAATTGTCATATGATAAGATAACAATAATTGCAAAAAAGAAAAAAAGGTATTATTTATAAACAATTGAAATGGATTTATATACCTAAGATAACAAAGAACATTAAGAACATTAAGAACAAGAGAGCGAACTTTGTGGAGGACTTCACCATATCAAATGTCTAGTGGGTTAGTGTTATATGATTTGGAAGATTTGTATTTGTTTGTGTGCTTTTGAAGGAATAATATATCATAATTTATAGTAAATTATATGGGATAGTTGCAACAATAACAAAATAACAAAACAAGAATTATTAAAATTTAGTATAGGTTTTACCAGTTTTAGGTTTTAGGTTTTGCAAACTTAGCAAAGTCAAAGGGAATTTGGCTCAAAACCCAAAATTAAGAAAGGCATCAAACTAAATGCAACAAAATTTCTTGTGAGCAGAGGTATAAGTAGAGTTTCTCTTTCAATACACTTTTTTCTTACTATATACTTTTGTAATACTAAAAAAAACTAAAATAATGAAAGGTCCAAAATTTAAAATGTGTGATTCCTGATATATGAAGCGTGGATTGGTATTAGATATATTGTTAGATACACTTGAAATGTTGGTATATATGTTAAATTTAATGTTTATATGTAGTTCATGTCAATGTTTAATACACTCATGTGATCTTATATCTTATATACGATTGATACACTTGAAATATTATGTTTATAAAAGAAAATATTTATGCTTTATTTCAAATGTGAGTTATAGCTAATGATTGAATGTGTAGTGTCGTTATATATAACGAATATATGGTCGTGGTAGTGGACATTTACATAATAAATTTATAATTTACAATTTATATAAGGACGTGTAAAAAAAGAAAAATGTGATTTGATGCTAACGTCAAGGATGTGAACTACAAAACTAAAGTCATGAAATATTCATACCTATGTAAAGTCTTCGAATTGATTGGATATATGATATATGGAGAATGGTTTTGTTTATATATGCTCGAGTTTTGAAACTATATTTGATGAATACCATTGATCATATATATATATTTATGAAATTGTTGCTGGACAACTGTACAGGACTATTAGATGAACACAATACACGAACAAAAATATAATTCAATTACAATTTTTTTTAAAAAAAATTGAAACATGCTTGACGGTTTTAAAATGTCATAAACAATTGCATTCTTGACGATTTTTAAAAGGCATAAACAAATACATTTTTGACCGTTTTAAAATGTCATGAATATGTATACTCTTGACGGTTTTAAAATGTCATAAACAAGGGCATTCTTGACGGGTTTAAAATGTCATAAACAAGTCTATTCTTGACGGTTTTAAAATGTCATGAAAATATGTATATTTGATGTTTATAAAACGTCAACGTTCTCTATTCTTGACGTTTTATCAACCATCAAGAAATTTGACTTCCTTGACATTGGCTTCATTGACGTTTTTAAAACCGTCAAGAATAGGGTCTCTCGACAGTTTAAAAACGTCAAGAGAGCATGTTTTTTTAGTAGTGCAAATGAAGTCATAATGATGTTAATTGTAGGGGATTTGATATGAGTTTTATCTTAGTCCCAACAAGGACTAGGATATGAGAGTTTCATAATCCTTCAAATAAGCTAGGTTATCGAACACTTGTACATTTGGCATGCCTTTATATATATATATATATCAATTCCGAGGCTTGGCCTCTGCCTCATCCTTGGCCAAGATCAAGACCAAAATCGTTGGTTTTGGCTTTTGACTAAAAATCATTCTCCTTTTAAGGTCAAAATAGGTTGGAATACGCTCCAATTCACTAAACGAAGAAGGTTAGCTTGATTGATGATCGGGTTACTTTGGTTGAAAGCCTAACTATCTCTTTTCCTTAGGCCATTTCATCCTACAAAACTAGTTGCATTTTTATTTACTATTTTTTTCTTGGTAGGTTAGTTTCTCCTTTGTTTTGTTGTTTATATACCCTTTAGGCCAAAAAACTAAATCACCTATGACAAGTTCCTTAACATTGTAAAAAGAAAGCGTCTATAGCCTTAATTAGTTTCAAATCGTCTTAGTTGTAAACACTTTTAAGTTAAGAGATTCCTAGTAACTCCTGTTAAATTCTCTTTTGTTAGTATCTAGTTTAAAAGTGGAGTTTGGTTGTGAGTATTACAAAAAAATTTAGGAGAGTGTTCTTGTAATTAAAATTAAGGAGAGAATTATTTCACGTGGTTATATAAGTTTCTAACATAATGATCTTCTTTTAAGTGGGCTGTGGTTTAGTTTTTCTATAGTTTAATTTTAGAGTGTTCTACGTACCTAAATTGTTATGTTTCTTTTAATTTCTCAATTGCTCCTACAATAGTAGTAGTGATAAGCTTTTCCAACAAAAGTACATCGATTTACTGTTGGTTTACAGGTCTACATAGTCTTTTTTTTCTCTTTCTAATCCACTGGTTCAAACACCCCTTTCAGTATGTGATTGAAAAGGCAAACTTTGATATTCTTGCCCAACTGGTGTATTTGCCAATAGTCAAAATGACATCATGAATGTCTTTTCATTCTAGGATGAAGTACTTCGATGTCGAGAAAGATTAATGTTAAGATACAGTGTAATTATATATATTTCTTGAAGTCATCTAATAACAATACACAACCTTTGGATCAATAGAAGATTTATTTAACATTAGAGATTCATTTAACGTTAGAGTATCTATATAGATATATGATTGTTTATGTTGTCATATATTATTGTTCTTGCAGAGAAATACAGTCATATATATATTACTTATGTGTATTGTAGTAAAAGTACATTTCTTTCCATATATGAGCTATATATGTAGATATTAGATTGGGAGGGGAGAATACATATATGTTAATTTCCCATTTATGTTTTAAGGAGCGACGTTGTCTTTTCTTCTCTCAAATGTTCAGGAAATGCGTTGTGAAGAAATTTCTTTTCCAATCCATGTGGATGACAAAAACATAGGTTGAGCTTGCAGTCACAGTCCCATGGATCAGAACAATCAATACGACTATTGCATGGAATGTTTACGACATTTCTGGCATTTGCCACGAACATTTCTGAAATATTTCAATTGTTAATTGTCATACAATAAGATAACAATAATTGCGAAAAGAAAAAAAAGATATTTTCTATAAACAATTGAAATAGATTTAGATACCTGAGATAATGAAGAACATTAAGAGCAAGAGAGCTAACTTTGTTGAGGACTTCACCATATCAAATATCTATTGGGTTAGTATTATATGACCTGGAAGATTTGTATTTGTGTGTGCTTTCAAATGAATAAAATATCATAATTTATAGTAAAATGTTGTAGCTTAAAATGGAAGAAACTAGATGAGATAGTTGCAACAATAACACAACAAGAATGTTTACAATTTAGTATATATTTTACCATTTTTAGGTTTTAGGTTTTGCAAAACTTAGCAAAACCAAAGGGAGTTTGGCTCAAATCTCAAAATTAAGAAAGTCAAAAACTAAATGCAACAAAATTTCTTCTAAGCAAACGTACAAGTAGAATTTCTCTTTCAATACACTTTTAATTACTATACTTTTGAAATACAAAAAAAAAAAAAAAAAAAAACTAAAATAATGAAAGGCCCAAAATTTAAAATGTGTGATATTATTGTTGATTAAGGTTTGATTGAATGATTGGTATTAGATATATTGTTGATACATTTGAAATTAATAGTGTTGATAGATGTTAAATATAATGTTGATACATACGCATTCATGTCTAATTACTTCAAGTATTTACTTATTCACTCATGTCTTAAATCTTATATACGAATGATATATACACTTGAAATATCATGTTCGTAAAAGAAAACATTTATGATTTCTTTCAAAAGTAAGTTACAGCTGAATGAATGTTGATTTGTTATTTTATATAATGATGGTGGTGATACTAGACATAGACAAAATAAATTCGGATACGGCAGGTCGACTTGCAAAATAAAGAAAAAGGTCATTTGATGCTAAAGTCTGGAATGTGAACTACAAAATAAAGAAGAAGTTAAAAGTACTTCTTAGATATCTCATATGAAGTGGTCATAACGATTATGTAATTGTAGGGAATTTTATATGAGTTTTATCTTGGTCCAACTAGGATTAGGATATGAGTTTCATAATCATCCAGATAAGCTAGGTTACCTCTTAAGCTAAATGGGTAAGGGCACATGTACTTTTGGCATGCCTTTTTCATCAAATTTCGGGGATTGGCCTCTACCTCATCCTTGGCCAAGATCAAAACCAAAATGGTTGGTTTGGGCTTTTTACTAAAATCATCCTCCTTTCAAGGTCAAAATAGGTTGGAATACACTCCAATTCACTAAACAAAGAAGCTTAGTCCGGGTGATCGGATTACTTTGGCTAAAAGCCTAATTAACCCTTTTCCTTATGGCCACTTCATCTTGTCAACCTAGTTGCATTTTTATTTACTATTGTTTTCTTGGTTCGATAGTTTGTCCATCTTTGTTTTGCTGTTTATATTCCCTTTAGCCAAAAAATTAAATCACTAATAACAAGTTCCTAACATTGTAAAAAGAAAGCATCAATAGCTTTAGTTTCAAACCGTCTTAGTTGTAAACACTTTTAAGTCAAAGTCTCATAACTCTAGTTAAATTGTCTCTTAGTATTATCTAGTTTAAAAGTGTAGTTTGGTTGTGAATAATACAAAGAAACGGTAGGAAGTGTTCTTGTAATTAAAATTAGGGAGAGAATTATTGTGTGTGGTTATAACAATTTCTTACATACTGATCTTATTTTCGTGCATCAAATTTCAAGCATCATCTTTCCTTTTGCCACTAAAATGCTTTAAGGTGAGTTGTTAGGTTATATATGGTTTCTTTTTCCTTATTGATTATACATACTTAAGAAAAAAACAAAAGTTATATATTGTAGGAAAAATGAAGGGAAATAGACAATGACAGTGTAGTTATTTCATTTGGTAGTTTATGTGTTGCAGAATAATTTGAATATCTTAATAAAACAATTTATGTGGGAGAGGGACAATGAATAATCATAATGGATAAAGTTCCCTAAAATATAATCTTCATTTTTCTTTCTATATTTTCAAATATAACATATAACCAAATATCCAGACATGCATTAATATTCCAAAACGTTGTTATCAATTGTTAAAGCAGATACAATGTAGTTATATTTCTTGAATTCATCTAATATAATAGCAGTACACAACCTTTGGATCAGTAGAAGATTTATTTAACGTTAAAGTATATAGATATTAGATTGTTATGCTGTCATATATTATTGTTCTTGTAGAGAAATATAGTCATATATATATTACTTATGTGTGTATTGTAGTAAAAGTACATTTCTTTCCATATATGAGCTATATATGTAGATATTAGATTGGGAGGGGAGAATACATATATGTTAATTTCCCATTTATGTTTTAAGGAGAGACGTTGTCTTTTCTTCTCTCAAATGTTCAGGAAGGGCATTGTGAAGAAATTTCTTTTCCAATCCATGTGGATGACAAAAACATAGGTTGAGCTTACAATCACAGTCCCATGGATCAGAACAATCAATACGACTATTGCATGGAATGTTGACGACATTTCTGGCATCTGCCACGAATGTTTCTGAAATATTTCAATTGTTAATTGTCATGAGATCATAAGATAACAATAATATTGTGAAAAGGAAAAATATATTATCTATAAACAATTGAAATGGATTTATATATACCTGAGATAATGAAGAACATTAAGAACAAGAGGGCGAACTTTGTTGAGGGCTTCACCATATCGAATGTGTCTAGTGGGTTAGTATTATATGATTTGTAAGATTTGTATTTTTTGTGTGCTTTTGAAGGAATAATATATCATAATTTATAGTTAAATGCTGGAGGTTAAAATGGAAGAAATTATATGGGATAGTTGCAACAGTAACAAAACAAGAATGATTAAAATTTAAAATAGATGAAATTATATGGGATAGTTGCAACAATAACAAAACAAGAATGACTAAAATTTAGTATATGTTTTACCAATTTCAGGTTTTAGGTTTTGCAAACTTAGCAAAACCAAAGGGAGTTTGACTCAATTCCCAAAATTAAGAAAGTCATCAAACTAAATACAACAAAATTTCATGTGAGCAGACGTACAAGTAGAATTTCTTTTTCATTACACTTTTTGATATACTTTTGAAATACTAAAATAATGAAAGGTCTTAAATTTAAAATGTGTGATTGTTGATATATTAAACGTGGATTGGTATGAGATATATTGTTAGATACACTTGAAATGTTAGACATTATACACGCTAAACAAAGAAACAAATCCAATTACATGACAAAAAGAGACTCTTCCAAAGCTTGTAAGCCTATATTTTCACCATTTTCAATTTGTGCTGCTCAATTCAATGGCCATGAAAACCTCTCACTAAAAAACTTAAGAAAAAGAACAATATAATTCAGCAATGGTTAGTGTGAAGAGTAAGCAACTACAATGTAACACCCCGAACTTTAAGGTATCTTACTTTTAAATTAAATTGTATTTTTGTTTAAAGATTTATTTTTTTTAAAAGAAAAGAAATTAGGAGAGAAAAGGATTGGAAATGTTATAATAATAATATATATTTAATGTTATTATTATAATTATTATATAAAAAAAAGGAAAAAGAAAAAGAAAATTCTTTTTCTCTTCTCTCTCTCTCTCCCCCGCGTGCCGTGTCACGGACATATTTTTCCAAAGTGTGTTTACCTTTGGTTATATGCTCCGATTACCCCCAGTTTATCCCATCTTTACTTTGCATAACTAGTTTAGGTGTTTGCTTTCCATTCTAGGTCATAAAGCTTGGGTGTGACGTTTCGGCATTTTCATATGCAAGCCTGCCAGAGAAGAAAATGTTCAAAATGTACTATAGGGGAGGCATACCAGTTGAATCCCCGCCCAAGCATTAGTTGTACTCTTTGCAAGCAAACGTTTTTCCTTGCAACTGAGAGTCTTTAATGCTTATTGTAACGTCTATTTCAATGTATTTCTTTCCTTCCTGCGTTTTATAAATAAAATTTCCCTAAAACGCCAAGGAAGGTTACGACATACATCGACGTTACCCACAACTCTTGGATTTTGATCGGCTGACTTGTTCGTGAGTTAGAACAAGTGCCGCACAATCGTCCGTCTCGAGCTTGAAACGCTACGATTGTGACAAGTGGTATCAGAGCCAAAGTTGGCCGAGTGACAGTTTGGACAAAAATAAAATGTCGACTGCAAAAGGAGCGAGCAAGACCCATGAAGAACGATAGGTGGAGATCGAAGAGCAGATGCTCCACCTGATGGAAGTTCCTGATTCCATCCGATTGATGGAAGAACGACTTGAGGAAGTTGCCGAGAGAGCCGATGCTGTTGACGTGGTGTTCGGTCGCCTGGACGGATTACCCATACAAGATTTGTTGGCTAGAGTTGACATTCTAGAGTCACAAATCCAAAGAATTGGAAATGTTTCCTACGAGCGTGGGGACAGTTCATCGGGCTCTGTTGCCCGAATGGAGGAGCGAGTTATGGAGTTAGATAACTCCCAAAAGGATATAATGGAAATGATAAATGGCATGTCAGAGGACTTTCGAGCCACCTTGGATGTCGTTAGAAACGAAATCGTAGAGGTGAACACGAAGGTGAACCTTACGATGCGAGCGTTGGCCAATCAAGCTCCAGCTGGAGGAGCAATTACAGTTGGCAAGATAAAGATTCCGGAACCCAAGCCCTTCTGTAGAGTCAGAGATGCAAAGGCATTGAAAAACTTTATCTTCGATATTGAGCAGTACTTCAAAGCCACGAGTACTAATATGGAAGAAGCCAAAGTGACACTGGCGACCATGCATCTATCTGAAGATGCCAAGTTGTGGTGGGATCCCGGTATGTGGACATTCAGAAGGGGCGTTGCACAATAGATACGTGTGATAGTTGAAAGAGAGAACTCCGCTCGCAGTTTTTTCCCAAAAATGTCGACGTTCTGGCTCGACGGAAGCTGCGAGAATTAAAACACATTGGAACTATTCAGGAGTATGTGAGGGAATTCGCGGGGCTAATGTTAGATGTATCCGACATGACCGAAAAGGATAAAATCTTCAGCTTTGTTGAAGGGTTGAAGCCGTGGGCAAGGACTAAGTTATACGAACAGAGAGTTGAAGACCTCGCGTCAGCCTATGCAATAGCGGAGCGTTTGTTCGATCTGTCTTATGACACTCAAGAGACGAGGCGTCGTCAAAGCTCTTCACCTGGAAGAGACAGGAACGACCAACCGAATTCCCGAAGACTACCGGTGAAAATGGAAGTCCCAGTAGAGATCGCAAGCCTTCTCAGTCCAATACAGGGGACACCTGGAGAAGACGTGATAATCCAAACACGTCGAATCGTCCTATCAGTTGCTATATATGTAATGGACCACATCGAGCAAGGGAATGTCCGGATAAGGCTGCCTTCTATGCCTTTCAGGCCTCGTTAGCTGCAGACTCAGATGACACGTCGGGTCAACCAGAGGAGGAAGTTGGGCAAGAAGAAAGAGTTTAGAATGTGAGAGTGGGAGCCATAAGACTCTTGTCGTCCCTTCAAAAGAGAGCAGGGGAGATAGGTGGGCGTACGAAAGGGGGCCTAATGTATGTGGACACCTGGATTAACCAGAACCATGCAAGAAGCACTATGGTTGACTCTGGTGCAACCCATAATTTCATAACGGTGGTGGAAGCCAGACGATTAAACCTTCATTGGAAGAAGGATACGGGAAAAATGAAGGCCGTGAATTCTACAGCTTTACCCGTAGTTGGAGTAGTAAAACGGGCGGTGATACAGTTGGGAGGATGGAGCGGCGTTGTTGACTTCGTGGTTGTAGGCATGGATGACTTTGATGTAGTTCTTGGAATGGAATTCCTTCTCGAACATCAAGTGATCATAATGCCTGCAGCCAAATGTCTGGTGATCTCGGGGTCTAACCCCACCGTTGTGCAGACAGACATTAGGCAACCTAAAGGACTGAGAACGATCTCGGCCATGCAACTGAGATAGGACCGTGTTCGAGAAGACACAAAGTGTGTCGTGGAGAAATATGGAGATGGGAAACGTGAGAGTTTGCCCATGCCAGGATTGCCTACGGAGAATAATCATCGTATGACACAGTCAGAGTCAGCTGGACTCTGGAGACAATCAAAGAGATTGTCGAGTGCAAGATTCACGAGACCTGCAGGAGCTCCGTATAAAGCATAAGGCTTTTTACGTGAAGAAGAGAATGGACGGTTCAGTGTCGACAGCCGTGTCCTGAAGCAAGCCCCGAGGAGAGGGCCAATTCTTGGGTCTGTGAGCGTGACCCAACCTGTTGAAACTTACGCTGAGGCGCTGTAGTCATGCGTTGAGTGGTGTCCTACTGCAGAATAGACACCCTATCGAATTTGAGAATCAGAAGAAGAGTGCCACTGAGGGCAATGATACAGTGTTTGAAGAAGAAACGTTGGCCATAGCACACAGTCTGAGGGATGGGAGACAGGGTTCCCATAGATTAACGCTTGTCAAAGAGATGAACAACGACGTTGCCTGCCATTTCGGTACTCGGCCGAATCTGACTTCAAATCAAGTAAGGAGACGAAGAGTCGTGCTCAAACTTGATTTTGAGTCAGAACGTAGGAAGAGCAGTCATGGGGTTCCACATGTGTCCGCTCGTACACAGGCCTGTCAAGCTGATGGCCCAATACGAGACGCGTCAAAGGAATCCATGAAGGAAAACTCTGTCGCTCATGATGGCATGAGTTTGACGAAGGCCGGCAAGTTAGCACAAAAGAACGGGGGTCGTTCGTTGGAGGCAACACAATCAGGTGTTACAACTATGAAGAAATCATCAACTTACGGAAGTCCAACAATGAGTGTTGGCGACGGACAATATGTATTGTCGCGTCCTGTTGATCGTTCTTGTATGAAGAAGGAGCCTCAGACTTGTAACCTTGCCAAGAAGTGGAAGCGTAGATCAGACACTGTTCGAGCCAATTTGGAGAAAGTCTCGAAGCGGCTGAAAAGATGGGCAGATGGGAAGCATCGCCCCCTGGACCTTCATGTGGAAGGTCAGGATATCGTGACGCCGCGACCTGAACTGATGCGGTTTCTGAAGATACGAAGATCTTCACCTCGTGAGAGCACACGAGGAATAAACAGAAGTTGAAGAAGAAGACCCATGGGGAGGATACACAAGTTCGTGACGAAGCAGAAGAGCCTCCTCATGGAAGAAGCCTGTGGAAGACGTACCAAGACCGTGAAGCGTGGAGGCAGAAGATCGAAGGATTCCAGCTTTGCCAGTCGACGGGGACGTCAACTGTTTAAGTGGGGGAGTGTGTCACGGACATATTTTTCCAAAGTGTGTTTACCTTTGGTTATATGCTCCGATTACCCCCAGTTTATCCCATCTTTACTTTGCATAACTAGTTTAGGTGTTTGCTTTCCATTCTAGGTCATAAAGCTTGGGTGTGACGTTTCGGCATTTTCCATATGCAAGCCTGCCAGAGAAGAAAATGTTCAAAATGTACTATAGGGGAGGCATACCAGTTGAATCCCCGCCCAAGCATTAGTTGTACTCTTTGCAAGCTACCCTTTTTCCTTGCAACTGACAGTCTTTAATGCTTATTGTAACGTCTATTTCAATGTATTTCTTTCTTTCCCGCGTTTTATAAATAAAATTTCCCTAAAACGCCAAGGAAGGTTACGACATACATCGACGTTACCCATAACTCTAGGATTTTGATCGGCTGACTTGTTCGTGAGTTAGAACAAGTGCCGCACAATCGTCCGTCTCGAGGTTGAAACACTACGATTATGACACGTCGCACACATCCCCCCTCCCTCATTTTTTTTCTTTTTTTCTTTTCTCTTCTTTCTTCCTTTCCTTAGCCGCCGTCCAATTTCTTTTTCCTCTCTTTTCTGTTCTGTCCAAACCAGTCGGCCACACAAGCTACCGATCGTCCCTTTCTTCTTCTTTTCGGCCGTCCTTCTTTTCTTCTTCGGATATAAACCGCCGCGCCCATCTGCCTGCAACCGCTGTGTCTCTCCGCTCACAACCCTCGCGCCTCCCTCAAAAAGCAAGTTGTCGTCCAGATCTGCATCGCCGTGCCGTCGAAGTCCTCGCCGCCGCTCGTGCTTCACCCTCTCAGTTAGCCGTAACCCAGATCTGTCGCTGTCCGATCTCTTCTCCTCGTTTTGTCGCGGCTGCACTCCACCTTGTTGTACGGTCTCTTGTTTAGGTTCGTTAATTACTGCATCATTCCACTGTGAAGTTGAAATTGTTTTGTTGGTAACAAATTAATTTAAGTTATGATTAATTCAAGGTTGTTCAAACGTTACGGTTGGGATAAGTGGCTAAATTGTTAACGTGTTCTTGAACGTGTGGAAGGTAACATTGGGTCACTTGAATTCACAACCAATTTGTGAATTTTGAACTCGGTTCGCCCACATTTGGTAAGCAAAAAAATCTACTTTGAGGAAAGTAAGTGAGATATGTATCGTGAAAGTAATCGAATGTTGTATTGTTGTGCTTAATCGAATTTTTTATTGTTGTGCTTAGGATTGTTTCGTGCACGTTTGTTGATTAAGGAGCTTCTCTAACTTTGAGGTAAGGGACTTTGTACTGAACTCAATGATAAATTCAAGATGTGTTGACTGTATGAACCATAACGTTATATGTGAACGGAGTAAGGATGACTGTTATGATGTATGTTTGTATGTGGACCCAATGTTTAATGTGTACTGTGTTCGACTGGGAGAAATTTTGTAAACCCCCGAACTCTAAGTTATTTGATTTTTAACCAGATTGCTCTATTTTTAGGATTTTAAATTTTGTTGAGTGTTATTTTATTTCTTGAGACTTGGGAAGAGAAATTTGATTATTTGGAAAAGAAAAGAAGTGAAGGATGAAAATGTAATAATAATAATAATAATAATATAATGTTATTATTATTAATTAATAATTTAAAAAGAAATTAAAATTAAAATTTCTCTCTCTTCCTCTCTCTCTCGTGTGACCTTTCCCCATCTCCTTCCTTATTCTTTTTTTTCTTTCCTCTTCTTCTCCTACTTCATTCCCATACCCTAGCCTCCATAGCCTCCCTCATCTTTCTTTTTCTTTTCCTTTTCTTTTCTTTTCAGATCTGCAACCGACCGCCGATCGCCTCGGTCGTCATCGTCGGTTGGTGTTGTCGGCGCTGCATGACCCTCTGCCCAGCGCCGTGTGACCCTCTGCCCAGCCCCGCCGCGCGACCCTTGTTTTCCAGCCGCCGCGTGACCCCCTGCCTTCCAGTTGTGTGTTCCAAGTCGCCCCATACTCCAATCTTTCTTGCAATCTTGTTTCGTTTGGTTCGTGCGTCGTGGCCTCTGTTTCATCGTAAACTGACAAAGTGGTATTGAAGGTAGCGCTTAAATCCCTTAGACGCACAACACATTTTAGATCTTGGTTGAAGTTCGATTTCGCTAATACTCAAGATATTTTTCGTGGACCTTAATTGATTAAGGAGCTTCCCTAACTCGAGGTAAGAGACTTTCTACTGGACTCACATAAAGTTTTTGAATTGTGTTGGACTGTATGGATGATGATTAAGATGTACACGTTTGGTTGCAGACTAAATGTTTAGTGTATGTTGTATTTGACTGGAAACATATATATATATACATTGATGTGTGAATTGATGTGGATTGCCGAAAGTATATGTGAATGACTGAAGTTATGCTTATGTGTACATGATGATATTAATAGATTGTGCTGTATAAAGATTTGGATGTGAACTAGTGAATTTGTTTCGGTTGGATGTGGATTATACTGAACTGTGGTTTGCGCTGGTCAAAATGAGGGGTGTTGTGACTTTGTGGTTTACTTGACGGATGTATTAAAATGTTATCAACGACCTTCGAACTTAAGTGAGATAGGTTGACTGTTAGAATGTTGAGTGAACTTTATATTTTGAAGTAACTGAAAGATGTCATAAATTACCGTAAAGATGGTAAGAATGGATTGAGGGGAAAAATTGTTAGTTTTATTGGGAAGTATGCCTTGTAGGTGTCCTACGGGATCACCAATTTTTATGCGACCTTCGGGAGCATTAGACTGATATGTGTTTCTGCAGAACACTAGACTGAAATGTACGTCTCTCGGGGCGTTAGACTGAAATGTGCATCCTACAGGATCACAAGACTGCGACTGTACAAGGTGTCCCAATAGAATGTTAACAATTTATTTTCCGCTGACGGGACTAGTAGAGGGTCTCTTACTCGGTATTTTTATACTCACCATCCTTATGTCTAATTTTTCAGGCAAAGTAATAAAGGCGACAAACCGGCGAGGGGCAGGAAGGAAGCGTGACCGCCACATGGGACACTTTAAAATTTTGCTTCCCCTTAGTGATTTATAGTATTATTTGTATTCGAACGTGAGACTGTTTAGAAAATTTTGAGGTTTTATGGTATTCAAAGATTTGAAACTTTTTAGTTTTAAATTTTCATGTGAATTTTAGTAAATTAAAACTGGGGCCCAAACAAACAAAATAAATTTTGTTCTTTTGAGGTTTTAAATTTTAATTAAACTCGGTCTTTTGTCAAAATTAACGATTTTGACATAGTTAGAAAAGTCGGGTCGTTACAGCATGGATCTTCCACAAAGAAGAAGAAGAGAAGAGGAGAAGAAGAAGAGGAGGAGGTAGCGAAAGAGTTTTTGAGATATTTTATAAGTTTTATTTTAATAAATAAATTATAAAATGTTTTTAGAATTAGGGAAAAATTGATTTTAATATACTTTTTATTTTAAATGAATTTTATTTTAATAAATTAAATAAATTATTTTTTTATCTGTTATGCACAAAATAACTGTCGTGGAAAGTGAAATTTGAAAAATTACGTATTTCCTGCCTAAAACGAAAATTTTTAGCATTCGTGACTGTTTTTTCTTTTCTCTTTTCAATCTGGGATGTATACAACTTTCATTGTAGGTAGCTTTTCTAGTAGTGGCTCATTAACCATTTTTCTTAAAGACCTTATCATTCTTTTTGTTCACTATGGAATATGCTCCATAACAAGCTTCAAACATTATAAAAATAATTCTTAAGAGCGGAGTTAAAGGTTGTGAATATATATAGAGATTCTCTAGTTTTAGTTTAAAAGTGTCCTAATTGTAAACACTTTAAGTCTGAATCTCGTAACTCTAAATAAAATTTCTTTTGTATTATCGTAGTTTAAGAGCGAAGTTAAAGGTTGTGAGTATATATAAAAAACTAGGGGTGTTGTACATAAGCTAGGCTGGGTTGGGTGTGTGGAAAGCTATGGATCAACCCAATGTATTCGCTTTGGGGGGAAAAAAATGAACGCTATCAGTTCAATATGCAAGGCAACCCAACCCAAAAAAATCCGGGTTGAGCTAGGTTAATTTTTTAAAATCTCTACAAAAGTTATTTAGACAAATTTTCATCATGTTTTTCAATATGCAACGTGAACAAATTGTTATTCAAGGTGCAAGGTGATTATATATATATACATACATACATAATCGAGTTGGACTGGGTCATGCCTTACTTGCACAACCCGACAACCCGACTCAACACTTTTTTCTCCAATTTTCTAACTCAATTCAACTCAATCATTAATGTTTGGATAATTAGGTAATCATAGTAGGTTGGGTTGTCGTTTTTTTGAACACCTGTACAAAAAAAACTTTGAGAGAATTTCTTCTAGTTAAAATCAGGAAGAGAGACACTTATTGTATGTGGTTGTGATAATTTTTCTTTACATAATAATAGTTTTCTTTGATTCGATGGGTTGTGAGAGTTTTCTATAGTTTTAGAGTGTTTTACATAAATGTATTTTCCTTTAATTTCTCACTATTCCTACAGTGATAGCTGTGAAGTTTTTCTATCATCTTTTCCTTTTGTTTTCCAATCAAATGCTTTAAGCTGAGTTGTTAGGTTATATATGGTTTCTTTTTCCTTATTGATTATACATACTTAAGAAAAAAACAAAAGTTATTGTAGAAAAATGAAAGAAAATAGACAATGACAGTGTAGTTATTTCATTTGGTAGTTTATGTTTTGGAGAATAATTTGAATATCTTAATAAAACAAATCATATGGGAGAGGGACAATGAATAATCATAATGGATAAAGTTCCCTAGAATATAATCTTGATTTTTCTTTCTATATTTTCAAATATAGCATATTACCAAAGATTCGGACTTTGCATTAATATTCCAAAACGTTGTTATCAATTGTTATAGCAGATACAGTGTAATTATATTTCTTAAATTCATCTAATATAATAACAGTACACAACGTTTGGATCAATAGAAGATTTATTTAACGTTAGAGTATATAGATATAAGATTGTTATGTTGTCATATATTATTGTTCTTGTAGAGAAATATAGTCATATATATATATTACTTATGTATGTATTGTAGTAAAAATACATTTCTTTCCATATATGAGCTATATATGTAGATATTAAATTGGGAGGGGAGAATACATATATGTTAATTTCCCATTCATGTTTTAAAGGGCGACGTTGTCTTTTCTTCTCTCAAATATTCAGGAAGGGCATTGTGAAGAAATTTCTTTTCCAATCCATGTGGATGACAAAAACATAGGTTGAGCTTACAATCACAGTCCCATGGATCAGAACAATCAATACGACTATTGCATGGAATGTTGACGACATTTCTGGCATCTGCCACGAATGTTTCTGGAATATTTCAATTGTTAATTGTCATGAGATCATAAGATAACAATAATATTGTGAAAAGGAAAAATATATTATCTATAAACAATTGAAATGGATTTATATATACCTGAGATAATGAAGAACATTAAGAACAAGAGGGCGAACTTTGTTGAGGACTTCACCATATCGAATGTGTCTAGTGGGTTAGTATTATATGATTTGGAAGATTTGTATTTGTTTGTGTGCTTTTGAAAGAATAATATCTCATAATTTATAGTAAAACGTTGTAGCTTAAAATGAAAGAAATTATATGGGATAGTTGCAACAATAACAAAACAAGAATGATTAAAATTTTAGTATAGGTTTTACCAGTTTTAGGTTTTAGGTTTTGCAAACTTAGCAAAGTCAAAGGGAGTTTGGCTCAAAACCCAAAACTAAGAAAGTCATCAAACTAAATGCAACAAATTTTCCTGTGAGGAGAGGTAGAAGTAGAGTTTCTCTTTCAATATGAGATAATTGTTAGTTTTTCTCCAATATGCGTATGTTAGGTGGAGATGTGAGACAGATCACTTGGAATCAGTTTAAAGACTGCTTCTATACCAAGTTTTTCTCGACTAACCTTAGAGACGCCAAAAGCCAGGAATTCTTGGAATTGAAGCAAGGACACATGACAGTTGAGGAGTATGACCAGGAGTTTGATATGCTGTCGCGCTTTGCCCCTGAACTTGTTGGTAATGAGCAGGCTAGAGCTGAGAGGTTTGTCAAAGGATTGAGAGATGAGATTAGAGGCTTTGTGCGAGCACTAAAGCCCACTACCCAAGCTGAAGCGCTGCGTCTGGCAGTGGATATGAGTATTGGGAAGGACGAAATTCAGGCAAGGAGTTCTGATAAGGGAACGTCGTCTGGTCAGAAGAGGAAAGCAGAGCAGAGAATTGTGGGAGTTCCTCAGAGGAACTTGAGATCAGGCGATCCTTTTCGTAGTTTCCAGCAGAGTTCTGGTGGGGCAGAAGACACTACTAGAGAGAAGCCACTATGCAATACGTGTGGGAAACGCCACCTGGGTCGTTGTTTGATGGGAATGAGAGTCTGTTATAAGTGCAAGCAAGAGGGACACATGGCTGATCGATGTCGCTTGAGATCTACTGGGGCTGGACAGAGCAGTCAGGGAGCGGGACCTCCACAGCGGGGTACAATCTTTGCCACTAGTAGATCAGAAGCAGAGAAGGCCGGCACAGTGGTGACAGGTGCACTACCAGTGTTAGGGCATTTTGCCTTGACCTTGTTTGACTCAGGGTCTTCTCATTCATTTATTTCATCGCTTTTTGTGACGCATGCATGCTTAGAGGTGAAACCCTTAGATTATGTCTTGTCAGTGTCTACACCGTCTGGAGAAATTATGTTGTCTAAGGAAAAGATTAAAGCATGTAAAATTGAGATAGCTGGTCGTGTGCTGGACGTAACCTTGTTAGTATTAGATATGCGTGACTTTGATGTAATTTTAGGCATGGATTTGCTAGCTACTAATCATGCTAGTATTGATTGTTCTCGTAAGGAGGTTGTGTTCAGTCCCCCTACCGAATCTAGCTTTAAATTCAAAGGGGTAGGAACAGTAGTACGGCCTAAAGTAATCTCAGCTATGAAAGCTAGTAAACTGCTCAGCCAGGGTACCTGGAGTATCTTGGCAAGTGTGGTGGATACTAGGGAAGATGAGACTTCTTTAACTTCAGAACCTGTGGTAAAAGAATACCCAGATGTGTTTCCAGAAGATCTTCCAGGACTTACGCGCACATAGAGGAGATTGATTTTGCCATTGAGTTGGAGCCAGACACTACTCCCATTTCTAGAGCCCCTTATAGGATGGCTCCTGCCGAGTTGAAAGAACTGAAGGTACAGTTACAAGAGTTGCTTGACAAAGGTTTTATTCGACCTAGTGTGTCGCCTTGGGGTGCACCAGTATTGTTTGTGAAGAAGAAGGATGGGTTGATGCGTCTTTGCATTGACTATAGAGAGTTGAATAAAGTAACAATCAAGAACAGATATCCTTTACCCAGAATCGATGATTTGTTCGATCAGTTACAGGGAGCCACGGTGTTCTCTAAGATTGACTTACGGTCAGGTTATCACCAGTTGAGGATTAAAGACAGTGATATTCCTAAGACTGCTTTTCGTTCGAGGTATGGACATTATGAATTCATAGTAATGTCTTTTGGTTTGACTAATGCACCTGCAATATTTATGGATTTGATGAACAGGGTGTTTAAGGATTTCTTAGACACTTTTGTGATAGTCTTCATTGATGATATTTTGGTTTATTCCAAGACTGAGGCCGAACATGAGGAACACTTACATAAAGTGTTAGAGACTCTTCGAGTCAATAAACTTTATGCTAAATTCTCTAAGTGCGAATTTTTGTTGAAGCAGGTGGCTTTTCTTGGTCATGTGGTTTCCAGTGAGGGAGTTTCTGTAGATCCTGCAAAGATTGAAGCGGTTACCAGTTGGTCTCGACCCTCTACAGTTAGTGAGGTTCGTAGTTTTCTGGGTTTAGCAGGGTACTACTGGAGGTTTGTGGAGGATTTTTCACGTTTGGCTACTCCCTTGACTCAGTTGACAAGGAAGGGAACTCTGTTTGTTTGGAGTCCAGCTTGTGAGGATAGTTTTCAGAACCTTAAGCAAAGGTTAGTTACTGCACCGATCCTTACAGTACCAGATGGATCCGGAAGTTTTGTGATTTACAGTGATGCTTCCAAGAAAGGACTGGGTTGTGTTTTGATGCAGCAAGGTAAGGTGGTTGCTTATGCCTCTCGTCAGTTGAAGAGTCACGAGCAGAACTACCCCACACATGATTTGGAGTTGGCAGCAGTGGTTTTTGCATTGAAGATATGGAGACATTATTTGTACGGTGAAAAGATACAAATCTTTACTGACCATAAGAGCCTGAAGTACTTCTTCACTCAGAAGGAGTTGAATATGAGACAGCGAAGGTGGCTCGAGTTGGTAAAGGATTATGACTGTGAGATATTGTACCATCCTGGTAAGGCGAATGTGGTGGCTGATGCTCTTAGTAGAAAAGTATCACATTCGGCAGCACTCATTACTAGACAGGTACCATTACATCGAGACTTGGAGAGAGCTGAGATTGCAGTATCTGTGGGGAGAGTCACCTCACAGTTAGCTCAATTAACGGTGCAACCGACTCTGAGGCAGAAGATTGTTGATGCTCAGAGTAGTGATCCTTATTTGATGGAGAGACGTCGCCTTGTTGGAACAGGGCAGACTGATGAGTTCTCCATATCCTCTGATGGTGGATTGATGTTTGAGAGACGTTTGTGTGTGCCAGCGAACAGTGCAGTTAAGATTGACTTACTAGATGAAGCCCATAATTCCCCATTTTCCATGCATCCTGGTAGCACGAAAATGTATCAGGATCTAAAACGATTTTATTGGTGGCGGAATATGAAAAGGGAAGTGGCGGAATTCGTTAGTAAGTGTCTAGTATGTCAGCAGGTTAAGGCACCTAGACAGAAACCAGCAGGTTTGTTACAACCTTTAAGTGTGCCAGAGTGGAAGTGGGAGAATGTGTCGATGGATTTTATTTCAGGGCTGCCTAAGACCCTGAAGGGTTTCACAGTGATTTTGGTTGTCGTAGACAGGCTTACGAAATCGGCACATTTTGTACCAGGGAAATCCACTTATACTGCTAGTAAGTGGGCACAGTTGTATTTAACTGAGGTTGTGAGACTGCATGGAGTGCCTGTATCGATTGTTTCTGACAGGGATGCACGGTTTACTTCCAAGTTTTGGAAGGGACTTCAGACTGCTATGGGTACGAGATTAGATTTCAGTACAGCCTTTCATCCACAGACTGATGGTCAAACTGAACGTTTGAACCAAGTTTTAGAGGATATGCTACGAGCTTGTGTTCTAGAGTTTCCAGGTAGTTGGGACTCTCATCTACATTTGATGGAGTTTGCTTATAACAACAGTTTCCAGGCTACCATCGGTATGGCACCATTTGAGGCTTTGTATGGTAAATGTTGTAGAACCCCTGTTTGTTGGAGTGAGGTTGGTGAACAGAGGTTGATGGGACCTGAATTAGTTCGGTCTACTAATGAGGCTATTCAAAAGATTAGAGCACGTATGCAAACAGCGCAGAGTAGACAGAAGAGTTATGCAGATGTACGGCGAAAAGACCTTAAGTTTGATGTGGGAGAAAAGGTATTCTTGAAGGTAGCACCTATGAAGGGTGTTATGCGTTTTGAGAAGAAAGGGAAGTTAAGTCCTCGTTTTGTTGGACCATTTGAGATCTTAGAGAGGGTTGGTGTTGTGGCGTATCGCTTGGCATTACCACCATCTCTCTCTGCAGTTCATAATGTTTTCCATGTTTCGATGTTGAGGAAGTATGTGGCCGATACATCTCATGTAGTGGACTATGAACCCTTGGAGATTGATGAGCATTTGAGCTATGTAGAACAACCTGTGGAGATTCTGGCTAGAGAGGTAAAGATGCTTCGTAATAGAAGCATTCCATTAGTAAAGGTTTTGTGGCGGAATCATCGAATTGAAGAGGCGACATGGGAGCGAGAAGAAGAGATGAGGACTCGTTATCCAGAGTTATTTCAGGATTAGAACTTTCGAGGACGAAAGTTTCTTAAGGAGGGAAGAATGTAACGTCCCAAAATCGAAGGTAATTTATGTTAAGAAAATTTTTCGATTTGTACAAGATTTATTGTTTTGAAGAAAATATGTTGAAGGGGGAAGAAGATTTGAAAATGTGGTAATATAATTATATATATATATTTATTTATATTTTAGTTTAAATAAAAGAAAAGAAAAAGAAATTTTATATATATATATATTTATTTATATTTTAGTTTTATTTTTATTATTTAAATAAAAGAAAAGAAAAAAGAAATTTTTCCTTCCTTCTTCCTCCCGATTTCTTCTTCTCCTCCCATACCCTAGCAGCCTCACGCTCCTCTCTTCCCTTCTGTTCGCCGCAGTCCAGCCGCCGCCCCTTCTTCTCTTTTCTTCCTCTTTCGTTCGACGTCGACGGTCAGACCAAGCCAAACCGCCTCTGCAACCGTCGGCCGCCATCTCTGTTCGCGAAGCAAGGCCGCCGCCCATTCCTTTCTCCTCTGTTTTCCGCCCAGCGCCGTGTGACCCTCTGCCCAGCGCCGCGCACCTCTGTCTCCGCGTCGTTGCTCTGTCTCCGTCGAAGCCAAAACCCAGTAATCGTTCCTCTCTTCTCTTTCCGTTCGCAGCCCAGCAACCGCCGGCGTCACCACGTCGCAGGTCGCGCGTTTCTACTCCCTTCCCCCAGCCGTTGGCGCGTTTCGCCTCCCTTAGTGGACGCCAACCGCCTAAACCCGCTACACTCCGACCGCGTCTGTCTTCACCTCCGTGAAGCCGTCGACGCATACATCTCGTGAAGTCATACACGGATCCAAGCCGATCTCTTCCTAAATTATGTGTCCCCTATCAAGTCGACGTTCTTCTGCTCGTTGTAAGACGGTACAACGAAGTTACGATTTGAAGCCGATTTTCTTTTTCAGTTGAGTCGCATTCAGTGTTGCTCTATTTACAGCCGCTTGATTGTCATTTTTGCACAGCCGTGAACCATTAGGCTCATATTTGGGTAAGAACAAGTTATGGTTTTTGTTGGTTTCTTGGTTTTTGTTGAATGCTACCATTGGATTTAATTGTTGGCGAAATGCTTAATTCTTGAAGGTACATCTTGATTCAGTGAGCGAATCCTTGATTTTCCAAAAGGTTGAAGTGAACTTGATTTTCCACTTCTTGGGTAAGTTGTGTAATTTACATATGGGATAATTTGAATGGTTGAAACTATTTAGAAAGATGTTGATTTTATGATTGATTATGTTTAGGATTTGATTCATTGGATTTAGTAGATTGAAGAACTTGAATAAAAGTGAGGTAAGAGATTTTCTACTGGACTCACCTATGCTTTTGAATTATGCTTTTGAATTGTGATGTCTGTATAATCACCTATAATCACCTCTGATTGAATAAAGATGTTGAGACGACATATATATACGTATGGATATAGATTCGGTGTTGAATGTATACTGTGGATGACTGAAAATATATATATACACATGGGTTGAAGTAGACTTGATGTTGAATGCATATTGTGATTGTCTTGGAATATATATATATATATGTGTGTGTGGATGTAGACAGGACGACAATTGTAGATTGTGTTTGTATGAGATGTGGATGTGAACTTGTGATTGTTGTTTAGACTGGGTGTACGTTATACTAAAAGCATGACTGTGTGCTGGTGAACTGAGAGACGTTATGACTATATAGTTTGATTGACCGACGTATTAGTATGTTACTGACAGACATTGGGCTAAAGTGAGATAAGTTGACTGTTAGAACGTTGAGTGAAGGAACTTTATATTTTGAAGTAATTGAAAGATGGTACAAATGGATGGAAAAATTGTTAGCTTTTAGTGGGATGTGTGCCTTGTAGGTGTCCCACGGGATCACCAATTATTCTGCACCTTCGGGAGCATTAGACTGATATGTGTTTCTGCAGAACACTAGACTGGGGCGTTAGACTGAAATGTGCATCCTACGGGATCACAAGACTGCGACTGTACAGTGTGTCCCAATAGAATGTTAACAATTTATTTTTCCCCTGACGGGACCAGTGTCCCAATAGAATGTTAACAATTTATTTTTCCCCTGACGGGACCAGTAGAGGGTCTCTTACCAGGTATTTTTATACTCAGACAAAGGTAATAAAGGCGGCAAATCGGCGAGGGGTAGGAAGGAAGCGTGATTGCCATAGGAAATGTGTTATTTTGCTTCCGCTTATTGTTTCTTTTGAGGTTTAAGACGTTGTATTGAAACTTAGCTTACAAACTTTTATTTGTAAATAGTACTTTTTTTTAAGTTTTTGAATATTTGAAAATCAAACCTGACTTAAAGTTGTTTTTCAATTGGCTTACATTTCATTTTGTATCAACCAAAGTCTTTTGTTAAAAATTAATGACCTCGACTTACCTAGAAAAGTTGGGTCGTTACAGTTGTTATCAATTGTTATAGCAGATACAATGTAATTATATTTCTTGAATTCATCTAATATAATAACAGTACACAACCTTTGGATTAATAGAAGATTTATTTAACGTTAGAGTTTATAGATATAAGATTGTTATGTTGTCATATATTATTGTTCTTGTAGAGAAATATAGTCATATATATATATATTACTTATGTGTGTATTGTAGTAAAAGTACATTTCTTTCCATATATGAGCTATATATGTAGATATTAAATTGGGAGGGAAGAATACATATATGTTAATTTCCTATTTATGTTTTAAGGAGCGACATTGTCTTTTCTTCTCTCAAATGTTCAGGAAGGGCATTGTGAAGAAATTTCTTATCCAATCCATGTGGATGACAAAAACATAGGTTGAGCTTACAATCACAGTCCCATGGATCAGAACAATCAATACGACTATTGCATGGAATGTTGACGACATTTCTGGCATCTGCCACGAATGTTTCTGGAATATTTCAATTGTTAATTGTCATGAGATCATAAGATAACAATAATATTGTGAAAAGGAAAAATATATTATCTATAAACAATTGAAATGGATTTATATATACCTGAGATAATGAAGAACATTAAGAACAAGAGGGCGAACTTTGTTGAGGACTTCACCATATCGAATGTGTCTAGTGGGTTAGTATTATATGATTTGGAAGATTTGTATTTGTTTGTGTGCTTTTGAAAGAATAATATCTCATAATTTATAGTAAAACGTTGTAGCTTAAAATGAAAGAAATTATATGGGATAGTTGCAACAATAACAAAACAAGAATGATTTAAATTTAAAATGGACGAAATTATATGGGATAGTTGCAACAATAACAAAACAAGAATGATTAAAATTTTAGTATAGGTTTTACCAGTTTTAGGTTTTGCAAACTTAGCAAAGCCAAAGGGAGTTTGGCTCAAAACCCAAAAATAAGAAAGTCATCAAACTAAATGCATCAAAATTTCCTGTGAGGAGAGGTAGAAGTAGAGTTTCTCTTTCAATACACTTTTTGATTACTATATACTTTTGAAATACTAAAAAAAAACTAAAATAATGAAAGGTCCAAAATTTAAAATGTGTGATTCCTGATATATTAAGCGTGGATTGGTATTAGATATATTGTTAGATACACTTGAAATGTTGGTATATACGTTAAATCTAATGTTGATATGTAGTTCATGTCAATGTTTAATACACTCATGTGATCTTATATCTTATATACGATTGATACACTTGAAATATTATGTTTATAAAAGAAAATATTTTATGCTTTATTTCAAATGTGAGTTATAGCTGATGATTGAACGTGTAGTGTCGTTATATATAATGAATATATGGTCGTGGTAGTAGACATTTTCAAAATAAATTTATAATCTACAATTTATATAAGGACGTGTAAAACAAAGACAAATGGGATTTGATGCTAAAGTCAAAGATGTGAACTACAAACTAAAGCCATGAAATATTCATATCTATGTAAAGTGTTCGAATTGATTGGATATATGATATATGGAGAATGGTTTTATTTATATATGCTCGAGTTTTGAAACTATATTTGATGAATACCATTGATCATATATATATATTTATGAAACTTTTGCTGGACAACTGTACAGGACTATTAGATGAACACAATACACGAACAAAAATATAATTCAATTACAATTTTTTTTAAAAAAATTTGAAACATGCTTGACGGTTTTAAAATGTCATAAACAATTGCATTCTTGACGATTTTAAAATGTCATAAACAAATACATTCTTGACCGTTTTAAAATGTCATGAATATGTATATTCTTGACGGTTTTAAAATGTCATAAACAAGGGCATTCTTGACGAGTTTAAAATGTCATGAACAAGTCCATTCTTGACGGTTTTAAAATGTCATGAAAACATGTATATTTGATGTTTATAAAACATCAACGTTCTCTATTCTTGACGTTTTATCAACCATCAAGAAATTTGGCTTCCTTGACATTGGCTTCAATGACGTTTTTTAAACCGTCAAGAATAGGGTCTCTTGACAATTTAAAAACATCAAGAGAGCCTGTTTTTGTAGTAGTGCAAATGAAGTCATAATGATGTTAAATGTAGGGGATTTGATATGAGTTTTATCTTAGTCCCAACAAGGATTAGGATATGAGAGTTTCATAGTCCAAATAAGCTAGGTTATCGGACACATGTACATTTGACATGCCTTTTTTTTTTTTTTTTTTTTTATCAATTTCTAGGCTTGGCCTCTGCCTCATCCTTGGCCAAGATCAAGACCAAAATCGTTGGTTTGACCTAAATCACCCATGACAAGTTCCTTGTAAAAAGAAAGCGTCTATAGCTTTAATTAGTTTCAAATTGTCTTAGTTGTAAACACTTTTAAGTTAAGAGATTCCTAGTAACTCCGGTTAAATTCTCTTTTGGTAGTATCTAGTTTAAAAGTGGAGTTTGGTTGTGAGTATTATAAAAAAAATTAGGAGAGTGTTCTTGTAATTAAAATTAAGGAGAGAATTATTTCATGTGGTTACAAAAGTTTCTAACATAATGATCTTCTTTTCAGTGGGTTGTGGTTTAATTTTTCTATAGTTTAATTTTAGAGTGTTCTACGTACCTAAATTGTTATGTTTCTTTTAATTTCTCAATTGCTCCTACAATAGTAGTAGTGATAAGCTTTTCCAACAAAAGTACATCGATTTACTGTTGGATTACAGGTCTACATAGTCTTTTTTCTCTCTTTCTAATCCACTGGTTCAAACACCCCTTTGAGTATGTGATCGAAAAGGCAAACTTTGATATTCTTGCCCAACTGGTGTATTTGCCAATAGTCAAAATGACATCATGAATGTCTTTTCATTCTAGGATGAAGTACTTCGATGTCGAGAAAGATTAATGTTAAGATATAGTGTAATTAAATATATTTCTTGAAGTCATCTAATAACAATACACAACCTTTGGATCAATAGAAGATTTATTTAAATTAGAGATTCATTTAACGTTAGAGTATCTATATAGATATATGATTGTTTATGTTGTCATATATTATTGTTCTTGCAAAGAAATACAGTCATATATATATTACTTATGTGTATTGTAGTAAAAGTACATTTCTTTCCATATATGAGCTATATATGTAGATATTAGATTGGGAGGGGAGAATACATATATGTTAATTTCCCATTTATGTTTTAAGGAGCGACGTTGTCTTTTCTTCTCTCAAATGTTCAGGAAATGCGTTGTGAAGAAATTTCTTTTCCAATCCATGTGGATGACAAAAACATAGGTTGAGCTTGCAGTCACAGTCCCATGGATCAGAACAATCAATACGACTATTGCATGGAATGTTTACGACATTTCTGGCATTTGCCACGAACATTTCTGAAATATTTCAATTGTTAATTGGCATACAATAAGATAACAATAATTGCGTAAAGAAAAAAAAAGATATTTTCTATAAACAATTGAAATAGATTTAGATACCTGAGATAATGAAGAACATTAAGAGCAAGAGAGCTAACTTTGTTGAGGACTTCACCATATCAAATATCTATTGGGTTAGTATTATATGACCTGGAAGATTTGTATTTGTGTGTGCTTTCAAATGAATGATATATCATAATTTATAGTAAAATGTTGTAGCTTAAAATGGAAGAAACTAGATGAGATAGTTGCAACAATAACACAACAAGAATGTTTACAATTTAGTATATATTTTACCATTTTTAGGTTTTACATTTTGCAAAACTTAGCAAAACCAAAGGGAGTTTGGCTCAAAACCCAAAATTAAGAAAGTCAAAAACTAAATGTAACAATATTTCTTCTAAGCAAACGTACAAGTAGAATTTCTCTTTCAATACACTTTTAATTACTATACTTTTGAAATACAAAAAAAAAAAAAAATTCTAAAATAATGAAAGTTCGAAAATTTAAAATGTGTGATTGTTGATTAAGGGTTGATTGAATGATTGGTATTAGATATATTGTTGATACATTTGAAATTAATAGTGTTGATAGATGTTAAATATAATGTTGATACATACGCATTCATGTCTAATTACTTCAAGTATTTACTTATTCACTCATGTCTTAAATCTTATATACGAATGATATATACACTTGAATATCATGTTCGTAAAAGAAAACATTTATGATTTCTTTCAAAAGTAAGTTACAGCTGAGTGAATGTTGATTTGTTATTTTATATAATGATGGTGGTGATACTAGACATAGACAAAATAAATTCGGATACGGCAGGTCGACTTGCAAAATAAAGAAAAATGTCATTTGATGCTAAAGTCAGGAATGTGAACTACAAAATAAAGAAGAAGTTAAAAGTACTTCTTAGATATCTCATATGAAGTGGTCATAACGATTATGTAATTGTAGGGGATTTTATATGAGTTTTATCTTAGTCCAACTAGGATTAGGATATGAGTTTCATAATCATCCAGATAAGCTAGGTTACCTCTTACGCTAAATGGGTAAGGGCACATGTACTTTTGGCATGCCTTTTTCATCAAATTTCGGGGATTGGCCTTTACCTCATCCTTGGCCAAGATCAAAACCAAAATGGTTGGTTTGGGCTTTTTACTAAAATCATCCTCCTTTCACGGTCAAAATAGGTTGGAATACACTCCAATTCACTAAACAAAGAAGGTTAGTCTGGGTGATCGGATTACTTTGGCTAAAAGCCTAATTAACCCTTTTCCTCATGGCCACTTCATCTTGTCAACCTAGTTGCATTTTTATTTACTATTATTTTCTTGGTTCGATAGTTTGTCCATCTTTGTTTTGCTGTTTATATTCCCTTTAGCCAAAAAATTAAATCACTAATAACAAGTTCCTAACATTGTAAAAAGAAAGCATCAATAGCTTTAGTTTCAAATCGTCTTAGTTGTAAACACTTTTAAGTCAAAGTCTCATAACTCTAGTTAAATTGTCTCTTAGTATTATCTAGTTTAAAAGTGTAGTTTGGTTGTGAATAATACAAAGAAACGGTAGGAAAGTGTTCTTGTAATTAAAATTAGGGAGAGAATTATTGTGTGTGGTTATAACAATTTCTTACATAATGATCTTATTTTCCTGCATCAAATTTCAAGCATCATCTTTCCTTTTGCCAATAAAATGCTTTAAGGTGAGTTGTTAGGTTATATATGGTTTCTTTTTCCTTATTGATTATACATACTTAAGAAAAAAACAAAAGTTATATATTGTAGGAAAAATGAAGGGAAATAGACAATGACAGTGTAGTTATTTCATTTGGTAGTTTATGTGTTGCAGAATAATTTGAATATCTTAATAAAACAATTTATGTGGGAGAGGGACAATGAATAATCATAATGGATAAAGTTCCCTAAAATATAATCTTGATTTTTCTTTTTATATTTTCAAATATAACATATAACCAAAGATCCAGACTTGCATTAATATTCCAAAAAGTTGTTATCAATTGTTATAGCAGATACAATGTAGTTATATTTCTTGAATTCATCTAATATAATAGCAGTACACAACCTTTGGATCAATAGAAGACTTATTTAACGTTAAAGTATATAGATATAAGATTGTTATGCTGTCATATATTATTGTTCTTGTAGAGAAATATAGTCATATATATATTACTTATGTGTGTATTGAAGTAAAAGTACATTTCTTTCCATATATGAGCTATATATGTAGATCTTAAATTGGGAGGGGAGAATACATATATGTTAATTTCTCATTTATGTTTTAAGGAGCGACGTTGTCTTTTCTTCTCTCAAATGTTCAGGAAGGGCATTGTGAAAAAAATTCTTTTCCAATCCACGTGGATGACAAAAACATAGGTTGAGCTTACAATCACAGTCCCATGGATCAGAACAATCAATACGACTATTGCATGGAATGTTTACAACATTTCTAGCATCTGACACGAACAATTTTTCTGAAGTGATACAATTGTTAAATTGTCATACAATAAGATAACTATTGCAAAAAGGAAAAAAATGGCTACATATAAACAATACAAATTGACTGATATACCTGAGATAATGAAGACCATTAGGAAGAAGAGAGCGAACTTTGTCAAGGGCTTCACCATATTCGATCTCTAGTTGGGTGAGTATTATGTGATTTAGAAGATTTGTATTTGTTTGTGTGTTTTTGAATGAATAATATAGCACAATTTATAGTAAAATGTTGTAGGCTTAAAATGATAGAAATTATATGGGATAGTTGCAACAATAACAAAACAAAAATGATTAAAATTTAGTATATGTCTACCATTTTTAGGTTTTAGGGTTTTGCTATGCAAAAAAAACACCAAAACGACAATTATCGTAACCAATGCTAAAAAAGAACAAAAATAATCAAAGGTCCAAAATTCTTTTATGATTAAAATATACGATGGTTGATTCAGCATTGATTGATATTAGATATTTTGTTGATATAGTACTTGGAAAGTTGATGGGTGTTTGTTGTTGCTCTTTACCAAGAAGGAGTTGTAAGTTGAGAAGCTTTAACGCCTAGACAAAACGAGTGCTTCTTTGTCTTATATCTCTTAGAGTGTATTGGTATCTCACCTGATAAAGTCGCTTAATTAATGGTCAACTCGCCAGATTATTTCACCTACTAATCACCTCCCCAAGTAGTCAAATTGCATGGTTACACTAGAAGAAAATCTGTCTATTATGACAGTTATATATCTCACAAAATGGGAGGGAGAAGAAAAAACTGTCACAAAATAGAAAATTTCGCGTTTTTGGCGGGAAAAGACGGAATTTTTCGGATAACACTTTCCGCGACAGTTATTTGATGTCATAGAATGTTACCATTAAAAAATTTATTATTTTATATTTAAAAAATTAAAATTACAACTTTATATTTAAAAAAAACACAATTTCCCCTTCTAAACCCTTAATTTTTCCCCAATTGCTTCCTCCCATCCGTGTTTCTCCCCTAAATTTTCTCCATTCCTCCTGTGCGCGTTTCTTCCCATTTCAGCCATCTTAAGTCTCGTCGTCACCACTTCCCCCCTCGTGCCCGTCCGTCCAAACCTCCTCCTCATCGTCACCAACACCCCGTCGCCACCACCCCCATCTTCTCCAAACCTTCGCAATCAACTTGAAGCTTCAAATCGTGGACATGAGTCGTCACCCCTCCGCCGGTAAGCTTCTCTTCGTTATCTCTTTCTCTCTCTCTCTATGAAGTTCTTCTTTGTTGTGGTTACAACAACTCCATGAGATTGTTTTGTGAGTTTCAGTTCTTTCCAATTTCTTTTTTCTAATCGTTGAATTTCTGTTATGTCTTTAATTCGTTCTTGCAGTTACATGGGATTATTTTGTGAGTTTGAGTTATGCCCAATTTCTCTTTTCTAATTGTGGATTTCTCTTGAATTTTAATTTATGGCAGTGTACTGTGGTACAATCTAAAATTGTTCTAATTTTCCATTCTTTAGTTATTTCAACAATTAAATTCAATGATTTTGTAGGATGGAATTGCTATGTTCCAAAATGGGAACTAATCAGACAAAATACTAGTTGCTGGGAAAACAAAATTGATTAGATCATTTTTCTATTTAGTATTCACATGGGAAAAGGCTTCGTTGTAGGAAAATACCCCAAATGAAGGCTTGTTGTTGATTATATTAGATCATTTTTCTTGTTGCTGTCTTGTTTCTCCTTCCTTAGTATACAATATATTATGTTTTGATTACTTTTAAAATATATCTATCCATCAAATCTTATTTAGAAGTATTTTTACAGACTTTTGATCTTCCTATATGTTTGGTATTAACTTAATTAACATGCTTTCCGATACAAAATCAACTATCAAGGAAAGAGGTAACTCATACCTGTTATAAGAACATTTCTTGATTTTTCAATGAGTTGGAATTGAAAATTTGATTTAGAAGAATTGTGCTTTCAGGTGGAGCCACCATATTGTTGATGCCACCATGTTGCTGATTGATTTAGGAGAATTGTGATTTAAAATTATCCTTATTTCTAATGCCACCATGTTGCTGGACTAAAAGAAACATAATAAATCATTGGTTTATGTAAGATAAATCATTTGTTGGACTAAGGATTTTGCTCGGACCCTCTTCATCTACTAGGTAATTTTCTCTCTGTCTTTCAAAGCTATTAAACACTCAAAGTTAGCCACTGAATCCTCCACCCCATTTAGACCCCTTTTGTTTTTGTATTTCAAAATCAACTTTGGTTTTTTTTTTTTTTATTTTGGATTCAATATGTATGAGTAATGAATACAGACATTGGGCAAACTGATTCGCCTAGGTTTGGTCATCTTGGCTACCGAATATAGAGGGGATTTGAAGTATAAAGATTACATGAGATTGAGTGATTTAGTATTTCCCTTGTACAGGTTTTGAGTGAACTCAAGTTTATGGTAGATTGGGGTACATTAAAGTTTATTGAACGTATTCATCATTGTCCCATTGCATAATGTCCTATATAAGATTCTGATTTCTCAACGGATTAGTTTAAATCATTCCTCACATTTTATATTTGATTCTTTAATTGTAATATTGTCACTTTAATACTTTGCTTTAGCAGTTTGTAGTCATGAAAGTACCACCTTATTTTGTCAAAGGTGTCTATATATATATATCTTGTTATATTTTTTTGCTAGTGTACAGAAGGAGAAAAAAAAAGAAAACGAAAAAGGATGGTAGTTAGTTTGGTGAAGGCTTGTGGAGGAAGAAAGTGTTTGGGTAAAGAAAGCTTTCCAAAATTTTGTTCTCGGCTTTAAATTCCATAGTGTATTTTGCTATGACTTTATTGGTGTTTTTTTTCATCTAGAGGATGTAATTCTTTGAATTTGTGATCATGGATGTTTTAAATTTGAACATGATTGTGGGTTTGAAGAGATCTATCATTTGGATGGTGTGAAATTTGTTTTAAATTCTTTGGTTTATGATTTAGGCCAAAGAGATTGGAACGGTATAAATGAATCTCAACGGCCTGGGTATTGAGAAGGTTAGATCTCTTTCAACTCTTGATTTAGTACGCTTTCTCAATTTACTTGCTGCAACTTTGTTTCTTCGTTCTTTTATTCTTCATCTTCATTTCAAATAGGGACGTCTCGGCTTTACCTTTTTTACCTTAGATGAATGCTGTTGTGAATTCTTCTTTTCTTTATACACATATGTGCAGAACCTTCATCGTATGAATATGTAAAAACAATAGTTATGAGTTGGTCTTATGGTAAATAGAGAGTATGGCATTTCTTTGTCTCATAATTTTATTGAATTGTGTTTTCTAACTTCGTTCTTTTAACTTTATAATTTTCAATGCAATGTTGATAATTTGTGATTTCAGAGAAGGCTTGATGACATACACACCATTTATTGCAAGAACTTGAAGAAGATGAGATATTGGTTGTTGAAGTTGAGAGCATGTATGTTGATCTTTTTAGTTATGTGGAACACATAAACAAGCCTTTTTCTCACAAGGATGAAGAATGGTACTTCTTGTCTTTTTACTTCCAGATTTTCTTTCCTTTTGTTATTCCCCCTAATTCAATCTCTTTTGCCTAATTAGGTTGGGAGACAAATATGATCCAACCAAGGGTTGCACAGTTATAGTTGTTTGATTTTGTAGGAATGTAATTTCTGGATGTAACTTCATACTTAGAACCTATTGATTCTTACAGTTTAGTATTTTTTTTTCTCCATATTTATGTTATGAAATTTATTGGTTGTGGTATAGAGAGTTAAGTAGTAGTTCCCCAATATTTTGGGTTTCTACTTTGAGTTGGCTAGTTTATGGTCCTAGATCCTAGTAAAAATTTTATCTTTCTTTTGCCTTTATAAAAACATGTTTATATTTGTATAGATACTACTTTATTTTGTAATTTGGGATTGATATAGAGTATAGTTAGATTTTGGTTTGTTAAGGGAGGAAGAAAATAAAGAATTAAAAGCTTGGAACTTCATGCATCTTTTTCTCTCACTCTTTTCTTGGTGAATGTATTCAAGTCTTGAAGATTATGTAGCAGAGTACTACCAGCAGCAGGTAGAAAGGCTTGTTCCGTACTTGTATGTTTTTTTTATGATGAAGACATTCTTCACTGCTCAAACCCAAAATTTGTTTTCTTCTCTATCACTAAAAGCAATTTTGTTTTCGGTCTAAAGCGAAATATGTTTTCTTTTTTGCTTAGCAATATTAATTCTAGGCAAGTTGAGAATACATATTTTGATCTTGATTTCTGTTATACTGTGAAAAAGTTTCTATAATGCTTTTTGATTTCTTCAATTTGATCTGAGTAACTTTATTTTTTTAAGAACAAACGATCAGAGTTCACCACATGGTTGGTTGAAATAAAAAAGGTAAATTAACATTGGTAAATGTGTGAAATAGTTTTATGCAATGCTTGAATTTCCTTCATTTTTAACACATTTCATGCTTTCATTACGATGGAGCCTAGGAATGGAAGAAGAAAAAGAGACTTCAAGTTTCTATTTTGTTTCTATTTCAAGGACATGATTCCTAGACTTAAAAGTTAAAGTTCTTAGTTTTAATGTTATTCTCATTTTGTTTGTAGATTTTAAAGAGTTGAAGATAACAATCGATGAGACATTGAGCTTTGAGTTATGTGAGAGTTCTTTTTTAACTGAGGTAACTCTCTCTCCCTTGTTTCTTAATTCTCTCCCTTTGCTTTCCAAATTGCCTCCCAGGCCATCTTGCCATTGTGAAATACTATTGGAATGTGAGTTTATTGGAAGTTTAATAGGTAACTGCTTAGATTCTTCTGCTAAAGTTCAAAATGTCCACACCTCCCAAGGAATAACTCACGGTAACACTCTTATCTCCATTTCTATATATGAATCTTTGACCCTTTTCTTTTCTTCTCTTATCATTTATGTTTTTCCTCTCTTTTGGCCTTATGGTTTCTGGGTTTTCCTTGGATTTTTCATTGCTTTGATCTTCTGCTTGGTTTGGTTATTTGGAATTGTTGGTTGATCCTACTGTTTTCTGTTGTTTTCTTTTTCCCCTCTTTTCTTTCTGGTTTTAGCAAATTTGAACTCAGGCTGCTAGTTTTTATGATGTGTATCGGTTGAAGTTTCAAGTTGTTTATTCTGTTTGGAAATAAAAAAAAGATCTAGAGAGACAAATGTAGTTTATTAAAGTCAACAGAGTTAATTATTTTAAAACTAGTACATGTTTGAATTCAATATTATTACATGCTTCTTGTTTTTTCTAGTTTTAAGTAGCATATGAGATTTTGTCAATGTTTGGGTATAATAATCTAGTTTTTAATGAGATTTTGTGAATGAAGGATTCTGAGTACCCTTTCATTTTTTGGACTTCCCCATTGTAGTTCTCACTCACCTTAGTTTCTCCATTCCCACCATTTGATTGGAGATTTTTTTTGTTATTACTCCTTATAGGTTTCTTAGGAAGAGTTCGATATATATGTGACTGGCTCATGGAATTATGGTATTTGGTGCCATACTGCATTGGGATATGAATCTTCTTGCAATCAAATAACTGCAGAAGGTGATTATTTGCTTGTGTCCTTGGTTCACTACCTTTGAATGTTTAATATATGGATTGGGGATTAGAGATGTATGTTTTTGCAATGTGCTGTCTAATTGGTTTTTGTAATTCAGAACTGCGGTCTTCCAAAATATGGACAACTTTGTCATACACATGGGATAATGCTGGGCACTTCATTCAAGTAAGACGCTATAGACCTACACTGTCGCAAACCAACAATGAATGGTATTTCAATACATGTATGGCTTGCACATGAACCCTTCAATTGTTGTAGCACTTTTTTTGTTCCTGAACCTGAGTAGTTGCTGTAATCTTCCTATTCGTTTTAATAATTTGAGAGAATTGGTACATGATTATTCATAGTTCATCTTTATTGGCGATGATTGCATAATACAAACTGTTTAACTCTAAGGATTACAAATTGTCGTACATGTATTGTCGTAGGCTGTTTTGTTCTAAGGACTAGGAACAACCCAAGAAGTTGTTCAATTTGCAGTGGCCATTTGGTTGGACGTTCTTCTTCTCCTTGATCTCTTTCTCCTCTTCTTAGGAACTTCATTTTCATTATCAGATTTGAAGAGGGACCACCATGAGTGGGGTAGTAAAATGAATAGAGAATGGGAGAGTGAGCTGGGTATGTTTTTGGTATGTGTATTCTAGAGAGAAAGAGTAGCAATATGTTTTTGTTTGCTGTGTTTGCCTAATATAGTCCTCATGGTCTTCTCTTTTCATTTCATGGAATCAAGTGTTGAAGTTCTTGTTTGTGTTCTGTATTTTGTTGAGACGTTGATTTAGTTATTCATTGACTGTATTATGTGTTATGGATTCTTTGTAGGTTCAACTGGAGTCGACAAGTTCATGAGTTTTGTTTCAAATATCATTTCTAGAAACGAACATTCTCGGTTGGTCCAGTCAAATATATTCAAATGCTATTTAAAATATTTTTTGATTAAGGGCTAGTATTTTGTACATGTGGATTACTGAAACTTGTATTAAGATGTACAAATATTATAAATCGTATTATAGTGTATATATATTAAAGTGTTGGCTATTTTCTTGTACATTGGTGTGAAACTTGTATAATTTCAAATTTGTCATTCTCAGCTACATTATTGTCATTCTAATGGTTCGTGTAATGGTGGAGCTGCATGGAGAACAGGATAAAACTATAGGAAATTGAGAAATGTGATAGTTATTAGTTGTTGTAAATTGGAGAACGATGACAGTTATTTAACAAAATATATTCATCGCTTTTTGTGACGCATGCATGCTTAGAAGTGGAACCCTTAGACTATGTTTTGTCAGTGTCTACACCGTCTGGAGAAATTATGTTGTCTAAGGAAAAGATTAAAGCATGTGAAATTGAGATAGCTGGTCGTGTGCTGGACGTAACCTTGTTGGTATTAGATATGCGTGACTTTGATGTAATTTTAGGTATGGATTGGCTAGCTACTAATCATGCTAGTATTGATTGTTCTCGTAAGGAAGTTGTGTTTAGTCCCCCTACTGCATCTAGCTTTAAATTCAAGGGAGTAGGAACAGTAGTACTGCCTAAAGTAATCTCAGCTATGAAAGCTAGTAAACTACTCAGCCAGGGTACTTGGAGTATTTTGGCAAGTGTGGTGGATACTAGGGAAGGTGAGACTTCTTTAACTTCAGAACCTGTGGTAAGAGAATACCCAGATGTATTTCCAAAAGATCTTCCAGGACTGCCGCCACATAGAGAGGTTGATTTTGTCATTGAGTTGGAGCCAAACACTACTCCTATTTCTAGAGCCCCTTATAGGATGGCTCCTGCTGAGTTGAAAGAACTGAAGGTACAGTTACAGGAATTGCTTGACAAAGGCTTTATTCGACCTAGTGTGTCACCTTGGGGTGCACCAGTATTGTTTGTGAAGAAGAAGGATGGGTCGATGCGTCTTTGCATTGACTATAGAGAGTTGAATAAAGTAACAGTCAAGAACAGGTATCCTTTACCCAGAATCGATGATTTGTTCGATCAGTTACAGGGAGCCACGGTGTTCTCTAAGATTGACTTACGGTCAGGTTATCACCAGTTGAGGATTAGAGACCGTGATATTCCTAAGACTGCCTTTCGTTCGAGGTATGGACATTATGAATTCATAGTGATGTCTTTTGGTTTGACTAATGCACCTGCTGTATTTATGGATTTGATGAACAGGGTGTTTAAGGATTTCTTGGACACTTTTGTGATAGTCTTCATTGATGATATCTTGGTTTATTCCAAGACTGAAGTCGAACATGAGGAACACTTACATAAGGTGTTAGAGACTCTTCGAGTCAATAAACTGTATGCTAAGTTCTCGAAGTGCGAATTTTGGTTGAAGCAGGTGGCTTTTCTTGGTCATGTGGTTTCCAGTGAGGGAGTTTCAGTAGACCCTGCAAAGATAGAAGCGGTTACCAGTTGGTCTCGACCCTCTACAGTTAGTGAGGTTCGTAGTTTTCTGGGTTTAGCAGGGTACTACCGGAGGTTTGTGGAGGATTTTTCACGTTTGGCTACTCCTTTGACTCAGTTGACAAGGAAGGGAACTCCGTTTGTTTGGAGTCCAGCTTGTGAGGATAGTTTTCAGAACCTTAAGCAAAGGTTAGTTACTGCACCGGTCCTTACTGTACCAGATGGATCTGGAAGTTTTGTGATTTACAGTGATGCTTCCAAGAAAGGACTGGGTTGTGTTTTGATGCAGAAAGGTAAGGTGGTTGCTTATGCCTCTCGTCAGTTGAAGAGTCACGAGCAGAACTACCCCACACATGATTTGGAGTTGGCAGCAGTGGTTTTTGCATTGAAGATATGGAGACATTACTTGTACGGTGAAAAGATACAAATCTTTACTGACCATAAGAGCCTAAAGTACTTCTTCACTCAGAAGGAGTTGAATATGAGACAGCGAAGGTGGCTCGAGTTGGTAAAAGATTATGACTGTGAGATATTGTACCATCCTGGTAAGGCGAATGTGGTGGCTGATGCTCTTAGTAGAAAAGTATCACATTCGGCAGCACTCATTACTAGACAGGTACCATTGCATCGAGACTTGAGAGAGAGCTGAGATTGCAGTGTCTGTGGGGAGAGTCACCTCACAGCTAGCTCAATTAACGGTGCAACCGACTCTGAGGCACAAGATTGTTGATGCTCAGAGTAGTGATCCTTATTTGATGGAGAGACGTCGCCTTGTTGAAACAGGGCAGACTGATGAGTTCTCCATATCCTCTGATGGTGGGTTGATGTTTGAAAGACGTTTATGTGTGCCAGCGAACAGTACAGTTAAGATTGACTTACTAGATGAAGCCCATAATTCCCCATTTTCCATGCATCCTGGTAGCACGAAAATGTATCAGGATCTAAAACGATTTTATTGGTGGCGGAATATGAAAAGGGAAGTGGCGGAATTTGTTAGTAAGTGTCTAGTATGTCAGCAAGTTAAGGCACCTAGACAGAAACCAGCAGGTTTATTACAACCTTTAAGTGTGCCAGAGTGGAAGTGGGAGAATGTGTCGATGGATTTTATTTCAGGGCTGCCTAAGACCCTGAAGGGTTTCACAGTGATTCTGGTTGTCATAGACAGGCTTACAAAATCGGCACATTTTGTACCAGGAAAATCCACTTATACTGCTAGTAAGTGGGCAGAGTTGTATTTAACTGAGATTGTGAGACTGCATGGAGTGCCTGTATCGATTGTTTCTGATAGGGATGCACGGTTTACTTCCAAGTTTTGGAAGGGACTTCAGACTGCTATGGGTACGAGATTGGATTTCAGTACAGCCTTTCATCCACAGACTGATGGTCAAACTGAACGTTTGAACCAAGTTTTAGAGGATATGCTACGAGCTTGTGTTATAGAGTTTCCAGGTAGTTGGGACTCTCATCTACATTTGATGGAGTTTGCTTATAACAACAGTTTCCAGGCTACCATCGGTATGGCACCATTTGAGGCTTTATATGGCAAATGTTGTAGAACCCCTGTTTGTTGGAGTGAGGTTGGTGAACATAGATTGATGGGACCTGAATTAGTTCGGTCTACTAATGAGGCTATTCAAAAGATTAGAGCACGTATGCAAACAGCGCAGAGTAGACAGAAGAGTTATGCGGATGTACGACGAAAAGACCTTAAGTTCGATGTGGGAGAAAAGGTATTCTTGAAGGTAGCACCTATGAAGGGTGTTATGCGTTTTGAGAAGAAAGGAAAGTTAAGTCCTCGTTTTGTTGGACCATTTGAGATCTTAGAGAGGGTTGGTGTTGTGGCGTATCGCTTGGCATTACCACCATCTCTCTCTGCAGTTCATAATGTTTTTCATGTTTCGATGTTGAGGAAGTATGTGGCCGATACGTCTCATGTAGTGGACTATGAACCCTTGGAGATTGATGAGCATTTGAGCTATGTAGAACAACCTGTGGAGATTCTGGCTAGAGAGGTAAAGATGCTTCGTAATAGAAGCATTCCATTAGTAAAGGTTTTGTGGCGGAATCATCGAATTGAAGAGGCGACATGGGAGCGAGAGGAAGAAATGAGGACTCGTTATCCAGAGTTATTTCAGGATTAGAACTTTCGAGGACGAAAGTTTCTTAAGGAGGGAAGAATGTAATGCCCCAAAGGTATGTATATATATATATTTTGTTTTTAATTTTATATATATATATATATTTATACTTAATTTAAATAAAAAGAAAAGAAAAGAAAAGAATATATTTTTCCTTCCTTCTTCCTCTCGCACGAGCGCCGCACACAACCCCTCTCTCATTTTCTTTTCTTCTCCTTCCGGTACCCTAGCAGCCGCCCACCCATTTTCCCTATTCTTCTTCCCGTCCTGCCGCAGCCAACCGCAGTCAGCCGCCCCATCCGTTCGCACAGCAACCGCCGTCGGCCATCTCCATCTTCTCTTTTCCTCTCCGTTCCGTCCAAACCCAGCCGGACGTCGCTGCAACCGTCGGCCGCCATCTCTGTTCGCGAAGCAAGGCCGCCGCGTGAACCTGTAACCGCCGGCTGTCTCCCCTCTCCTTTCTCCTCTGTTTTCAGCCCAGCCGCCGCCGATTCCTTCTCCTCCGTTGTCTGCACTGCCGCGCGACTCTCCGGCCATCTGTATACGGTCTCTCCGTCGCACGTCATCTCTTCGCAAAGCCACTGCTCGATTTCTTTCGCGAAGATTTGGGTAAGTTGCAAAAAGATTCACATTGGGTTGAATTTAAATGACTGATGCGTTGAAGGGAATTATTGAGAAATTGTCTTAATGTTTAGGTTCGTTCTTCATAGACTTCAACGTGGTTAAGGAGCTTAACAAATTTGAAGGTAAGGGATTTTCTACTGGACTCACTTATGATTGTGAATTGTATGTCTGAATGATTATCTTTGACTGAGTAAAGATGTTGAGATGATACTTATGAATGTACACTGTGGATTGACTGAAAATATATATATATGCATAGGAATTGAAGTAGACTTAATGTTGAATGCATATTGTGATTGTCATGGAATATATATATATGTGTGTGGATGTGGACAGGACGAAAATTGTAGATTATGCTTGTATGAGATGCAGGTGCGATCTTGTGATTGTCGTTTAGATTGGGTGTCGTTACGCTAAAGTATGACTGTGTGCTGGTGATCTGAGGGGTGTATTGACTGTATAGTTTGATTGACTGATGTATTAGTATGTTATTGACAGACATATGACCTAAGTGAGATAAGTTGACTGTTAGGACGTTGAGAGAAAGAACTCTATGTTTTGAAGTATCTGAAAGATGGATTGAATGGAATGAGGGGATAAATTGTTAGGTTGTATTGGGATGATTACCTTGTAGGTGTCCCACGGGATCACCAATTTATTTTGCACCTTCGGGAGCATTTGACTGATATGTGTTCTGCAGAACACTTGACTGATATGTACGTCCCTCGGGGCGTCAGACTGATATGTACGTCCTTCGGGGCGTTAGACTGAGATGTGTATCCTACGGGATCACAAGACTGCGACTGTACAGGGTGTCCCAATAGAACTTTAACAATTTATTTTTCCCCTGACGAGACCAGTAGAGGGTCTCTTACTGAGTATTTAAAATACTCACCCTTCTTATGTTTAATTTTCAGGCAAAGGTAATAAAGGCGGCAAACCGGCGAGGGGCAGGAAGGAAGCGTGATGCCATAGGAAACGTGTAATTGCTTCCGCTTATTTAAGATTGATTTGAAATTTAGTTTACAAACGTTTGTTGCAAACAATATTATTTTATGTTTTCTTGAATGTTTAAAAATCAGGACTGACTTGAAGATGTTTTTTTTTTTAAATTGCTTACGTTTTGTTTTATATTAATCAAAGTCTTTTGTTTGTTAAAAATTAACGATCTCGACTTACTTAGAAAAGTTGGGTCGTTACAGGTTGGCTTGAGTTTATTGCTCAAATCCTCCTCCTTTGAGGCCCAAATAGGGTGAAATATGTTCAATTCACCAAATGAAAAAGATTGGTCTCGATTGATCGCGCTACTTCGGCTCAAAGCCTAATTACCATTTTTCTTAAGACCTTTTCATTTCTTTTTATTAAATTTACTATGGAATACACTCCATAACAAGCTCCAAACATTATAAAAAGGAGAGCTCCCCTAGTTTTAGTTTCAAAGTGTCTTAGCTGTAAACACTTCTAAGTCCGAGTCTCGTAACTCTAACCAACTAAAAGAGTTACTAAATTCTCTTTTTGTATATTATCTAAGTTTAAGAGCGGAGTTAAGGTTGTGAATAATACAGAAAAAACTTTGAAAGCAGGTTCTTGTAATTAAAATCAGAAAGGGAGACATTTATTCATGTGGTTGTAATAATATTTCTTACATAATTGTTTTCTTTGATCTGGTGGGTTGTGGGTTTTCTATGTAGTTTTAGAGTAAATGTATTTTCCTTTAATTTCTCGACTATTCCTACTGTGATAGTGAAGTTTTTCTAACATTATCTTCACCTTGGTCTTCCAATAAAATGCTTTAATTAAAGCTGAGTTGTTAGGTTATATATGGTTTATCTTTTTTCTTATTGATTCAACATACTTAAGAAAAAAACAAAAGTTGTGGTAGGAAAAGGAAAGGAAATGGACAATGACAGTGTAGTTTCATTTGGTAGTTTATGTTGCAGAATAATTTGAATATCTTAATAAAACAAATCATCTGGGAAGGATAATGAATGATCATAATGGATAATTTTTCCAACAATATAATCTAATTGATTTTTCTTTCTATATTTTCAAATATAGCATATAACCAAAGATCCAGACTTCGATTAAATATTCCAAAATGTTATTATCAATCTTTATAGCACATACAGTCTAATTATATTTCTTGAATTCATCTAAGAACAATACACAACCTTTGGATCAATAGAAGATTTATTTAACGTTAGAGTATATAGATATAAGATTGTTTATGCCGTCATATATTATTGTTCTGGTAAAGAAATATAGTCACATATATATATTACTTATGTGTGTATTGTAGTAAAAGTACATTTCTTTCCATACATGAGCTATATATGTAGATCTTAAATTGGGAGGGGAGAATACATATATGTTAATTTCCAATTTATGTTTTAAGGAGCGACGTTGTCTTTTCTTCTCTCAAATGTTCAGGAAGGGCATTGTGAAGAAATTTCTTTTCCAATCCATGTGGATGACAAAAACATAGGTTGAGCTTACAATCACAGTCCCATGGATCAGAACAATCAATACGACTATTGCATGGAATGTTGACGACATTTCTGGCATCTGCCACGAACGTTTCTAAAATATTTGAATTGTTAATTGTCACGAGATCATAAGATAACAATAATATTGTGAAAAGGAAAAATATATTATCTATAAACAATTGAAATGGATTTATATATACCTGAGATAATGAAGAACATTAAGAACAAGAGGGCGAACTTTGTTGAGGGCTTCACCATATCGAATGTGTCTAGTGGGTTAGTATTATATGATTTGGAAGATTTGTATTTGTTTGTGTGCTTTTGAAGGAATAAGATATCATAATTTATAGTAAAATGTTGTAGCTTAAAATGGAAGAAATTATAGAGGATAGTTGCAACAATAACAAAATAAGATTAAATTTTAGTATATGTTTTACCATTTTTAGGTTTTAGGTTTTACAAACTTTAGCAAAACCAAAGATGGAGTTTGGCTCAAAACCCAAAATTAAGAAAGTCATCAAACTAAATGCAACAAAAAAATTTCTGAGCAGACGTACAAGTAGAATTTCTCTTTCAATACACTTTTGATTACTATATACTTTTGAAATATTAAAATAATGAAAGATCTTAAATTTAAAATGTGTGATTGCTGATATATTAAGCGTGAATTGGTATGAGATATATTTAAAATGTGTGATTGCTGATATATTAAGCGTGAATTGGTATGAGATATATTGTTAGATACACTTGAAATGTTGATACGTAGTTCATGTCAATGTTTAATACACTCATTATCTTATATCTTATATACGATTGATACACTCTGTTTATAAAAGAAAATATTTATGCTTTATTTCAAATGTGAGTTACATCTTAATTATGATTGAATGTGCATTGTTGTTGTATATGATGAATATGGTGGTGGTAGTAGACATTTACAAAATAAATTTATAATTTGCAAATTTGAATAAGGACTTGTAAAATAAAGAAAAATGTGATTTGACGCTAAAATCGGGGATGTGAACTACAAAATAAAAAAGTTAAAAGTTGTTAGATATCTCAAATGAAGTCATAATGATGTTAATTGTAGGGGATTTGATATGAGTTTTATCTTAGTCCCAACAAGGATTAGGATACGAGAGTTTCATAATCCTTCCAGAAAAGTTAGATTATCGGACACATGTACATTTGACATGCCTTATATATATATATATATTTATCAATTTCGAGGCTTGGCCTCTGCCTCATCCTTGGCCAAGATCAAGACCAAAATGGTTGATTTGGGCTTTTTACTAAAATCATTCTACTTTTAAGGCCAAAATAGGCTGGAATACGCTCCAATTCACTAAACGAAGAAGGTTAGCCTGACAGATCGAGTTAGTTTGGCAAAAATCCTATCTCTTTTCCTTAAGGCCATTTCATCCTACCAACCTAGTTGCATTTTTATTTACTATTGTTTTCTTGGTAGGATAGTTTCTCCTTCTTTGTTTTGTTTATATACCCTTTAGCCAAAAAACTAAATCACCCATGACAAGTTCTTAACGTTGTAAAAAGAAAGCACCTATAGCTTTAATTAGTTTCAAATCGTCTTAATTGTAAACACTTTTAAGTTAGAGTTTCGTAACTCTTATTAAATTCTCTTTTGGTAGTATCCTCTTTTGGTAGTGTCTAGTTTAAAAGTGGAGTTTGGTTGTGAGTAATACAAAAAACTTTAGGAAAGTGTTCTTGTAATTAAAATTAAGGAGAGAATTATTCTATCTGGTTATAACAGTTCCTTACATAATGATCTTCTTTTCAGTGGGTTGTGTGGTTGAATGTTTCTATAGTTTTAAGTTTTTCCAACAAAATACATCGATTTCTGTTGGTTCAAACACCCCTTTGAGTATGTGATCGAAAAGGCAAACTTTGATATTCTTGCCCAATTGGTGTATTTGCCAATAGTCAAAATGACATCATGAATGTCTTTTCATTCTAGGATGAAGTACTTCGATGTCGAGAAAGATTAATGTTAAGATACAGTGAAATTATATATATTTCTTGAATTCTCATCTAACAACAATATGCAACCTTTGAATCAATAGAAGATTTATTTAACATTAGAGTATATATATATATGATTGTTTATGTTGTCATATAATATTGTTCTTAGCTTGTAGAGATATACAGGCATATATATATCTTACTTATGTGTATTGTAGTAAAAGTACATTTCTTTCTACATATGAGGTATGTATGTAGATCTTAAATTGGTAGCGGAGAATACATATATGTTAATTTGTCTTTTCTTCTTTCAAATTTTCAGGAAATGTGTTGTGAAGAAATTTCTTTTCCAATCCATGTGGATGACAAAAACATAGATTGAGCTTGCAGTCACAGTCCCATGGATCAGAACAATCAATACGACTATTGCATGGAATGTTGACGACATTTCTGGCATTTGTCACGAACGTTTCTGAAATATTTCAATTGTTAATTGTCATACATAAGATAACAATAATTGCGAAAAGAAAAAAAAAGATATTTTTTATAAACAATTGAAATAGATTTGTATACCCGAGATAATGAAGAACATTAAGAGCAAGAGAGCTAACTTTGTTGAGGACTTCACCATATCAAATGTCTAGTGGGTTAATATTATATGATTTGGAAGATTTGTATTTTTGTTTGTGTGCTTTTGAATGAATAATATATCATAATTTATAGTAAATTATATGGGATAGTTGCAACAATAACAAAACAAGAATGATTAAAATTTAGTATAGCTTTTATGAGTTTTAGGTTTTAGCTTATGCAAACTTAGCAAATTCAAAGAGAGTTTGTCTCAAAACCAAAATTAAGAAAGTCGTCAAACTAAATGCAACAAAATTTCTTTTAAGCATTCATGACTGTTTTTTCTTTTCTCTTTTCAATTTGGGATGTATACAACTATCACATTAGGTAACTTTTCTAGTAGTGCCTCATTAACCATTTTTCTTAAGACCTTATCATTCTTTCTGTTCACTATGGAATATGCTCCATAACAAGCTCCAAACATTATAAAAATAATTTTTAAGAGCGGAGTTAAAGGTTGTGAATATATATAGAGATCCTCTAGTTTTAGTTTAAAAGTGTCTTAATTGTAAACACTTTAAGTCTGAATCTCGTAACTCTAAATAAAATTTCTTTTGTATTATCGTAGTTTAAGAGCGGAGTTAAAGGTTGTGAGTATATATAAAAAACTAGGGGTGCTGTACATAAGCTAGGCTGGGTTGGGTATGTGGAAAGCTATGGACCAACCCAATGTATTCGCTTTGGGGGAAAAAAATGAACGCTATCAGTTCAATATGCAAGGCAACCCAACCCAAAAAAAATCGGGTTGAGCCTGGTTATTTTTTTAAAATCTCTACAAAAGTTATTTAGACAAATTTTCATCATGTTTTTCAATATACAACGTGAACAAATTGTTATTCAAGGTGCAAGGTGATTATATATATATACATACATACATAATCGGGTTGGACTGGGTCATGCCTTACTCGCACAACCCCGCAACCCGACTCAACATTTTCTTCTCCAATTTTCTAACCCAATCCAACACAAAATTTAATCCAACTCAATCATTATAGTTTGGATAATTAGATAATCATAGTAGGTTGGGTTGTCGTTTTTTTGAACACCCGTACAAAAAAAACTTTGAGAGAATTTCTTCTAGTTAAAATCAGGAAAGAGAGACACTTATTCTCTGTTGTTGTGATAATTTTTCTTTACATAATAATAGTTTTCTTTGATTCAATGGGTTGTGAGAGTTTTCTATAGTTGTAGAGTGTTTTACATAAATGTATTTTCCTTTAATTTCTCGACTATTCCTACTGTGATAGTGAAGTTTTTCTAACATTATCTTTACCTTGGTCTTCTAATAAAATGCTTTAATTTAAGCTGAGTTGTTAGGTTATATATGGTTTATCTTTTTTCTTATGGATTCAACGTACTTAAGAAAAAAACAAATGTTGTGGTAGGAAAAGGAAAGGAAATGGATAATGACAGTGTAGTTTCATTTGGTAGTTTATGTTCCAGAATAATTTGAATATCTTAATAAAACAAATCATCTGGGAAGGATAATGAAATGATCATAATGGAGATAAAGTTCCCAAAAAATATAAACTTGATTTTTCTTTCTATATTTTCAAATATAGCATATAACCAAAGATCCAGATTTTGATTAAACATTCCAAAATGTTATTATCAATCTTTATAGCACATACAGTGTAATTATATTTCTTGAATTCATATAATAACAATTCACAACCTTTGGATCAATAGAAGATTTATTTAACGTTAGAGTATATAGATATAAGATTGTTTATGCTGTCATATATTATCGTGTTATTGTACAAAAATATATCGTCATATATTACTTACGTGTATATATTGTAGTAAAAGTACATTTCTTTCCATATATGAGCTATGTATGTATAGATCTTAAATTACGAGTGGAGAATAACATATATGTTAATTTTTCTATTTATTTTTTAAGGAGAGACGACGTTGTCTTTTCTTCTCTTAAATGTTTAGGAAAGGCGTTGTGAAGAAATTTCTTTTCCAATCCATGTGGATGACAAAACATAGGTTGAGCTTGCAGACTAAGTCTAGACTTTAGTTTTGGTATACCACGCATGTTAAGGTTATATAAGATAACTATTATTGTTGTTGATTTTGGAATAGGCCACACATATAGGAAATTTTAGTTGCCTATATTGGATTCGAGTTATGTAATTGTTGATGATATTGCTAGATTAATGAAATTATTGATGGTTTCCTTATTATACTAAATTCAGTCATTTTTTGTGTATTAAATATGTTTTATTGACGAATATACATAATGCAGGAAATAGGAAATGAAAAATTTTGTGTATTAATAAATGATATACATGACGTTAAATACATGCCAAATATACTATCTTATTTGAATCAAAAATACGATTTTACTTGACAGTTTTGTAGTGTCAAGTATACTAACTATCTTACTTGACGTTAATACAGTGTTAGGTAAATGTATACTTGACGGTTTTATAGTGTCAAGTAAATATATACTTGATGGCTTTTTAGTGTTAAGTAAATGTATACTTGACGGGTTTTTCGTGTCAAGTAAATGTATACTTTGACGGCTTTTTAGTGTCAAGTAATGTGACTAAACTTGACAGTCAATTACTTGACGGTTTTAAAGACGTCAAGTATACGTTTACTTGACAACTGTATTAACGTCAAGCAAAACCATTTTCTGAAGTAGTGGTGCCATGGATAAGAACAATTCATACGACTATTGCATGGAATCTTAACGACCCTTCTAGCATCTGCCACGAATGTTTCTGAAATATTTCAATTGATAATTGTCATATGATAAGATAACAATAATTGCAAAAAAGAAAAAAAGGTATTATTTATAAACAATTGAAATGGATTTATATACCTAAGATAACAAAGAACATTAAGAACATTAAGAACAAGAGAGGCGAACTTTGTGGAGGACTTCACCATATCAAATGTCTAGTGGGTTAGTGTTATATTTGATTTGGAAGATTTGTATTTGTTTGTGTGCTTTTGGAAGGAATAATATATCATAATTTATAGTAAATTATATGGGATAGTTGCAACAATAACAAAATAACAAAAACAAGAATGATTAAAATTTAGTATAGGTTTTACCAGTTTTAGGTTTTAGGTTTTGCAAAACTTAGCAAAAGTCAAAGGGAGTTTGGCTCAAAACCCAAAATTAAGAAAGTCATCAAACTAAATGCAACAAAATTTCTTGTGAGCAGAGGTATAAGTAGAGTTTCTCTTTCAATACACTTTTTTATTACTATATACTTTTGTAATACTAAAAAAAACTAAAATAATGGAAAGGTCCAAAATTTAAAATGTGTGATTCCTGATATATGAAGCGTTGGATTGGTATTAGATATATTGTTAGATACACTTGAAATGTTGGTATATATGTTAAATCTAATGTTTATATGTAGTTCATGTTCAATGTTTAATACACTCATGTGATCTTATATCTTATATACGATTGATACACTTGAAATATTATGTTTATAAAAGAAAATATTTATGCTTTATTTCAAATGTGAGTTATAGCTGATGATTGAATGTGTAGTGTCGTTATATATAATGAATATATGGTCGTGGTAGTAGACATTTACATAATAAATTTATAATTTACAATTTATATAAGGACGTGTAAAAAAAGAAAAATGTGATTTGATGCTAACGTCAAGGATGTGAACTACAAAACTAAAGTCATGAAATATTCATACCTATGTAAGAGTCTTCGAATTGATTGGATATATGATATATGGAGAATGGTTTTGTTTATATATGCTCGAGTTTTGAAACTATATTTGATGAATACCATTGATCATATATATATATTTATGAAACTGTTGCTGGACAACTGTACAGGACTATTAGATCAGCACAATACACGAACAAAAATATAATTCAATTACAATTTTTTTTTAAAAAAAATTGAAACATGCTTGACGGTTTTAAAATGTCATAAACAATTGCATTCTTGACGATTTTTAAAAGGCATAAACAAATACATTTTTGACCGTTTTAAAATGTCATGAATATGTATACTCTTTGTTGGCTTTTTGGCCCTTAATCTCAAATAAATTTATTTTAATTATTCAATTAATTTATGTTTTGATGATAACAAATCTGATTTTTTTTATTGACAATTTTATTAATTTGAATAGACCATATCGTAGAGCTTGGAAAAATGATTCAAACGCCTCTTGAATCACCCAAATCGAAGTTCAAATGAAGAAAATATTGCTAAAAGAAGCTTAACGAAAAAATACCCGAGATGGTGACGTGGCGACCAAGCATTCAATTTGAACCAATTAGAGAAAGCCACTTGGAGCAATGAAGAAGTATCAAATGTGGCTTTTTGTTATGTTTTATTGGCTTTTATAAAGAAAATGAATTTAAAAGAAAAATGATTTTAATATTATTATTTTTTCTTGTGTCTAACGGCTAGTTTTTTTAAAAGAGGGTGAAGTTGCTTTATTGATTTCTTTTTAAACAAAATATTTTGAAAAGACATATTATTATATTATTATTTGTATTGTGTCTAACGGCTAATTAAGTTTAAACCTCAACCATTCATTTTTCTTTTACTTATATCTAATGACCCAAATGATTTTGAATTTATCTTTCCTCTCTTTTTAAATACTTCACATTTACACAAGATCACAACATCTTTACAATCCTCAAGCAAAAAGCCACCATTGTTATTCTCTCTAAAGCTTCCAATTTTTATTCTTTTCATCTTATTCTTGAGAGCTTCTTATTGTATTGTGAGGATTAAATTTGTGAGCTTCAAATTGTATACTCACTCTTTTAGAGAGTTTTCTTTTGTGTGATTTAAAAATTTCAACATATTGTAACGGTTGGATCCTAACCCGTGGAAAGGATCGGGTTTGCTCTTGAACCCGAAAAAGGAGCAAGAATCGGTTCGGCTCAAATCCGTGGAAAGAATCCAAAGAAGATTTTCAATCAAAATCCCAAGGGGTGCTTGGGAAAGTGGATGTAGGTTGAGTTTAACCGAACCACTATAAAATTACGGTGTCTTCTTCTCTAACTCTTTTCTAATTATTTTTTAATTTAATTTTAGTTACATATTCTTATTGGTTGAGTTTGATTGCATACTTCCATTCATATCTTTTTATCAATCTTGTTATTTAACAAAGTTTACAAAGTTCTTTATTTAAATTTTAGAAAATATCTAATTAGTTGATTTTACTTTTTATTTGTTAAAAAGTTTATTTAAACCCTATTCACCCCCCTCTAGGGTTGCCATACCGATCCAACACTCTTGACGGTTTTAAAATGTCATAAACAAGGGCATTCTTGACGGGTTTAAAATGTCATAAACAAGTCTATTCTTGACGGTTTTAAAATGTCATGAAAATATGTATATTTGATGTTTATAAAACGTCAACGTTCTCTATTCTTGACGTTTTATCAACCATCAAGAAATTTGACTTCCTTGACATTGGCTTCATTGACGTTTTTAAAACCGTCAAGAATAGGGTCTCTCGACAGTTTAAAAACGTCAAAAGAGCATGTTTTTTTAGTAGAGCATGTTCTCTATAGCCTTAATTAGTTTCAAATCGTCTTAGTTGTAAACACTTTTAAGTTAAGAGATTCCTAGTAACTTCGGTTAAATTCTCTTTTGTTAGTATCTAGTTTAAAAGTTGAGTTTGGTTGTGAGTATTACAAAAAAATTTAGGAGAGTGTTCTTGTAATTAAAATTAAGGAGAGAATTATTTCACGTGGTTATAAAAGTTTCTAACATAATGATCTTCTTTTCAGTGGGTTGTGGTTTAATTTTTCTATAGTTTAATTTTAGAGTGTTCTACGTACCTAAATTGTTATGTTTCTTTTAATTTCTCAATTGCTCCTACAATAGTAGTAGTGATAAGCTTTTCCAACAAAAGTACATCGATTTACTGTTGGTTTACAGGACTACATAGTCTTTTTTTTCTCTTTCTAATCCACTGGTTCAAACACCCCTTTCAGTATGTGATCGAAAAGGCAAACTTTGATATTCTTGCCCAACTGGTGTATTTGCCAATAGTCAAAATGACATCATGAATGCCTTTTCATTCTAGGATGAAGTACTTTGATGTCGAGAAAGATTAATGTTAAGATACAATGTAATTATATATATTTCTTGAAGTCATCTAATAACAATACACAACCTTTGGATCAATAGAAGATTTATTTAACATTAGAGATTCATTTAACGTTAGAGTATCTATATAGATATATGATTGTTTATGTTGTCATATATTATTGTTCTTGTAGAGAAATACAGTCATATATATATTACTTATGTGTATTGTAGTAAAAGTACATTTCTTTCCATATATGAGCTATATATGTAGATATTAGATTGGGAGGGGAGAATACATATATGTTAATTTCCCATTTATGTTTTAAGGAGCGACGTTGTCTTTTCTTCTCTCAAATGTTCAGGAAATGCGTTGTGAAGAAATTTCTTTTCCAATCCATGTGGATGACAAAAACATAGGTTGAGCTTGCAGTCACAGTCCCATGGATCAGAACAATCAATACGACTATTGCATGGAATGTTTACGACATTTCTGGCATTTGCCACGAACATTTCTGAAATATTTCAATTGTTAATTGTCATACAATAAGATAACAATAATTGCGAAAAGAAAAAAAAGATATTTTCTATAAACAATTGAAATAGATTTAGATACCTGAGATAATGAAGAACATTAAGAGCAAGAGAGCTAACTTTGTTGAGGACTTCACCATATCAAATATCTATTGGGTTAGTATTATATGACCTGGAAGATTTGTATTTGTGTGTGCTTTCAAATGAATAAAATATCATAATTTATAGTAAAATGTTGTAGCTTAAAATGGAAGAAACTATATGAGATAGTTGCAACAATAACACAACAAGAATGTTTACAATTTAGTATATATTTTACCATTTTTAGGTTTTAGGTTTTGCAAAACTTAGCAAAACCAAAGGGAGTTTGGCTCAAATCTCAAAATTAAGAAAGTCAAAAACTAAATGCAACAAAATTTCTTCCAAGCAAACGTACAAGTAGAATTTCTCTTTCAATACACTTTTAATTACTATACTTTTGAAATACAAAAAAAAAAAAAAAAAACTAAAATAATGAAAGGCCCAAAATTTAAAATGTGTGATATTATTGTTGATTAAGGTTTGATTGAATGATTGGTATTAGATATATTGTTGATACATTTGAAATTAATAGTGTTGATAGATGTTAAATATAATGTTGATACATACGCATTTCTGTCTAATTACTTCAAGTATTTACTTATTCACTCATGTCTTAAATCTTATATACGAATGGTATATACACTTGAAATATCATAATCATAAAAGAAAACATTTATGCTTTCTTTCAAAAGTAAGTTACAGCTGAGTGAATGTGGATTTGTTATTTTATATAATGATGGTGGTGACACTAGACATAGACAAAATAAATTCAGATACGGCAGGTCCACTTGCAAAATAAAGAAAAATGTCATTTGATGCTAAAGTCAGGAATGTGAACTACAAAATAAAGAAGAACTTAAAAGTACTTCTTAGATATCTCATATGAAGTGGTCATAACGATTATGTAATTGTAGGGGATTTTATATGAGTTTTATCTTAGTCCAACTAGGATTAGGATCTGAGTTTCATAATCATTCCAGATAAGCTAGGTTACCTCTTAAGCTAAATGGGTAAGGGCACATGTAATTTTGGCATGCCTTTTTCATCAAATTTCGAGGATTGGCCTCTACCTCATCCTTGGCCAAGATCAAAACCAAAATGGTTGGTTTAGTCTTTTTACTAAAATCATCCTCCTTTCAAGGTCAAAATAGGTTGGAATACACTCCAATTCACTAAACAAAGAAGGTTAGTCTGGGTGATCGGATTACTTTGGCTAAAACCCTAATTAACCCTTTTCCTTATGGCCACTTCATCTTGTCAACCTAGTTGCATTTTTATTTACTGTTGTTTTCTTGGTTCGATAGTTTGTCCATCTTTGTTTTGCTGTTTATATTCCCTTTAGCCAAAAAATTAAATCACTAATAACAAGTTCCTAACATTGTAAAAAGAAAGCATCTATAGCTTTAGTTTCAAACCGTCTTAGTAGTAAACACTTTTAAGTCAAAGTCTCATAACTCTAGTTAAATTGTCGCTTCGTATTATCTAGTTTAAAAGTGTAGTTTGGTTGTGAATAATACAAAGAATGGGTAGGAGAGTATTATTGTAATTAAAATTAGGGAGAGAATTATTGTGTGTGGTTATAACAATAGGGAGAGAATTATATTTCTTGAATTCATCTAATATAATAGCAGTACACAACCTTTGGATCAATAGAAGATTTATTTAACGTTAAAGTATATAGATATAAGATTGTTATGCTGTCATATATTATTGTTCTTGTAGAGAAATATAGTCATATATATATTACTTATGTGTGTATTGTAGTAAAAGTACATTTCTTTCCATATATGAGCTATATATGTAGATCTTAAATTGGGAGGGGAGAATACATATATGTTAATTTCCCATTTATGTTTTAAGGAGCGACGTTGTCTTTTCTTCTCTCAAATGTTCAGGAAGGGCATTGTGAAGAAATTTCTTTTCCAATCCATGTGGATGACAAAAACATAGGTTGAGCTTACAATCACAGTCCCATGGATCAGAACAATCAATACGACTATTGCATGGAATGTTGACGACATTTCTGGCATCTGCCACGAACAATTTTTCTGAAGTGATACAATTGTTAAATTGTCATACAATAAGATAACTATTGCAAAAAGGAAAAAAATGGCTACATATAAACAATACAAATTGACTGATATACCTGAGATAATGAAGACCATTAGGAAGAAGAGAGCGAACTTTGTCAAGGGCTTCACCATATTCGATCTCTAGTTGGGTGAGTATTATGTGATTTAAAAGATTTGTATTTGTTTGTGTGTTTTTGAATGAATAATATAGCACAATTTATAGTAAAATGTTGTAGGCTTAAAATGATAGAAATTATATGGGATAGTTGCAACAATAACAAAACAAAAATGATTAAAATTTAGTATATGTCTACCATTTTTAGGTTTTAGGGTTTTGCTATGCAAAAAAAACACCAAAAGGACAATTATCGTAACCAATGCTAAAAAAGAACAAAAATAATCAAAGGTCCAAAATTCTTTTATGATTAAAATATACGATGGTTGATTCAGCGTTGATTGATATTAGATATTTTGTTGATATAGTACTTGGAAAGTTGATGGGTGTTTGTTGTTGCTCTTTACCAAGAAGGAGTTGTAAGTTGAGAAGCTTTAACGCCTAGACAAAACGAGTGCTTCTTTGTCTTGTATCTCTTAGAGTGTATTGGTATCTCACCTGATAAAGTCGCTTAATGGTCAACTCGCCAGATGATTTCACCTACTGATCACCTCCCCAAGTGGTCAAATCTTGCCAAGTAGTCAAATTGCATGGTTAGATTGCCTCGTCAAAACACAAACTGCAAAACAGAAACTGGTTAAGAAATGGCCGAGTCATGGATCTCGCTCTCTTTAAGATGTTTTCGCAGCTCTGGTCTCTTTGTGCAAAGAGTTTGATCGCCTCGTCATGCTCAGGATAAAATATCCTCGTTCTTCAATTAGTTTTGCTCAAAACTGCAAAACTAATTGGAATTCACAACACTCAAATAGACACTCTAATGCTCGGTAGAAAAGAATGAGACTGATATATATAGTGAGTATGGAGAGACGAACGATCATATTAGTGATGAGAAAAGTTTAGTTTTTAATTTAAGTAAAAAGTATTTTATTCCTCCTCTCCTCGCCATAAGCCCGACGACGGTGGCACGTGGAGATATAGACATACCTACGTTTGGCTATCTCCTCACCACTTCATAAACTTGGATGCCCTTTGGGTCTAAATCTGAGTGAATGTATGAGTTTATAAAGGCGACCTTGAGAATACATGTTTAGAGTAAAATAATAATAAATATTTGGTTACTCAAAATTTTCATTTAACAGTGTTTGATATAATAATGTTGATATCTTACTTCAAGTATTTGCCAGATTGATGTTTGATACACTCAAACTTTAAATCTTATATATGATTGATACACTTGAAATATTGTATGTTTAATTTATTAAAAGATAAACATGTATGCTTTATTTCAAAAGTAAGTGACAGTTGATTCAACACTGATTTCTGTTAAATATAATGATGACACACTTGAATTTTTGAATGGTTGATAGACGTATCAAATAAATTTATAATTTACAATTTGGATAAGAGATAACGTGCAAAATGTATAAAGAAATTGTACTTTAATGCTAAAGTCAGATATCTGAAATTCAAAATAGAGAATAAAGAAGTTCTTAGATATCTCATATGGAGTCATAATGATCGATGTATCTTTAGGGAGCTTGACATGACATTTATCTTTGATCAAACTAGGATTTGGATATGAGTTTCTTAATCCCAAATAAGCAAAGTTATCTCTTTAAGCTAAATGGGGTAGGACACACATTTGACATGCCTTAGCTTGTACGTACATCAAATTTCAAGGCTTGGCTGAGATCGAGACCAAAGAGGTTGGCTTGAGTTTATTGCTCAAATCCTCCTCCTTTGAGGCCCAAATAGGGTGAAATATGTTCCATTCACCAAATGAAAAAGATTGGTCTCGATTGATCGCGCTACTTCGGCTCAAAGCCTAATTACCATTTTTCTTAAGACCTTTTCATTTCTTGTTATTAAATTTACTATGGAATACACTCCATAACAAGCACCAAGCATTATAAAAAGGAGAGCTCCCTTAGTTTTAGTTTCAAAATGTCTTAGCTGTAAACACTTCTAAGTTCGAGTCTCGTAACTCTACCTAACTAAAAGAGTTACTAAATTCTCTTTTTGTATATTATCTAAGTTTAAGAGCGGAGTTAAGGTTGTGAATAATACAAAAAAACTTTGAAAGAAGGTTCTTGTAATTAAAATCAGAAAGGGAGACATTTATTCATGTGGTTGTAATAATATTTCTTACATAATTGTTTTCTTTGATCTGGTGGGTTGTGGGTTTTCTATATAGTCTTAGAGTGTTTTACATAAATGTATTTTCCTTTAATTTCTCGACTATTCCTACTGTGATAGTGAAGTTTTTCTAACATTATCTTCACCTTGGTCTTCCAATAAAATGCTTTAATTTAATTAATTAAGCTGAGTTGTTAGGTTATATATGGTTTATCTTTTTTCTTATTGATTCAACATACTTAAGAAAAAAACAAAAGTTGTGGTAGGAAAAGGAAAGGAAATGGACAATGACAGTGTAGTTTCATTTGGTAGTTTATGTTGCAGAATAATTTGAATATCTTAATAAAACAAATCATCTGGGAAGGATAATGAATGATCATAATGGATAATTTTTCCAACAATATAATCTAATTGATTTTTCTTTCTATATTTTCAAATATAGCATATAACCAAAGATCCAGACTTCGATTAAATATTCCAAAATGTAATGTTATTATCAATCTTTATAGCACATACAGTCTAATTATATTTCTTGAATTCATCTAAGAACAATACACAACCTTTGGATCAATAGAAGATTTATTTAACGTTAGAGTATATAGATATAAGATTGTTTATGCCGTCATATATTATTGTTCTGGTAAAGAAGTATAGTCATATATATATATTACTTATGTGTGTATTGTAGTAAAAGTACATTTCTTTCCATATATGAGCTATATATGTAGATCTTAAATTGGGAGGGAGAATACATATATGTTAATTTCCAATTTATGTTTTAAGGAGCGACGTTGTTTTTTCTTCTCTCAAATGTTCAGGAAGGGCATTGTGAAGAAATTTCTTTTCCAATCCATGTGGATGACAAAAACATAGGTTGAGCTTACAATCACAGTCCCATGGATCAGAACAATCAATACGACTATTGCATGGAATGTTAACGACATTTCTGGCATCTACCACGAACGTTGCTAAAATATTTGAATTGTTAATTGTCACGAGATCATAAGATAACAATAATATTGTGAAAAGGAAAAATATATTATCTATAAACAATTGAAATGGATTTATATATACCTGAGATAATGAAGAACATTAAGAACAAGAGGGCGAACTTTGTTGAGGGCTTCACCATATCGAATGTGTCTAGTGGGTTAGTATTATATGATTTGGAAGATTTGTATTTTTTGTGTGCTTTTGAAGGAATAATATATCATAATTTATAGTAAAATGTTGTAGCTTAAAATGGAAGAAATTACAGGGGATAGTTGCAACAATAACAAAATAAGATTAAAATTTAGTATATGTTTTACCATTTTTAGGTTTTAGGTTTTACAAACTTTAGCAAAACCAAAGACGGAGTTTGGCTCAAAACCCAAAATTAAGAAAGTCATCAAACTAAATGCGACAAAAATTTTTTTGAGCAGACATGCAAGTAGAATTTCTCTTTCAATACACTTTTTGATTACTATATACTTTTGAAATATTAAAATAATGAAAGATCTTAAATTTAAAATGTGTGATTGCTGATATATTAAGCGTGAATTGGTATGAGATATATTGTTAGATACACTTGAAATGTTGATACGTAGTTCATGTCAATGTTAATACACTCATTATCTTATATCTTATATACGATTGATACACTTTGTTTATAAAAGAAAATATTTATGCTTTATTTCAAATGTGAGTTACATCTTAATTATGATTGAATGTGCATTGTTGTTGTATATAATGAATATGGTGGTGGTAGTAGACATTTACAAAATAAATTTATAATTTACAAATTTGAATAAGGACTTGTAAAATAAAGAAAAATGTGATTTGACGCTAAAATCAGGGATGTGAACTACAAAATAAAAAAGTTAAAAGTTGTTAGATATCTCATATGAAGTCATAATGATGTTAATTGTAGGGGATTTTATATGAGTTTTATCTTAGTCCCAACAAGGATTAGGATACGAGAGTTTCATAATCCTTCCAGATAAGTTAGATTATCGGACACATGTACATTTGACATGCCTTTTATATATATATATATATATATATATATATATATATTTATCAACTTCGAGGCTTGGCCTCTGGCCAAGATCAAGACCAAAATGGTTGATTTGGGCTTTTTACTAAAAATCATTCTACTTTTAAGGCCAAAATAAGCTGGAATACGCTCCAATTCACTAAACGAAGAAGGTTAGCCTGACTGATCGAGTTACTTTGGCAAAAATCCTATCTCTTTTCCTTAAGGCCATTTCATCCTACCAACCTAGTTGCACTTTTATTTACTGTTGTTTTCTTGGTAGGATAGTTTCTCCTTCTTTGTTTTGTTTATATACCCTTTAGCCAAAAAACTAAATCACCCATGACAAGTTCTTAACATTGTAAAAAGAAAGCACCTATAGCTTTAATTAGTTTCAAATCGTCTTAATTGTAAACACTTTTAAGTCAGAGTTTCGTAACTCTTATTAAATTCTCTTTTGGTAGTATCCTCTTTTGGTAGTATCTAGTTTAAAAGTGGAGTTTGGTTGTGAGTAATACAAAAAACTTTAGGAGCGTGTTCTTGTAATTAAAATTAAGGAGATAATTATTCTATGTGGTTATAACAGTTTCTTACATAATGATCTTCTTTTCAGTGGGTTGTGTGGTTGAATGTTTCTATAGTTTTAAGTTTTTCCAACAAAATACATTGATTTCTGTTGGTTCAAACACCCCTTTGAGTATGTGATCGAAAAGGAAAACTTTGATATTCTTGCCCAATTGGTGTATTTTCCAATAGTCAAAATGATATCATGAATGTCTTTTCATTCTAGGATGAAGTACTTCGATGTCGAGAAAGATTAATGTTAAGATACAGTGTAATTATATATATTTCTTGAATTCTCATCTAACAACAATATGCAACGTTTGGATCAATAGAAGATTTATTTAACATTAAAGTATATAGATATATGATTGTTTATGTTGTCATATAATATTGTTCTTAGCTTGTAGAGATATACAGGCATATATATATCTTACTTATGTGTATTGTAGTAAAAGTACATTTCTTTCTACATATGAGGTATGTATGTAGATCTTAAATTGGGAGCGGAGAATACATATATGCTAATTTGTCTTTTCTTCTTTCAAATTTTCAGGAAATGTGTTGTGAAGAAATTTCTTTTCCAATCCATGTGGATGACAAAAACATAGGTTGAGCTTGCAGTCACAGTCCCATGGATCAGAACAATACGACTATTGCATGGAATGTTGACGACATTTCTGGCATTTGTCACGAACGTTTCTGAAATATTTCAATTGTTAATTGTCATACATAAGATAACAATAATTGCGAAAAGAAAAAAAAAGATATTTTTTTTATAAACATTTGAAATAGATTTGTATACCCGAGATAATGAAGAACATTAAGAACAAGAGAGCTAACTTTGTTGAGGACTTCACCATATCAAATGTCTAGTGGGTTAGTATTATATGATTTGGAAGATTTGTATTTTTGTTTGTGTGCTTTTGAATGAATAATATATCATAATTTATAGTAAATTATATGGGATAGTTGCAACAATAACAAAATAACAAAACAAGAATGATTAAAATTTAGTATAGGTTTTACCAGTTTTAGGTTTTAGGTTATGCAAACTTAGCAAATTCAAAGGGAGTTTGTCTCAAAACCCAAAATTAAGAAAGTCATCAAACTAAATGCAACAAAATTTCTTTTAAGCATACGTATAAGTAGAATTTCTCTTTCAATACACTTTTAATTACTATACTTTTGAAATACAAAAAAAAAAAAAAAAAAAAAATCTAAAATAATGAAAGGTCCAAAATTTAAAATGTGTGTGCTTGTCGATTAAAGGTTGATTGAATGATTGGTATTAGATATATTGTTGATACATTTGAAATTAACAGTGTTGATAGATGCTAAACATAATGTTGATACATACGCATTCATGTCTAATTACTTCAAGTATTTACTTATTCACTAATGTCTTAAATCTTATATACGAATGATATATACACTTGAAATATCATGTTCGTACGTAAAAGAAAACAATGATGCTTTCTTTCAAAAGTAAGTTACAGCTGAGTGAATGTTGATTTGTCATTTTATATAATGATGGTGGTGATACTAGACATAAACAAAATAAATTTGGATACAGCAGGTCGACCTGCAAAATAAAGAAAAATGTCATTTGATGCTAAAGTGAGGAATGTGAACTACAAAATAAAAAAGAAGTTAAAAGTACTTCTTAGATATCTCATATGAAGTGGTCATAACGATTATGTAATTGTAGGGGATTTTATGTGAGTTTTATCTTAGTCCAACTAGGATTAGGATCTGAGTTTCATAATCATTCTAGATAAGCTAGGTTACCTCTTAAGCTAAATGGGTAAGGGCACATGTACTTTTGGCATGCCTTTTTCATCAAATTTCGAGGATTAGCCTCTACCTCATCCTTGGCCAAGATCAAAACCAAAATGGTTGGTTCAAAGTAGGTTGGAATACACTCCAATTCATTAAACAAAGAAGGTTAGTCTGAGTGATCAGATTACTTTGGCTAAAAGCCTAATTAACCCTTTTCCTTATGGCCACTTCATCTTGTCAACCCTAGTTGCATTTTTATTTACTAGTGTTTTCTTGGTTCGATAGTTTGTCCATCTTTGTTTTGTTGTTTATATTCCCTTTAGCCAAAAACCTAAATCGCCCATAACAAGTTCCTAACATTGTAAAAGGAAAGCATCTATAGCTTTAGTTTCAAACCGTCTTAGTTGTAAACACTTTTAAGTCAAAGTCTTATAACTCTAGTTAAATTGTCTCTTAGTATTATCTAGTTTAAAAGTGTAGTTTGGTTGTGAATAATACAAAGAAACGGTAGGAAAGTGTTCTTGTAATTAAAATTAGGGAGAGAATTATTGTGTGTGGTTATAACAATTTCTTACATAATGATCTTATTTTCGTGCATCAAATTTCAAGCATCATCTTTCCTTTTGCCAATAAAATGCTTTAAGGTGAGTTGTTAGGTTATATATGGTTTCTTTTTCCTTATTGATTATACATACTTAAGAAAAAAACAAAAGTTATATATTGTAGGAAAAATGAAGGGAAATAGACAATGACAGTGTAGTTATTTCATTTGGTAGTTTATGTGTTGCAGAATAATTTGAATATCTTAATAAAACAATTTATGTGGGAGAGGGACAATGAATAATCATAATGGATAAAGTTCCCTAAAATATAATCTTCATTTTTCTTTCTATATTTTCAAATATAACATATAACCAAATATCTAGACTTGCATTAATATTTCAAAACGTTGTTATCAATTGTTATAGCAGATACAATGTAGTTATATTTCTTGAATTCATCTAATATAATAGCAGTACACAACCTTTGGATCAATAGAAGATTTATTTAACGTTAAAGTATATAGATATAAGATTGTTATGCTGTCATATATTATTGTTCTTGTAGAGAAATATAGTCATATATATATTACTTATGTGTGTATTGTAGTAAAAGTACATTTCTTTCCATATATGAGCTATATATGTAGATCTTAAATTGGGAGGGGAGAATACATATATGTTAATTTCCCATTTATGTTTTAAGGAGCGACGTTGTCTTTTCTTCTCTCAAATGTTCAGGAAGGGCATTGTGAAGAAATTTCTTTTCCAATCCATGTGGATGACAAAAACATAGGTTGAGCTTACAATCACAGTCCCATGGATCAGAACAATCAATACGACTATTGCATGGAATGTTGACGACATTTCTGGCATCTGCCACGAATGTTTCTGGAATATTTCAATTGTTAATTTTCATGAGATCATAAGATAACAATAATATTGTGAAAAGGAAAAATATATTATCTATAAACAATTGAAATGGATTTATATATACCTGAGATAATGAAGAACATTAAGAACAAGAGGGCGAACTTTGTTGAGGGCTTCACCATATCGAATGTGTCTAGTGGGTTAGTATTATATGATTTGGAAGATTTGTATTTTTTGTGTGCTTTTGAAGGAATAATATATCATAATTTATAGTAAAACGTTGTAGGTTAAAATGGAAGAAATTATATGGGATAGTTGCAACAGTAACAAAACAAGAATGATTAAAATTTAATATATGTTTTACCAGTTTTAGGTTTTACGTTTTGCAAACTTAGCAAAACCAAAGGGAGTTTGGCTCAAAACCCAAAATTAAGAAAGTCATCAAACTAAATACAACAAAATTTCTTGTGAGCATACGTACAAGTAGAATTTCTTGTGAGCAGACATACAAGTAGAATTTGAAGTTAATATATCACATTGTGGGTAAAATGAAAGTATTTGAAGTTAATATACTGTACAAATACAAACAATAGAAATAATGAGACTTTGATTGAATACCTTCATATTGTGGGTAAAATGTAAGCATTTGAAGAAGAATGAAAAGAAAATGGGAATGAAAATGAAAACTCTAGAAGTTGAATCTGAACGAAGAATGGAGACTGACCACGATGGGTTGATCTCCAGCGAGCTACCGCACGTGGTGGCTAAGATTCACCGACGAGTTTAGCGGTGCAAGGGTGTTGGGTGGTGGCGTCAGCTAAAGGAGAGAAATAGGGAGATTTCGAACGTGTCGTTGACGAAAAGTTGCGTCGTTCCTGACATGCATGAGAGAGGGAGGGAGATGGTTAGTGGAAGGGAGAAAAAAATGAGGAGGAGGAGGAGGAGGAGGAGTTTTTGAGATATTTTATAAGTTTTATTTTAATAAATTTTAGAATTAGGGAAAAATTGATTTTAATATACTTTTAATTTTAAATGAGTTTTATTTTAATAAATTAAATAAACTATTTTTTTATCTGTTATGCACAAAATAACTGTCGTGGAAAGTGAAATTTGAAAAATTACGTATTTTCCTGCCTAAAACGAGAATTTTTAGCATTCGTGACTGTTTTTTCTTTTCTCTTTTCAATTTGGGATGTATACAACTTTCATTGTAGGTAGCTTTTCTAGTAGTGGCTCATTAACCATTTTTCTTAAGACCTTATTCACTATGGAATATGCTCCATAACAAGCTTCAAACATTATAAAAATAATTCTTAAGAGCGGAGTTAAAGGTTGTGAATATATATAGAGATTCTCTAGTTTTAGTTTAAAAGTGTCTTAATTGTAAACACTTTAAGTCCGAATCTCGTAACTCTAAATAAAATTTCTTTTGTATTATCGTAGTTTAAGAGCGGAGTTAAAGGTTGTGAGTATATATAAAAAAACTAGGGGTGTTGTACATAAGCTAGGCTGGGTTGGGTCTGTGGAAAGCTATGGATCAACCAAATGTATTCGCTTTGGGGGGAAAAAATGAACGTTATCAGTTCAATATGCAAGGCAACCAGACCCAAAAAAATTCGGGTTGAGCTAGGTTAATTTTTAAAAATTTCTACAAAAGTTATTTAGACAAATTTTCATCATGTTTTTCAATATGCAACGTGAACAAATTGTTATTCAAGGTGCAAGGTGATTATATATATATACATACATACATAATCGAGTTGGACTGGGTCATGCCTTACTCGCACAACCGAAAACCCGACTCAACACTTTTTTCTCAAATTTTCTAACTCAATCCAACTCAATCATTAATGTTTGGGTAATTAGGTAATCATAGTAGGTTGGGTTGTCGTTTTTTTGAACACCTGTACAAAAAAAACTTTGAGAGAATTTCTTCTAGTTAAAATCAGGAAGAGAGACACTTATTCTCTGTGGTTGTGATAATTTTTCTTTACATAATAATAGTTTTCTTTGATTCGATGGGTTGTGAGAGTTTTCTATAGTTTTAGAGTGTTTTACATAAATGTATTTTCCTTTAATTTCTCACTATTCCTACCATGATAGGTGTGAAGTTTTTCTATCATCTTTCCTTTTGTTTTCCAATAAAATGCTTTAAGAGTTATTTCATTTGGTAGTTTATGTGTTGTAGAATAATTTGAATATCTTAATAAAACAAATCATATGGGCGAGGGACAATGAATAATCATAATGGATAAAGTTCCCTAAAATATAATCTTCATTTTTCTTTCTATATTTTCAAATATAGCATATAACCAAAGATTCGGACTTTGCATTAATATTCCAAAACGTTGTTATCAATTGTTATAGCAGATACAGTGTAATTATATTTCTTGAATTCATCTAATATAATAGCAGTACACAACCTTTGGATCAGTAGAAGATTTATTTAACGTTAAAGTATATAGATATTAGATTGTTATGCTGTCATATATTATTGTTCTTGTAGAGAAATATAGTCATATATATATTACTTATGTGTGTATTGTAGTAAAAGTACATTTCTTTCCATATATGAGCTATATATGTAGATATTAGATTGGGAGGGGAGAATACATATATGTTAATTTCCCATTTATGTTTTAAGGAGAGACGTTGTCTTTTCTTCTCTCAAATGTTCAGGAAGGGCATTGTGAAGAAATTTCTTTTCCAATCCATGTGGATGACAAAAACATAGGTTGAGCTTACAATCACAGTCCCATGGATCAGAACAATCAATACGACTATTGCATGGAATGTTGACGACATTTCTGGCATGAATAATATATCATAATTTATAGTAAAACGTTGTAGGTTAAAATGGAAGAAATTATATGAGATAGTTGCAACAGTAACAAAACAAGAATGATTAAAATTTAAAATAGACGAAATTATATGGGATAATTGCAACAATAACAAAACAAGAATGATTAAAATTTTGTATATGTTTTACCAATTTTAGGTTTTAGGTTTTGCAAACTTAGCAAAACCAAAGGGAGTTTGGCTCAAAACCCAAAAGTAAGAAAGTCATCAAACTAAATACAACAAAAATTCTTGTGAGCAGACGTACAAGTAGAATTTCTTTTTCAATACACCTTTTGATATACTTTTGAAATACTAAAATAATGAAAGGTCTTAAATTTAAAATGTGTGATTGTTAATATAATAAATGTGGATTGGTATGAGATATATTGTTAGATACACTTGAAATGTTAGACATTATACACACTAAACAAAGAAACAAATCCAATTACACGACAAAAAGAGACTCTTCCAAAGCTTGTAAGCCATTATTTTCACCATTTTCAATTTGTGCTGCTCAATTCAATGGCCATGAAAACCTCTCACTAAAGAACTTAAGGAAAAGAACAATATAATTCAGCAATGGTTAATGTGAAGAGTAAGCAACTACAACGTAACACCTGGAACTTTAAGACTTTTAAATTAAATTGTATTTTTGTTTAAAGATTTATTTTTTTTAAAAGAAAAGAAATTAGGAGAGAAAAGGATTGGAAATGTTATAATAATAATATATATTTAATTTTATTATTATAATTATTATATAAAAAAAAGGAAAAAGAAAAAGAAAATTCTTTTTCTCTTCTCTCTCTCCCCCGTGCGCCGCACACAGCCCCCTCCCTCGTTTTTTTTCTGTTCTTCTTTTCTCTTCTTTTCTCTTCTTTCTTCCTTTCCCCAGCCGCCCCCCAATTTCTTTTTCCTCTCTTTTCCGTTCCGTCCAAACCCAGTCGGCCACACAAGCTGCCGGTCGTCCCTTTCTTTTTCTTTCCGGCCGTCCTTCTTTTCTTCTTCGGATCTAAACCGCCGCGCCCATCCGCCTGTAACCGCTGTGTCTCTCCGCTCACAACCGTCGCGCCTCCCTCGGAAAGCAAGTTGTCGTCCAGATCTGCATCGCCGTGCCGTCCAAGTCCTCGCCGCCGCTCGTGCTTCACCCTTGCAGTTCGCCGTAACCCAGATCCGTCGCTGTCCGATCTCTTCTCCTCGTTCCGTCGCCGCTGACTCCACCTTGTTCTACGGTCTCTTGTTTAGGTTCGTTAATTACTGCATTATTCCAGTGTAAAGTTGAAATTGTTTTGTTGGTAACAAATTAATTTAAGTTATGATTAATTCAAGGTTGTTCAAACGTTAGGGTTGGGATAAGTGGCTAAATTGTTAACATGTTCTTGAAGGTGTGGAAGGTAACATTGGGTCACTTGAATTCACAACCAATTTGTGAATTTTGAATTCGGTTCGCCCACATTTGGTAAGCAAAAAAATCTACTTTGAGGAAAGTAAGTGAGATATGTATCGTGAAAGTAATGCGTGCTTAGGATTGTTTCATGCACCTTAGTTGATTAAGGAGCTTCCCTAACTTTGAGGTAAGAGATTTTCAAGAAATTCAAGATGTGTTGACTGTATGAATCATGAATCATAACGTTATATGTGTATGCACTAAGGCGCATTGGTCTTCTGGAGCCTAGGTGCAAGGCGCAAAAAAAAGCGCGAGCTTTTTTTCATAAGGGGCACTATATATAAAAAGAGAAGAAAATATATATATACACACATATAGCAAAGCAACAATGTATAAAATATAGGTACCCAATATAAGTAGCCTAAACAACAAAACACAACAAAAAACTACCCAGTATTCAACAAGTCAATAATCAAAATAAAAGTTCATCCCTAAAGATCAAACTCATCATCACTAAATTGATCGCTCGTCTTCATTCAATCCTTCGTTAGACTTATAGCCATCAGTATCTTCTTCTTCCAAATCGAAGTCATCTAAATTTACTTGTTTTCGTTGCGTGGTAGACGAGGATGAACATGAAACAATAGTCTTTGGTCTAGAGGTACTAGCTCTAGAATAGAATGATGGTTCTTTTGCTCCGACAGCTCTAGAAACATCACCCCACGTTAAAGAATCATCATTAAATACCAACTCATCATCCTCCTCAGAATCGTCATCCAATCTTCCAATCAACCATTCATTACTATCATCAATATCTTTCAAGGAGATGGGGTCGACAATATCTCGTAGGTTGTATCGACGTTTTAGTGCTCTGTTGTATTTGATGAACACTAGATCATTCAAACGACTTTGAGCAAGCCTATTTCGTTTCTTGCTATGAAGCTGAAAAATTAGAAAGTTTCATTGTCAGTGAATCAACAAATTTTGATTATCATTCTCAATGTACTTAAGGAGAGGAAAGGTAACCTGTTCAAACACACTCCAATTACGCTCGCATCCAGAAGCACTACAAGTAAGACCTAAAATTCTCACAGCAAACTTTTGCAAGTTTGGAGTTGATTGTCCAAAATTATCCCACCATTCCACTATAGGCACAAACAAAAAAAAATATATATTAATAGAAGAGCTTGTTGTTAGTATCGTTGAGTAATCGTTTAGTTGAAATTTACCTAGAGATATTTTGTCCCTTTGTCTGATTGCTAAAGGTTGTCCGAATAATGCTTCAGCCCTCTTATACTTGCTTAGTTCTGCAAGTATTTTGTCTTGTACTTCCAATGAAGCAACCATTTTCGTTATGCATGAGTAGAGTCCATTAACTATTTCATCATCCTCCTGGATGTTAGGATTCGAATAATAGAATGACGGGTTTAAATAATACCCTGCTGCATGCAGAGGACGATGCAACTGAAGCTCCCATCTTTTATCAATTATGGTGAAAATGTCCTTGTATTTTTCTTCATTATTATTAAAGGATTTAGCAATAGCTTCCTTAGCTCTATCCATGGCCTCATAAATATATCCCATAGGTGGCTTCTTCTCGCCATCAACCAATCTAAGAACTCGGACTAGTGGGCCAGATACTTTAAGAGCGAAAACAATTGTAGTCCAAAAACTAGCCAACAAAATAGTCTGAACTACTCGTTTCCCTTGTTGCTCCTTACTCCATTTGCTGTCCTTCCATTCATCTGAAGTAAACATCTTCCTCAGATTATTCTTTTGACGATGTATACTCGATAATGTAATGCAAGCAGTAGCAAAACGAGTCTTAGCTGGTCTAACTAACTCCTTTTGGTTAGTAAAACGTCGCATCATGTTTAACAATCCAGGACGAACGTATATGAAATTGCTGATCTCTATGCCTCTTTTCAATGCTTTGCGAATATTCGAGATCTTGTATATATCCTCCAACATCAAATCTAAGCAATGAGCGGCACACGGAGACCATATTAACTGTGGTCGTTTTGCTTCTAACAATCTCCCTATTAACAAAGAAAATAAGTACACATTTAAAGTAGAACTCAACTAAATCTAATAAATTAAAGTTATAACTTGTAAGTAGTCTACATTCTTACCTGCCATCACATTTGCTGAGGCACTATCGGTAACTACTTGTACAACATTCGCTTCTCCAATTTGGTCTACAAAATTATCAAGTAACTCGAACATCTTCTTTCCATCTTTCACATAAAATGAAGCATCGATGGACTCAATAAACATGGTGCCTTTAGGACTATTAACTAAAAAGTTAATTAATGTCCTATTTCTTCTATCGGTCCATCCATCAGCCATAACAGTGCATCCAACCTTGGCCCACTCTACCTTATGGTTACTCATCAACTCATTTGTTGCTTCTAATTCCTTCTTCAAACATGGAACTCTTAACTCATGATAAGATGGTGGTTTCAATCCAGGACCGAATTGCCCAATTGACTCAATCATAGGGGCAAAACTTTCATATGTGCAAGCATTCAGAGGCACTCCTGCATCATAAAACCATCGAGCAATTCTTTGGATGGTGTGCTCTCTCATTTCCTTCTTGTATGTCGCATTCAATGAAGTTTGTTTTCCTTTGTCCTTTCTATTTTGAACCACAGTTTCTGGGTTAGGAGTAAAAAATGCATCCATTGGACCCTTTTGCCTTGGCTTCTTCAAGCTCGGGCCCCTTGGTGTTGCTTTGTTGTTTACACTAACACTCCCTTCATCTTTATCCTCAATATCGTAATCTTCTACATCAATGTCCACAATCAGATTTCTTTGTTCTTTAATATCTTTTTTCTTGGACATGTACTCTTTAATTTCTTCCTTCACGTGATCCGGACATTTTGTACCGGCGGTGACATTTCTATAACCACCAACGAGGTGTTGTTTCATTCTATATACCCCTCCTTTTGTTACTTTCGAACAAAATCCACAGACAAACGTATTTATATTTTGGTCATTTTGCAATTGACCATATTTCCATGCCGGATCTTTTCTCGAACTTTCATCAGCCATCTATGATCTAAGTTATAAAAAACAAAAACAGAAACTATTTAAAACAGCAGCTGTTATTAAAAAAAAAAACAGAAGCTATCTATGGATGGGATGAAGTTGTTATAAATGGAGGATTGGAGGGGAGTGTGCTGTGAGATGGATGGGATGAAGGTTGAGTTTGATGGGTTATCGAAGGAAGTTGAAGTCGAGAAGTATAAGAAGAAGAAGATGTAGACTTTAGAGAGTTTTTTCTAACTCAATGGGTATACCATGCTATGAAAACAGAAAACAATGGAGTTTGATGTTCTTGTCAAAGAGTTACAGAAGAAGGAGAAAGCAATGCAGATGTTAACTGAACGATTGAGATACTCACCCGTGATAAAGCTGAGATGGAGGAGGCGAAAACTGAAGCACTAGCACTGTAGCACAGAATATTATTGTCTTCTCTTTTCCTCTGTTTTTGCACCAAAAAACAGAGTAATGGCAGCCGCAGCACCCGTTTTGTGTGAAGAAGAAGGGTGGCCGGAACGGAAGGGTGGAAAAGGAAGCAAATTTTTTTTGAAGTAGAAGCAGAACGGAAGACGAAGAACTGAAGAAGTAGATGAAGAGTCGTGTTGAAGAAACTTCACGCGCGAAAGGAGAAGGGTTCTTTCTTCACGTTTACGTAATAGGTTTAAAAAGCCTAGATAATAATAGTTTTTTATAATTAAAGCCCAGCCCATAACTTATAAAAAAAAGCCCACGCCTAATTCGACTTGCGCCTAGGCGCGCCTAATATGGGCCTTTTATAATTCGCTGCGCCTTCTCACAAATAAGCCCCAATTGGGCGCCTTGAGCCTAGGCGCGCGCCTTGGGGCGCTTTTTAAAACACTGTGTGTATGATGTATGTTTGTATGTGAACCCAATGTTTAATGTTTAATGTTTAATGTGTTTGACTGGGAGAAATTATATATATATATATATATATATATATATATATATATATATATATATATATATATATATGTATGTATGTATATATATATATATGTATGTATGTATATATATATATATGCATACATATATATATATATATGTATGGATTGTTGTGGATTTGATATTGAGTGACTCTTGTGACTGACTGGATATGTATATATATACACATATGGATGTTGAATGAATAAAGGTTATAGACGTTTCTGGTATAAATGTAGGGTGGAACTGGTGGGTTGTTGTTTGTCTGAATATATGATATGTGGTTATGGTTGTGTTTATGTGAATCGAGGAAAGGTCGTGGTAGTGTTCTAGACTGAAATAAATGTTATGATTGCCTAGCTGTTGACTGATACACTGATATGCTTCTGACTAGCTTTGGGCTAAGATAGAGTAGATTGACTATTGGGGATTTAGTTAAGAGTTTAAGCGATGAAGACATTTAATTGAATTGAGATTGGCTGTTAAGATGTTTAGACTGAATTGAGGGGAAAATGATTAGTTTTCTATTGGACAGTTACCTTGCCGGTGTCCTACGGGATCACCACCTTTGTGTGCATCCTTCGAGATCACAAGACTGATGTGTATCCTTCGGGATTGCTAGACTGATATGTGTTTCTGCAGAACACTAGACTGATTTTGCGTCCTACGGGGCGTTAGACTGATTGTGTGAATCCTTCGGGATCACAAGACTATGACTGTGGAGGGTTTTCCATAGGGAGCTAATAGTTTATTTTTCCCTAACGGGACCAGTAGTGTAGTGGGTCCCTTACTGAGTATTCTTATACTCGCCCCTTTATGTTTAATTTTTCAGGCAAAAGTAACAAAGGTGTTAAACCGGCGAGGGGAAGGAAGGAAGAAATTTGCTTCCGCTTGATGCTTTATCTTTTTGTTTTGTTTTTGTACTTGAGACTGATTAGAAAATTTGAGGTTTAACCGTATCCAAAAACTAGAAAATTATAAGTTTTTCCTTGAAAGTTTTAGTTATTTTAAACCGGGCCCAAAACATAAATTTTGTATTCTTATGTTTTTAAATTTAAGTGAATTTGGTACTTTGTGTAAACTCAAGTCTTTGGGTTAATTTAACGACTTTGGCTTAGTTAGATAACGACTTTGGCTTAGTTAGAAAAGTCGGGTCTTTACATACAAAGATTGTACCTTAAATAGAAAACTAATCAAAATGGAAAGTAGATATATATAAAATTTATCCACTTGTGAAGAACAATTAGACATTTCCTAAGAGGACATATATGGATTTGCATATATATGGGCCAAGTTGTCACTGATGTGGAGATTGTTACACAGCTAGCTAAGCTGCTACCGTTTTTGTTCTTGAAATAAGAAAGACATCACTTGCAAAACACAACCCCCATACAAATCGCTCATTAAAAAAAATCCCCCAAACATTCATCGTTATTCACAAAGAAACAAAACCAATAACAACCCACGAAGCCAAAACCTCAAAAAGGGTAAAAAATCAACAGACCCATATACCAAAATCGAAATAACCCATTACCTGGCGAAGAAAGAGCAATACCACCACCAAGAGAGACTCAGATGAAGCCAAGAGATTTGTATCTGAGAGATTGAAGTAAGGAAATAGAAGTTTGAACGATAGAAAGACGACGAACAGAGAACAGCGAGACAATTGTTAGTCCTTTAGATTTAAAGATTGAAATAACCCAGATTAGTTTCTAATACACCAACTAACAAGAGAGAAATTTTCTGACCTACCTTGGGCGTGAATGAAATCGAAGAGAGGTTTGAGACCTACAATGAGATGAAAGTGAATAGGCGTGAACGAACAAAATCGAAAGTGAATGTAGGCAGAGATCGAATTGAAGAGGTGATCGAATTGAGGGTGGAGCATGAATAAACGGAAACGAAATTGAAGAGAGGAATTTTGGATGTGGACGAACAAAAATGAAAACGAGAATTTGGGGAAAGCGTAACACGAGCAAGCCCTAAAAAAAGAAATGAAAATTTTTCGGCTTTTAATATTTTGCTTTTCCACTTTTTTTTTCTTAGTTTTTATAACATGTTTTGCTTTTCCACTTTTTTTTTTCTTAGTTTTTATAACATGTTAATAAAAATATATGTTACGGTTGGATGGTAGTAAAAGGCACATTTGTTGTAGTGATAGTTTGTTTGTGTTATAATTATCATGCAATTACAATACAACTCAACAGTAACCATAAACAAAAGATCAATAGAAAAATCAAAAGTACTCAAATTCACTTGGGAAAGGCATAGACAAACAAAAAGACCCTACACATCATCTGTAACGATCCAACTTTTTACCTAAGTCGAGGTCATTAACTTTTGACAAAAGACCTTGGTTAAATAAAATTTAAAACCTCAAAAGAACGAAATTTATTTTGTTTGTTTGGGCCCCAGTTTTAAATTACTAAAATTCACGTGAAAATTTAAAACTAAAATGTTTCGAATCCTTGAATACTTTAAAACCTCAAAATTTCTAAACAGTCTCACGTTCGAATACAAATAATACAATAAATCACCAAGCGGAAGCAAAATTTTAAAGTGTCCCCTGTGGCGTTCACGCTTCCTTTCTGCCCCTCGCCGGTTTGCCGCCTTTATTACCTTTGGCTGAAAAATTAAACATAAGGAGGGTGAGTATAAAAATACCCAGTAAGAGACCCTCTACTGGTCCCGTCAGGGGAAAATAAATTGTTAACATTCTATTGGGACACCCTGTACAGTCGCAGTCTTGTGATCCCGTAGGATGCACATTTCAGTCTAACGCCCCGAGGGACGTACATTTCAGTCTAGTGTTCTGCAGAAACACATATCAGTCTAATGCTCCCGAAGGATGCAGAATAATTGGTGATCCCGTGGGACACCTACAAAGCACACATCCCAATAAAAGCTAACAATTTTTCCCCTCAGTCCATTCTAAACAATCATCTTATTCGAATTTAGCTCAAGGCCAGTCAGAAGCACGTCAGTACATCAGTGAACAACTAAACAATCATAACATCCACTTTAGTCTACAAGGACACAACCACGACATTTCCTCAATTCACAGAAACACAATCATAACCATATATCATATATTCAGTCAAACGACAATCTACCAGTTCCACCCTACGTTTATGCAAGAAACATCTATAACTTTCAGTCATTCAACATCCATATGTGTAAAAATACATATCCAGTCAGTCACAGCATGCACTCAATACCAAATCCACATCATTCCATACATAAATATATCTGTCTTTCCCAGTTAAACACAATATACACTAAATTCCAATTTAACCATAATTGTAGGTGAGCCCAGTAGAAAGTCTCTTACCTTAACTCAAAGTTTTATGCAAACCCCTTGGTCGAACTAACTTTAACAATTACAACCTAGACATGAACAAAGAGAAATCAACATCTTTCCAAGTAGGTTCAAGTATCTAAATCACCCATGTGTGAATTTAGCACTTACCCAGTTAGTTAGTGGAGGAACGCACCCACTCCAACTATAGAGAATTTCAAAGATTTACTAGCTTCAAACAGTACCTACAAGAAATATTTATCCAACCAATTAACCAACCCCATAGCTCGTTACTTTCAATGCAAAAAAACCAACGAAACCTAAAATTCTCATTCTTACCACAACTACCCAAAACAAGCAGAAACGACAACGAAGAAAAATTGGAGTTGGCACGAATACACTGGAATGGAGAACCAACAGTAGCTATTTCACGGTCGACGGACGAAGGATGCACCACGGCATACCACGGCGTGCAGCTGTCGGATTGTGAACGAAGGCAGGGGCAACCAAAACGTCAATTTGGCTTCATCAAACGATCAACAGCTCGCGAACAGAGTGATTCGTGATGGAGAGACGGCGTACGGCGTGCAGCTGTCGGATTTTGAACGGTCGCCAACCTTACAGAAACGAAGCCTAGGGTTCGGCCATATTTGGTTTATTGGAGACAAGAACAAGATGCAACGCCAATGAGTCTACAGATGGATGGCGCGCAAGATCAAACGCGGTAGAACCTTCGGTCGACGACTTCGTGAATCGGAGAAGAAAAGAAGAAGAAGAACGATGGTGTCGATTGGAGGGTGGTCAGTTGAAGGTGCGGCTAGAGGTAGGGCATGGGGAAGAGGAAGAGAAAAAGATGGGGGAGGGGTCACGCGAGAGAGAGAGGAAGAGAGAGAAATTTTAATTTCTTTTTCTTTTTAAATTATTAATTAATAGTAATAACATTATATTATTATTATTGTTATTATTACATTTTCATCCTTCACTTCTTTTCTTTTCCAAATAATCAAATTTCTCTTCCCAAGCCTAAAGAAACAAAATAACACTCAATAAAATTTAAAATCTTAAAAATAGAGCAATCTGGTTAAAAATCAAATAACTTAGAGTTCGGGGTTTTACATTCTTCCCTCCTTAAGAAACTTTTGTCCTCGAAAGTTCTAATCGTGAAATAACTCTGGCTAACGAGTTCTCATCTCTTCTTCTCGCTCCCATGTCGCCTCTTCAATTCGATGATTCCGCCACAAAACCTTTACTAATGGAATGCTTTTATTACGAAGCATCTTTACCTCTCTAGCCAGAATCTCCACATGTTGTTCTACATAGCACAAATGCTCATCAATCTCCAAGGGTTCATAGTCCACTACATGAGATGTATCGGCCACATACTTCCTCAACATCGAAACATGGAAAACATTATGAACTGCAGAGAGAGATGGTGGTAATGCCAAGCGATACGCCACAACACCAACCCTCTCTAAGATCTCAAATGGTCCAACAAAACGAGGACTTAACTTCCCTTTCTTCTCAAAACGCATAACACCCTTCATAGGTGCTACCTTCAAGAATACCTTTTCTCCCACATCAAACTTAAGGTCTTTTCGCCGTACATCTGCATAACTCTTCTGTCTACTCTGCGCTGTTTGCATACGTGCTCTAATCTTTTGAATAGCCTCATTAGTAGACCGAACCAATTCAGGTCCCATCAACCTCTGTTCACCAACCTCACTCCAACAAACAGGGGTTCTACAACATTTACCATACAAAGCCTCAAATGGTGCCATACCGATGGTAGCCTGGAAACTGTTGTTATAAGCAAACTCCATCAAATGTAGATGAGAGTCCCAACTACCTGGAAACTCTAGAACACAAGCTCGTAGCATATCCTCTAAAACTTGGTTCAAACGTTCAGTTTGACCATCAGTCTGTGGATGAAAGGCTGTACTGAAATCTAATCTCGTACCCATAGCAGTCTGAAGTCCCTTCCAAAACTTGGAAGTAAACCGTGCATCCCTGTCAGAAACAATCGATACAGGCACTCCATGCAGTCTCACAACCTCAGTTAAATACAACTGTGCCCACTTACTAGCAGTATAAGTGGATTTCCCTGGTACAAAATGTGCCGATTTCGTAAGCCTGTCTACGACAACCAAAATCACTGTGAAACCCTTCAGGGTCTTAGGCAGCCCTGAAATAAAATCCATCGACACATTCTCCCACTTCCACTCTGGCACACTTAAAGGTTGTAACAAACCTGCTGGTTTCTGTCTAGGTGCCTTAACCTGCTGACATACTAGACACTTACTAACGAATTCCGCCACTTCCCTTTTCATATTCCGCCACCAATAAAATCGTTTTAGATCCTGATACATTTTCGTGCTACCAGGATGCATGGAAAATGGGGAATTATGGGCTTCATCTAGTAAGTCAATCTTAACTGCACTGTTCGCTGGCACACACAAACGTCTCTCAAACATCAATCCACCATCAGAGGATATGGAGAACTCATCAGTCTGCCCTGTTCCAACAAGGCGACGTCTCTCCATCAAATAAGGATCACTACTCTGAGCATCAACAATCTTCTGCCTCAGAGTCGGTTGCACCGTTAATTGAGCTAACTGTGAGGTGACTCTCCCCACAGATACTGCAATCTCAGCTCTCTCCAAGTCTCGATGTAATGGTACCTGTCTAGTAATGAGTGCTGCCGAATGTGATACTTTTCTACTAAGAGCATCAGCCACCACATTCGCCTTACCAGGATGGTACAATATCTCACAGTCATAATCCTTTACCAACTCGAGCCACCTTCGCTGTCTCATATTCAACTCCTTCTGAGTGAAGAAGTACTTCAGGCTCTTATGGTCAGTAAAGATTTGTATCTTTTCACCGTACAAATAATGTCTCCATATCTTCAATGCAAAAACCACTGCTGCCAACTCCAAATCATGTGTGGGGTAGTTCTGCTCGTGACTCTTCAACTGACGAGAGGCATAAGCAACCACCTTACCTTTCTGCATCAAAACACAACCCAGTCCTTTCTTGGAAGCATCACTGTAAATCACAAAACTTCCGGATCCATCTGGTACTGTAAGGACCGGTGCAGTAACTAACCTTTGCTTAAGGTTCTGAAAACTATCCTCGCAAGCTGGACTCCAAACAAACGGAGTTCCCTTCCTTGTCAACTGAGTCAAGGGAGTAGCCAAACGTGAAAAATCCTCCACAAACCTCCGGTAGTACCCTGCTAAACCCAGAAAACTACGAACCTCACTAACTGTAGAGGGTCGAGACCAACTGGTAACCGCTTCTATCTTTGCAGGGTCTACAGAAACTCCCTCACTGGAAACCACATGACCAAGAAAAGCCACCTGCTTCAACCAAAATTCGCACTTAGAGAATTTAGCATAAAGTTTATTGACTCGAAGAGTCTCTAACACTTTATGTAAGTGTTCCTCATGTTCGGCCTCAGTCTTGGAATAAACCAAAATATCATCAATGAAGACTATCACAAAAGTGTCTAAGAAATCCTTAAACACCCTGTTCATCAAATCCATAAATATTGCAGGTGCATTAGTCAAACCAAAAGACATTACTATGAATTCATAATGTCCATACCTCGAACGAAAAGCAGTCTTAGGAATATCACGGTCTCTAATCCTCAACTGGTGATAACCTGACCGTAAGTCAATCTTAGAGAACACCGTGGCTCCCTGTAACTGATCGAACAAATCATCGATTCTGGGTAAAGGATATCTGTTCTTGATTGTTACTTTATTCAACTCTCTATAGTCAATGCAAAGACGCATCGACCCATCCTTCTTCTTCACAAACAATACTGGTGCACCCCAAGGCGACACACTAGGTCGAATAAAGCCTTTGTCAAGCAACTCCTGTAACTGTACCTTCAGTTCTTTCAACTCGGCAGGAGCCATCCTATAAGGGGCTCTAGAAATGGGAGTAGTGTCTGGCTCCAACTCAATGGCAAAATCAATCTCCCTATGTGGCGGAAGTCCTGGAAGATCTTCTGGAAACACATCTGGGTATTCTCTTACCACAGGTTCTGAAGTTAAAGAAGTCCCATCTTCCCTAGTATCCACCACACTTGCCAAGATACTCTAGGTACCCTGGTTGAGCAGTTTACTAGCTTTCATAGCTGAGATTACTTTAGGCAGTACTACTGTTCCTACCCCTTTGAATTTAAAGCTAGATTCGGTAAGGGGACTGAACACAACCTCCTTACGAGAACAATCAATACTAGCATGATTAGTAGCTAGCCAATCCATACCTAAAATTACATCAAAGTCACGCATATCTAATACCAACAAGGTTACGTCCAGCACACGACCAGCTATCTCAATTTCACATGCTTTAATCTTTTCCTTAGACAACATAATTTCTCCAGACGGTGTAGACACTGACAAAACATAATCTAAGGGTTCCACCTCTAAGCATGCATGCGTCACAAAAAGCGATGAAATAAATGAATGAGAAGACCCTGAGTCAAACAAGGTCAAGGCAAAATGCCCTAACACTGGTAATGTACCTGTCACCACTGTGCCGGCCTTCTCTGCTTCTGATCTATTAGTGGCAAAGATTGTACCCCGCTGTGGAGGTCCTGCTCCCTGACTGCTCTGTCCAGCCCCAGTAGATCTCAAGCGACATCGATCAGCCATGTGTCCCTCTTGCTTGCACTTATAACAGACTCTCGTTCCCATCAAACAACGACCCAGGTGGCGTTTCCCACACGTATTGCATAGTGGCTTCTCTCTAGTAGTGTCTCCTGCCCCACCAGAACTCTGCTGGAAACTGCGAAAAGGATCGCCTGGTCTCAAGTTCCTCTGAGGAACTCCCACAATTCTCTGCTCTGCTTTCCTCTTCTGACCAGACGACGTTCCCTTATCAGAACTCCTTGCCTGAATTTCGTCCTTCCCAATACTCATATCCACTGCCAGACGCAGCGCTTCAGCCTGGGTAGTGGGCTTTAATGCTCGCCCAAAGCCTCTAATCTCATCTCTCAATCCTTTGACAAACCTCTCAGCTCTAGCCTGCTCATTACCAACAAGTTTAGGGGCGAAGCGGGACAGCATATCAAACTCCTGGTCATACTCCTCAACTGTCATGTGTCCTTGCTTCAATTCCAAGAATTCCTGGCTTTTGGCGTCTCTAAGGTTAGCCGAGAAAAACTTGGTATAGAAGCAGTCTTTAAACTGATTCCAAGTGATCTGTCTCACATCTCCACCTAACATACGTATCGTAGTCCTCCACCAAATAATACCTCTGTCCCTCAGAAGAAAAGCAGCACACTGAACCCTATGCTCCTCTGGACATCTCATGTAAATAAATATGGTTTCCACATAGAACAACCACAACTCAGCTTTAGTAGGATCCTCCAGTGACCCATCAAACGTCTGAGGGTCATATTTCCTAAAGTCTCTCAAATGTTTCGCCTCAGCAGAAAGCTGGTTCGGTAGTATCTGTGGCTGTTGTGCAGCCAATCCTTGTGCAGGAGGGGTTGCTGGTACAGGGGGAACCACAGGTGCAGGCGGAACAATTGGTGCAGGTGGAACTGCAGGTGCCTGCTGGTTCTGAGCTATAGCCGTCATAAGCTCCGTGAACCTCTGCTCCATGTGAGCAGATAGTGCAGCAAACTCAACGTGAGTCACGGGTGCAGCAGGAATTCGCTGTTCAGCTTGACCCTCAGTAGGTTGATTACGACCTGCTCCTCTACCCCGGCCTCTACGACCTCCTCTACGAACACCTCTCTTTGGCGGCATAATTCCTATTATTCACCAACAACACTCTTTTTTTAAAAAAAGTCTTAATCATAAGCATAAAGCAAGTCTTTATCGTCATGCAATCTAGTTTAATTTAGGCAAAGTCATGCAAATAAACCATACATATAAGCATAAAGCATACCTGACGAGAGACGAAGGGTCGCGTTAGCCATAGGGACACAAAAACATAGACTTACAAGTTTTGAGGTTTAGAAATTTTGAGACTGTATTCAAACGTGAGACTGTTTAGAAATTTCTAAGTTTTAGGTTCTGTAGACTGACTTACGATGTAAGTCTATGTTTTTGTGTCCCTATGGCTAACGCGACCCTTCGTCTCTCGTCAGGTATGCTTTATGCTTATATGTATGGTTTATTTGCATGACTTTGCCTAAATTAAACTAGATTGCACGACGATTAAGACTTGCTTTATGCTTATGATTAATATTTTTTTAAAAAAAGAGAGTTGTTGGTGGATAATAGGAATTATGCCGCCAAAGAGAGGTGTTCGTAGAGGAGGTCGTAGAGGTCGAGGTAGAGGAGCAGGTCGTAATCAACCTACTGAGGGTCAAGCTGAACAACGAATTCCTGCTGCACCCGTGACTCACGTTGAGTTTGCTGCACTATCTGCTCACATGGAGCAGAGGTTCACGGAGCTTATGACGGTTATAGCTCAGAACCAACAGGCACCTGCAGTTCCACCTATACCAGTTGTTCCGCCTGCACCTGTGGTTCCCCTTGTACCAGCAGCTCCACTTGCACCAGCAGCCCCTCCTGCACAAGGATTGGCTGCACAACAGCCACAGATACTACCGAACCAGCTTTCTGCTGAGGCGAAACATTTGAGAGACTTTAGGAAATATGACCCTCAGACATTTGATGGGTCACTGGAGGATCCTACTAAAGCTGAGTTGTGTGCGTTGTCCTCTGTGGAAACCATATTTTAATTACATGAGATGTCTTAGAGGAGCATAGGGTTCAGTGTGCTGCTTTTCTTCTAAGGGACAGAGGTATTATTTGGTGGAGGACTACGATGCGTATGTTAGGTGGAGATGTGAGACAAATCACTTGGAATCAGTTTAAAGACTGCTTCTATACCAAGTTTTTCTCGGCTAACCTTAGAGACGCCAAAAGCCAGGAATTCTTGGAATTGAAGCAAGGACACATGACAGTTGAGGAGTATGACCAGGAGTTTGATATGTTGTCGTGCTTTGCCCCTAAACTTGTTGGTAATGAGCAGGCTAGAGCTGAGAGGTTTGTCAAAGGATTGAGAGATGAGATTAGAGGCTTTGCGCGAGCACTAAAGCCCACTACCCAGGCTGAAGCGCTGCGTCTGGCAGTGGATATGAGTATTGGGAAGGACGAAATTCAGGCAAGGAGTTCTGATAAGGGAACGTCGTCTGGTCAGAAGAGGAAAGCAGAGCAGAGAATTGTGGGAGTTCCTCAGAGGAACTTGAGACCAGGCGATCCTTTTTGCAATTTCCAGCAGAGTTCTTGTGGGGCAGGAGACACTACTAGAGAGAAGCCACTATGCAATACGTGTGGGAAACGCCACCTGGGTCGTTGTTTGATGGGAACGAGAGTCTGTTATAAGTGCAAGCAAGAGGGACACATGGCTGATCGATGTCGCTTGAGATCTACTGGGGCTGGACAGAGCAGTCAGGGAGCAGGACCTCCACAGCGGGGTACAATCTTTGCCACTAGTAGATCAGAAGCAGAGAAGGCCGGCACAGTGGTGACAGGTACACTACCAGTGTTAGGGCATTTTGCCTTGACCTTGTTTGACTCAGGGTCTTCTCATTCATTTATTTCATCGCTTTTTGTGACGCATGCATGCTTAGAGGTGAAACCCTTAGATTATGTCTTGTCAGTGTCTACACCGTCTGGAGAAATTATGTTGTCTAAGGAAAAGATTAAAGCATGTAAAATTGAGATAGCTGGTCGTGTGTTGGACGTAACCTTGTTAGTATTAGATATACGTGACTTTGATGTAATTTTAGGCATGGATTTGCTAGCTACTAATCATGCTAGTATTGATTGTTCTCGTAAGGAGGTTGTGTTCAGTCCCCCTACCGAATCTAGCTTTAAATTCAAAGGGGTAGGAACAGTAGTACTGCCTAAAGTAATTTCAGCTATGAAAGCTAGTAAACTGCTCAGCCAGGGTACCTGGAGTATCTTGGCAAGTGTGGTGGATACTAGGGAAGATGAGACTTCTTTAACTTCAGAACCTGTGGTAAGAGAATACCCAGATGTGTTTCCAGAAGATCTTCCAGGACTTCCGCCACATAGGGAGATTGATTTTGCCATTGAGTTGGAGCCAGACACTACTCCCATTTCTAGAGCTCCTTATAGGATGGCTCCTGCCGAGTTAAAAGAACTGAAGGTACAGTTACAGGAGTTGCTTGACAAAGGTTTTATTCAACCTAGTGTGTCGTCTTGGGGTGCACCAGTATTGTTTGTGAAGAAGAAGGATGGGTCGATGCGTCTTTGCATTGACTATAGAGAGTTGAATAAAGTAACAATCAAGAATAGATATCCTTTACCCAGAATCGATGATTTGTTCGACCAGTTACAGGAAGCCACGGTGTTCTCTAAGATTGACTTACGGTCAGGTTATCACCCGTTGAGGATTAGAGACAGTGATATTCCTAAGACTGCTTTTCGTTCGAGGTGTGGACATTATGAATTCATAGTAATGTCTTTTGGTTTGACTAATGCACCTGCAGTATTTATGGATTTGATGAACAGGGTGTTTAAGGATTTCTTAGACACTTTTGTGATAGTCTTCATTGATGATATTTTGGTTTATTCCAAGACTGAGGCCGAACATGAGGAACACTTACATAAAGTGTTAGAGACTCTTCGAGTCAATAAACTCTATGCTAAATTCTCTAAGTGCGAATTTTTGTTGAAGTAGGTGGCTTTTCTTGGTCATGTGGTTTCCAGTGAGGGAGTTTCTGTAGATCCTGCAATGATTGAAGCGGTTACCAGTTGGGCTCGACCCTCTACAGTTAGTGAGGTTCGTAGTTTTCTGGGTTTAGCAGGGTACTACCGGAGGTTTGTGGAGGATTTTTCACGTTTGGCTACTCCCTTGACTCAGTTGACAAGAAAGGGAACTCCGTTTGTTTGGAGTCCAGCTTGTGAGGATAGTTTTCAGAACCTTAAGCAAAGGTTAGTTACTGCACCGGTCCTTACAGTACCAGATGGATCTGAAAGTTTTGTGATTTACAATGATGCTTCCAAGAAAGGACTGGGTTGTGTTTTGATGCAGCAAGGTAAGGTGGTTGCTTATGCCTCTCGTCAGTTGAAGAGTCACGAGCAGAACTACCCCACACATGATTTGGAGTTGGCAGCAGTGGTTTTTGCATTGAAGATATGGAGACATTATTTGTACGGTGAAAAGATACAAATCTTTACTGACCATAAGAGCCTGAAGTACTTATTCACTCAGAAGGAGTTGAATATGAGACAGCGAAGGTGGCTCGAGTTGGTAAAGGATTATGACTGCGAGATATTGTACCATTCTGGTAAGGCGAATGTGGTGGCTGATGCTCTTAGTAGAAAAGTATCACATTCGGCAGCACTCATTACTAGACAGGTACCGTTACATCGAGACTTGGAGAGAGCTGAGATTGCAGTATCTGTGGGGAGAGTCACCTCACAGTTAGCTCAATTAACGATGCAACCAACTCTGAGGCAGAAGATTATTGATGCTCAGAGTAGTGATCCTTATTTGATGGAGAGACGTCGCCTTGTTGGAACAGGGCAGACTGATGAGTTCTCCATATCCTGTGATGGTGGATTGATGTTTGAGAGACGTTTGTGTGTGCTCAGAGTAGTGATCCTTATTTGATGGAGAGACGTCGCCTTGTTGGAACAGGGCAGACTGATGAGTTCTCCATATCCTGTGATGGTGGATTGATGTTTGAGAGACGTTTGTGTGTGCCAGCGAACAGTGCAGTTAAGATTGATTTACTAGATGAAGTCCATAATTCCCCATTTTCCATGCATCCTGGTAGCACAAAAATGTATCAGGATCTAAAATGATTTTATTGGTGGCAGAATATGAAAAGGAAAGTGGCGGAATTCGTTAGTAAGTGTCTAATATGCCAGCAGGTTAAGGCACCTAGACAGAAACCAGCAGGTTTGTTACAACCTTTAAGTGTGCTAGAGTGGAAGTGGGAGAATGTGTCGATGGATTTTATTTCAGGGCTGCCTAAGACCCTGAAGGGTTTCACATTGATTTTGGTTGTCGTAGACAGGCTTACGAAATCGGCACATTTTGTACCAGGGAAATCCACTTATACTGCTAGTAAGTGGGCACAGTTGTATTTAATTGAGGTTGTGAGGCTGCATGGAGTGCCTGTATCGATTGTTTCTGACAGGGATGCACGGTTTACTTCCAAGTTTTGGAAGGGACTTCAGACTGCTATAGGTACGAGATTAGATTTCAGTACAACCTTTCATCCACAAACTGATGGTCAAACTGAACGTTTGAACCAAGTTTTAGAGGATATGCTACGAGCTTGTGTTCTAGAGTTTCCAGGTAGTTGGGACTCTCATCTACATTTGATGGAGTTTGCTTATAACAACAGTTTCCAGACTACCATCGGTATGGCACCATTTGAGGCTTTGTATGGTAAATGTTGTAGAACCCCTGTTTGTTGGAGTGAGGTTGGTGAACAGAGGTTGATGGGACCTGAATTGGTTCGGTCTACTAATGAGGCTATTTAAAAGATTAGAGCACGTATGCAAACAGCGCAGAGTAGACAGAAGAGTTATGCAAATGTACGGCGAAAAGACCTTAAGTTTGATGTGGGAGAAAAGGTATTCTTGAAGGTAGCACCTATGAAGGGTGTTATGCGTTTTGAGAAGAAAGGGAAGTTAAGTCCTCGTTTTGTTGGACCGTTTGAGAGCTTAGAGAGGGTTGGTGTTGTGGCGTATCGCTTGCCATTACCACCATCTCTCTCTGCAGTTCATAATGTTTTCCATGTTTCGATGTTGAGGAAGTATGTGGCCGATACATCTCATGTAGTGGACTATGAACCCTTGGAGATTGATGAGCATTTGTGCTATGTAGAACAACCTGTGGAGATTCTGGCTAGAGAGGTAAAGATGCTTCGTAATAGAAGCATTCCATTAGTAAAGGTTTTGTGGCGGAATCATCGAATTGAAGAGGCGACATGGGAGCGAGAAGAAGAGATGAGGACTCGATATCCAGAGTTATTTCAGGATTAGAACTTTCGAGGACGAAAGTTTCTTAAGGAGGGAAGAATGTAACGCCCCAAAATCGAAGGTAATTTATGTTAAGAAAATTTTTCGATTTGTACAAGATTTATTGTTTTGAAGAAAATATGTGGAAGGGGGGAAGAAGATTTGAAAATGTGGTAATATAATTATATATATATTTATTTAGCGTGGATTGGTATTAGATATATTGTTAGATACACTTGAAATGTTGGTATATACGTTAAATCTAATGTTGATATGTAGTTCATGTCAATGTTTAATACACTCATGTGATCTTATATCTTAAGTACGATTGATACACTTGAAATATTATGTTTATAAAAGAAAATATTTTATGCTTTATTTCAAATGTGAGTTATAGCTGATGATTGAACGTGTAGTGTCGTTATATATAATGAATATATGGTCGTGGTAGTAGACATTTACAAAATAAATTTATAATCTACAATTTATATAAGGACGTGTAAAACAAAGACAAATGGGATTTGATGCTAAAGTCAAAGATGTGAACTACAAACTAAAGTCATGAAATATTAATATCTATGTAAAGTGTTCGAATTGATTGGATATATGATATATGGAGAATGGTTTTATTTATATATGCTCGAGTTTTGAAACTATATTTGATGAATACCATTGATCATATATATATATTTATGAAACTTTTGCTGGACAACTGTACAGGACTATTAGATGAACACAATACACGAACAAAAATATAATTCAATTACAATTTTTTTAAAAAAAATTGAAACTGCTTGACGGTTTTAAAATGTCATAAACAATTGCATTCTTGACGATTTTAAAATGTCATAAACAAGGGTATTCTTGACAGGTTTAAAATGTCATGAACAAGTCCATTCTTGGCGGTTTTAAAATGTCATGAAAATATGTATATTTGATGTTTATAAAACATCAACGTTCTCTATTCTTGACGTTTTATCAACCATCAAGAAATTTGGCTTCCTTGACATTGGCTTCAATGACGTTTTTTAAACCGTCAAGAATAGGGTCTCTTGACAATTTAAAAACATCAAGAGAGCCTGTTTTTGTAGTAGTGCAAATGAAGTCATAATGATGTTAAATGTAGGGGATTTGATATGAGTTTTATCTTAGTCCCAACAAGGATTAGGATATGAGAGTTTCATAGTCCAAATAAGCTAGGTTATCGGACACCTATACATTTGGCATGCCTTTTTTTTTTTTTATTTTTGTTTTTTATCAATTTCTAGGCTTGGCCTCTGCCTCATCCTTGGCCAAGATCAAGACCAAAATCGTTGGTTTGACCTAAATCACCCATGACAAGTTCCTTGTAAAAAGAAAGCGTCTATAGCTTTAATTAGTTTCAAATTGTCTTAGTTGTAAACACTTTTAAGTTAAGAGATTCCTAGTAACTCTTGTTAAATTCTCTTTTGGTAGTATCTAGTTTAAAAGTGGAGTTTGGTTGTGAGTATTATAAAAAAAATTAGGAGAGTGTTCTTGTAATTAAAATTAAGGAGAGAATTATTTCATGTGGTTACAAAAGTTTCTAACATAATGATCTTCTTTTCAGTGGGTTGTGGTTTAATTTTTCTATAGTTTAATTTTAGAGTGTTCTACGTACCTAAATTGTTATGTTTCTTTTAATTTCTCAATTGCTCCTACAATAGTAGTAGTGATAAGCTTTTGCAACAAAAGTACATCGATTTACTGTTGGTTTACAGGTCTACATAGTCTTTTTTCTCTCTTTCTAATCCACTGGTTCAAACACCCCTTTGAGTATGTGATCGAAAAGGCAAACTTTGATATTCTTGCCCAACTGGTGTATTTGCCAATAGTCAAAATGACATCATGAATGTCTTTTCATTATAGGATGAAGTACTTCGATGTCGAGAAAGATTAATGTTAAGATACAGTGTAATTATATATATTTCTTGAAGTCATCTAATAACAATACACAACCTTTGGATCAATAGAAGATTTATTTAAATTAGAGATTCATTTAACGTTAGAGTATCTATATAGATATATGATTGTTTATGCTGTCATATATTATTGTTCTTGCAAAGAAATACAGTCATATATATATTACTTATGTGTATTGTAGTAAAAGTACATTTCTTTCCATATATGAGCTATATATGTAGATATTAGATTGGGAGGGGAGAATACATATATGTTAATTTCCCATTTATGTTTTAAGGAGCGACGTTGTCTTTTCTTCTCTCAAATGTTCAGGAAATGCGTTGTGAAGAAATTTCTTTTCCAATCCATGTGGATGACAAAAACATAGGTTGAGCTTGCAGTCACAATCCCATGGATCAGAACAATCAATACGACTATTGCATGGAATGTTTACGACATTTCTGGCATTTGCCACGAACAATTTTTCTGAAGTGATACAATTGTTAAATTGTCATACAATTCTTAATAAAACAAATCATCTAGGAAGGATAATGAATGATCATAATGGATAATTTTTCCAACAATATAATCTAATTGATTTTTTTTTCTATATTTTCAAATATAGCATATAACCAAAGATCCAGACTTTGATTAAATATTCCAAAATGTTATTATCAATCTTTATAGCACATACAGTGTAATTATATTTCTTGAATTCATCTAATAACAATTCACAACCTTTGGATCAATAGAAGATTTATTTAACGTTAGAGTATATAGATATAAGATTTTTTATGCCGTCATATATTATTGTTCTGGTAGAGAAATATAGTCATATATATATATTACTTATGTGTGTATTGTAGTAAAAGTACATTTCTTTCCATATTTGAGCTATATATGTAGATCTTAAATTGGGAGGGGAGAATACATATATGTTAATTTCCAATTTATGTTTTAAGGAGCGACGTTGTCTTTTCTTCTCTCAAATGTTCAGGAAGGACATTGTGAAGAAATTTTTTTTCCAATTCATGTGGATGACAAAAACATAGGTTAAGCTTACAATCACAGTCCCATGGATCAGAACAATCAATACGACTATTGCATGGAATGTTGACGACGTTTCTAGCATCTGCCACGAACGTTTCTAAAATATTTCAATTGTTAATTGTCACGAGATCATAAGATAACAATAATATTGTGAAAAGGAAAAATATATTATCTATAAACAATTGAAATGGATTTATATATACCTGAGATAATGAAGAACATTAAGAACAAGAGGGCGAACTTTGTTGAGGGCTTCACCATATCGAATGTGTCTAGTGGGTTAGTATTATATGATTTGGAAGATTTGTATTTTTTGTGTGCTTTTGAAGGAATAATATATCATAATTTATAGTAAAATGTTGTAGCTTAAAATGGAAGAAATTACAGGGGATAGTTGCAACAATAACAAAATAAGATTAAAATTTAGTATATGTTTTACCATTTTTAGGTTTTAGGTTTTACAAACTTTAGCAAAACCAAAGACGGAGTTTGGCTCAAAACCCAAAATTAAGAAAGTCATCAAACTAAATGCGACAAAATTTTTTTTGAGCAGACATGCAAGTAGAATTTCTCTTTCAATACACTTTTTGATTACTATATACTTTTGAAATATTAAAATAATGAAAGATCTTAAATTTAAAATGTGTGATTGCTGATATATTAAGCGTGAATTGGTATGAGATATATTGTTAGATACACTTGAAATGTTGATACGTAGTTCATGTCAATGTTAATACACTCATTATCTTATATCTTATATACGATTGATACACTTTGTTTATAAAAGAAAATATTTATGCTTTATTTCAAATGTGAGTTACATCTTAATTATGATTGAATGTGCATTGTTGTTGTATATAATGAATATGGTGGTGGTAGTAGACATTTACAAAATAAATTTATAATTTACAAATTTGAATAAGGACTTGTAAAATAAAGAAAAATGTGATTTGACGCTAAAATCAGGGATGTGAACTACAAAATAAAAAAGTTAAAAGTTGTTAGATATCTCATATGAAGTCATAATGATGTTAATTGTAGGGGATTTTATATGAGTTTTATCTTAGTCCCAACAAGGATTAGGATACGAGAGTTTCATAATCCTTCCAGATAAGTTAGATTATCGGACACATGTACATTTGACATGCCTTTTATATATATATATTTATCAATTTCGAGGCTTGGCCTCTGGCCAAGATCAAGACCAAAATGGTTGATTTGGGCTTTTTACTAAAAATCATTCTACTTTTAAGGCCAAAATAAGCTGGAATACGCTCCAATTCACTAAACGAAGAAGGTTAGCCTGACTGATCGAGTTACTTTGGCAAAAATCCTATCTCTTTTCCTTAAGGCCATTTCATCCTACCAACCTAGTTGCATTTTTATTTACTATTGTTTTCTTGGTAGGATAGTTTCTCCTTCTTTGTTTTGTTTATATACCCTTTAGCCAAAAAACTAAATCACCCATGACAAGTTCTTAACATTGTAAAAAGAAAGCACCTATAGCTTTAATTAGTTTCAAATCGTCTTAATTGTAAACACTTTTAAGTCGGAGTTTCGTAACTCTTATTAAATTCTCTTTTGGTAGTATCCTCTTTTGGTAGTATCTAGTTTAAAAGTGGAGTTTGGTTGTGAGTAATACAAAAAACTTTAGGAGAGTGTTCTTGTAATTAAAATTAAGGAGATAATTATTCTATGTGGTTATAACAGTTTCTTACATAATGATCTTCTTTTCAGTGGGTTGTGTGGTTGAATGTTTCTATAGTTTTAAGTTTTTCCAACAAAATACATTGATTTCTGTTGGTTCAAACACCCCTTTGAGTATGTGATCGAAAAGGAAAACTTTGATATTCTTGCCCAATTGGTGTATTTTCCAATAGTCAAAATGATATCATGAATGTCTTTTCATTCTAGGATGAAGTACTTCGATGTCGAGAAAGATTAATGTTAAGATACAGTGTAATTATATATATTTCTTGAATTCTCATCTAACAACAATATGCAACGTTTGGATCAATAGAAGATTTATTTAACATTAAAGTATATAGATATATGATTGTTTATGTTGTCATATAATATTGTTCTTAGCTTGTAGAGATATACAGGCATATATATATCTTACTTATGTGTATTGTAGTAAAAGTACATTTCTTTCTACATATGAAGGTATGTATGTAGATCTTAAATTGGGAGCGGAGAATACATATATGCTAATTTGTCTTTTCTTCTTTCAAATTTTCAGGAAATGTGTTGTGAAGAAATTTCTTTTCCAATCCATGTGGATGACAAAAACATAGGTTGAGCTTGCAGTCACAGTCCCATGGATCAGAACAATCAATACGACTATTGCATGGAATGTTGACGACATTTCTGGCATTTGTCACGAACGTTTCTGAAATATTTCAATTGTTAATTGTCATACATAAGATAACAATAATTGCGAAAAGAAAAAAAAAGATATTTTTTTTATAAACATTTGAAATAGATTTGTATACCCGAGATAATGAAGAACATTAAGAACAAGAGAGCTAACTTTGTTGAGGACTTCACCATATCAAATGTCTAGTGGGTTAGTATTATATGATTTGGAAGATTTGTATTTTTGTTTGTGTGCTTTTGAATGAATAATATATCATAATTTATAGTAAATTATATGGGATAGTTGCAACAATAACAAAATAACAAAACAAGAATGATTAAAATTTAGTATAGGTTTTACCAGTTTTAGGTTTTAGGTTATGCAAACTTAGCAAATTCAAAGGGAGTTTGTCTCAAAACCCAAAATTAAGAAAGTCATCAAACTAAATGCAACAAAATTTCTTTTAAGCATACGTATAAGTAGAATTTCTCTTTCAATACACTTTTAATTACTATACTTTTGAAATACAAAAAAAAAAAAAAAAAAAAATCTAAAATAATGAAAGGTCCAAAATTTAAAATGTGTGTGCTTGTCGATTAAAGGTTGATTGAATGATTGGTATTAGATATATTGTTGATACATTTGAAATTAACAGTGTTGATAGATGCTAAATATAATGTTGATACATACGCATTCATGTCTAATTACTTCAAGTATTTACTTATTCACTCATGTCTTAAATCTTATATACGAATGATATATACACTTGAAATATCATGTTCGTAAAAGAAAACAATGATGCTTTCTTTCAAAAGTAAGTTACAGCTGCGTGAATGTTGATTTGTCATTTTATATAATGATGGTGGTGATACTAGACATAAACAAAATAAATTTGGATACAGCAGGTCGACCTGCAAAATAAAGAAAAATGTCATTTGATGCTAAAGTGAGGAATGTGAACTACAAAATAAAAAAGAAGTTAAAAGTACTTCTTAGATATCTCATATGAAGTGGTCATAACGATTATGTAATTGTAGGGGATTTTAATGTGAGTTTTATCTTAGTCCAACTAGGATTAGGATCTGAGTTTCATAATCATTCTAGATAAGCTAGGTTACCTCTTAAGCTAAATGGGTAAGGGCACATGTACTTTTGGCATGCCTTTTTCATCAAATTTCGAGGATTAGCCTCTACCTCATCCTTGGCCAAGATCAAAACCAAAATGGTTGGTTCAAAGTAGGTTGGAATACACTCCAATTCATTAAACAAAGAAGGTTAGTCTGGGTGATCAGGATTACTTTGGCTAAAAAGCCTAATTAACCCTTTTCCTTATGGCCACTTCATCTTGTCAATCTAGTTGCATTTTTATTTACTATTGTTTTCTTTGGTTCGATAGTTTGTCCATCTTTGTTTTGCTGTTTATATTCCCTTTAGCCAAAAAATTAAATCGCTAATAACAAGTTCCTAACATTGTAAAAAGGAAAGCATCTATAGCTTTAGTTTTCAAACCGTCTTAGTTGTAAACACTTTTAAGTCAAAGTCTCATAACTCTAGTTAAATTGTCTCTTAGTATTATCTAGTTTAAAAGTGTAGTTTGGTTGTGAATGATACAAAGAAACGGTAGGAAAGTGTTCTTGTAATTAAAATTAGGGAGAGAATTATTGTGTGTGGTTATAACAATTTCTTACATAATGATCTTATTTTCGTGCATTCAAATTTCAAGCGTCATCTTTCCTTTTGCCCAATAAAATGCTTTAAGGTGAGTTGTTAGGTTATATATGGTTTCTTTTTCCTTATTGATTATACATACTTAAGAAAAAAACAAAAGTTATATATTGTAGGAAAAATGAAGGGAAATAGACAATGACAGGTGTTAGTGTATTTCATTTGGTAGTTTATGTGTTGCAGAATAATTTGAATATCTTAATAAAACAAATCATATGGGAGAGGGACAATGAATAATCATAATGGATAAAGTTCCCTAAAATATAATCTTGATTTTTCTTTCTATATTTTCAAATATAGCATATAACCAAAGATTCTAGACTTTGCATTAATATTTCAAAACGTTGTTATCAATTGTTATAGCAGATACAATGCAATTTTATTTCTTGAATTCATCTAATATAATAACAGTACACAACCTTTGGATCAATAGAAGATTTATTTAACGTTAAAGTATATAGATATAAGATTGTTATGCTGTCATATATTATTGTTCTTGTAGAGAAATATAGTCATATATATATTACTTATGTGTGTATTGTAGTAAAAGTACATTTCTTTCCATAAATGAGCTATATATGTAGATCTTAAATTGGGAGGGGAGAATACATATATGTTAATTTCCCATTTATGTTTTAAGGAGCGACGTTGTCTTTTCTTCTCTCAAATGTTCAGGAAGGGCATTGTGAAGAAATTTCTTTTCCAATCCATGTGGATGACAAAAACATAGGTTGAGCTTACAATCACAGTCCCATGGATCAGAACAATCAATACGACTATTGCATGGAATGTTGACGACATTTCTGGCATCTGCCACGAATGTTTCTGGAATATTTCAATTGTTAATTGTCATGAGATCATAAGATAACAATAATATTGTGAAAAGGAAAAATATATTATCTATAAACAATTGAAATGGATTTATATATACTTGAGATAATGAAGAACATTAAGAACAAGAGGGCGAACTTTGTTGAGGGCTTCACCATATCGAATGTGTCTAGTGGGTTAGTATTATATGATTTGGAAGATTTGTATTTTTTGTGTTCTTTTGAAGGAATAATATATCATAATTTATAGTAAAACGTTGTAGGTTAAAATGGAAGAAATTATATGGGATAGTTGCAACAGTAACAAAACAAGAATGATTAAAATTTAATATATGTTTTACCAGTTTTAGGTTTTACGTTTTGCAAACTTAGCAAAACCAAAGGGAGTTTGGCTCAAAACCCAAAATTAAGAAAGTCATCAAACTAAATACAACAAAATTTCTTGTGAGCATACGTACAAGTAGAATTTCTTGTGAGCAGACATACAAGTAGAATTTGAAGTTAATATATCACATTGTGGGTAAAATGAAAGTATTTGAAGTTAATATACTGTACAAATACAAACAATAGAAATAATGAAACTTTGATTGAATACCTTCATATTGTGGGTAAAATGTAAGCATTTGAAGAAGAATGAAAAGAAAATGGGAATGAAAATGAAAACTCTAGAAGTTGAATCTGAACGAAGAATGGAGACTGACCACGATGGGTTGATCTCCAGCGAGCTACCGCACGTGGTGGCTAAGATTCACCGACGAGTTTAGCGGTGCAAGGGTGTTGGGTGGTGGCGTCAGCTAAAGGAGAGAAATAGGGAGATTTCGAGCGTGTCGTTGACGAAAAGTTGCGTCGTTCCTGACATGCATGAGAGAGGGAGGGAGATGGTTAGTGGAAGGGAGAAAAAAATGAGAAGAAGGAGGAGGAGGAGGAGGAGGAGGAGGAGGAGTTTTTGAGATATTTTATAAGTTTTATTTTAATAAATAAATTATTTAATGTTTTTAGAATTAGGAAAAAAATTGATTTTAATATACTTTTAATTTTAAATGAATTTTATTTAATAAATTAAATAAATTATTTGTTGTATCTGTTATGCACCAAATAACTTGTCGCGAAAAGTGAAATTTGAAAATTTTCGTATTTTCCTGCCTAAAACGAGAATTTTTAGCATTCATGACTGTTTTTTCTTTTCTCTTTTCAATTTTGGATGTATACAACTATCACAGGTAACTTTTCTAGTAGTGCCTCATTAACCATTTTTCTTAAGACCTTATCATTCTTTCTGTTCACTATGGAATATGCTCCATAACAAGCTCCAAACATTATAAAAATAATTTTTAAGAGCGGAGTTAAAGGTTGTGAATATATATAGAGATCCTCTAGTTTTAGTTTAAAAGTGTCTTAATTGTAAACACTTTAAGTCCGAATCTCGTAACTCTAAATAAAATTTATTTTGTATTATCGTAGTTTAAGAGCGGAGTTAAAGGTTGTGAGTATATATAAAAAACTAGGGGTGCTGTACATAAGCTAGGCTGGGTTGGGTCTGTGGAAAGCTATGGACCAACCCAATGTATTCGCTTTGGGGGGAAAAAATGAACGCTATCAGTTCAATATGCAAGGCAACCCAACCCAAAAAAAATCGGGTTGAGCCGGGTTATTTTTTTAAAATCTCTACAAAAGTTATTTAGACAAATTTTCATCATGTTTTTCAATATGCAACGTGAACAAATTGTTATTCAAGGTGCAAGGTGATTATATATATATACATACATACATAATCGAGTTGGACTGGGTCATGTTACTCGCACAACCCGACAACCCGACTCAACACTTTTTTCTCCAATTTTCTAACTCAATCCAACTTAATCATTAATGTTTGGATAATTAGGTAATCATAGTAGGTTGGGTTGTCGTTTTTTTGAACACCTGTACAAAAAAAACTTTGAGAGAATTTCTTCTAGTTAAAATCAAGAAGAGAGACACTTATTCTCTGTGGTTGTGATAATTTTTCTTTACGTAATAATAGTTTTCTTTGATTCGATGGGTTGTGAGAGTTTTCTATAGTTTTAGAGTGTTTTACATAAATGTATTTTCCTTTAATTTCTCACTATTCCTACCATGATAGGTGTGAAGTTTTTCTATCATCTTTCCTTTTGTTTTCCAATAAAATGCTTTAAGGTGAGTTGTTAGGTTATATATGGTTTCTTTTTCCTTATTGATTATACATACTTAAGAAAAAAACAAAAGTTATATATTGTAGGAAAAATGAAGGGAAATAGACAATGACAGTGTAGTTATTTCATTTGGTAGTTTATGTGTTGCAGAATAATTTGAATATCTTAATAAAACAAATCATATGGGAGAGGGACAATGAATAATCATAATGGATAAAGTTCCCTAGAATATAATCTTGATTTTTCTTTCTATATTTTCAAATATAGCATATTACCAAAGATTCGGACTTTGCATTAATATTCCAAAACATTGTTATCAATTGTTATAGCAGATACAATGCAATTTTATTTCTTGAATTCATCTAATATAATAACAGTACACAACCTTTGGATCAATAGAAGATTTATTTAACGTTAGAGTATATAGATATAAGATTGTTATGCTGTCATATATTATTGTTCTTGTAGAGAAATATAGTCATATATATATTACTTATGTGTGTATTGTAGTAAAAGTACATTTCTTTCCATAAATGAGCATATATATGTAGATCTTAAATTGGGAGGGGAGAATATATATATGTTAATTTCCCATTTATGTTTTAAGGAGCGACGTTGTCTTTTCTTCTCTCAAATGTTCAGGAAGGGCATTGTGAAGAAATTTCTTTTCCAATCCATGTGGATGACAAAAACATAGGTTGAGCTTACAATCACAGTCCCATGGATCAGAACAATCAATACGACTATTGCATGGAATGTTGACGACATTTCTGGCATCTGCCACGAATGTTTCTGGAATATTTCAATTGTTAATTGTCATGAGATCATAAGATAACAATAATATTGTGAAAAGGAAAAATATATTATCTATAAACAATTGAAATGGATTTATATATACCTGAGATAATGAAGAACATTAAGAAGAAGAGGGCGAACTTTGTTGAGGACTTCACCATATCGAATGTGTCTAGTGGGTTAGTATTATATGATTTGGAAGATTTGTATTTGTTTGTGTGCTTTTGAAAGAATAATATCTCATAATTTATAGTAAAAGGTTGTAGCTTAAAATGGAAGAAATTATATGGGATAGTTGCAACAATAACAAAACAAGAATGATTAAAATTTAAAATGGACGAAATTATATGGGATAGTTGCAACAATAACAAAACAAGAATGATTAAAATTTTAGTATAGGTTTTACCAGTTTTAGGTTTTAGGTTTTGCAAACTTAGCAAAGTCAAAGGGAGTTTGGCTCAACACCCAAAAGTAAGAAAGTCATCAAACTAAATGCAACAAAATTTCCTGTGAGGAGAGGTAGAAGTAGAGTTTCTCTTTCAATACACTTTTTGATTACTATATACTTTTGTAATACTAAAAAAAACTAAAATAATGAAAGGTCCAAAATTTAAAATGTGTGATTCCTGATATATTAAGCGTGGATTGGTATTAGATATATTGTTAGATACACTTGAAATGTTGGTATATATGTTAAATCTAATGTTGATATGTAGTTCATGTCAATGTTTAATACACTCATGTGATCTTATATCTTATATACGATTGATACACTTGAAATATTATGTTTATAAAAGAAAATATTTTATGCTTTATTTCAAATGTGAGTTATAGCTGATGATTGAACGTGTAGTGTCGTTATATATAATGAACATATGGTCGTGGTAGTAGACATTTACAAAATAAATTTATAATTTACAATTTATATAAGGACGTGTAAAACAAAGAAAAATGGGATTTGATGCTAAAGTCAAAGATGTGAACTACAAACTAAAGTCATGAAATATTCATATCTATGTAAAGTGTTCGAATTGATTGGATATATGATATATGGAGAATGGTTTTATTTATATATGCTCGAGTTTTGAAACTATATTTGATGAATACCATTGATCATATATATATATTTATGAAACTGTTGCTGGACAACTGTACAGGACTATTAGATGAACACAATACACGAACAAAAATATAATTCAATTACAATTTTTTTTAAAAAAAAATTGAAACTGCTTGACGGTTTTAAAATGTCATAAACAATTGCATTCTTGACGATTTTAAAATGTCATAAACAAGGGCATTCTTGACAGGTTTAAAATGTCATGAACAAGTCCATTCTTGACGGTTTTAAAATGTCATGAAAATATGTATATTTGATGTTTATAAAACATCAACGTTCTCTATTCTTGACGTTTTATCAACCATCAAGAAATTTGGCTTCCTTGACATTGGCTTCAATGACGTTTTTTAAACCGTCAAGAATAGGGTCTCTTGACAATTTAAAAACATCAAGAGAGCCTGTTTTTGTAGTAGTGCAAATGAAGTCATAATGATGTTAAATGTAGGGGATTTGATATGAGTTTTATCTTAGTCCCAACAAGGATTAGGATATGAGAGTTTCATAGTCCAAATAAGCTAGGTTATCGAACACCTGTACATTTGGCATGCCTTTTTTTATTTTTATTTTTTTTTATCAATTTCTAGGCTTGGCCTCTGCCTCATCCTTGGCCAAGATCAAGACCAAAATCGTTGGTTTGACCTAAATCACCCATGACAAGTTCCTTAACATTGTAAAAAGAAAGCATCTATAACTTTAATTAGTTTCAAATCGTCTTAGTTGTAAACACTTTTAAGTTAAGAGATTCCTAGTAACTCTTGTTAAATTCTCTTTTGGTAGTATCTAGTTTAAAAGTGGAGTTTGGTTGTGAGTATTATAAAAAAAATTAGGAGAGTGTTCTTGTAATTAAAATTAAGGAGAGAATTATTTCATGTGGTTATAAAAGTTTCTAACATAATGATCTTATTTTCAGTGGGTTGTGGTTTAATTTTTCTATAGTTTAATTTTAGAGTGTTCTACGTACCTAAATTGTTATGTTTCTTTTAATTTCTCAATTGCTCCTACAATAGTAGTAGTGATAAGCTTTTCCAACAAAAGTACATCGATTTACTGTTGGTTTACGGGTCTACATAGTCTTTTTTTTCTCTTTCTTATCCACTGGTTCAAACACCCTTTTGAGTATGTGATCGAAAAGGCAAACTTTGATATTCTTGCCCAACTGGTGTATTCGCCAATAGTCAAAATGACATCATGAATGCCTTTTCATTCTAGGATGAAGTACTTCGATGTCGAGAAAGATTAATGTTAAGATACAGTGTAATTATATATATTTCTTGAAGTCATCTAATAACAATACACAACCTTTGGATCAATAGAAGATTTATTTAACATTAGAGATTCATTTAACGTTAGAGTATCTATATAGATATATGATTGTTTATGCTGTCATATATTATTGTTCTTGCAGAGAAATACAGTCATATATATATTACTTATGTGTATTGTAGTAAAAGTACATTTCTTTCCATATATGAGCTATATATGTAGATATTAGATTGGGAGGGGAGAATACATATATGTTAATTTCTCATTTATGTTTTAAGGAGCGACGTTGTCTTTTCTTCTCTCAAATGTTCAGGAAGGGCATTGTGAAGAAATTTCTTTTCCAATCCATGTGGATGACAAAAACATAGGTTGAGCTTACAATCACAGTCCCATGGATCAGAACAATCAATACGACTATTGCATGGAATGTTGACGACATTTCTGGCATCTGCCACGAATGTTTCTGGAATATTTCAATTGTTAATTGTCATACAATAAGAGAACAATAATTGCGAAAAGAAAAAAAAGATATTTTCTATAAACAATTGAAATAGATTTAGATACCTGAGATAATGAAGAACATTAAGAGCAAGAGAGCTAACTTTGTTGAGGACTTCACCATATCAAATATCTATTGGTTAGTATTATATGACCTGGAAGATTTGTATTTGTGTGTGCTTTCAAATGAATGATATATCATAATTTATAGTAAAATGTTGTAGCTTAAAATGGAAGAAACTAGATGAGATAGTTGCAACAATAACACAACAAGAATGTTTACAATTTAGTATATATTTTACCATTTTTAGGTTTTAGGTTTTGCAAAACTTAGCAAAACCAAAGGGAGTTTGGCTCAAATCCCAAAATTAAGAAAGTCAAAAACTAAATGCAACAAAATTTCTTCTAAGCAAACGTACAAGTAGAATTTCTCTTTCAATACACTTTTAATTACTATACTTTTGAAATAAAAAAAAAAACTAAAATAATGAAAGGTCCAAAATTTAAAATGTGTGATATTATTGTTGATTAAGGGTTGATTGAATGATTGGTATTAGATATATTGTTGATACATTTGAAATTAATAGTGTTGATAGATGTTAAATATAATGTTGATACATACGCATACGGTAGGTCAACCTGCAAAACAAAGAAAAATGTGCTTTGATGCTAATTAAAGTCAGAGATGTGAACTACAAAATAAAGAAGTTAAAAGTACTTCTTAGATATCTCATATGAAGTGATCATAACGATGTAATTGTAGGGTATTTTATGTGAGTTTTATCTTAGTCCAACTAGGATTAGGATCTGAGTTTCATAGTCATCCCAGATAAGCTAGGTTACCTCTTAAGCTAAATGGGTAAGGGCACATGTACAATTGGCATGTCTTTTTCGTCAAATTTCGAGGCTTGGCCTCTACCTCATCCTTGGCCAAGATCAAGTTCCTAACATTGTAAAAAGAAAGCATGAAAAGAATTTACGTGAGAGAAAAGAAAACTTTAGGTGTCACTGGCAGCCGTTGGTTTCTTAACAAAAACAAAACAAAAGATAAAAGGAAAATTGTCAAAAATAGGCTAAAAAGAGACGAGTAAATGAGTTTTAAGATTGATTTTGGAAAAGTAGAGTTTTAGGATAAATTTGAAGTGAAATATCCAAAATACCCTTATTTAAAATTTCCCCCATTTTCTTTTCTTCTGAACTCTCCCACTTCTACACTTCAACTTCAACTTCAGTGCCTCCGGGAACACCTCATCGATTCATTTCTTCTCCACGACTCTCTGTTTTTAGTTTCGACTTCAACTCTAGTGAACGCTTCTCTACTCCTTTTTCGATTTCAATTTCGTTTTCACCAAACCTCTCCATTTCTTCTCCACTACTCCTCTCCGTTTTCATGTCGTATTCATCCTCTTTGAAGTCAAGTGAGTAATAAAATCTGAGTTTTTATTTTTTATTTATAGATCATTGTTGTTTAAGTTGTCTGTTGAGATATGGAATTTTTGTTGGACACATTTTAGATATACCATTAAATGTGTATGACCCATCTCTTTGATGCCATTGAGATTTTTCAGCAAACAAATTGATGCATATGTCCACAATATTATGTACTAAAGGAATGTAAGAAATTTGTTATGATGTTTGTTTTATTTTCTCATGATTGGTTTACACTTGATTTATAAAAATTATTTGTATTACTGTGAGAAGAAATGCATTCCTTCGGGTGGGTAAGAAGTTCATGATTGGAAGTAACATACCTATAGAGAAGAAATGTATATGTCCTACCGGCGCACACACATATGATTAGAAAGAGAATTTAATTAGTTGGTGAGTAAGAAGCTGATAGAGAGGGGGATTTAGGAAGAATTGAGCATATAATTAATAAACATATTGGACGAAAAACCATTTCCACTCACCACAAACTGTAATAATAGATAATTTGGTTAATAATCCATTATATTTGTGCATGCTACATATATATACACATACCTGGGAGTTTAGGACATTAATTCCAGCATATTTGGTATCCCATCCAAACTCAGTAAAGCTACCAGTAAAACAATGTTGAAAGACATTATCATTTTTAGAGTTAATTACATTATTATAATCAAAAGCAACATTGTTGTTCTCTACTTTGTTGATATTTTTAGTGATGTAGTTCCAATAAGATGCAGTCTTTGTTCCCTTATTTAACCAAGCAGCTCCCCATATTAATTTGTCCTATGTCAAACTAGTTTATTTAGGATTCATTTGTTAGTGAGAATTTGAAAAAAATGATTCAATGAGTTTTGTTCCTAAACCTAAACATAAGAATTGTAGGTTTTCCTCCTACTGTTAATCATTTTAGTAAAGGTGTTACAATATATGTTTAGGAGTGCAAACAATTTGATTTAGTAAGCCTCTTATTGAACTTGTGCTTTATCTCACATGCATCTCGCACTTATCTCACTGACACTCAATTGGCCAATGTTGTGTAGAACGAACCTTGTTATTGATGTTCTTGGTACGAATTTTACATTATACCATAATTTCATCATCATCATTATTATTGACTAATTCTTCATGAAACGGTTTCATCATCGTCATTTTATGATTTTGTGCATGTTTATTAAGTTTATCAAGCCTATTAAGCCTTTATGTTTTATCTTGCACGCATCTTGCAACTATCTCGCATGTTTCAAACTTTCACTATGAGTTTCACAATCAAATTGCTACCCCGTCTAAGTTATTTAGAGTGATTTTGTGCATGTTTATTAAGCCCTTATGTTTTATCTCGCACACATCTCACAATTATCTCGCACGTTTCAAACTTTCACTATGAGTTTCACAATTAAATTGTTGCCCCTTATAAGTTATTTAAAGTAACTTTCTGCATGTTTATTAAGCCCTTATATTTTATCTCGCACACATCTCGCATGCATCTCGCAAACATCTCGCATCTTGCACCTTTCTCGCAACTTGCAAAATTAAATTTTTATAGTGATTTAAACATGTTTTAGCAAGTTTTTAGTTGATGGTTCTGCATAATGATCATTCCTGAGTACTATCATAGAAACACTTGTTGAAGAAAAAAAAAGAAATCACAAGGATATAGTGGAATAATGTGCCTTAATTTTATACCATTGAAAATATAAAAGAAAAACTAAAAATTATTTAGTCATTTAGAGTGATTCTAGGCATGTTTAGTAAGTTTATTAGGCAATTATATTTTATGTCACAGCATCTTGCACATTTCAAACTTTCACTATTACTTTCAAAATCAAATTGTTAACCCTCATAAGCCATCAAATTGTTAACCCTTCTAAGCCATTTAGAATGATTCTATGCGTATGTAGTAAGTTTATTAGGCTCTCATGTTTTATTTCGCACGCATCTTGCATCTATCTCGCACATTTCAAACTTTCACTATTAGTTTCAAAATCAAATTACTACCTCTCCTAAGTCATTTAGGATGATTCTATGCATGTGTAGTAAGTTTATTAAGCCCTCATGTTTTATCTCGTACCTATCTCGCACATGTTCTTATGTTGGAAGATTAAAAAAAAATTAATACATAAAATTCTAAAAAACGCCAAAAACATAATTGTATGCTAAAATAAAAATATCAAAATCTAGGTCATTGGGACCCCTCATACGCAACCTATAATTAACTTCAAAAAAAACTTTTAACTTGAAATTTGCATTATCACAACTAGACATAATTAATAGTTTCCAACTTATTTTATACAACTAATATATAAATATTCAACAAACTAAAACTTGATACACAAATGAACATATGCACAAAATGAAGTTAATACAATTTCATCATATAAACAAAATGTGACCACAAACAAAAATCCTAATAGTGTATATCAAATCTAACAGGTTGTGTCTATTGGTATATTGGTATTGTGATCATTGTAATGACCCACCATGACTCTTTTGCAGCCACCAATCACCCCATTTTCTTGGGATCATGTTAAGTTACTACTCGCCGACGAACCTTTGATGGAGATTGAGGCGTGAGAAGCTTAGTACATTATTTGAGCATACTACAAAACAAAAAATGTGTAGAGTAAAACAAATAAACTTTGATCCAACTCAATGCATGTTTTAAAAATTTTGAGCTAGCTACCTTACTACATTTTGGAACAAGAAGTTCATGTCACTATGCTTACCAAAAGCATCCAAAATTTGCTTGAATAACACTTTTTAAATCTCAACCACCTAAAACGTTCTTAAGAAGTGCTACATTTCACTCCAACCTCTTTAAAAGTGCTACATTCTAACTCTAAAAACAGTTGGAGTGTTTTCATTTTATTCTACTAATTTTCATGATGCTAGAATATAATAGCTCCAAATTTTTATCCAGCAAAATTAATCAATCAAAATAGAATTGTGAGTTCTTCATAGATTATAAGGATTTTGATTGATCAATTTCAGTACTAACTTCGTTCTAGCCAGAGATAACTTCAATTACTTAAACTGCTAGCGTTGAGTTTAAACTGCTAGAGTTGAAGATACGGTGAGAAATGGTGAACGTGAGAGGCTCAGAGGGGAGAAAATAGGCTGCCAATACGCATTTCTCACCGCATCTTTGATGGAGAATCTTGCACGCTGCATACTAACCACCACGAAGGCCTGAATAGTCGGTGGGAGGCCTGAATAGTCGGCGACAGTAAAAAGACGCGACGGCAACTGAAAAAGGAGAAGAGTTAAAGTCGGACTGAACTTTGCCTTAGTAGAAGTTAAAGTGAGGGAGAAGGAAAAAGGAGAAAATGACATAGAGTTAAATTTTAGGGTTTTTTTTTAATTAAAGGATAATATAGACTTTTCACAACTTATTTATCATAAAAGTCTTTCTTTTGAAAAAAAAAAAAAATCATCTCAAAACTCTCTGTACCCATCCAAATAATCTCATTTTTTTTGCAATTTCCCAATAAAAAGGTGGAATTGGCAAAAATGACAGCTTAGGAGATAATCCAAAATGGGTTTATTAGCTGTGAACCTCATTTCATCTGCTTCTTGTTTTGTTCCTCACTCGCCGCTGCGTTTCCAAGCAAAAAGAAGTAGCCAACCAGTACTTAAGGCGGCGTTTCAGTCATCAGAGAAGATGGATAGTGGTGGGCAGGTGGCGCCTGTGTCGAAGCTGATGGAGTTTCCACATCTGACGGCTTCGCATAGAGATCTGATGGTGGATCTAATCGAAACCGTTGAGAATGGGTTAGGAGATCATCTTCTTCCATCGACGGTTCCGACAGATGTGGAGTATTATGAGAATCAAAACGGCACTTCACAGGGCACTCTTCTCATTCGTTCTGCTCTTCCATCTTCTCCCGTAAACTCATTTCTCTCTATACCTTCGGAAATTGGCAAAACTAGTTGGTTTTTACTTTTCCCAATTTCCACCTTCTTTTTTTTTGCCATTCAAAAAACTCATTTTTGTTTAACTTACATATACTTCAATTTTTGTTTTCAAAATAACTCATTTTTAAAATTAAACATGTAATCCAAAAATTATTATTGTTTTGGTCCACATAGTTATGAACTTTAACTTCCAATCCTGGATCGACACCATCACTTTGGCACTTCGTTTGATTCCGAAAGTTTGTGGGTTCACTGCTGAAAATATAATTTTATGCTCTATTAACTTCTTGTGTGTTGTTGCTACTAGGTACATAAGTATACAAGTAGTAGTAATTAAGTTATGAACTTTAGTGTATGTGCCTTGCTTAAGGACTCTAGAAATAGGAGTATGAGAAAGTAGTCATGTAGTCTCTGTATGGTCTAAGAAGTTGGAGTTTAGGGGATTACAGAGTCTTTTTTTTTCTAATTCATTGGTTCAAACACCACCTTGAGTATGGAATCGGAAAAGCAAACTTTGTTATGCTTGCCCAATTGGTGTCTTTGCCAATAGTCAAAATGGCATCATGAATGTTTTTTTTTTTTTTTATGAATTTTGATATGGAGAAATATAAATGTTAAGATCATTTTAAATTAGGTTCACCTAAGTAAAAAAAAATAAAAAAAAATTAATGATATATGCACCATTAGACAATTTTTAATTGGGTGAGTTTCCATTTCGTTATTCCATTTTTAGAGTGTAAGAAAAAAATTACAACAGTAGAGTAGAGGATTCAAAATTTATGAGTTGTGTTCTTTTTCTTTCTTATGTAAGTTTACAATATGATCAACTCTTTTATTCAACTTGAAAACAACTCATATAAAGTTTAGAATTTGGTTATTGAAGTTTCATTTGATTATTTCATTTTTTTCAGATTGATTTTATGATAGCAAGTTGGTTGCACTTGAAGCAGCCACAAGGTGGTGCATTCAACATAACCAACATTGCTGGCTACTTGAAACCCTCAAATGACATTCCTCATTTTCAATTCGAGTTGGTTCAATGTAGCCCTACCTTTCTCATCTTCTTTCTTGACTTGCTTCCTCGAACCGATATCATCCTCCGCCCCGACTACCTTACCACCTACTACGAGGACACTGGGCTCGAGAAGCTTCGACAACGACTTGCCGCCTTGCCAGAAGTAAGCCCTTACTTCTCGTCGTCGCTCTACTTTCGTAAAGTCGTTTCGTCTACGGGAATTCTGGTGGGTGTGAAGTGCCAGGAGAGCGAGTCCAAGCGAGTGGAAGAGATTATTCAGGAGGAGATCGGTCCAATCTCGAAGGAGGTAATGAGGATATGGATGGAGTTGTGCTTGAATAATGGAGGAAGAGAGCTTGAAGAAGATGAAAGGAGTTTGATGGAGAAGAGAGATCTTATGATAAAGAAGAAGGCGATTGAGATGGATTTGAGCAAAACCATGCCTTTGCAATTTGGAGAAGAAGTTGCAAATAGAGTTCTTCAAGTTATTAGAAGTGCTTTCAAAACTGCTTAATGTTTGATTATCTTCAAGTTATGTACCTACTTTGTTTTGACACCATCTTTTCAGCACGAGTATCTAGTACACACTATCAGTACAAAACTTCTTAGTTACAATAGATTATATATGATGAGTTCATATTGACATAATTTGATCAATAATATCACAAATAATCGAAGAATTTACAAAGCAATATATAGAAAACTCAACTTACATAACATGAAATAAAATATACATAAAATTTCAAATCAAGAAGCTACCTAAAAGAAATAAGGATAGTGGCGATGGTACCGATTTGTCGATGAGAGAAAGAAGCGAGACGAAGAACAGTGAGGCTGCGATTCTTTAACGCTTGTGCAATAGTATATTTTGGTAATTTCCATCGCTTGCACTCGTTTCCCTGTCCAGTGGGCCATATGCAGATATTTTCTCTACCCATAATCTAATCCAAGTTTTTGTCCAGTGGGTTTAACAAAGCATTTACCGTTCGTACAAAGAGAGATGAAGAAACTCACTACCAATGGCGTTGATGGTTTATGCATCCGCAAAACCTTTTAGTCTTCCACCGTTGGTACCGGCACAATCTAGTTTCAGAGCAACGAAACCGGCAAGGGTAATAAGGAGCACGGCGTCGCACATGGCGGAGGGGTCGTCCTCGAAGCTAAAGGATTTTCCGCATCTATCGAGTTCTCAAAGAGCTCTGATGGGCGATCTCATCAACGCTATCGAAGATCGGTTCGAGGATCGTCTTCTTCCTTGTACACTTCCTCCTGATGTTGAGTATTACCAGAATCAGAGCGGGAATTCGGAAGGCGCTCTTCTCATCAGATCTGGCTCGCCGGACTCTTCGGTATTCCTTTCTATCCCTTTCTTGAAAGATTTTGTGAGTCTGATTCTGCTTTCGAGTTTCCATTTTCGGAGGTTTTTGGTTCGAATTTTCTTGACGATGGTGTGGGAAATTTTGATGAATAAAGTTGAGGTTTAATTGCAAATTAATTAAATTACGAAGAAAAATACATTTTTCCTTCTAGTTTTTGTATCTACGTAATTAATTAAGGTTTAATTACAAATTAATTAAGTACTATTTCATGATTTACCCTTTTAACTAGATTTTTCACTAACCGAACCACAATCGAACCGGCCAATATATCAACCGAGCCACTTGAATCCTTTAAATGTAGAACACACAACCTCATCGTTAAACATGGCACACACAACCAACTGACCAAAACTATGCACTGACTTAGCTTCATGGGTCGATTGAATTTTTTCGATTTTAGTAATAAAACTTGATTAACCATATTCTTTTGTTTTTCTATGTAGTTAAAATTATAAATTTTAGTTAAAATTATAAAATTTGAAAACTAACTGCCAAATTAAAATTATAAAACTCAAATTTCAATGATAAAATTGTAATATTTTGAATCTAACGTTGACGTATTTGTTAGATACAAACTTGAAATTGATTGAGGAACATTTATCTCTTATTAATCTAACGAGACTACGTGACAAAATAGATATGAGGTTGAAAGAATTCAATCTTCTTTGTTTAGAAATTATTGAATCTATTTTGTTATCACATTTGGAATTCAAGGGAGTAGGGCTTTTTTACTGAAAGTTTGCTAATGCCCCACAAATTCCAATTGAACAAAAATTTCTAATTTTGTTTATGATTGGATCCATTCTTGTAATGCTACAAAATTAAAATTTCTAAACTTTCTGTCTTAGATCAATTTCATATTGGCAAGTTGGTTGCACAGTCAATTACCAACAGGAGCATCACTAAACATAGCAAGCCTTTCTGCCTACTTGAGACCTTCAACTGATGCTCCAAATTTCCTCATAGAATTTATCCAAAGCTCTCCAACCTCCCTCATTCTCATTCTCGATCTTCCTCCTCGAAAGGATCTCGTCCTCAATCCTGACTACCTCCAATCGTTCTACGAAGACACAAGATTAGACACTTATCGTAAAACCATTGAAGAACTCCCTGAGGCTCGACCGTACATCATGTCCTCGCTTTTCTTTCGCTCCTTGGTTTCTCCAACTTCCATAATTTCTCGTGTCGATACAGAATCAGGTGGACCTGAACGCATGGAGGAGATTATAAAGAACCACGTTGGTCCCATTGCGAGAGACATGGTTCGAGTATGGGTAGACGAATGTGCTTGCAAGGAGAGAGAGGTTGGAATGATGGAAAGAGTTGAAATTGAGAAAAGAGATGGGTTAATTAAGAAGAAAACTATTGACATAGATTTGGGTTCTAGTTTGCCAAGATTGTTTGGACAGGAAGTAGCTGATAGAGTAGTGGCTGCTATTCAACAAGTCTTTGATGAAGCATGAGAGTGTTTTGCTTTTGTAAATGTGTAGAGTATTGTTGAGATTTAAATCTCTCACTTGTCAATTGCAATGGAAGAATTTAGATCTCTCTCTCCATCGTTTGATATGGTTGGATTAACTTGATCTATATAGACTTTTTTGGATACCCATTTATATACGATGAAAAGTGCTCAATAGAATAATTTTTATCTGTCAATTTGAATATAGCTTAACTAAGACATATCCTATTGATTAAGAGAACAAGTTTGAATCTTATAGTTGTAGGCATGTGTTGTGTTGTTAGACTCAAGAATTGTTTATTACTTTTTTTAATATTGTATTTTATTGTGTAACATTAGATAACTGCAACTAATTTTATAATTTATATATAAATATAATATGTAACAAATTCTAAACATTGTAAAACTAAAATCTTACTAATTTCAAGAAATCAAAGTCTATTTTCTAAAATTATTAAATATTACGAATCTTACTAATTTCAAGAAATCAAAGTCTATTTTCTAAAATTATTAAATATTACGAAACTCTTTCTAACGATCATTTCTCTTAAAACAACTTTACTCTCGTTCAAATCGATTTCGTAGTTTAAAAATAAATATTTATAAATTATGTTTTGCTATAACAATCTTTTAAATTTATTAAAATCTAATGGGTTATCACTTATCAAAACCATGATGAAACTTGATAACTCATTGCATCCGCATACAATCCAAAGTGATAACAAGTTCCGTGTACCAGATTTTGTTAGTTGTTAGTAGACTTATGTCTCATGTACATACATGGTTAGTTGTTACTATTTTCACCCACTTAATTTTTAGAGTTAAAAGAGAAAATAGTGTACCTCATTCACGAACAATTAGACTTTGTGGACATAGAAATCATATGTCAACGACTTAATAAAGTGATAGTTTGTCTAATGACTCTATTTCTTTTTTATAATTTATTTCAACTAAATTATTAAAAAGAAATGGAAAACATATTTACTATTCAATCTCATTAAAGACAATAAATATTTTCACGAAAACAATACTTCTAGTAACTAGGGTTATATTCAATGCACTCAAATGAAACCTTCTTACTAATAAATACAAATAGCAAACATTAAATAATTAAATGTAACGCCTATCTTTGTAAAATATAGAAAGTCTATGGTAAACATTTGGTCATCTTGCCAAATATAGGAGTAAACATTCAAATGTTGTTCTACATAGACAAATATTTTAATTTTATTGAAAAGTAGAGCAAAAATTACCTATATAGTCTCTAAAATTTTAAAAATCTACTCTTTTAGTCTATAAATTTATAAGAATAGACTAATTTAGTTTATGTAGTTTCTAAATGTGCATTTTTAGTTTCGGAATGTTTTAAAATAGGTTTAAATGTAGGGGTATTCAAATAACCCGAGTAAGAGTTGGGTAAGGTTGGATTGAATTTCTTTTATGTTTTTTCGAATAGGGTTGAGTTCGGGTTGCATTTTTAAAGATCTAGATTAACCCAACCTAACTCGAACTTTTAATATTATTAAAATATATATTACAACTTATACATATTATTATAAAGTTTTTTTTTAAGCCTGTAATAGATACGTTAAATTTTGATATTTAATATTTGAATTTTCTGAAATTTTAGTAATTAAAATATGTCATGAATAAATTTAATTATTTTAAGTTAATAAATAATATACATAGAAAAAAGAAAAAAAAAAAAACAATTGACAACCCAACTCAATCCATTTACACACCTATTTAAACGATCACTAAAACAACTTTATTTTTTTAAAAAAATATTATATGACATCTTTAACTAAAATAAATTCTAAAATTCATATTATATTAAAAAATATTTTTTAATTTTAAATATCATATAAAAATTTTAAATAATCTTATATCTGTTTTTTAAAACTAGAATTTAAAGGGGAGATTTTGAGAAATAAAACATTTTTGGTTTTATATTTTGAATTTAGCACAATTTTAAAAAATTGTAATTTTGTTTTTTAGATTCGAGATTCTTTTCAAATTTTTAAAAACTGTTTAAAGAAAATTTCACTGTGCATCATCAATTTTTTTTTAATTTGAAAATAAAGACAAAGAAGTCATACAATATTACCTAAGAAAACTAAAAATGGATTAATGAAAACTTGGGGACCTCTCAGAGCAATTTTAACCAAAAACCATATAACATAATGCTTATGTTCTTTAGCTCGAGGCATCTTGGGACAACTTTAGTCCGAGATCATATTACATAATGCTTCGTATATCCAAAGTCTCTTGTTATTATGTTTGATTTCTTTATCTTTATCTTCAAATTTTAATAAAAAAAAAGGCTCTATCTCGATGACGCACTCGGCCGAGAGATACCAAGAAATTTTCTTCAAAGAGTTTTTTAAAATTTGAGAAGAATCTCGAGTCTATCTCGATCAAGATTGACCTTGAGAAAAATAAAATTACCGAATCTTCTAAAATTGTTTTACTTTTAAAATATAAAACTAAAAAAGTGTTAGTTTTGTCAAATTTGCAATAATAAAAAAACGTACAATTTACGAATGAAAGGAGTAAATGAATCAATTCTTATAAACGGTTTTAGGTAAGTTCTTAAAACTCGTAAATTTGAGGACTACAAACTTAAATTTCCCAAAAGTGGGAATATGTGTAATTTCAAAAAGAGGAAAAAGAAAAAGAAGAGAAGAAAAGCTAGGTCATAGGCGTAAGAAGAGTAGTGGAATTTTTGGTGTATTATGGAGAAATGTTAAGACATTTCTTAAAAATGACTGCAACACACTCACAAGATCTTTGTTCATAAGTCGAAGTCACTATCCAAATCCATCCACATTCTTACCAAATTCAAATCCAACTTCCCAACTCCTTCTTCTTCTTCCAATTCTTCATTCTCTAACTCAATTTCTTAATCCGACTCCGTTTTTGGTACCTCTTCAAAGAAGAAGAAACGCAAGGATTTGGGTCCAATTTCTGCTTGCCGGGGCCTGGGACTCATTTTACGATCGGAATCCTATGTCTTCGAACTTTTACTCGTTTTTAGTTTGTGGGTTTTCAGGTTTGTTTTTTTTTCTGTTACTGGTTCGTTATATGTTTCTTCAATTGTCTTGATCTTTCTACTCTTTCTCTTCATCTTTGTTGTTGAATGTATGTTGTGTTTGATGGGGTTTGGTTTCTGAGTTGTGGTTCATCAATGCTCAATTTTTAATTGCTAATTGGATATAATCTGGCGTCTAATGGTTGTTGGGTTTGTAATCTACACATCGATGTTTTACTTTCCTCGTCATACATCGTTTGTTTATCCCTTTTTCCGAAATGGGTATTTGCTTATTTTATGTTCTGTCAAGATTTCCATATTTGTGTCTATCATGTTTATTTGGTGTAGTTTTTATTTAACTGCAATGGTTGATGAGCTTTCAAGGTTAATTGTGGGTTTTGGTCGTCTCTATACGATAGTAGAACTCGTGTGACTTATGTTTGTTAGAATTTTGTTGACTCTCATAGGTTTCATTTTCTTAAATGCTGAATTATCTTGGAGATAAAAAGGACGAGAGAATGAAGATGAGGAACAGATACAGGAAATCAACTGCTTTACGTTGTGATGCGGGAAGCAGATGTTTGATATCTGTGGTAATTGGGAGTCTTATGGGGTGTATTCTTCTGCTGAACTTATATTCTGCTATAAGTCCTGCGGATGAGATAGGTCAGGGTATTCATCTTCGAACAAGTCATCACCTTCACTTTCCTGAACTTGAAGAGGTGGAAGAAGAAAACATTCAAATTCCCCCTCCCCGTAAGAGATCTCCACGTGCAACAAAGCGAAGACCAAAGAAAACAACCACACTGATTGATGAATTTCTTGATGAAGATTCACAGCTTAGGCACAAATTCTTTCCTGATAAAAAAGCTTCCATTGATCCGATGATCACGGGAAATGATAGTATGTTCTATTATCCAGGGAGAGTTTGGCTTGATACTGAAGGGAATCCTATTCAAGCTCATGGAGGTGGAGTGTTATTTGATGAAAGATCTGAAACATACTATTGGTATGGAGAGTATAAAGATGGTCCCACCTACCATGCTCACAAAAAGGGAGCTGCACGGGTAAAAGCTACACTTTACCTTCATTTTCTATAATACTAGTCTAATGCTTCCTTAGGTAAAAAGAATTCCTATTGCATAGACAGTTGACTTGCATCTCTATGAATTTGTGTGGAAGCAACAAACTTTGATCAGTACTTCAGTCTTTTATTCCCTTTTTCCATTACTGGCGATAGTGTCTTCTCTATTATATATATGGGAATTTCCAATGTTGATCATTTTTGCCTTTTCAGATAAGAAGTATTTTTTTCTTTCTTTTGTTATTTTGTATAGCTTACTGCTTCTACTTGGAGTTCTTAGCATAGGTTTTTTAGTAATTACTCCACAGACTCGGTCATTTTAGTTTAGATTGGAAGGTTTTTCTGCAATCTTCTTTTAAGACAAAGGATGGTTTATCACTTTGTCCCCTAGGTTTTTTGTTTGTCTTTGGCTCTTTGAATGAGCCTCTCCATTTCTTATCATTAAAAAGAAGTCATTTATTGCTCCATGGTGGTTTTAATGACTTTATGTCTTTTATCTTCTTAAACATGAATTATCAGCTCTGGTGACCGTTTTATGCTAATTTGCTTCTAGTTCATCAGTTCTTACCTTATTTCACTCTTGATAAGGTTCGCGTCCAACTTATGAATCTTGTTAGTTTTTTAGATGGTATGTGATACTTGGAAGCATCCAACGTATGAATCCTATTACTTCATTGTCTTGGGAGGATAGCATTGAGAAGAAATTTAAGGGGGAGGAAGTGGGTACACTTTGTTATCTTTCTCTTTTGGAGCCGATTGAGAGTATGCTGATTTGGGATGGGAGCTTAAGAAATGGAATTTAGATAAAACAGGATTTTCATTGTTAAATGTGAAGCTAAAGAGTCAGTTGATATTCCCTCTTTTCCTAATTTGCTTGGCTTTGGGAAAGCTTAAATATAGCTGAACTGAGACTTTCCGCAGAACATGAAAAAGTTCCAAATTAGCATAGGTCTAAATTCCTAGTCCCTAGACTATCCCTTTTAAAATTGTATTTGATTTCTTTAAGCTGAATTAACCAAAAACAAGGCCAACATGGCACTAACTCAACTGCTCAACACTTTTCTTTTTTTTGAAACCCTTGCAGATTAGGACAAGAAGTCCTTCGTGATTAGAGAAACACCATACTAACTTTTGGTTCTAACCAATGGGGTGACAAGACTGAACTACCATATGGTGAGCCTAATTTGGAAATTCAAGATTCCAAAAAAGCTGAAAGTTCTTTCATGGTCATTGCTCTATAGAAGTTTGAATACCCACAAGAAGCTTCAAAGGAAGTTTCAACTTCCAAAATAGGATGATCTCTCCTTCTACGTGTCACCTTTGCTTGAGGAGGAATCCCATTATCACATGTTCTTGCATTGTCCTTCTGTGGCTAAATGGTGGCAGTTTTTCTTCAATGTGTTCGGGGTGGATTGCTGGCTTCCTTAATTAAATTTATGATTGGCTTATGGAAGTGCCCAATGGTAGGATACTTGGCAGCTGTCGGCAAGGGGAAAGTTCTTTGGAGATGTGTGACGCCTTCCCTCCATTAGGGGCGTTGGAAGGTAAATAATAGTCTGGTTTTAAAGGTAAGTATTCTTCTTTAGAGTCCTTCTGACTAATGGTTCAACCCAAGGGCTCTTGGTGGTGTTAAGTATTCTTCTTCAGAAAGAAATGTGAGACATTTTTCACTGTTGTGTTGTGTCCGTACGGACTGCAGAAGTATGAAAAGAGAAAGAAATTTGGACTCTCATATATATTCTATCATTCATGTTAATGATGAACTTTATTTGGCATTTAATAGAAGATAAAAAGGTGAAATAGCAGGTATTGAATATGAAGGTCTCATCTACGTACTTGATGATTTATTAGTTCATCCACCAGAGTTTGCTCACTAATTGAATATGAAAGGTCTCATCTCCATACTTGTTCGTCACCTCTTGATGATTTATTAGTTCATCTCATCCACCAGAGTTTTGCATGCTTCAAATGGTATCTCAGGGATGCTCACTGAGTCTATTAATGAGATGCGTTATGGTGATTCCCTTAGGGTGCTTTGAGTCTTCTAATCCCCTTAGCATTTAAGAGATGAAAATTTGTTCTATTGCCACTCATCTCCAATGCTATACTCGAAGAAAAAAACATCACTCTCTAGTTTCCTCCAATCAATGAGGATAATTCTCTGAACTGAAATCACAAATTGTGTCGAAGAAAAGGTTTTTAGTTATTTGGCTCCATCTCTCATGAGAACAAGAGCCATCTTCTGGGATTACTGTTGACAAGTACTTTATGGAGTAGATTTTGATGGTGTTTTCACTAAAGGAGTATTTCATTCTTCAAAGGACCGTTTTACTTCTGCTTCTCTTTCTCATCATGTTGAAAATTCTTATGGAACTTATGATGTGAGCTTGAGCAGTGTTGATGATTACATGTTTCTCTAAGGGTTGCTAGCTTGAGTAGTATCGATGATACGGGTCAGTTTACTATCATTATTTCAAGAAAGTGACAAAGAGACTCATTTTTCTATTTCTTCACCAACGCCTTAGTTTCTCTTATTGAGGTTTGCATCTCAAGTTACATGAAAATACTTCATTGAATTCCTAGACATTCCTTGTTGAGGTTTGCTTGCTCTTTTGATATTGAGGTTTGGGTTTGGTGGTCCTTGCTTGGTGATAAATTTCTTGAGATGGCTTTGGTCCAATTTACAGGTCCATTTTTCAAAGTGCAGCTTTCTGTAGTGAGTTTGGTCTTTTGGTCTTCCTCTTTGCCATTTTCTTTTTGTTTTGTACACTCAATATTTTCTGTTCTTTTCGGTTCTCTGTAGTGGATCTTTCTGTCTTCTGTTTAGTTCTCTTGTTTGCAGAGTTTGTTTCTCTGAGAATCAGTTTCGTTTCATTTATTCAATGGAGCATTTTCTTTTTAAAAAATATATATTGTTAGTGGTTAAAGGTACGCTTTTGCTGGTGCTGGTTTACATAAAAACATAATGGTTGGAGACAGTGTAGTAGAGAAAGAGGACCAGAATTGAAAAGAATGTTAGGGATGGAAGAGAGGAAATTAAAAGAGCGTAGTGGGAAACAAGTGGATGTGCTACGCTAAGTCAAAGACAGTTGATGATAGGAAAATATCTTAAATATTAGACAATGCTTATTGAGATTTGTGGCTAAGCTTGAGCTTGGCACTTCCCATTATGGCATGAACCGAGTTCTTTCTCTCTACACGCATCAAAGGGCCCTTGGATATTCTCAAAATCTCAAGTACCAAAACCTTATATCCAGAATAACGTCAGCAGCGGAAACTGATTTTTCTACGTTGGTTGGGCAATTTTACAAAGGCCTTTCAATTCTTTATTCAACCAAAAATCATCGTCTATCTAAGACTGCTGGAGTTAATCAACTAACACTTGAAACTTTGGCATAAGAAGAAACCTCACAGGAGATGAAATGCGTAGGCCTACAGTGGTAGCCTTTACTAGTAGCAAGAATAAGAAATCTTTCGTATAATCTACAGTGGTAGCCTATATTTGTAGGTAAGAAAAGGAGTAATGGAGCAAAAATATTTTGATACCTATAAATAATGATTCTCTTTGGGGAGAGGAACAGTGTCTTGAGGTGTGGAGAGGTACCCTGGTGAAGTTTGGTCTCTGGTGAGGACCGTGAACTTTCATGTATCTCTTTGGGCTTCAATATCAAAGGCTTTTTGTAAATTATGACCCAGACAACATTTTACTTGGTTGAAAACCCTTTCTTTAGTGGGTTTTTGTGGGCTTGACTTTTTTGTATGTCCTTGTATTCTTTCTTTTTTTTTCTTTTTTTTTTTCCTCCTTAGTTAAAGCAGTTATTTCTATCTAAAACATGTTACGTGGTCTAAATCTTCAATCCCATCACATCATTCTACGTTCAGCCTGTTAAAGTGCAAGATTAGGTATGCTGTCAAAGAATCCTCCAACCCTAATTGCTCCATCAATTCTTTTCAACCAGATAGAGTCCCTCCTCCTCCATCCCTCTGATTTTAAGGCTAACTCTCTATGCTACAACGCTTGATAGTTAATACTAGGCAGTTCATAGGATGTAATATTTATCTAATGATTCTTAAAACCAACAATTGTTTGGTTGTGACTTCTTTTACGATCTGATATCTTTTATTCCTGTGCTACTAGCTGTAAATTGATCACATTTCGTCTTCTGCTCATCATGTGATTCAGGTTCACTGTTTTAATATTTCACTATTAACTTATGTTGCCTTCTCTTTTTCACTTGACTAATGTATTCTCAACACATGCAACAAGTTAGCCTTAGCAACTACACTTACATTTTGTCGTTCTTATGATTAGGTTGACATTATAGGAGTCGGTTGCTACTCCTCCAAAGACTTGTGGACCTGGAAAAATGAAGGCATTGTTTTGACAGCGGAAGAAACAGATGAGACCCATGATCTTCATAAATCAAATGTACTCGAGAGGCCGAAAGTAATCTACAATTCAAGGACTGGAAAATATGTAATGTGGATGCATATTGATGATGTAAACTATACCAAGGCTTCTGTTGGTGTTGCCATCAGTGATTACCCCACCGGTCCATTCGATTATCTCTACAGCAAAAAACCCCATGGATTTGATAGTAGAGACATGACAATCTTCAAAGATGACGATGGTACAGCCTATCTCATTTACTCCTCCGAAGACAATAGTGAGCTTCATGTAGGATCTCTCTCAAAAGATTATCTCGACGTGACCAATGTAGCGAGAAGGGTTCTCATCGGCCAACACCGAGAAGCACCAGCTTTGTTCAAACACCAGGGAACTTACTATATGGTCACATCAGGGTGCACGGGATGGGCACCCAATGAGGCACTAACACACGCAGCTGAGTCAATAATGGGTCCATGGGAGACAATGGGAAACCCGTGTATAGGAGGGAACAAAATGTTTCGATTGGCTACATTCTTTTCTCAAAGCACATTTGTTCTTCCCTTACCTTCATATCCCAACTTGTTTATTTTCATGGCGGACCGTTGGAACCCTGCAGATCTTAGAGACTCGAGGTACGTTTGGTTGCCATTGATGGTTGGAGGACTTGTGGATGAACCCCTTGACTACAATTTTGGGTTCCCTTTGTGGTCAAGAGTGTCTATATATTGGCATAGGAAGTGGAGGCTTCCTCAAGGCTGGAATTCATTGAAATGATACAAATTGTTCTCGAAATCTCCCCCTCAATGTACCATATAATAAAGGTCTTTGTTTTATTCTTTGGGTGTCGCTAATAATCTTCACTACATATTTTATAGGCAAAAGAATATTACTCTTGAGAGAATTTATACGTTTATTTTTTTGTTTAACTAATAATTTATGATAGCAGTCTTCAGTTTTACCCTTCTCTTTTCCCTAATCTCTCAGACTCTCATTTTAATAAAGTTTAAAACTCATCTTGATTCCTAAATTTTGCCTTTTGCGAAATTAAGCGATTTCCTCTTCAAATTACATTCACTCTATGAGATCTTTCCTATAAAAATTACCATATTCAAACAAGTATGATTGATAACTCATTTTCATAACTTTCACGAAAATGTCATCCTTATTTTGTTTAATTATATTATAATTAACTCAAAACTATATAGTTCATCCATCAAACACATATTTAGTCATGCTAATTTGACAAAATATTTATAAAAATAAAATATTTGCAACATAAATAAACATTGATAGACATTTTAATATAAATAAATAAAAAATGAGCAAAATATTTCTTTTGGAAGAACAAATTAAAATATTGATTTTGTATTGTAAATGATTTATTTTAGTCATTTACACTTTCCCTCGACTATCAAATTTAATAGCCATATTCTCTAATGAGCGGTTTTATCATCCGTTTATGGGGTTTTTACAAAGCAAAGCCCAATAACCCGATTTAGGCAAAGGAATGGGTGATCGGAGGAGCCACCAACACGGTGGCGACAGCAGCAGCGGAGAGGAAGACGGCGACGCCCAGTGGAGATCTGCCATTGATTCTGTTGCTATCTCCTCTGTGTTTATCTCGTCCTTAACTAATGGTGTTCCTGCTACTTCCATAGCCACAACTTCAAGCTCTGATAATGGTTTTGAGTTTAATCTTTGTGCTCAGCCGCCCAAGCAATATCAAATCAAGGTCGGTACCATCACCTTTCCTTTTCCGACCATCAATCGTCTTTGTATTGTTTTGCTTTTTTTTTTTACTTACTTTGAATTACATTTTGCGGCTCTTTTGAGTTGAAGCTCTTGGAATAGGAAATGATTGAGATGTAATGTTATTTAGATTTTCAATTCTTTATCGAAGCTAGAATAATGGGTTTGTTTATTTGTGATTACTATGTTTTTTGTCTTGCCGTGAAGGCTGGGAGCTATGTGGAGTTTCATAAATTTACGAACACTCAATTATATTGGCTAAAACATTTGACACGATAACTTTATGCCCGGAACTAGATATGTCTCATCCACTTGGAAAGATTTCTGGCAAGACACTCCGTTAATCATAGAAACACAACACTTCTAACAAGTATTTGTCTTTACTACGAAGCATTCTTTTGGTGTAAATATGGATGTTACTTATTGTCTTCTACCCTTTCTCCTCCTTTTGCCTGCATTAAGAAAGTGTCTACATTGTCATTTCTTTCAATATCTGACTGATGGGCTCCTTGACTTGCAGGCACAAAAACTATTGGATAATATTTTGGAAACTACTCTAGAGTTGGTGGAACATTCCAATTCTGTTCCTTGTGATGATGATTCCAAATCCAGCGAAGGTGGAATTCGTTTGTTTAAAAATGCTCCAGTGGGGGTTGTGTTTGATCACGTGGGTAAGTACTTTAACTACGTTTTCTTATTTGAAGAAGCCAGAAGACAGACTTAGTGATACTTAGATGCTTATACTTAATGACTCCTGATACTGGATATCTTAAAGCTTAAACAAATATGAACTATTAGAAGTGAATCTTTGAAAACAAGTTACAACTTCCCAAAATGTACATCTATTCATCCTGTGTTTCATGTTTCCCAACTTAAACGTGCCTTAGGAGTTTGGGACAGCATTACGATGTGGAATCAGATGCCTATTATCTGTCAGATTTGTTTGAATGGATGGTGAAACCAATGGAGGTGTATGAATATTGCAATTGCAAAAGTTCTTCGACAGGTGCTTGGGAAGTCATCATTAGCTGAAAGGGATTGCCTGAACATGAGGCCACCTGGGAGAACACAATGATTTCAAGTATCAATTCCCTATGTTTCATCTCGAGGACAAGGTGAATTTAGAAGTAGAAGGTAGCTTGTTTCTAGAGTAATTTGTCGAGAGGAAAGAGAGAAAACTGAACCATTTAAAATAGGTTGGGAAATCACTGTAATTTCCTTAGTGCGAGGTTGTTCTTGATCAATAATGATTTGTGCGTAAGATAACTGACAAGAATTTAACTATAAATAGAGGGAAGGGGAAGGCGGATAAGCAACATTTTGGCGAGGTATTTAGGGCTTGAGAGATCTCAAGATAGAGAGGATGTAAATACTTCAAACTCGTGGTTTATCTTGTATTTGGTTATCATTTATCTTTCCATATATTTAGGTTCTAACTAGAGATTATTTATTTGGGTATGGTATGAGGAGGTAGGAAACCTCACAAATAGGGATATAGATTTCTATCAAGGGTGATGGAAATTTTGACGATATTACCTTTTGTTCTAAAGGGGGATGAAGTGAAGATTCTGTTAAGAAACTGCATCTATTCCAAAGTGAACCCAACGAGTCATATGAAACAGAGTCTAATGCAGTAATAGCATGATAGAACACTGATACAGTGTTTCTATTTTATTGATAACCATCTAACTGCATTATATAACTAACTACTCTTAGCCCTATCTAAATCTAGGTATCTAACATAGCACTAGTATCTTCTCTTTTAGTTCCCGCCAAAGACTCTTCTATTGTTGAGATTTGTAGTCTTTAGATGTGGGCGATTCTTTCTCGATCTCTGGGTGTTGCAGTTTAGCAATGATTGCTTTATTATTTTGTCTTTCAGGAAATCTTAAAGTGCAAATTGATTGGGGGTCTTACTTTCTGGTTCTTTAGTTTGCTCTGGTTTCCCAAAGAGGTTGTTTCAATTTAAACCTTGCTTTTTCTTAAGCCAATTGCCGTCCGTTCTGTAATTACGCTTTGTTCTTTGAGTCGATGGCATACCAACCTTTTTGCATTTGAACAAAATATGTTCTTTTAAATGGGAAAAAGAAAAAGAAAAAAAACTGATGACGACCTATCAAGAAACATGGAACAACATAAAGAAAAAATAAAAATAGGCGTTTGCAACAGATAGGCACACGCCATATGCATCTGCTCTATTGAAAAGGTTGTCACATCTTTAGTAGGGAAATCTCGTATTCGTAATGACCTTGTGAATGGTGTTATATTTGCTCTATTCTAATTAGAACATCAAGTATACAAGCGTATATCTCTGACGATGTTAAATGTTATTCATTTCTGATATTATGGATTCCAAATGAAGTTCTCTGTTTGTTATATGTATAATGCCTTCAGATGAGCTTCCACGCCCCACAAAGAGACCTAAAATTCTACCAGGGAAAGAAATCAACGAGAAATCAAAGAAGGTTGCCATCACTTTGATCCAAATTCTCTTGTTTATCATTCATCCACGTTTTCTTAACACTACTGTTTTCTTTTCCTTTCACCATAAAGTTCAAGCAGCAGCTCCGATCCGTGGCTGTTGAAGGAGAAGACATAATAACTGCTTCGAAACGTGTGTGTGAGAAGTCAATTGCTCGGCTTGAAGCTAAAGAAGCAGCAGTGAAAGCAGCAGCCAAAAGAGAGGAAGATAGGGTAGCAAAACTGAAAAAGGTAAGAGGAGAGAAATGGTTACCATCAATTGCTAGGGAAATGAAGTTACAATCTCAACAATGATAGTATAGGATTTAGATAGCAATTAGAAATCTTTCTTTTAGTATTTATGTTGCTGCTGGAACTTCTTACCGTCAATGAAAGAAGACAAGAAAAACTGGACCGTCAAATCGAAAATTTCATCAACAATTCACCATGCTATTGTGGAGAATGAAGATTGTTGTTTTCTTGCCCAGGAAACTCTTTATGATATTCTTTGTCATTTATCATTAGCTCTGGGCTGGAGAAAAGGTTATGTAGGAGGTAGAAGAATTTTGATTTATTTGGGGTTTCTTTTTCCCTCTCCCATGTTAGCATAATTGTAATATGAGTTTACTTTTTTTATGCCTACTTGAAAATCATTAGTATAATAGAACTAGTTAAAGAAATATATCAAAATCAACTTTTACAATGAAAATGTTAAATTTGTGGGTTATATTTAACTATTGGTCACATGAGAAGCTTTTAAGAATTGCATAGGATTTACCTAACAAATATTTAACTATTGGTGGAACCCCCCATTTTCTCACAAGAAGGCTAAAGATTTTCTTCTCATTTCTTCCTTTCCCATTTGATTATGTTCTTCCATTTCTAATATGTCATGAACTAATATTTTAACATCTCATGCACTAAGTAGAATCAAATTTTAAAAAATTAAAGTGTTAGTCTGATAACTACTTTGTTATTTATTTTTGTTTTAAAAAACTAAGTCTATGTTCGTTTTCATTTTTAGAATAATTTGTTTTTAATTATAATGATTGAATTTTTAACTAATATTTAAAAAAACACGAACTTTTTAAAGTGGTTTCTTTTAAAAAAATAGAACAAAATGCGAAAATATTTACACATATAGAACAAATATGAAAAATAAAAAAGCTCACATGCCCCCAATGTAAAATAGCAAAAATACTTTGATTAAATGGTCACACATGTGCAAAAATGATATTGTACTTAGTTTAATCTAAACGATTTTGGTAGAATATTTGATAATGAAAAAAAGAATAAGAACACAATAACATTGAACATGAGAGAGGATGAAGAAATTCTTAAAAAGAAAATTTAGAATTTATCGAAAAGTTAAATCAACCTATACAAATTTCACATGCATTTTTAATTATGTTATAGGATCTAAAAAAACAATTTAAAAAATAAAAGTATGATAATTACGAAAATGAAGTATAAATGATTGAAATTTATTTAATTGTTGAAGTCCAATTAAGTATATTTATGTTTGGTTGGATTTGGAAATTGTGAAAACATATTGAATTGAAGAGGCAAAATGAAAAAGTTAGAAGCAGTAAGTCTAAGTCCAAATTAGCTCATCTTTCAACATTAATATCAGATGTACTTTCCCTTTTTATTAAGGAAGACAGTACCAATCATTCCACCACTCTCACCATTTCCTTTCTCTCTCCCCCGGTTGTCTCCACTCTCCCCGCCCCCACGTCGCCCCCCTTCCTTCCGGACATGCTCCACTGTGTATGTTCCCCCGCCGTTGCCGGAATCTTGTTTTTGGGTAGGATTTTGGATATTTTGGATTGTTTCTAACTTTGTTTTTGGTAGGATCTTATTTAGTCATTGGATGTTTTGCCTAAGTATTATTTTACCCATTGAAGGTTTGAGCTGATCGGAGCAGGTGTTCTGCATGGGAAACGGATTTTGTGGACATTTTTAGTAAGTATTAAGGCTCCAAGGCCCCAAAGATTCTGTTTTGATTGCTGAAAGTTGGATTTATAACTCTTATTTGTGGTTTTTATTTAGATTGGGTTTTTCCTTTTGTGGAGTTTGGAAGTGATTTTGGATCAAAGTTAAACTTCAGTTGTTTGGAGATTTTTGGAATGAATTCTTGTTTGGAATTAGGCCTTGATTTGCTCATTTAAGTTGTGGTTTATTTGGCCATTGTTTCATGGTTTCTAGTCTTCTTCATTTGGTAACAATGCTACACCTGGCTTCTTCATTTGTTCTACTTTTCCCATTTCTCTGGGATAATTGTGATCGTTGTGGGATGATACTGTTGTGCAATCATACTGTTCTGGTTTCGAATTGGATTAATAGGGAATATAGTGATTTATACTTCTGAACTTGAGGGCTTTTATCAATTTAAGCCCTGAACAAATAATTGTATGAGTTTAAACCATGAACTTTTGCTAGTATATCAATTTACACTCTCCATTACAGTAATCTTTGCCATCGAAGTTTGAAAACATTATAGGTTTTGTTTTCTTAAATGCTCAATTATCTAGGAGATAAAGGGCGAGAGGATGGAGATGAGGAACAAATTCAGGAAATCCACTACTTTACGTTGTGATTCACAGAGCAAATGTTTGATATCTGTGGTAATTGGGAGTCTAATGGTGTGCATTCTTTTGCTGAGTTTACTTTCTCCTACAAGCCGCAAAAATGAGATGGGTCAGGGTATCCAAATTCGAACGAGTCATCATCTTCACTTACGAGAACTTCAAGAGGTGGAAGAAGAAAACATTCAAATTCCCCCTCCCCATAAGAGACCTCGACGTGCACCGAAGCGAAGACCAAAACGAATGACCCCACTGATTGATGAATTTCTTGATGAAGATTCACAGCTTAGACGCAAGTTCTTTCCTGATCATAAAACTTTCATTGATCCGATGATCACGGGAAATGATAGTATGTTCTATTATCCAGGGAGAGTTTGGCTAGATACTGAAGGGAATCCCATTCAAGCTCACGGAGGTGGAGTGATATTTGATGAAAGATCCGAAACATACTATTGGTATGGAGAGTATAAAGATGGTCCCACCTACCATGCTCACGAAAAGGGAGCTGCACGGGTAAAAGCTATAGTCTGTCTTTTTGGACCTCCATTTTCTGTTATGCTAGTCTTATGCTTCCATGGATAACAAATTTCCTATTGCATAAACTCTTGGTGTGCATCTCTATGATCTTGAATGGAAACAACAGACTTTGATTAGTGGTTCAGTCTTTTTTCCTCATCTGTTTCTTAATAGTGTCTTGTCTATTATGGCAATTTCCAATGTCAATTTTTGTTTTCTTTTTATGATAAGTAGTTTCTTTTTTCTTTCTTTTGTTATTTTGTACAGCTTACTTCCTCTACTTGGATTGCTCATCCTAGGCTTTTTAGTAATTAGTCCATAAGACTCCATTTTAATTTAGAGTGGAAGGTCTTTTTGTAATCCTTCTTTAGGGAAAAGGGATGCCTTATCCCTTTGTCCCCTAGGTTGTTTTTTGTTTGGCTTTGGCTGTTTGAATGAATCTGTGAGACCTCCTATTAAACAAGCTCATGTGAGGAATGTTTTGGGAATGAGAAAGCACTAGAGGAGAAGTGGCTCTCTTGGAATAGCCATGACTTATGGTTTTCTTTGTGTTCTCTGCGTTTTCTGCTTGTTTTGATGTTCGCATTGATTTCAATTGTAATCATTGAACTCTATAGTTGAGTACTTTTGAGTTATCATAGAAATACTGGGAGGAAGATAGTCCCTTGTTCTTGGCCGTCCTTCTTTAGTTCTATGCCACCAGCTTTAAATTTATCACATTTTCCTCCTAAGAAGTGAGTACACTATGGTTTGGCAAGCGTGTTTGTGTCAGACATTTGGGCACTCCGACACTTGTTTGACATGTATCAAATGCTTGTCAATGAAACAAATGTGTTAGATATACATAGAACACTTGTTGAGTAGACTAAAGAGAAACATAAATGAGAATAATAATAAATTTTGAGTGTGTAATCATACAAGTGAATCAACCCATTAACTTTGAATTTTCTTCTAATATAGAAATGTATATTTTAATAAATGTATCCTTGTCATGTTGTGCCCTAGATTTTTAGAAAATGATAACTTGTCATGTTTGTGTCGTGTCGTGTCCGTATCTGTGCTTCTTGGTTTTCTACAGTATTTTATCGATTCTTTGTTTTAGTATTTCACTATTAACTTCTGCTGTCTTTTCATCTTTTTTTCACTTGAATAATTAATTCATTCTCTATATGAGCAACAAATTAGCCTTTGGAACTATCCTAAAACATTTTGGCATTTTATGATTAGGTTGACATTATAGGAATTGGTTGCTACTCTTCCAAAGACTTGTGGAGCTGGAAAAATGAAGGCATTGTTTTGGCAGCGGAAGAAACAGATGAGACCCATGATCTTCATAAATCGAATGTGCTTGAGAGGCCGAAAGTAATCTACAATTCAAGGACTGGAAAATATGTAATGTGGATGCATATTGATAATGTGAACTATACAAAGGCTTCTGTTGGTGTTGCCATCAGTGATTACCCAAACGGTCCATTCCATTATCTCCAGAGCAAAAGACCCCATGGATTTGACAGTAGAGACATGACAATCTTCAAAGATGACAATGGTACAGCCTATCTCATTTACTCATCCCAAGGCAATAGTGAGCTTCATGTAGGACCTCTCTCAGAAGATTATCTCGACGTGACCAATGTAGCAAGAAGGATTCTCATCGGCCAACATCGAGAAGCACCAGCTTTGTTCAAACATAAGGGAACTTACTATATGATCACATCAGGGTGCACGGGATGGGCTCCGAACGAGGCACTGGCACACGCAGCAGAGTCAATAATGGGTCCATGGGAGACAATAGGAAACCCATGTATAGGAGAAAACAAGATGTTTCGACTGGCGACATTCTTGTCTCAGAGCACATTTGTTATTCCTCTACCTTCTTCATACCCCAACTTGTTTATTTTCATGGCAGACCGATGGAACCCTGCCGATCTTAGAGACTCGAGGTACGTTTGGTTGCCATTGATGGTTGGTGGACTTGTGGATCAACCCCTTGACTACAATTTTAGGTTCCCTTTGTGGTCAAGAGTGTCTATATATTGGCATAGGAAGTGGAGGCTTCCTCAAGGCTGGAATTCATTGAAATGATACAAATTGTTCTTAAATTTCCCCCTCTGTGTACCATATAAGAAAGTTCCTTCTTCGACTCTTTAGGTGTCCTAACAGTATTCATCACTAATGCAATAATGTTCACTAGTTCATGTTATAGGCACAAAATATTTAACCCTTGAAGGATTTTACATGTTTTTCTTTGTTTAAATTTTTTTTATGAGGTTTATGTTAGGCTTGTAGTTTCTATTAGTTCATACTTGATCTTGGGTTATAATTTTATGATCTCCAAAAATCTCATTACAAGTTCATTCAACAGCATGCCCAATAAGAAGAGCATACGAAACAAAGTTTAAGATCATAACAACGAAGATTTTGGGATAGATAATCAACCTCGTTCGAGTTGGAGCATGAATATTTCAAATTTTTCTTATATTTTTGCATCAAATTTATTATGGATATACACCAATGATAATAAAACTCAGAATATTTCTTACGAACACTTTTTTTCAACATACAACTCCAAGATAGAGACTGAATCTTCAACCTCAAGAATGAAGGTAATTGTTATTGTGCCAACTTGACCTATTACTATAATTTAAATGCATATTTTTCTATGATTTTTTTAAACCTCTATTATAGACTTTTGACATATTTTGCTACGTCTACAATTTTTTAAAATGTTGTTGTATATACTAATACTTTGAATCTAATTGCTATTTTTTCAACTATCCATATTCATAAATATAACAAAATACCAGGATAGATTGCTAAGGATCTTTTGCGGACTTAAGGACTAAAAAATCTCGAGTTCAAATCGGATCGAATCAAATTTTAATAAGTCTTTCAATAAATAAAAATAATACACTAAAGCACGTGCGAAGGCTAAATTCACACGGGTGTCTTCTCTCCGTCTACCTGTCCAGGCACCCACGCGGCGGCCCAAACCACCGGCTGCCCCTTCCAAGCCAAGAACATCCCGGCTCCAGCTCCGTCGCCATCCATCACTGTCCACCCATCCTTGTACCTCCTCAATAGCGCGCGTACATCATCATTTACATCCTCACTAAACGACACCGGTTTAAAACCGCCGTCATGCATACGACGGACCCAACGCGCCGCCGTCTCACGCCTCTCCACCGATTCCGCCAGCCCGCGTGCAAGCAAGTCCACGACGGCGCGTCCAGCTGCGCGTTCAAGCATTAGCCTTTCGTCAGTGACGACCGGGAAACTTCCGTCCAAAGAATCGAAGTAAAGCCTAAACCACCGTAAACACTCCTGAAGGTGTTTGACAAAGTCGTCGGCGCCGCCGTGGGCGTTGAGATCGGCTTCCTCCTCAACGACAGTGATAATCTTGGGCCGCAATGATCGGAATAACGATATGAGAAAATCGCGGCGGTTTTGAAGGGGGGCGACGGAGCGCAAGGCACCGGAGCAGTTGACGGCGACGGCCTCGTCGTGTTTGAGGGGTAAATTTGTAAAATCGAAGTGCGAAACGTCGCCATAGTGGAAAATGGGTTTGAATTTGAAGGGAATTCCCATAAGCCTTGCGAACTTCTCTAGTCTTCTACTTATTTCCTTCATCAACTTCTGAGATTAATGCATTTATGTCAAAAAAGCAACGAGTAGAAGTATTTGTGTTTTCCTTTTAAATGAGTAATCATAGTTTTACAATATTTCAATCAATTTCCATTGAAGGAGAAACCACAATAACATAAAAAATAATAGCAGAGGAAAAACAATATCATGATGGGTATTATATTATTGTTCTAGTTTTTGAAAAACATTTAGTTCATATTAACATCCACCAACATTTATCTAAATATATCCTTAGTTATATGGGATATTTGACTGATTTTATTGCCATCAAAACTTAGGATATCATATTTTGAAGTATATTCAGTATTATGTCAAACATTATGATCATGTTCTGTGTTGGGTGTGTTAGATTACAAAAGATTTTTTTCCTACTTGTTGATATGTTTAGTTTAGTACATGTTTGTTGGTTTTGTTTAGAGAATATCTTATTCTTCCTTGAAGATCATCTTAAGCTGAGGTTGAAGCATACGTTTTATGGTATTGTTTATTTTTTAGAGTTAGCCTTTTTGAATGAGAAGAAAGGATGTGTTTAAGGGTTTTAGCGATTATTCAAAGAAAAATACCCAAAAGCACTTGTTTGTTAATCTTTGTGTGTCTTAATTTGTTGTTTGAGGATGTTGCCAGTAGTCATTTAGACAAGATGAAAGTGTGTGTTCATATGTTGTTTATGGTGATATGAGTGGAAAAGAGTTTATCCACTATTTAACTTGGAAAAACTATTTCAGAAGAGCTCACTCTTAAAGAGAGTTTGATCTCATCTAAGTAAGAAAAGCTTTTATGTGAATGTGATTATGTGTGAGCTCAAACTTGAGGGAGTCTATCTGATCACTACATTGTTATAATCACTTAACTCTTTATATAATGAAGTTTGTTTCCACTAGACTGCAACTCCCCCTTCCACAAGAATATAATAACGAATTTACAGTGAACTGGACTATCAATATTTGTGTTTATCTATCTATATGTTGTCATTGTATGATATTAAGTTATATTTTTATTATTCATCGCTCTTACAACATCATGCTTGACTTCTGTACTATGTGTTTTAGATCCACTTTAAAAATTAAAATGGATAATTCATAGTCTTGAAATTTAGAAATTACCTAGGACAATTTTCACTTTCAACCTTCATAATAGTAGGAGCATCTTGTATCTCTAATAATAGTACATGTCAATAATAAAGGTATGTCTAATTTCAAGGAAATTTTTTAACTTTTGAGACTAAATTATTACAGAATCGAAATTACGAAAACTTATTATAAATAACTGTTTAAGAAATCCCTTTTAAATTACTAAAAAGTGCTTTTAGATGTAATACCTAGAAAGGAAAGTAGTTCTTATTAAACATAATTAGAGTTACCTTATGAGCTCGTAGGGTTCCTTCCGATTTGGCTGCAACCAAGGTAGTTAGAGTAAGGTGCGGAGTTTGGTCCGATTGTGTTGCCAAAGCTTCAATAAAAGTTGGCCATTGAGTGCAAAATGAGGAGTAACTTCCAGCAATATCAATTATATGCAACTTCTTTTCACCTTGTAAAGCTTCCATTAAGGAGCCATTTGAAGCAACATAGCCAAATCTCATCCATGGACTCACCTCCTCAAACTTCAACACCATTCTTCTCATCGACTCGAAACACGACTGTTTCTCCAATGCTGCTGCCAAGGTTCCATAGCACTTGGCGCCTGAGTCGGTGACCCGACTGAACATGCCTTGAAGGAAGTAGAACGCTAGCTTTTGATCGATGTCGCCGTATGGAGAACCAAGCTCATTCAACACCCACATGAGGTGTTGGATTCGAGGAGTGTTATTGTTGACGATAGCAATGGCTGTTTGGAGGAGTATTGTAGAAGCCCATTCTTCAGAAAGATCAAAGTTTGGGTCTTGATCAACTGGAGCAACAACACCTGAACATATACTATGTTGGATGAACATAGAAATATATATATCTCAAAATCAATTGACAAGTTGATAAGCGTAATAATTAACCATGAATCTTATAAAATTGGTTAGATTTCTCTTTCATTCCAATGTGAGATTTTCTCCCTGTCTAGAATGTGTTAATCATTAATACATTTAAGCTCTTTGATAACCAACCAAATGTTCATCTTATGGTTCAATCATGCATATATACAAATTTTCTCAACTAAATCACTTCTGATTTCATTTCACTTTCAACCAAGGAGAAGTGTTTACAAGATTATAAAAAATAAATAATAGAGACAAAAGTTCCATTTTTTTTTCTCTAATATAACTTAACCCATCATCTAAACACTCATATTTAAAATGAGAAGTGTGAAAATAGTCTAATTCAATGAAAATGTTTCCTTATAAATATATCATCTTAAACTTTTAAATCTTTACATGAAACTGTCAATAAAATTTTAGATTTTTTTACCTTAAAAGAAAACGTTTAGAAAAAAGAACTTTACACTGTAATCCATCGACTAAAGCTTTCAAAGATTACGTTCATTAAAAAGTAGAATAACACAAAGAATTCGATGGTAGTTTAAGATCGTATGTACCAGTGGATGTAGTACTAGTCGTGGTGGTGGAACATTGAAGCTGTCGGAGTTGGTGGTGGTGGTGGTGACTTGAAGAAGAGGAAGCAGAGAAATGATCTTCATCCTCCATGAACAAATTGTTGAAGCATTCTTGAGATTGTGGGTTTTGAAGATAGAAATTATAATGATTTTGATCACTAGAATTCTTTGAGCTGCTGCTTGAATTATTGTTATAAGAATATTGATCAGAGGATTCAAGACGATCATTAACCAACCTTAACAAGGTATCCATGAATGAGATTTCACTGAAGGAAAAAAACACCTTATAAATATATATAATTATTTTATTCAAGGTTTGATATATGAAATAATAAGATTTAGAAAAAAGCAACATGAAAGTGGGGAGAAGGCATTGGAATTAATGACAAGAAATTGAGAGGTCTGACAAAAGAGATGATAAAAGTGTTTGAGAAAAAAGGTTTTAAACAAATGAGGAGAGATCATTTCAAAACCCACACAACCCTAGTGGGTTTTGTACTTTTGTTTACCTTTCAACTCTCTATCCATCCTTTTTATCTTTCTTTCCCTCCCTCTCTGATCCCTCTCTCCCTCATCCTTATTATATTCAATGTGACCATCATAATATATTATATAGTTGTCATACAATTAATTAATAACATACAAACACAAGTAAAATAATTGTTATGACGTGCCTCTCTAAGTAAACTTCAAGGAAGGAAGACAACCTACAAGCACATGAAAAGAAAACATCGATGTGATGTTTACCACGTAACCTTGAAAGCTTAAGTCAGTATTTAACAAATGGTCAGAGTAAGCAAGAAAGGGGAAGAAAAGAATAACTTAATTACTTTGGGTGTTGCTTATGGCCCTCTTATTTATATCAAAATGAACTCAGAGTTCCAAATCCAAGAGGGGATTAGGAAATACAAACTCGAACTGACCAAGTTTAGAGAGATGGAAGAATTTGAACTTAATTTCAAGGCAGAGAAAAAGTCAAAGACAGTTATGGTTGAACTATATAAGTTTCACTAATGTAACTATCCATCACATAATTAATTTCTAAGTGATATTGATGGTGGTAAAAGAGTGCCAAATGGAGGTTTTTGAGAAAAGAGAGAGAAAAAGGAATAATATAGGATTAAGATCAGTAGTAAAGCTGCCGGCGTGTGAAATATCATCATCAACCTTCCACTTCCACCATGGCTGCTATTGCTAAACCCTTACACCTTGAAACACTATCAATATATATAATTTTTTGAAATTTGTTTACATAAACAAATGGAGTTGATAATAACATTATTGTTTTAGAGTACAAAAACAAAAGGGTAGGGTTTGTGGGGAATTTTAATATTGCTGAAAATTTATTTGTCTAAAAAAAAATGAAAAATGGTGTCTTTCAAAGGTGGGTTTTTTGTTATGATTATGTCCCAAACCCAAGTTGGAATTTATTTGTCTCAATCTCCTTGTCCTCAATCTCATTTTCTTCTTTTTATATATATATATGAATTTGTATATGTATTCTTTTTATTATAATAAATGGAAGAAGAAAAATATTGAAAAAATATCCATTCACACTTTTCACTAATATGTTTACGTCAATTTATCTTATCGATTTAGTTAACTTTCAACTTTGAATGGTGTATCAATTCAATTTTAATATCTCTATTATATTTTATTTATATATATCTACGAAAGTTTAAAGTTTAAATTGATACAATCCAAAATTTAGGGATATAATATGATATTCATGCTAACACACGTACCTGAGATTATGATCTAATATCTATTTGATTTCTAAATTTCAAAACTAGTTTAAGAACTTAAAATTGGGATATGCTTTTTTTTATGGTGCGTACTCATGTGGGATATGTTTTTTTTAGGTGCGTACTCATCTTGTGTTTAATGTTAATATTGATTAATTAATTTATAAAGTATCCATATGTAATATTTTGTTTAAGTTTAGGATTAGTTTCTTTGATTTATTAATCTTATGGTTAGTTTTATTGATTAATTAAGATTAAGATTAGTTTGTATTCTAATTGATTGTTTCGCGACGATAACTACTAGAACTCAAAAAGAAGTTGTCTAAGTCGATATAAAATAGTGACAAAAAGACTAACTCAACAAACTAATAACTATTAGTGCGTACTTATATATATATACACTGTTTTAGAATATGTATTAGTACTAAATAAATAGAATAGACACAATTAGTGAAAGCTACGTTGCTAGAGAAGAACAAATTGTTATTATTATTATTATTATTATCTTATTTTAATATAGGAGTAGTGACAATCTATATACCCAAATTAAAAGAACTTAATTAAATTATATATTTTAGTACTTCATAAACTTTAACGTGATAATGTATATATTTTATGTTTAAAAATATTTTAATTAAGGTGATTAAATTTTTAAGTTTTTTACTATATAGCAAGTCCTTATCCTTGTTAGTAAAATGCCCCATGTATGTGTATTAATACTAATGGTAAATAAGTGATTGATTTGGTACATAGTTGGATAACTTTATCAGTATCAAAGTTTTACATTGGCTATGTAACTAAGTTCTTATCTAGTGGATAATAGATGCTAGCAATGCATCTAACCCAAGTGGAAGATCATGGGAATAACTATTTTCATTGAGTGAAATCAAAAGAAAAATTATGGAAGAGTTTATGTCTATAATTGTGGAGATAATTTGAGAGTTCTTATCCCTACGAGTAGTATTAGAGTCATGTTAGTAAAATTCTCAAATGCCAATAAAAGAGATGTAGTGAAGTCTCGAAAGTAGTCATAGTGTGATTTGTGGCTACTTTATCGGATAGGCGATATGCTCTAGTGAAAGAGAATTAACCTAAATAAGAATTAATGTAGATAGTTGACTATACAAGGGAAGAAGATTTAGTGGCCGTTTGTTCAAGAGAAATGTTAGTTTGGAATACAACTAAAATTCTAGACAAGATGATGATCATGAATATATTAGTATATAACGTTTGGGCTTGAAACTCAAAATAACGCAACCAACGACGAGGATTATGCCAATAATTTCATGTCAGTAAAAAGTTATTTGGAGGATTGTTGTCCTCAATAGGCAAACCAACAACTTCAATATAAATTAATATTCCCTTTTCATCATGTTCAATTAAATAATTTGGCTTCCCTATACCATTGTTTTGTTAATTACCAAAATGTTTTGTCAAATCATTCACTTTGTTAGTCTAATATAATTATCAACATGTAATAATGTTAGCATTTAAGTAGTTGATGTTAAAAAGACTTGATGATTAAAATAAACACACACAACAACTCATTATCAAAGTTTTAGAAACTAATTAAGATTAGCAAATGAAATAAAATATTGGGAAAATTTATAAATTTAGCCCTTGAATTAATGATAATATATATAACTTTTTAATGACATCAAAGGAATAATTGATTCATTAGTCTATTGTTTGGTTAAGTACCCCATCCAACATGTTACATCATAATCTTTGAAAAAACTTGTATTTAGTATATTTGGAGATATACCAAATAACAACTAATTAATAATAATAGCTACTATTTTGGAGTCTTCCTTCTTAAGGGAAAAAGAAAATAGAATGGGATGAGTATTGAAATTTTGTTTAATAATTGTTCAATTATTTGAAATTTTCTAAACAATATTTCACTTTCCAATTAGAAACCCCATATATTTATAAACTTGAAAAAACCAAGTCAAAACACACTTTTTAATTTAATAATTAAGGAAAAGAAAGACCAAAAGACTTAGACAAAAAAAATGTTTGATTAAATTAATTAATGTTGTCCCTCCCTTAATCTCTCACCTAATTAATTATATAATCAAGGCATGTTTTCCAATAATTACAAGTAAACAATCGTTAATTATATATTAGGGATATAGGAAGACCAAGGAAGTTTCTTTTGGATATAATTTTAGAACATATATGGTAATGTATATTACATAATGACAAATTTGTAAGCTTATTGTATAATGATTCTTTCACAACTTTTAGAGTTTTGATTTTGATTTTAGTTATAATCATTGAATCAATTTATTTTATATGAAGCGTTGATCCAATTAAAAAGGAAAATTTTACAATTATTAATCATTAAAAATTAATTAAGTTGGGCTATATTATGTAGAATGACTTTTTCTTTTCTTTTTGAAAACTACCTAAAAGTTTAGAATCTTTCCAAGTGCATATTTGATTAGAAGTTTGGATTGATATACATGATTGATACCATAGGAGTTTTTTATTTGAAGTTTTTGTAATGACAATGATGGTTTTTATTGTAAAAATGATTTTTGGGTTTAGGGTTTGAAAAGTATGAGGATATACATCATCTCGTCAATTATTTGTGCCATATAGTCTCGTAATATATATGTTATTTAAGAATGACTTAACTAATGTATATGTGATGTTATACTAGCCATTGCATAAAAGTTCGAGGTTATTAATGTAGGTGAACCGTGTACAAGAAATAACAAGATATGATAGGTAATTGATAAGGTTTAGTGAGTCTTTACTTTGTTAACACAATGGATACAAGTTACATGAGCATAACTCAGCCGATGTGCGATCAAAATCTCAAGGTCTGAAATTTGATCTCTCAACCTATATTTTAAAAAGAAAGAATTTGATCTAAATCATTATTGTAGAGATATGTGAGTTGGGGTATTCGATGTTTGTGTAAGACAGCTAAAACCACAAAATATGTAATCCCTGTTTGTAAAATTTGTTACTTATGAAACGATTAACATTTCATTGAATTGTCATATATATGACTTAATGATCTAATCTTGAGTAAATACTGTGAAGATTTAACCAAATAGGGAGTTGGAAACATATACTCATAAGACGAAATTGATCATTTTCTAGAGTAGATTATGAACCGCTCACTTAAGTGTTAATTTAGACAATTTAATAAAAGGGATCCCCACCCGTTCATTAGTTCAAGGGAGAGTTAAGTTTGTGGTTAAATAATCACAGACACACTAACCATTAGAGGACTTTAGAGACGAAATGAATTGAAAATATAACAATCAAACAATATTTCGATAAAATTTAAATGTAATTGTTTAAGTTTGTTAGTAAAAAACCATATCACTTTTATAAGTTCTTTAAAAAGTTGCTATACATTTAATTCTACCTAATCCAATTATCAGAAAATATTCAAGATTGTTCACCCTCTCCCTTGACTATCCAAGTTAATAGCCCAATCTCTTCAAAGCAAAACCCAATAACCCGATTTAGGCAACCAAAATTTGTTACCTTTATTGGCTCTAAAAATGAAAGGCTATGGTGGCAAGTCAACAATAGCAGCGGGTGAGAGGAAGTCGGTGACGACAACGACCACTTCAATCTCGAACTTAATCTCTGTCCTCAGCTACCCAAGATGATCAAGGTTGATAGCATCATAGTTTTACTTTGATTACATTTGCAACTTGAGTTGAAGACTTGAAGTTGTTTACGGGAAATGGTTGAGATATATATAATGTTATTTACATTATCAAATCCATACTGAAGTAAGAACAATGTGTTTGTTTAGTCGTGACTTGTAATTTTTGTTCAAATTTGATTGGGTTTTATTTGTTCAAAGGGTGAAGCAGCACAACTAAGAATAGACTTATCAAGTGGAAAAAAATTTAGATCTCTTGAATCTTTATAGTTCACAATCACTCAAATATAATGGCTAAAACTTTTGATACTGTACTTAAGACCCCTAATATTTGATATCTTAAAGCTTAAATGAACATAGAACTAATATAATCAAATTTACTTCGAAGACGAGTATCAAGCATCAAGTATAACATTCACAAGGTCCTTACTCCATTGAATTCAGCAAGAGGAAAAAAGAAACAAACTAAACATGGAATCAAATTACAACTAACTCTACTCTGTGGAACACTTCTCCAAGAACTTTTCAAAAAGAAATTCAATCAGACATTCTTCTTCAACAGTGCGAAATTACAACTTCAACTTTTCAAAAGCAAAGAATCGAGCTTCAGTTCAAAATTCATTCACAAGAAAATTACTAAAAACAATTTTCAATCAGTATAGATAAACGAAAAGCAAATAATTTGAGTCTTGCAGAAAGAGCAATTCTTAAACTTATGGACTCATTTAAAAGAGCCACAGCAACTAACCATACAAAGAAAACCTCTAAACCAAACAAATATGACCAAACGAATTATTACAGAATTCTAGTAATCGAAGTCCATTGATAACATTGATTAACAGATGCTTCGTACCACTATAAAAATAAACCAAATCCTTCACAGCATAACATGATATATATGAAGACTACTCCCAAGATCAGTAACTATTTGGTTTTTAGTTTTTGAAAATTAAGCCTACAATTATCCCTTTTCAAAACTAAATTTATTGTTTTGTTCATTTGGGGATGTTCCTTGGATTGTTATTTTGTTTGGTTCCTCCATTTTTGTAGGCTTCCTGTCATCCCCTCCTATTGATTTCATTGTATTTTTTCTTCTTTCGATGGGATTTGGTTCATCTTGCTCTCGGGTGTTTTCGGTACTCTTTAGACATTTCATTTATCAAGGAAATGGTTTCTTGCTAAAAAGGGTAGTTTTTGTTTAGAATTTGACTAAGAATTCAACTCTTTAATAATAAATGGAGAGAAAATAGATAAATTTTCAAAAAGCAAAACCAAAATAGTTAGCAACAGGCTAAGAGATGAAACATTTCATAAAAGCAACAAAGAAAATTCTTGAATTAGAAAATAGAAAGCCAAAAGGCCAAAGTTCATATCAAACTAACAATTGCTTTATGTCAATCAACAACAATGCCTGTCGACCAGAAACTAAATCAAGATCAATTCTTCATTCAAAGGACAAGAACAGAGATATGAAGAAAGGAATCTTATGATATTGCATTGAAAAATAACAAAAAAATCCAGGTATTGAGAGCAAAGGCAGAACTCGAAGCATCAAAATTAAAAAACAATAAAACATTGTCTCCTCATTCCAGAACAAACAAAGACAAAACCTCAAGTTTGAAAGCAAATAAAAACAGGGTAAGAACTAAAACTAAGAGGAAATTTCAAAAATTTTCACCAGATTAAAATTAGTCGACGCTTTGCATAATATCCTCAGCAGTGAATTTAGTACCCTTATCCTTATCTGCAGAAGCACGACCCTTAGCCTTACGATCAAGCAACGACTTCCTATCCTTATCCAACTTGAGCTTCGTAATCATAACCTTCGACGGCTTAATTCCAACATTAACAGTGGAGCCATTCACTTTCTCTCTAGTGATGCGCTCAATATGAATGATCCACTTGCGACGGTAGACCTGTACGACCTTACCTTCACGGCCTTTGTACGTTCCTCTCAAGACCTGAACTTCGTCGTCCTTCCGGATCGGCATGGAGCGGACATTGTACTTAGAACGAAGGTCGCCGGAGAGGGTCGCACTCATCAAAATCCGCCGTACGCTGGACGGCGCGGAGAAGTGTGCCTTGCGATTCTTACGGCGGGAGCTGGAGACTCTAGGGTTGTACTTCATTGTGATTGATTAGGGTTTTTGGGTCTCTGAGGGAAATTGAAGTTAACCAAAGGCAAAGAGGAAGAAAACCTAATTTTAAAGGTTCGTTTTATATTTAGGGGATTGTACATTTTGGACTTGGATTTACCAAAATACCCCTAAATCATTTTAATTGAGGTATCTAAGGGTTGAAGTTATTTTGAATTGCAAAAACATTAAATTGCATGATGAATGAAATATCCTAGCTTGGGTTTAAACGAAACTCCTTATTTATATTTATTTGATCATGAAAATTTCATCATTAGTTCTAAATGAATTTGATTAGAAACACTAACCAAATTGTCTTGAGTAACTAATTGATACAAATTGAATCGATGACACATACAAATTTCAAATTAATACTAATCGCATTAAGATTTAGGACAAGTTGGGACAACAATTAACTTTTAAACATCTAGTTAATTATTCTATGGGTTATATTCTAAGTTTGGTTAGATCAACACTCTTCTAATTAATTAGAATCGTAAGCTAACTCAACTCTTTGCTTCTAGAAAAATATACAACCTAGTGTTACAATTTTGTATATGAATTCAAGTTAAAACATATATCCACAAGCGTCCGATAAATATGTTTTACTAAAGATTAAAACTGAATCAAATCATCCAATACATCAAACCAAGTTCAAAAGCTCAAAAACAACCCAAGCTAGAAAAGTATACCTTTAGCCTCTCATCCACATGTTTGGGGACATAAACTAGTTGAAAGAGATAAGAAATAGGGAGAAAACAATATCAAGGTGGATGGAATCTGAGATTCTAGCTAAAACCTAGCAACGCAAAAAGGTATATATAAAAACTATATGGCGGACGTTGATAGTCTTCTGTGTGCAACATGTGTTTGGAACACCGCACTGCCTAAAGCCTTTTTGCGATAATGCGCCAATAAATTACTCAAAACCTAGCTACAACATAACCAAATAGGATCATAGAATATTAAAAAAATGATTTCGGTTTAAGCAAAATAAGAGATAGTGTATTTCCAATATTATCACTATCAATAATGTTACGACAGACCTTAGCGTAAATCATGTAAATTGGTAGCTTTTGAGCTTAATACAACATCCATTTTGAATGTACGGTTGTTTAAAGACAAGTTGAAATCTAAAGAATAGATACTCATAGTTACTAACGAAGTCAAGAAACAAACAAAATTAATGTTCTTTGTTATTTAAGATAAAACCTATTTCAAATATCTATAAAAAAAAAAACAAAACAAAAAGTTGCTTCAAATGTGAAATTGATAGTTGGGGGACTTAACAAACTCTCACCCTGTCCACTTTTGCAAGTTACTCAAAGACCTTTAAATGTATATATACTCACTTCCCAACTAATAGTCTTCTAATGTGGGATAACTAAAGTATCTTTTATGTGAAAATTTTGCTATGAGCTACACAGTGAGCAACTTATTTAGCTTACCAATACAATTTCATCAACTGCATCCTTAATCTCGTTAAAACTTTGACAAGCAAATGTTGACCATATTAACCACCTCTCTTACATCAAGTCTCCAACCACTAAAGAGCAAGAGAAGGGGATATCAAAAGGTGAGGGAAGATTAAGCTCTCAATGGTGGCTTGTGCTTCAGATCACTTCCAAGAAATCTTCTTGAAGCCAACACTAAATGAACCATGAAGTCAACACTAATAAGAGATTTAGAAGAGTAATGAACCACACCCACCCCACATCGTCGCTCCTTTTCTCTTTGCTCTAAGACGCTTCCTCGTTAAACTTTCACTTACTCTAACTATCCGGACCTAAACTCAAACACTTTATGTGAGGGAATGCATCTCAGCAGAGAGATCAACCTTTCTTTGTAGATGTTTCAAGCATTCAACAAAACTTTATAAAATTTCTAGAGCTCCATCCGCACCCAAACGAAAGCTAAATTGGAAGCCTTACTGCACTTCCCAAAACTTTCAACCATCCATCTTCAAAACTCCAAAGATGCCAACCAGCCTTTATATCCACCATAAAGATAGGCCACATATTGGGATAGACTAAAACCAAATAATCTTGGCCAGCTACAATTCCATAGAACATGGGATGTGGACTCCCAATCTCTCCTGCAAAACAGAACAAAGAAGAATAGTACTGATTCTTTGCAATATTGTCATTTTGTGGGAATGATGTCTCAAACGATCCTCGAGACACAATGTTTTGTCTTAGGCAGAGTCAAGACTCATAGCATTCCAAATAGAAATTTTCACAACGACATTTCAAGATTCTCAATAGAAGATGATGCTTCCTTAAGAGTAAACAAAGAAATGCCTAAATGATAGTCACTTTTTATAGAGAAAACTACCCTTTGAGTCATAGTTCCAAATGATTTTTGTTTCCGAAAAACTCATGTTTCGACATGCATTTTGAAAATGACCTCGACATCAAGAAAAAAAGTTACATATTAAATCTTCATTTCATCTCCATCAACATCCCTTAAAAGGTTATTCATTATACTTTTGGTCAACTGACTATCGCACAAGATCAGGATGCTTCTTCTTCTTTTTTGTTAATCCATGGGTCTTGATTAATATGAATGCGTCAGCCATCACCCACTTTTCACCTCACCTCTTTCTTGAAAAGTTGTCTACCGCATACTATGTTTCTACATGTGTGAATGATGGTTGTTGCAAATTTAGGCCTTCAAGAAGTCTTCACCTTTATAGTGTACCGTCCTCTAAGGATCCTAGCCGATAAACTATTAGGACGCTTTAAGATGTGTCAACTTAATTTAGCAATTAAGACTTAGTTGAAAAGGTTAAGGTCTCCAAAACCAAATCCACCATTTTCCTTGCTAATGTATAACTTCTTCTAATTTCTTTAGTGAAACATACCCTCATCAAACTCTACTACAAAACGTTCAAACATCTTATCGATTTCATTTTCTCTATAAAAAATTTCTCCTTTCTCAAATAAATAGGACAATAACTTAGAATAAGTGAAATTAAACTAAATGTGCTACACCCATCTCCATCTTTTGCAATACTCCAAACGTTATATAAATGGCATTGACAAAAGAAGGAAAGTTAAATTCTTAGTTGAAGTGGAAAAATATTGAATAAAGACATTCAATAAGAGTAAAAGTAATTTTGAACCATAGGGGTTGGTTTCACGAACATCTTAGATTTTTAATTTTTATGGTGTGGTCGACATCTAGACTATCATGTTTGTTTTGCAATATTGTAAGATGTCCTAACATCCGAAGATTTTCGAACATCTTAAGATGCCCAAACAGAAGACGTCTAGAAAGTTTTGGATGTCCTCTTGAAAGATGAGTTTCTAATTTCTCGACATCCCATGTTGAGTGTGAACCAATCAAATTCTTCCAATCTATTTGTACAAGTCCATTCGAGCTATTTGACGATCTATGGGATGAAGGGATCAAACCTCAAACCTCGAAGTTAATAGTACATGTTTATGCTGAGCTATCTATCTTATTAAATGATTAATTAATCCAAACACTTAAACTAGTAGGTGAAAGTAAATATAAAATTATATCATCTAACACTCTCCTCACTTGTGAGATCGCAGTATGTAAAATACTCAATAAGTGAAAATCAATATTAATTGTGGAGAAAGTAATATCACAAACCGTTTAAACACATCACTTTTTGTACCATCTACTCCAATACCATGTTTAAACAACTAAGTATTAATTCATACTACATTTAGTACTGTAAAAATTTAATAACTTATCGGTAATCTAGAAAGTAAGTCTCATTTGATTACATTTGTTCGTTAACTATTTAGCACTTGAGGTTACCTACAAATCTACTATCAAGCCAGGGAAGAGTGCTTAATTTAATTGCAAGTCGACGTTGGGTAAGACCTACTACTACATTACCAATATAAAAATTGTGAATATGTGATTATGGTTGGTGTTAGATGTGAGAAATTGAAAGTGTAAATAAATATTGTAAAAAATTGATAAGTATTAGTATTGATGTATTAATAAAAGTTTGTATTAGAATGGGATGAGATTTCATTACAAATTGGTTTATGTGGTAAAAAGGGAACATTGGTGTAGTAGAAAGGAGAGATGAGGAGCGGACCATGAGAAGGCCAAAAAAATCGCGTAACTAATGGTGAAAGTGATAGGCCCCATCACTCTTAATTTCTTTATTCTTCAAAATACTTCACATTTCCCCATTTCCTTTTCTCTCTCCCCAATTCTCCGGCGGATCTTCTTCTCTTTCTCTCTCGTTTCTCTCTGCAATTCCGATCCCCAAGATGAGCAAGGGACCCGGCCTTTTCTCCGACATCGGCAAGAAAGCTAAAGGTAATTCCTCGTCATTCCTTTCGATTCTTCATTCATTCTTACTTACTCTTTTCCTTTTTCTTTCCAGATCTTCTGACCAGGGACTACATCTCCGATCAGAAATTCTCCGTCTCTACTTACAGCCATGCTGGAGTGGTAACAATCATTTACTTCTCTTCTTTCCATTTCTCTGTCTCATGATTCCATAGCTCTAGGTTCAACGCATGGTTCGTTAGAGCGGAAGACGTTGGTTTCAGTTTTTATGCAATCGTATTCGATTTGGTAGTTTTGATTGTTCTTTGAAGTGATTCTGCACTCACTGTTTCGGATAATTGTGCTATTGTACTCTTTTCGTTTCAAATTTGATCAATACTTTGCCTTTGTTTTATGGATTTTCTTTAGAAAATGTTTTCCAACTTCTATGGTAGGGATGCCTGCTTGGATCTATTAACTAATCTGAAATGTTGATGGATTTTTGTTATGGTGAAGAAATAAGGGATGGTAATTTAAGTGTCTAGCAACATTTTAAAGTTATTGTAAATATAACAAAATATATCCTTTATAGATTTCTACTAGTAATATGGTCTACTACTGATCTACATTTCGCTATAGTTGCAGATTCTTTTGCATTTTACTATATTTTCAAATTCTTTGGATTTTATTGCTATATTTGCAACTGCTTCAAGAAATAATGAAAAAAAGTATGCATTTTTCTATCTCTTGATGGTACATTTCAGCTGTTATATGTTGTTATTGCTGTTGGATTTTGTTTTACCTTGTCTAAATTCTTCAGCTGTTACTGTCCTTTTCTCTTCCTCGTAGTTTAAAGTGTTGTCATTGCTGTTGAATACTCACTAACTTGAATTGTATGTGTTTTCTGAGCTGAAATTGTAGTTTTTTAGTAGTTTGATGAATACCATGATTTCATTTCAGTCATCCTGCTACTAGATTCTTTCTTCAATTGCTGGTGCATGTTAGGTAATCTGATTTTGCTGTGACTTCATGTCAAATTATATTGATTCATTGTTATCCTTACTCTTATAGGTCCTTACCTCAACCGCAGTGAAGAAAGGGGGACTATCAACTGGGGATATTGCAGCATTGTATAAGTACAGGAATGTTACATTTGATGTTAAAGTTGATACAGAATCAAATGTGAGTTGTTTTGCTTCCTCGCTTGTGTTCATTCCACGTTTCTTTTTCCTGACTTCGCTTCATTCTATGTATCCTTGGGTTTCCATCTGACTCATTCTTTTTTTTTTCTTAGATATCTACCATCGTCACTTTAAATGAAATTGTTCCATCCACAAAGACTATTGCATCAGTCAAGATCCCCGATTTTAACTCTGGCAAGGTAAAGTCTAGCATTCTTTTCATTGGAGTATTGGAGATTTGTACTTAAAATAGAGTTGGAGATCTCTTTTATACTTCAAATAGCCTGTTTCTGATTATTCATCATTCTTGTTGTAGTTGGAGGTTCAATATTTCCACGATCACGCAACCCTTGCAACTGCAGTTGCCTTGAATCAAAACCCCTTTGTCGATGTTTCAGCCACCATTGGTACTCCAACCATTGCCTTTGGTGCAGAAGCAGGCTACGACACAACTTCTGGTAACTTCACAAAGTACGCCGCTGGCATTAGCGTGACGAAACCTGACTCATCTGCATCGATAATCTTGTAAGATATCATTCCTATTGGGAGAAAAATCACTTTTGCCAAACCTACAAGTTCTTTTGTTATGTTGGATCTGTTGCACATTCTAATGTATAGTCTCTCCCTATCATAGAGGTGACAAGGGAGACTCAATAAGAGCTTCCTACGTGCACTATTTGGATCAATTCAAGAGGAGTGCTGCTGTGGGAGAGATCACCCGAAAATTCTCCACAAACGAGAACACTTTCACAGTAGGTGGGTCATATGCCGTTGATCAGCTGACAGTGGTGAAGGGGAAACTGAACAATAATGGGAAGCTTGGGGCACTTCTACAACATGAAATTATTCCGAAATCTTTGTTGACGATCTCGGGCGAGATCGACACAAAGGCATTGGACAGAGTTCCCAAGTTTGGTTTGTCTGTTGCCCTCAAGCCATAATTTATTTCAAAGGTTTTCTTTGTGAAAGGGACTAAAATTCTTGCGTTGCTCGTGAAAGAAGAGCACTCAATAAGTAGTTCCACAGATTCATTTCTTTAGGTACTGTGGATTGTTTGTTATTTCATTTATCCCCCCCTCCCCCTCCCCCTCTATTTTGTTTGTTCTTCCTTTTTAGGCTTTGGAGGAATTTGGTTATTTTGACAATCTATATCCTTATATTGGAGAGAGTTAATGATTTTTGATTGGTTGAAAAATATTCTAAATTCTGATTTCATTTCTTATTGCTTAGTTTTTATTTATTTTGTTTAACATCTTGTTTACAAAAGTTGTGGTATCTTATAGACTTATTTTCAAATATGATGAAAGGAAAATTAGTGTAAGTGAACCTAATTGATCATCGAAATTGACAATAAGGATGCAGTGTTGGAATGAATTTGATTTCTATTTGTTTTTTCAAAGGAAGAAAATTGATGTTTGTTTTAATCTCAATTTGTTCTGTTTTGATTTGATTGGTAGTTTATTTTTCTTTATTGTATAAAAATATTTTTACAAATTTTGCCAACTTTCTTAACCATATTCAAATTGGAAATATAAATTTGTCTATGTTTGGGGTTCTTAATTTTTTTTTTTTTATCAACCATGTTTGAATTTTCTAATCATTAAAGTTATGATAAAATTCATATCATGACAAATTTTTCAAATTAAAATTTTAATTAAATCAATTCATAACATGGTTTTTAACTAAATTGGGATCTAATTTAGTTATATAGTTTTCACTTAAACCTTAAAGGTGCTTAAACTAAATTTCTATCTTTAAAGAGTTTTTTTTCGAGAATAAGAGGGAGACATGAATGGACCAATATCACGTTTGATTGAGAGATATTAAGAACATGAAAGTAAGATTAAGAAAGATTTAAAAGAATTAAAAGCACTATCTATACCAATAAAGTGCACATTCTTTCTCGGTGTCTTCATCATATAAAATCTAAAATTAAGCATGCTTAATTTGAAACAATTCTATGTTCTATGGTGGGTGACCTTTTAATTCTATGTTGTGTGATCTTTTGAAATTTTTTTAGAAAATTCCAGAAAACTGAACTCGAAATTCTGGACATGAGGCATTACATTATTATTATAGATGCTTAGTGTCTAAATAAGGTCACTCCCTTTAATCCATGTATCAAGTAACCATACACTTTTAATGATTAAGTAATGTTACATCCTACTTGTCAAATTGCCTATAAACAATTGAATTTGGTGGATTTGTAAGACACATATATTTAAGGATTTAGGTGTGGTATTTAGAGCAAATTTTTGTTTTTCCTATTTTAGAAGTTTCCATTTTTTCTTCCTTAAAAAATTTATCAACCAAGTAATATTTTCCATGTATTGTTATTATTTTAAAATACTAAATATATAAGAAAGATTCATTTTGAATGGGGACCAACCAAGCTTGTGGCAAAAACCTTTGTAGTTCATTGCTTATTTATCCTTATTTTCTAGATTCTAGATGTCAACACAAATGAGTTGAAAATGAAATTAGTGGTCATAGTTGGGTACGTACGGATTCCCTAAAAGTTAAGACTATGGCACAATTACCCATAAACATTCCACTTGTGACTTTGTCTTTTCACCTTTACCAGCCCAACCCAATTAATAAACTTGAAACGGATCGTTACAAATTTAGTAATTAGATTTAAAATAATTAAGTATATAGCAACATTTTAAAAATTTACAAATATAGCAAAATTTGTCAAATTCTATCAAAAATATAAGTGATAGATCATGTTACAAATATTGGTCTATCAGCAATACAAGTCTATTGGTGATAGTTTTGCTATATTTGCATTTTTTGAAAAATGTTGCTATATTTTTAATTATTATTCCTAAAATGGTCATCAATTGCAATTTCTCAACTTCAATCGTCCAAAAAAAATCTTGATTGGATATCTTATGTATTGTTGATAAAAGAGACGAGAATGAATCAATGTCACATTTAGATTAGAGGAGTTCTAAGGACATAAAAATAAGGTTAAGAAATATTTAAAAGAATTAAGAGTTTATACCTATACCAACATGATGCATCTTCCTTTTTGGTGGTTCGATCATAAGAACTCTAAAGTTAAGCGTGTTTAGTTCAGAATAATTCTATATTATGTGACTTTTAGAAAATTTTACTATGATGCATGTGAGTGAGGACAAAACATGTTGAAATGACTTGTGTTGATTTATAGGAATAACGTTCACTCTAATAAGCGTTTAAGACAAATAAGAATAATGTTGTCAGGTCGCAGAGAAATGTAAGAGAATGTCTAGGTCTAGGATGTTGCAAATACACTATTTGATAAACTTGAAAGTTGTTTGATAAGTGATATACTTTTTATATGTTAGTCGATCATTGTAGATATATCATTGATCTACTATTAACAACAAACGCAAGTTGTTTGATATATAAAATCGATTGATATGTGATTATATACAACTTATACATTATAATTGATAGATATTCTTAAAAGAGTTAGTCTATATTATGTACTAATTAATATACACGTTGATATACTTAATTTCAATAGACTTGAAAATTGTTTGATATTGCTTAATTATATGTAATTGTTATTTTTTCAATCTTATGATCATCATGATATACTACAACATTTCTTTAAATTTGTTTGATATATATTGATTGATACACTCAAAAGTTTATTTAATATGAGATGTACTACGGCTGATACATTATCGACATTCTTTGAAGTTGTTAAATAGTTATTGAAATATACGTCTTAACATATACTATTAAGATAGACTTAAAAGATGATTAATATGTAATACACATTGTTGATACACATATAGAACATTGTTTTTTCGAACAATTTGGTTTAGTTGAGCGACTTAGTTGTGCTTACATTTCATCATATGGCTTAACTTCAAATCTATGTGAATAAAGTGCATAGGATTAACCCCCCTTCCTCTTAGTTAGATTGTTTGATTACATCACACTTCCATCCCTATTTTTCTTGTGATTATCATTAAGTCGTCTATTTCATATATATTCTAAACCCCTTTATTATGTACTACTTAGACTTTAGAATTATTGAATCCCCTTTATTATTGCTTAAACTTTGGAATTATCTTGTGAGAATCTACGCTTTTTAGGCTCCCTATAATTGAACCACATCTTCTATTAATTACTATTTCGTTTTAGATAGTTATTATAAATTTCTTTTGGTAGAAGGTCTTGATTAGTTGTTTATTTTTCGTAGCTACTTAGGGTTGCTCTGATTTCTTTTGTGGACTTCTTGATGGAAAAGAAGATCTTTGGAAGAACAAGTAGTAATATTTCATGCACGACCAATTTCCAAGTAGGTTTCATGTTTCTTTGATATATTGTCCTTGTCCTACTATACATATCAAAACTTTAGTATTAGTAAAAGAGAAAGAAATGTGCGAACATACAATGACAGTCAGAAAAAATGTGTAATGGATACAATGACGGTTATTGAATCCAACATTGTTAGTCAACCTACAATGTCAATGACTAACGATGTTAAATATGTTTGACATTCCATGCTTTATCTTTTCATCTTCACAGTTTTTAACAATTGAAGCTCTCACTGCCCGTTCTATTTTCTTCATTTTCATTCTATAAACCAAAGCTCTCCTACCAACCGTTCTGATCTTTTTTTCTTGTAGCTGTAGGAAGTTTGAATTTGTCATTGCTTCCACACTCATTAATATAATCATTTGACATGAATGCAGTTGTGCCTAAACCAATTGTTTTGTTTAAGCTTTGAATTAAAGAAATCATATTTTTGTGCTAAATCGACGAACAAAGTCACTAATATGTATGTTTACCTCTAAATTGACTTGGTATCTCTTAAACAAAACCACATCCTTCCATCGTTTGGTTATCGACCAATTTAAAGTGAATTAACTGTCATTGTAAAATTACAATATAACATACATTTTGATAAATGATACGGTCAATTGTCCGACATCATTTCTCTTTATTGTTTGGACACAGGCCGATATTAAAGCTGAAATTTAATAATAGTGTTGCATTTTATTTCTTTGTATACCTTGAGCAATAATAATAATACTCAAGTTTTAGTTTTAGATGGTTGTATGTTTGGTTTGAGTCTTTGATCAAAGTACCTGAGCTTATGACTTATAAGTATGCATGAATTGTTCTAATGATTAGATTATTACATGTTATGATATCATTACCAACTTATGATATGAATCCTCTTATTTAATTTGGTACCATCCAACTTTCAACATGTGGTCCAAAATCGAGCATATTAGTTTTCTTTTCTCTTTAATTCTCATTCTATCTTTGAGTCAAGTATGAATAACCCAATCCAAATTTAATAATGGTTCTTTTACAAATCTTCAATTGCAAATGCCACAAGACAAAGTTTTAGTGAACACAGATTTATATATATATTATGTAAAAATGAAAGAGATTCCCTCTAATTAGAATAATAGAAAGTACTTAATTCACTAACCTCATGGAGGGTGTGGAGAAAACGAAAAAAAAGTGATTGAAAAAGTGAAGATATTGTCGAGCTCTCTACTATATAAAAATAAACAAAATCAATAAAAGAAATTTACTATATATATCTATAATTAAATGAAACAAAATCAATTAAAGTAAATATTGATACAACATAGAATATGAGGAGAGCTCGTGGTCATAATCAACAATGAATCTTAATATTATATTCTATATTTAAATATAACGTTTAGTTACCATAATTTAATTAATAAATAACAACAAAAAATTTAATCAAAGATCTAAAAAGTGATGTGAAAATGGGCATAGCCACCACCTTAAATATAATAAAGTGTTCAACCCACTTTCTTTTGTCTAACTCTTTCTCTTTTCCCATCTGATTCTTACTTTGAAAAATAATAGACAACTTCAAGTAGAATCAATGTGTCATTCCTAAAAACTACTCTAAAAGATATGTACTTATTTTCAATTTAAAATGGGATCTTTGTTTTTTATATATATAAAAGAGAAGTCTTCCTCGAGTTGGGGAAGAAAATTTATATAAATTACACAAAAAAAATATCAACTATCAAAGTAGTTTTATTCTTCTACAAGTGTGCTAATGGACTGTATAGCACTTGTGATCTTAGTTTAATTTTCATCGGATGCTTTAACCTTAGTCTCAATTTGGTTTAGATGCATACCAAGTATGTAATATTCTCTCGACAAATAAATAATATAAGAAATCTAAGAATTAATACACATATTTACATAATTTACTAACAATTTTCTGTTATAACGGACAATGAAAGAGAACAATTTTATTAGAAAATGTTACAATAACACTTAATAGGAATGATATCTACAACGTTGAAGAGGTTATATAATGTTTTGTTTATAATTTTTATTCTTTTTCAATGCTTAATTATTTCAAAAAAAAAAAAAGAAACTAGCCAATTAAATTTCTGAATTTACTGGACTTTATCATATGGAAATCATACACATGAGCCAATCAGTCCAACCCTACCTCTTCTAGTTAAATCAAGCAATAAACTATAACATTCATGTATGAAAAACTTAAGAGAAAACAAATGGAGGTATTTTTCCAATTCATGAGTTGATGTAATTCAAGTGCAATAATGTTATTATTCAACTTTGGACTTAGTTATTTATTGTTTTACTATAAGTTTTTTTGTTCAAGCTAGTCATAATTGAATGTGATGAACGAATAAGATAGTCGTTCATTCACAAATTTTCTTCATAGATTTAACTTGTTATATATATACAATGATAATATAGTCTCTCTTACTAAGATCTTTCTAATTTTACTTGATTGTCATAGGAGGATGATATGCTCATGGTTCGCTAGACCGTGTCGAAGGTGATATTAAATTCAAAGATTTATTTATGGTTTGTCAAATCTCTTCACCTTAAAAGTCACAGTCAAATATTCTGATTCCATCCAAAAAAAAGTTTTGTGATCAATGAAGCTATATAGAAAAGCATACGTTGTAGCACATACTGATTTTATTCTTCTTTTTTTATATATGATCATTGTTTTTAGTTGTTTCTTATATGTGTATATATATAGTTTATGAGGGAATCATTTAGCCAACAAGACTTCAATTTAAAAATTGAAATTGCAAAGTAATCAAAGGACAAAACAGATGCGTATCACTTTGTTTTGTCACAATAAAGTTAGAGTACTCAAAGTTTCTGGTCAACCCACACCCTCTTTCTTTAGTGAATTGTGCAAAATACAAGCTTAGAATCTTAATAGATCATGTTTTTTTTTTTCATTATCATTGTGGACTCCCTTCCATCAGTACAGTACCAAGTGTATGATACTTATGTCTAAGTTAGTATAAGGAATGTATAGTTCAACCAAAACGTAGTCTAGAACTCTCCTTCGAAGATTACTTATTTATCTTTTTGGAGATCATCGAATGAGGTTATTATTTTTCCTTTTATGAAACTTGATTCTAACTGACATGTAACCTCGACGATATTA